>NC_143139.1:4265000-4985000 GCF_059928025.1 Delphinapterus leucas | reverse complement strand
ATTGCTTTCTATCTTCTAAATTCAATCCTCTGGTTTTGCCAGACTTATCAAGCTGTAAGGTACATGGACAATGGAAGGAGAAAATCTTCTTTTTTTTTAAGAAGTAATTTTTTTAGAGCAGCTTTAGGTGCACAGCAAAACTGACAAGAAGGTACAGAGATTTCCCGTACACTCTTTGACCCCAACATGCACAGGCTTTCTCATGATCACTATGCCCCACCAGAGCGATACATTTGTTACAAATGATGAACCTACATTGACACGTCATCATCACCCACAGTCCACAGATTACGTTAGAGTTCACTCTCGGTGTTGTTATGGAGTCTCTGGTTTTGTACAAAAGTATCAAATGACATATATTCATCATTATAGTATCATACAGAGTATTTTCACTGTGTTGCCCTAAAAATCCTCTGTGCTTTGCCTATTCATCCCTCCCGCCCCTAATCCCTGGAAACCACTGATCCTTTTACTATCTCCATAGCTTTGCCTTTTCCAGAATGTCATACAGTTGGAATCACACAGTATGTAGCCTTTTCAGATTGGCTTCTTTCACTTAGTAATATACATAGAAAGTTCCTCCATTTCTTTTCATGGCTTGATAGCTTACTTATTGTTAGCGCTAAATAATATCCCACTATCTGGATATACCACAGTTTATTTGTCCATTCATCTACTGAAGCACATCTTGGTTCCTTCCCAGTTTGGGCAATTATAAAGTTGCTATAAACATCCATTTTCAGTTTTTGTGTAGACATTTTTGGATAAGTACCAAGGAGTGTGATTGCTGTATCATGTGGTAAGACTATGTCAGTCTTGTAAGAAACGGACAAACTGTCTTCCAAAGTGGGGCTACATCCTCACCAGCATTTGGCACTGTCAGTGTTCTGAATTTTGGCCCATATAGTAGGTGTGTAGTGACATCTTATTATTGTTTTAATTTGCATTTCCCTGGGGACATATGATGTGGAGCATCTTTCTGAATGCTATCTGCCATCTGTATAGCATCTTTGGGTGAGGTTCAGGTCTTATGCCCAATTTTTAATCAAGTTGTTTGTTTTCTTATTGATGAGTTTTAAGAGTTATTTGTATATTTTGGATAATAGTCCTTTATCAGATGTGTCTATTGCAAATATTTTCTCCCAGTCTGTGGCTGGTTTTCTCATTGTCTTGACTTTGTATTTCTCAGAGCAGAAGTTTCAACTTTAATGAAGTCCAGCTCACCAATTATTTCTTTCATGAATGATGCCTCTGGTCATGTATCTAAAAAGTTATCACCAAACCCAAGGTCATCTATGTTTTCTCCTATGTTATATTCTAGGAGTTTTATAGTTTTAAAGAGAAAATCATTTTTAAATTCAAAATGTAGCCCTTGATTTCCCATTTCCCTGATTGGAGAAGACAGTCAGTCGCACATTAGCCCTGTAAGTCCTCCCAAAGTGAAAGCCTTATGATTGGAACAAATGGCAAAGCTGGCAGTGATATTCTTTTAATTTTTTTCTTTTTGTGGCCCGATAGACACATCATTTTGCTCTTGAGTTTCTTAATTAATCAGCTTGGACCATCACCTTATGGCCCTTCCTATTAATGTCTCTCCAAACTTTAAAGGAGCGTCCACACTCTACTTTCATCCCCTCATTTCTTGTTTTGCCCTCAGTCCACACAATCTGGTCTCCAATCCTACCCTGTTGAAGCAATTCTTTGCAAAATCATGAATGAAAAATTGCAAAGTCTGGTCCCTGAGCTTGTGTGTCCCCTCTGCAGCATTTGGCATGGTTCTTCATGCCCTCTTTCTGGAAATCTTTCTTCCTTGGACTTTCCCAAGACCCCACTCTCCTTTTGTTCCTCTCCTCATTCCTGATCATTAAGAACACACACTGATCTTGACAGGGAGCTGAAGACTTCCTCTTTATTCCAGCCCTGGGAATGGAATCTCGGATGTGAGTCAATAACAAAATGGGCTTCTTCCTCTGAGGGGTATACCCTGGGGTCCTGACGCTAGCAGCTGGAGCTCTTTAGTAGAAGGAATAAATAAGCTGTAGCTGGAAGCGGCATGGGGTACATCACATCGTGCTTTTCTCTGCCACTAAGATCTCTTTTGTTCCTTCCCTTCTCTCTCTACCTCCTTAGACACCTGGCGGGCATCAGGACAGGGTTGGAGGGAGGAGAGACCAGATCAGCTCTGCTCCAGCCTCTCAGAGAGGGGTCTTCAGTTCTTCCCTTTATTTAAATGTTTTCATTCATTTCCTTCTTCGGGGATTGGAGAGGTAAGACCCCAGGTATCAAGGGCAGAATGGAAGCTTAGAGGAAAGAGGCCAAGAAGAAGCTGCCTTTGTGTCAGTCAAGATCTCAAGTTAAAGTTAGTGATGGCCTTGAAGCTCACACACCGCCTAGGACCACTCACTGGTGTAGAAATTCTGGCACCTAATAAAGGCGGTGCGTTGGCCTGTGGTGTTTTCTGTACATCTTCAATCAGGAACCCACTGCAATCAAAGGTAGTTAAGCCAGGAGTCAGGGACTCAAGCTTCTCAGCCAAAACTCTCTGAGTAACATTTCTTGATCTCAGTTGTCAGCTTGTTAAATGTCGTCATCCCCCGGATACCCAGGGCCCCCCTTTGCCAGTCCACGTGCTCTCCCTTGGTGGCCCAACCTTAAGATTGCTTCCATTACCACCTGCGTAAAAACAACTCCCATGTCTCTACCACCACGCCTGATCTCTCTTCCCCAGAGCCACACACCTCCCAAGGCCCCCAAACCCACCACCCCCAAACTCATCATCTCTCCTACCAAACCTACTCCTTTCTGATGTTCTCTAAACTGGGGTTGATTTTTTTTTTTTTTCAAATAAATCTGATTCCTGTATGCACAGCGTACAGGTGTGAAAGCCCTCCAATCCTGGGCCCAGGCAAACAAATGCATGAGGAGCAAAATCCTGTGTAACCCCCTCAGTGCTGTCCTCCACCCCCATCTCCCTCTTGAATTGACTCCATTCCACCCCCGGCCTCCAGTGGTCCCAGTTCACCTTAATCCTCCCACCCCCCGCAGGATTGCAGTTTCCTGTTGACAGAATCACCCATCAGGCTCTGCCTGCCTGCATGACTAAGTCCCCCTTCCGAGTCTCCCTCAGCCACATCTTCTGATGCTGTCCATGGGGCTCTGGGCCTAGCGTAATGTGGGCACACACCTGCGTTACCCATCTTCTCCTTCAGAGACAGCGGAGGGGGCATCAACGCCTTGGCATCTCATCCCGACAGCCTTGCCAGCACTGCCCTGCACAGTTCCAGGGACAGACAGATGCCACCCCATCTCCAGCCAACCCCCAGGGGCCCTGACTCAGCTCAGCTGAAGACGCCCAACTCAGAAACACAAGGGTCATCCTTGACTTGACCCCCCGTGTACAATCAATCATTTCTTCTTGTGAATCTTCTTTCTAAAGATTTCTCATAACCCTATTTTTTTTTTCTAGCCCCAAATGAGCCCTGTTTTAGTCCAGTCTATTACCACTTGTCATCTAGAATATAGTTGACGCTTGAACAATGTGGAAGTTAGGGGCACCGACCCCTTGTACGGTCTAAAATCTACGTATAATTTTGACTCCCCCAAACTTAACTGCTGATAGCCCCCTGATGCCCAGAAGTCTTACTGACAACATAAACAGTCAATTAACACATATTCTGGATACATATTACGTGCTGTATTCTTGCAATAAAGTAAGCTAGAGAAAAAGAAAATGTTATTAAGAAAGTCATAAGGAAGAGAAAAGACATTTACAGTACTGTAATGTATTTATCGGTACCATAAGTTTACAAGATGAATTGCCCGTCTGTACCTACCTCAATGTTGTCTTATATGATACAAAACACGGTAGATGTTATATGTGTTACTAACGTTACTAACACTGGATATCAAAAATGAAAAGATAATGTGAAAAAGAAAGTCACATTTTACAGGTATAACGATGCACGCACAGATAACGAAGATGCAGCAATAGGATTGCTTTAGAGTCTCCTAGTGTAATCAATACCATTACAAAGCTATAAAACAGTAAGAAAACTAAGACATTATTAATCTCACATTAAATATCACTTGACTTATGCCTCTGTGGGAATAGACTAGTATCTACAAATGTGAAAAGATATTTTATGCATTCATGGCAAGACTTTTTCTTAATTTTTTCAATATTTCTAGACTATGCAGTTCACCTTCAAGTTTTTTCAAATTGTCACAAATCTCCAAAAATGTTTCCAATATACTTATTGAAAGCAATCCACGTATAAGTGGACCCACGCAGTTCAAACCCATATTGTTCAAGGGTCAACTGTATTCTGAAGTTTTTCTAACTGGCCTCCCTACATACAGTCTTACCCCTCCTCAGATTTATTCACCACACCGCTACTAGTGATCATCTTTAAACCCACATTTATTTATTTATTTATGTGGCCAGACCACGTGGCTCGTGGGATCTTAGATCCCTGACCAGGGATGGAACCCGGGCCCTCGGCAGTGAAGGTACAGAGTCCTAACCACTGGACGGCCAGGGAAGTCCCCTTAAAACACAGCTGTAATCCTGTTAATTCCCTGCTCAAAATTTCCAGGGCGTCCCCCTAGGCTGAGACTATAATCTAAATTCCTTAATATGTCATCCAGGTGCACGTGTAACCCGTCTCTGCCCACCTTCTCTTCTCATTTCTCACTGCTTCTCACCTCCTTTCATACTGTGGTTAGATTGAAATTCTCACAGCTCTCCAAAGATGCTATGTCCCTCCACAGCCCTGCATTTCCACGTGTGATGTCGCCTTTTACAATAATCTCTCCTACAGCATGCCTTGCCCACGTGGCTAGCGCTTCCTCCTTCAAAACTCCACTCCGCTGTTGAGTCTTCTGGAAGGCCAGCCTGACATCCCCTGGCCAGTTTCGAGGCTCTTCCTGCTGCTTCCCAGAGCTCTCCAAACACACCACCCTTGTGGCCCAAGTCACACTCACGGGAGTTTTCTCTTTAGCAGGCACAGGAAGGCAAGAATAGTGGCTTCACCCACTTACCTCTGAACCTACCACAACAGCTGGTGTATATTAGGCACTCAGTATATAGTCACCGAATAATTGGATAAAGATTCAGTCCACCTCACCTTGAAAGCCCTTCATGGGGGTGGGAATGGAAATATAATACAATATGCACACACTTATTAGAAACCGTTGGGGACCAGAGGAGCTATAAGGAATGGGAGGGAATGTTGAGGACCTACTATGAATCAAGCACTTTGCATATGAGGTAGACAGTATATCCCCATTTTACAGACATCTTCACTAAGCTCTGAGACCACGTAACTTGTCCCAGATGGCAGGCAGTAAGAAGGCAGAGGCTGGAAACCCCGGATGTATTAATCAGGGAGTCGGAACACCCATGCTCTATAGCCCATCCAAAGAACCCTGGTAGGTACCGCCTCACCTCAGGATTCCCCAGTTGAGGAAATGGGTACAACTCATTGGCTGTGAGACATTGGGTCAGTCAATCACCATTTTTAGGTCTCAGTTTTCTTCTCACCTACAAAATGAGGGTAATAACCCATGTCACCTCCAATGCAGAGCTGAGAGCTGAGGTGAAGTTTTCTTTTTTTTTTGAATTTTATTTTTTTTTTATAAAGCAGGTTCTTATTAGTTGTCCATTTTATACATGTTAGTGTATACATGTCAATCCCAATCTCCCAATTCATCACACCACCACCCACCTCCACCGCTTTCCCCCCTTGGTGTCCATACATTTGTTCTCTATATCTGTGTCTCAATTTCTGCCCTGCAAACCGGTCCATCTGTACTATTTTTCTAGGTTCCACATATATGCGTTAATATGCGATATCTGATTTTCTCTTCCTGACTTACTTCACTGTGTATGACAGTCTCTAGATTCATCCACACCTCGACAAATGACCCAATTTCATTCCTTTTTATGGCTGAGTAATATTCCATTGTATATATGTACCACAACTTCTTTATCCATTCATCTGTCGATGGGCATTTAGGTTGCTTCCATGACCTGGCTTTTGTAAATAGTGCTGCAATGAACATTGGGGTTCATGTGTCTTTTTGAATTATGGTTTTCTCTGGGTATATGCCCAGTAGTGGGACTGCTGGATCATATGGTAATTCTATTTTTAGTTTTTTAAGGAACCTCCATACTGTTCTCCATAGTGGCTGTATCAATTTACATTCCCACCAACAGTGCAAGAGGGTTCCCTTTTCTCCACACCCTCTCCAGCATTTGTTGTTTGTAGATTTTCTGATGATGCCCATTCTAACTGGTGTGTTTTTCAGGGATCTTAGTTCCCTGACCAGGGATGGAACCCGGGCCCTCTAACTAACATTGTAGTTTTGATTTGCATTTCTCTAATAATTAGTAATGCTGAGCAGCTTTTCATGTGCTTCTTGGCCATCTGTTTGTCTTCTTTGGAGAAATGTCTGTTTAGGTCTTCTGCCCGTTTCTGCATTGGGTTGCTTCTTTTTTTAATGTTAAGCTGCATGAGCTGTTCATGTATTTTGGATATTAATCCTTTGTCCGTTGATTCATTTGCAAATATTTTCTCCCACTCTGAGGGTTGTGTTTTTGTCTTCTTTGTAGTTTCCTTTGCTTTGCAAAAGCTTTTAAGTTTCAGTAGGTCCCATTTGTTTATTTTTGTTTTTATTTCCATTATTCTAGGAGGTGGATCAAAAAAGATCTTGCTGTGATTTATGACAAAGGGTGTTCTTCCTATGTTTTCATCTAAGAGTTTTATAGTGTCCTGTCTTACATTTAGGTCTCTAATCCATTTTGAGTTTATTTTTGTGCATGGTGTTAGGGAGTGTTCTAATTTCATTCTTTTACATGTAGCTGTCCAGTTTTCCCAGCACCACTTACTGAAGAGACTATCTTTTCTCCATTGTATATCCTTGCCTCCTTTGTCATAGATTAGTTGACCATAGGTGTGTGGATTTATCTCTGGGCTTTCTATCCTGTTCCATTGATCTATATCTCTGTTTTTGTGCCAGTACCATATTGTCTTGATTACTGTAGCTTTGTAGTATAGTCTGAAGTCTGAGAGTCTGACTCCTCCAGTTTCGTTTTTTTCCCTCAAGACTGCTTTGGCTATTCGGGGTCTTTTGTGTCTCCATACAAATTTTAAGATTTTTTGTTCTAGTTCTGTAAAAAATGCCATTGCTAATTTGATAGGAATTGCACTGAATCTGTAGGTTGCTTTGCGTAGTATAGTCATTTTCACAATGTTGATTCTTCCAACCTAAGAACATGGTATATCTCTCCATCTGTTGGTATCATCTTTAATTTCTTTCATCAGTGTCTTATAGTTTTCTGCATACAGGCCTTTTGTCTCCCTAAGTAGGTTTATTCCTAGGTATTTTATTCTTTTTGTTGCAGTGGTAAATGGGAGTGTTCCCATAATTTCTCTTTCAGATTTTTCATCATTAGTGTATAGGAATGCAAGAGATTTCTGTGCATTAATTTTGTATCCTGCAACTTTACCAAATTCATTGATTAGCTCTAGTAGTTTTCTGGTGGCATCTTGAGGATTCCCAATGTATAATATCATGTCATCTGCCAAGAGTGACAGTTTTACTTCTTCTTTTCCAATTTGTATTTCTTTTTCTTCTCTGATTGCTGTGGCTAGGACTTCCATAACTATGTTGAATAATGGTGGTGAGAGTGGACATCCTTGTCTTGCTCCTGATCTTAGAGGAAATGCTTTCAGTTTTTCACCATTGAGAATGATGTTTGCTGTAGGTTTGTCATATATGGCCTTTATTATGTTGAGGTAGGTTCTCTCTGTGCCCACTTTCTGGAGAGTTTTTATCATAAATGGGTGTTGAGGGCTTCCCTGGTGGCGCAGTGGTTAAGAATCCGCCTGCCAATGCAGGGGACATGGGTTTGAGCCCTGGTCCGGGGACATCCCACATGCTGTGGAGCAACTAAGCCCGTGTGCCACAACTACTAAGCCTGCACACTAGACCCCACGAGCCACAACTACTGAGCCTGTGTGCCACAACTACTGAGGCCTGCGTGCCTAGAGTCTGTGCTCTGCAACAAGTGAAGACACCGCAATGAGAAGCCCGTGAACTGCAACAAAGAGTAGCCCCCTCTTGCCGCAACTAGAGAAAGCCCGCATGCAGCAATGAAGACCCAACGCAGGCAAAAATAAATAAAAATAAAATAAATTTTTTTAAAAAATGGGTGTTGAATTTTGTCAAAAGCTTTTTCTGCATCTATTGAGATGATCATATGGTTTTTATTCTTCAACTTGTTAATATGGTGTATTATGAGATCAAGTGGTCTCGCCTTGAAAGGCACCATGGGCGTGACAGGTGCCTGACGGCTGCCATAAAGTCAGGGTGAATGGATGAATTCCTCAAAAATACGAGAGCATGCCAAAGGAATAGACCACGTGCTACTCAACACATCTGTGCAGGGAGGGCTGGAGCGATGATTGGTTGACGCCCTCGGGTCTGGGGGAGGCTGGTGGGGGCGGCTTCCTTTACGAGGTGAGCGGGCTCCTTTCTGAAGGGAGCGAGCTCTGTGTTTTGAGGAAGAGAAGGAAGAGGAAACAGCTCAGGCAAACCTCAGTGCTGGTTGAGAGCATGGGAATATGAAACTGGGTTCGACAGAACAGATGTGGCTTCCTGGAGTGGGAATCAGAAATCACTGGAGGTAAAGAATAATCTGCCTGGAGCTGCTACCAATGCAGAGCCACACCCTTCGCCCATGTGTCCCCACACCCTCAGGAGAAGCCTGGGCAGGAGCTGTGGTCCCACCGACAGGTAGCCGAGTGAGGGGCACCGAGATGGGATGCTCTCGCTGACATGGTTGGTGATGCCACTAGCTGTGGGGTAGGCTGGGACTTGAGCCCAGGTTTTTGTTTTGTGTTTGTTTTCATTCCAAGTTCAGTGTCCTGCCATCACGTCAAGCTCAGGGAAGAACTCATCGCTTCATTCAGTAAATACTTAATAATCTCCTAACACTGCCAGGTATCGGAAATAACTCTGAAATGACGATGGCTCTGAAGGTCACCTGTGAGGAATTCTGAGAGCAGATGAGAACCACGTGGGAATCGTCTGAAGCTGCAATAGGAGGTTGGGGAAAAGGAACCCTAACAACAAGAAACATTTACCGTCTACCAAGCGGGGCTATGTGACCCCTTCCCGTGAAATTAAGTACCACATATGTCATCGTATTAAATCGGGTTGCCTATCTAATGAGCAGCTACAATTATGACCTTTCTTTTTAACTTTTTATTTTATATTGGAGCCTAGTTGATGAACAATGTTGCATTCGTTTCAGGTGTACAGCACAGTGATTCAGTTATACATATACGTGTGTCTATTCTTTTTCAAATTCGTTTCCCATTTAGGTTGTTACGTAATATTGAGCAGAGTTCCCTGTGCTATACAGTAGGTATGACCTCCTTTCTGACAGGTGAGGAAACAGAGGCTCAGAGCGGGGAAGTGGCTTGATGGGGTAGAGCTCCGTTGCTGGCCTGAACTGTCCAACCCCAGGACTCTGCTCACTCCGAGCCACACTGCAGACAAGTGACTCACAGATAGAGAGGGAACAGGGGGTCTGAGCACGGAGCACAGCGGGAGGGGCGAGAAGGCTAGGTTCTCGCCTCTCCCGGCGGACTCCCACCCCCTCCCCATCATGCGGGCCGGAGCATCCTGTCTGCCTCAGCCCTACGCCTCAGCAACCGTTCCGTCCTGCAGCCTGAGGGGATGCCTGCCTCCGGAAGCCCCGGCTTCCTGCTTTCTGCTGAACCGACAACGCGTCAGGCCGGCTTTCCCAGCTGCAGCACGCAGACGACCTGACCTTACAGGCTGGGGCTGAATCACCAGCCCCTCAGCTAGAAATAGCCTTCGCAGAAGTGTGCGGAGGCCACGTGTACACCGGGAGGGGAGGGGGCAGGGCAGTGTGTCCAAGGAGTCCCAGGACCCCGAGATAACACGGGTCCGGATGTGCTGCATCCCAAACACGGTAGGCTGGCCTTGGTCACAGGCTCCAAGGAGGTGAGTGGGCACCAGGATGTCTGCTCTCCGACGTGGGCTGCGTGACGAGGCCCAGGCATCCTGCGAGGGAGGGCTGGGTTCCGATGGGCAGCCCTCGAGCGCCAATCAGATCAGGCAGGCTGCGCGCGCACACACACACACACACACACACACACACACACACACACGACTCTGCAGTCCACAGCGCCCACCGTTCTTCCCTGAGAACAATCCCAGCTTGACAAGCATCGCTGTCTTCTCTCTGGTTTTGGTCAAAGGAGCAGAGTGGGGTATTAGGAGAAGGCAGTAGCCCGGCAAAGCCCGGCAGGCAGAGCCACGGAGGGTTCTAGACTTTGCTCCTTCTTCCCCACCTAGAAGAGAGCAAACCTCCAAAGTTCACCCTGTAGAGCTTGTTCCCAGCGTACCACGTCCTCCCAGCTCTCCCCTCGTGTTGTTCTCTGCCTACCATGTTCCCATCCCAGCAATTCAGTCCCTGAAAACAGGAATGTTCACAGGACAGGGGGGTGTCATTGGTGGAACTCCGAATTCAAAGCAAGACGGCCGGGGTCTGACTCCCTGTTCTGCCACGGTCGAGGCGTAGAACCTCGCACAAATCCCAGATTGATCCTCAGTTTCTTCATACGTAAAATGGGATTCTTATTCTCCCACGGGGTGGTCGGGAAGATCCGATAGGAGAATGCACGTCAGGATGTTCTGTGAAGAGTATTCCGTTAGGAAAGTTCTTTGTAAATGTCACGGGGGCTTCTGTTATTACACAAGACTTGGGGCATGGGGACCAGTCCTGGCTTCAGTTCAGATCACCATGGGAACGCCGCTGAAATGTCTCCTGCTGTGACACTGCCCTGGCCTCTTCCCTGGGGTTACACGTGGGCCCAAGTAGGTGTGAGAAAGCACTTTGTCACTGGGGTTGTTTTATACCTGGGGCAAGGTCCTACCTGGTGACCTTGGAACAGGGCTTCCCAATTGTCTTCACATGGTGGCCGACATAGAAGGTGACATCTGTCGGCACACTGGACGCCCATCCTCCTAGGTCCCCGCCACTGCAGCCAAGAGTCAACGGCCCTGTACACCTGCTACCCCTGGGGACTTACAGGATGCACAGCTCAGGAAAGCTCCACTCCGAATTATAAACTTCTTTAAAAAAAAAAGTGAGATTGGTTTGTGGAGGTGTGGGAGGTACAGATTGATAAACTTCACACTGAGAATCCTTATTCAAAAGCTGTGTCCCCGGTTCCTCCATCCCCACCCCCATGCTTCCCCAGCAAGTCTGACCTAAGTCTCTGACTTTACTCTGAATGGAACCAGCACAGCCCTGTTCTTTTCACCCAAAGTGAACCCTCTGTGAAATCACTCCCGCAGCCTGGGACACACAGCGTCGTCTTATCTCCCCCGAGCTGTAGTGGTGGAGGCCAGGAGAGGGTTTCCAGTAAGAAGCGTGTTAGCGGAAAAGAGGCGGGGGAAGACGTAGGGAAGGAAAGGGGACTTGAGGCTGCAGCCACTGGTCATTCTCTGTCCTCTGCTGTCAGGCTCTTCTGTGACCTTCCCTTACCCGGGGTCCCCAGCGAAGGCATCTGCAGGGCTTTAGCCCTCTTTCTTCTGCAGCATAAACTTTGTTCTGGCACCAAAGGAGAGACAGCAGAGGCATGGATTCTGTGATATTACAGAAGCCCCTGTATTTCATTGGGGAATGTATAATGAGGGTTTTATTTATATATTTGGGTTTCCTTCTGAGTACCTCTTATAATAGTGACCTATAATATTAAATTATTAAAAAAACAGTCCTACGTATGATATTAAATATTAGATTAGAGGCATCTGTAGAATCTGTAATTAAAAAACTAAATAATAAAGATCAGAGAGGAAATAGATAAAATAGAGATTTAAAAAACAATAGAAAAAAATCAACAAAACCAAGAGCTGGTTCTTTGAAAGGATAAACAAGATTGACAAACCTCTGGCCAGGCTCACCAAGAAAAGAGAGAGAACCCAAATCAACAATATAAGAAATGAAAAAGGAGACGTAACAACTGATACCACAGATAACAAAACACCATAAGGGAATACTATGAACAATTATATGTCAACAAATTCGACAACCTAGAAGAAACGGACGAGTTTCTAGAAACATACAGCCCACCAAATTGAATCAGGAAGAGATAGATAATTTGAACAGACCGATCACTGGAAGTGAAATAGAATCTGTAATGTAAAAAACTAAATAATACAGATCAGAGGGGGAATAAATAAAATAGAGAGAGATTAAAGGCGTCTGCCTTGCTTGAGCTGATCCCTCATCCACTGTGGACATTATAAGCAAGGCAGTGGGAGAGAAGCAAGGCCACCGGTAGAGAATGTAAACACCCCCAGTCACTGTCTACAGGTGGGCAACTCCCAGTCGATCAGGTCCAGTGTAGCAGGTGATTAAGCAAACAATGCAGGAAGGGGTTGGAGGACAAGACAGTGTGCAACCCTCAGAGAAACTCTCAGACTAAGGCATCCGGGAGGGACTTCAGAGACTGTTTCGTTCACCATCCACCACCTCCCCAGTTTACAGATGGGGAAACAGGTCAGAGGGAGGACATGGTCCCTCAGTTTGCACGTGCAGATTTCAAAAGAAACAGGTTCCCTTTGACGGGGAAGCTGATACACATGACGGGGGCGGGTAAGGGATCTGCTCGTGTCTTATCTAAAGGAACGAAAGGTAGCTAGTGTACGCAGGCAGATGGATGCTGTTCTGGCACATTTCATTTCTCTGACCCTGGAATGAATTGTTCCAGGTAGTGATTTTGACACTGATTCAGGCCAACGCCGTGGCTGAGTTTTGTTCGCGTTCTTTTGAATACACTTTCTTTTTTAGAGCAGTTATAAGTTAACACAAGACTTGAGCAGACAGCAGACAGTTCCCATATACCCCCTTTCCCACCCTACGCACAGTTTCCTCGGCTACCAGCATCTTGCATTAAGTGGTACGTTTGTCACAGTCGATGAACCAATAGTGACGCGTGACGATTAAAAAAGGTCCAGAGTTTACGTGAGGGTCCACAGTGTGTCGTGAGTTCTGTGGGTTTTGACAAACGCACCATATTGCGTTTCCATCATCAAGGTCTCCTACAGAACAGTTTCACTGCCCTAAAATGGCCCTGCACTCCAGCTCTTGGTTGTGGGTGTCCTCCCAGTGCACAGTTCCCCTCACTGTCTCAGACGGTGGCCAAGTACCACCAGCCACAGACAACAGGGTGCAGTGCGTGCACGGTACACTTGCAGGGCTGGTCCTGCCACTAAAGCATTTGCTCCCAAGAGATGCTCTTGTCCTAGGAAGACCTCCATCTCCTGCTTCTCCTCATCTCCAGCCACTCCCCCTTCCATGTTCTCATGACAGCTCCCTCTCGGTCACCGTCTAGCAGAGCCCCTCCCGCCAAGTTCATTTCTGTTATATTTGAGATTCCACATATAAGTGATATCATACGATATTTGTCTTTCTCCGTCTGACTTACTTCACTTAGTATGAGAATCTCTAGGTCCATCCATGTCGCTGCAAATGACATTATTTCATTCTTTTGTGTGGCTGAGTAGTATTCCATTGTATATATGTACCTCTTCTTCTTTATCCATTCATTCAAATGTCGATGGACATTTGGGTTGCTTCCATGTCCTGGCTATTGTGAATAGTGCTGCTGTGAACATTGGGTTGCATGTATGTTTTTGAATTGTAGTTTTCTCTGGATATATGCCCAGGAGTGGGATTGCAGGATCATATGGCAGCTCTGTTTTTAGTTTCTTGAGGAAACTCCATACTGTTCTCCCTAGTGGCTGTATCAATTTACATTCCCACCAACAGTGCAAGAGGGTTCCCTTTTCTCCACACCCTCTCCAGCATTTATTATTTGTAGACTTTTTAATGATGGCCATTCTGACCAGTGTGAGGTGACACCTCATTGTAGTTTTGAGTAGTGAAGTTCTTGAAGTGACCTGCCAGCACTCCTCACAGGACTGTCAGAGCATCAGATGGGATACTGGGTGTGTGTGTGCATCGTAGGTTGGGAAGAGCCAGACAGAAGCAAACGGTCTTCTGCCCAGAGCATCGTCAGCGCCTTGAAGAACAGGACTGTGCTTTTTCATTCTTAGGCTTCCCTAAAGACTTTCTGCAAAGCACTAGCCATAGAATAGACTTTCCATAAACAGTTACGTGTGGGTTGATTGGATGCATTAGAGGAAGAGAGAATAGGATTGGATATTAGGAATGGAGCTTTAATCGTCAGGAGAAGAAGACACAGGGTGGCATTTTCAGGAAGGCTGTAGCTCTTCCCCTATGACCCTTCATCCTGGAGGCTTAGACATCCATCTGCCTGACACCAGGGATTGGATGGGCAAGATGCCAGGGAAACCACTGCTGAAATGATGGAGCCAGAATCATAAAGAGGTGGGAATAGGGAGCAGAGACCTCCATCTGCAGACGGAGCCTTTAGACAGAGTCCAACAAAGCAAAGAAAACTGTGGTCCATCCTGAGACCACCGCCCCATTCCCTGGTCTTTCTTTTACCAAGATTCCTCAAAATTTTTTTCATCATAGTTTAACAACAGTCAAAACAACATTTTTTTTTTTTGAAAATTGTTGAAAACCTTCACATGGAGAGAATACGACCTTGGGAGAGAATTCTCTGCACCTTCTCAGAGAGGATTCTGAGAAGTCAGGGGATGAGGGGAAGGAACAAACTTGTGGGAATACAGATTTGTCTAGTCCCCAGGCCATATTCAGAGCCTCTATTCTATGAGTGTATAGGCAGGGTCTGGACCGGAAGTCCTCCACAGAGCTCCCGGGGCAAATTCTCCCAACGCCAGGGCAGGTGTCCCCACCTGCTGCATCCCAGGCAGCCACGTGGGATCCATGGACAGAGATATCCAAAACCCACAAGCCACCGGTCTTGTCCTGAGCTTCCTGTTCCCATCTGGTACCAGGGTTTCACACCTGGTTCCCAAGGTCACACGCTCCCAGATCCTCCGACCTGTGCAGCGACAGCTGATGCCCTCCAGGGGCCAAGAAAAGGAGCACACTTACCCTGGGCTCTCTCATCCTCGCCCTCAGAAGCTTCTGAGGAGATGACACAACTACAAGGCTCCGAGCACTGTACGGACTTAGCATTCAGTGCTAGGACTCCCCAGAAAAGCCCATGTACATCTTAGGCTGGAATCCTGGAAGGGGATGGACAGTGAGATGTGGCTCGGTCCCTGTGTATTGACTCCAGTGCACAGGAGGGGTGCAAAATCTGTTCCTTGATAAGAACTGTAGAGTCAGGCTTAGGGGTTACAATCTCTCGGGGAGCTTTGGAAACAAGTGCAAAGAGTCTCACCTTCATTCAGCAAGGCGAAGGATGGTCCTGGGGGAGTTATGGTTGTTCTCTCGGGCAGCCAGGTTGGGAGCCCCCGGCAGGAAGTCTAGCCAGGAGCTGGAAGGTCTGCCATCCCTGCTACTGGGCAAATCCCTACCTCCAAGCTCAATGTTTCCTTATCTCAGGTGGGAAGAATTACTCTGAGATGCTTGCACCTTCCTTCACTCTCACCAAGTGGGGGATCCTTCCTCTCCCCGAAATCAGCCTACTCCCCTGGGTGGTCCTCTGCCTTCAGATGCACCTGCCAGGCATTCAGGGCTGGTGGGGAGTCTTTGGAAGTGACGTAGGCCGGCACATCAGTTCTGTCTCCTAACAGGACACACGGAAGTGGCCAGGGAGGTTCCACCTCCAACCAGTCTGGGACCAGAGCGCATGACCACATCCTTCTCTCAAGACACCTGCCCTGCCTCCTGCAGCACCTTGGCAGCTGCTGGGAAACCCCTCTCTGACCCACCCTGCAAGTCTCCCTCAAGCCCCTTTGCCCCCAAGTCCCCCTTGACCACGGTGTCCACCACCGAGGTCTGTCTGTCCTCTGGATGCTCTGGTATGTCGCACCCGTCCTGGTCACCCAACGCCTCTCACATGGTGGTGCCTTGCATGGAACAAGGTCTTCTCCGCTCACTCGCATCGTGGGCCCCTTGAGGATAAGTTTGCTCTGCTTTGTATCCTGTGGTGAACACATGTACGAACCATTCTGTGACTGTTACTAAAGAGAGCTGTCTCACACATAGCACTGAAGTGTCCTAAATCTTCTCTCTAACCTGGGGGGACCAGCACCCTGTGTCTTAGAGACACATCCTGGGTCCAGGCAAGGAGCACTGTGCCCCTTTTCTCCTGGACCTGTCTCTCCTGCTCTTGTGGCTTCAGCCCCAACACGGGGACGGCTCAGGACACCCGGATTCAAATCCAACCTCTCCCGGTATGAGCTGCACATCTTCGGGTGCGTTATTTAAACTGTCTACATCGGCCTCTTAATCTATACAGAGGAGGTACCTGTACCTCTCCAAAGGGTTATTATGAAAAGTGAATGAGTTACTACCAGTAAAGCACATCATAAATTCCATAAGCGCCAGGCGTCTCTGAGGTCATCATCGGAGGAGCAGCGGAGGGAACCGGAAGACCCTGTCCCGGCTCTCCTGTTTGTTTGTTTTGTGACTCTGGACGTGTGAACCCCAAGAGCTCCATTTCTTCGTGTCTAAACTTAAAATATGGATGACACCTGGGGAGTCTACCTCACAGAGTGGCAGCGAGGTTCAGATGAGCTCATACACGTGAAAATGCTTTGTAAACGATAAAAACACGTGTGTGGGCAGGATAACCAATGCCACTTCTTTGTGCCTGCGTCTGTGTGACCACCCTTCCCATGGTGCCTTCTGCGTTAGCTGGGAGCGCCTGGGGCGGGGATCACATCGCTCCCCTCTGCCAGCAGCCCCGACCTCTAGCCTGCCGCCCGCACGTGGTCTGCACTCAGTAGAGGGGACGTGGGAAGCGCAACAGTCCCCTCGCATGTATGTTTTTCTAGAAGGCGTGCAGTGATAGGACTGTCGCCCCACACGAGAGGGCACATCTAGTCCCAGGAGCCAGGCCCCCCACAGACACTAAACGTGGGGGCGCCTGGCCTGCGGCTCTGCTCCCGGGACCCTCCCGGGCTCCTGTCCGTGGGCTTAGCCAGCAGGCGTCATCTTCATGAGGTTTCTGAATTCACCTCCACGCTATTGGAGAGGCCACAATACCAGTGGGGTTGCCCTCGGCAGTTCAAATCAGGGAAACCGAGCGATCAAACCTCAGCATTCCGTAAAGGAGCAGGGACTCTGAGGCCTTTCTCCTTTCCTCCCGTCTCAAAACCCTCCCAAGGTTGCAACTTTGCTTTTGTGCCTCTGACTCGGTCTCCCACATCTTCACGAAGAGGGGCTCTCAGAGGACGCCACTGCCTGGTACTGACCTGGATTCCTTCTGTATCCCTCAAAACACACACTTAGGGCTGTGCATAGACAAAGCTCTGGGTGCTTAGTTCCGGATTGGAATTCAAAAGACTGAGAAAAACAAAATGAGTGACTTGATGGGAGATTAATTGCACAGGCATCTGTTGACTGCATGAGTGAAGCTGGATTTTTTCGGAACCACTGGCTGCCTTCGCATTTCCTGGTGGAAGTGGGGCAGGTCAGCAGACAACCCAGTGTCGTAGATAACTTTTGCCCACACATCATTCACTTTTGGGAGCGTTGGCTTGAAATTGAGGGGTGTGTGTGTGTGTGTGTGTGTGTGTGTGTGTGTGTGTGTGTGTGTCTGGAACCGACGTGCCTTCCGTGAGCCTCAGAGATCCCTGTATTCTCTTCAGATGGGCTGGTTACAACACAGAGGATGTGGACGGTGGAGTTTTTCCTGTTTGATGTCACACTGCTACCCTTTAAAAGTCCGAGGGAAAAAAAGGAGGGAATGCAGCCTAGGAGCCGCAGGCCAGAAACCAGCAAGGAAGAGGAGAAACAGTCCAGGGAGGCCAGGCGCAGAGCCAGGGTCGGGTTTCAGACTCCACACCAGCCAGAGAGCCGCGATGCTGGGGGCCTGGCTGGGCCTCTGGGTCTGCACCCTGGGCTGTGCGGTCCACGCCTATCCCAACACCTCCCCGCTGCTGGGCTCCAGTTGGGGCGGCCTGACCCACCTGTACACGGCCACGGCCAGGAACAGCTACCACCTGCAGATCCACAGGGACGGCCACGTGGATGGCTCACCCCAGCAGACCATCTACAGTAAGTTGGGGCTCCGTCTAGGCTGGGAAGAGGGGGGACTGATCTGTGCCTCCACCTGCAGGGACTTGGGGAGGCCTTGGCTGGACCAGAGGGCTAATCCAGCCTCCTAGCTTCTCGCCCAGGATCCGTGAGTGCATGTGTGTGTGTGCGCGCATTTAAACCTTGGGAGAAGATTCTGCCACCTCCCCAATTACTGTGTATTGGTTTCTCCCAACAAGAATAATTTCCATCTTAACTAAAGTCCATCTTCCCACAATAGCAGCCACTTTCTCTGTGCCCTGTCCAAAGAGTCAAAAAACGTACAAAAGACAGGCAAGGAGGCTGGGAGCAAAAGAAGTCACATCCGTCAGTAGACACTGAGTTTTGGCTCATGAACTTTGGACTGGGTTAACGGTAGAGGTTGTGAAGATTTCTGTACCAGACCAGGGCTTGGAATAGATAAACCCAGAGGCTCTTTCCAACTCAGAGCTTCTAGTATGCTGGCCTTATAAAAGTTCTCAGGGAAAATGTATTAAAGACTAGACTGTCCAGGAATCCTGTCTTGATGAGTCTGACCCAGTGCATCCATCCATCCATCCATCCAACAAGCTTACTAGGGGCTTCAGTGGAACCCAGGATGCTATGAGCTGGGGAGTCTTCTCTGTGGAGCTGAAAGGTCCACTTATTAGCAAATTAATCTGGTTGGGAACTCACTGAAAACATGAGACAACCGGAATGTTTTTAAAGATTAGGTTTGTGGAAAGTTGGACCACAGTCCACAATAGTCAATCAATTAGCTGTGTTTCCGATGTCCCCAGAAGGAATAATGGGGTGGGGGGGATGACAGATACTGAAAAAGACAAGGTCTTCTATTTTAGGAAAACCTGTAAAAATTAAGGATCCAGAAAAATGCCAACTGATTCAAAATAGATCCAATCAGAGAAAGGAAGGAGTAAGCACAGTCTCTGTTTAATTAAAGACAATGTCTTATAGGAATAATGACTGGCCCTTTATTGGTGCACTAAATTATTCTGTAATTTTGCTGTGGCCTTGCTATACGCAGGACATTCATTCTGCTAAGAGTCAAAGGACCTTAAACCTGGTAGTGAGAGAGATGCATGTGCAAAGCCAAGAGTCCAGACCTCTTCAGGTGCCCAGTGGATGGTGACAGGGGGTGAAAGAAAGGAGGAAGTTCTCCCCAAATACCAAACAGGTTCCAGAACTTAGGGGCACACAGTGGATTCAGGAGTCAACATCTTGGAAGCCAAGTTTGAGTCCCATGGCAAAAATTCTGAAATAAATCTGGATACAGTTGATGCATCCAAAGTATTGCCCGTTTTATTCAATGGATATTTAGCAGAACCTACAACGTGTCTGACATCGTGAAAAGCTCTGTGGCTTCAAAGGAAGACCAGCCCTTCACGCACCTCCAGGTTTCCAACCTTCGTGTCTCACAGCTCACGATCAGCTTTGAGGAAACACAGTTTTGCCCTCTCGTGGAAGGCCGCCCTCACTTCAAGATGAGAGGTGATTTAAAACGCAGGACGGTAGATTATGGTAAATTATTTTGATTCCCCTACATGGAAAGGGCTGCAGACAATTAGAGAATGCTTATAAAATTTCTCTATAATCACAGAATCCTTTTGATGAAAGGAAGCCCCCGAAGACACGGCCTGGTGGGGGGAGAGGGAGGGCTGTGAGCGGTGCCCGGAGTGGGTAGGGCTCAGCCCACTGAGTTTGCAGCATGAATCATAGAATTTTCCCTCTTATATCCACCGACCTCAGGCCCCAAGAAGGCACAGAGCGCTAGCTGGAATGAATTAAAATGACTGAGAGGAAGCAAAGTGAATTGAACTGATTTCAGACTTTTTTTTTTTTTTTTTTTACAGAAATGTGATTTTGTTTTGTCATATAAGGAACCTACTAAGCCTTCTGTCTCTGGCAATTAAGGAACCTGGGGAGGGACTGAGTCAGGGGCGGGAGAGAGACACTTTTGCTAGTTTATATAACATTTATACTATTCAGATCAGTTATCATGAGCATTATATATATAGATAGACAGACAGATATACACACTAAGATAAAAAGTTACCCAAAAAGGAAAGAAGAAACACAGATGCCTGTAGCTCCATAGGACAACCAAGTAACAGGCTGGAGAAGGATTTGTAATGACCTCCCCAATGAACGCAAAGCAACGGTTTTACATTGATGGAAAGGTGCGGAGTGTTTTTTCCCCTCCTAATTAATTACAGATTTCCAGTGAAATGTGGTTCACTTGATTACTGTGCTTTACTAAATTCTTGATTAATAGTTGAGTGCTCAGCCCATCTTTGGTTTGCTGATCGTTGTAAAATTATCTGCCTACAAGATTCTATATCCTCGTGACTTGCAGCTGGTGTCAGGGAGTGTGTCTCCAATGTCTGTCTCCTTCCTACTATAAACAAGGCTACCCTCCCACTCTCCGTGAGCCCCACTTTGTGGCAACAGCAGCAAAGAGATGCTTATTACCCCTGGTTAATATTACTCCCTGGCTCCAGGTCTTTTTATTTCCTCTCCTTCCCCAACGTCACTTTCTTGAAGCCGAACTATCCTTGGGCTCTCTAACCCTTCAAAATGTTATCTTTCTTTTGGGGAGCTCAAAGTCCTTTACATCCATCATCTTATTTATCATTTATTGACCATGAGACTAGAATAGGGCAGAAAATTTTCTACTTTTATAGCAGAGATTGAGGCAAAGTGGTAATAGTAACAATCACCGGCATTTAGAATGTGGGTTTATAGCAGATAAAAATATTATCTCCTTACATCCCGAAGAAGACCAAATGAAGTAAATGATTCTACTCCATATGAGAAAACAGAGGTTCAAGGACTCAGATAACTGGCTTGTGGTCACATAGGCGGTAAATGACCTAGGGGAGACCTGGACCCGGGTCCCCTGCTTCTTCTGTATCACGTGCACAGACACGGCATCACGTAAGGAAATGTCCTTTACACCTGCCGGGCTCCAACAGGTGTGGTCCCAGCGGCCAGTGGTTTGTGCCTTCTTTCTACCAAATGCTGCCCTTGGGTCGGTGCAGACCTGCCTCAGTCACCTGCACAGGGAGGACAATCGGCTCTTCCATTTGCTGGACTTTTGCACCGGCTCCTGTGGGTTTGATTCAAGCCTGTGCGTCCTCACGGCAGCAGCTCCCGGTGCCCCTGAAGGCAGTCTTCTGTCCTCACTGGCCCTGGAGACAATGCACACTGCTCACAGGGACCCAGGCATCGGCTGGGAGCTGGCAGGGTGTGGGCTTATCGTCAGGGGCAGGGCAGCCATCCTCCACAGGGCCTTCCATCTGCTAAATGTTTTCAAGGCACTTTTTTACAGCATCATCCCATTTGATCCTAGTTGCAAATTGCAACCCTGGGAAGCAGGCAGGACAGCTGTGATTCTCCTCTCTTCCCAGCTGAGGACTCTGAGGCTTGAGCGATGAGTTGCCCAACGCTACAGAGTTAGTACAGGGCATAACAGGGACCGGAATCTTAGCGCCCCAGTTCCGGGCTCCTGGCTCAGCACCTCTCCCCTGACCCCCTCGGGGGTACCGTGACCTGGGGGCCTCATGGCCGTGGCCTGGATTTCGGCCCTTGATTTCATCTTCTAAGGCTTGTCGTGATGTCAGCTGGAGACGAGCTCCAGGGTTGTGGGCAGAGGATGTTAGGGTCACTCACCCGAGTTTCCTGAGTTTGAATCTTGCCTTGCTTTCCTCATGATTTAAATGGGAAGGTTGCTACTTCCAATATTAATACTGGTGACGTTAACAACATAGCTGGTTTTGTGGGGGGGGGGGTTCTTTTCTTATTTCTTATTTATTTATTTTTGGCCGCGGCCCATGGCATGTGCGGTCTTAGTTGCCCGGCCAGGGACTGAACCTTCACCCCTGCAGTGGAAGTGCAGAGTCTTAACCACTGGGCCGCCAGCGAAGTCCCAGAGCAGCTACTTTGAGAGTTTAAAAATGTGTCAAACACTCAGAGTGCAACATCTCAAAAACAGTTACGAAGTGTAATTTTTTTTTCCCCCAAGTAGACTGAAAATTCCTCAGGCTGGAAACAATTCCTTACATGTGCCTTATGTCTCTCTCAGGCCTTCTCTCAGCATTAGCCATAGATCTGAGACTCACAGGCAGACCCCGTTATGGAGCATTTAATATCCTCTGCACCTCCCATGCCCCACCCCACTTCCAGAAGCTTCCCTCAAGCCTAATCCTTAGCCAAACTTGGAAACCAATGACCTCTCCTCTTTGGCCCTCTGCCTGGGCTTGTTCCCAGCCTCACGGCCTCTGCCCCACATCATTCTGACTTCTCTGTGCTCAGCTAGTGTCTAGTACTGCCTGCTGCTCTCTTTGGAGGGCTCTGTACTGAGCCTCCATGGGGTAGATCTGGGCAATGAGTCACCCCACGAGGCGCCATCACTTACTGGGCACAGATGCCTGGCATTTCCACCCTCTCCAGGCTACATTTCTAGAAGACTCGACCCCTGCCTGGGCTACCTGCCTGGGAACCGTGAGGCCAAATGAGATGTGTGGGGAAATTCTGTGGTCGGCAAAGGGAAGAGGCCCCAAGACCTAAAGAGATGATTCTAGTAGAAAATGTCAGGTAATTAAACAGCATCTGGGGAGGACATCTTGCTGAATTAGCACTCATATCACACCTTTTATGGTCTCGTTGTACCCTTGCTACAAAACAGAAACTTTAACTGCTCACTGGTACTTGTTAGAATTGCACATCCCCATGGGGGTGGGGGGGGTTACACTTAAAACTGTTGTCAGTTACTCAGGGTGTAGGTAGTGTGAATGGGTTTCAGACCTTCGTCCAGGGCTAGTTTTTGAGAGGGGCTGCACCTGGGGGCACCACCAAGTGAGAAAAAGACCAGGAATAGCGATGAAGAAGCAAGAAGTAATTCCCTGCATCCCAGGATCTACTCGACATGGAAAGATAAACCATCTGCTTCTAAGTGGCTCACCCTAGGGAGGCACTAGACATGTGAGCTTATTAAAGCAGGTGAGGAGATACATGCTCTGAGAGAGGCGAGTCGGAGCGGCCGAGAAGAAAGAACAGGTCATTTTGATTAGGGAGATTAGGAAAGTCTCCATACAATAGTGACATCTGAGCCTGGCCTTGAAGCGTGAGTGACCTCGATAAGCAGAGGGGGGAGGAGAAGATCCATCCGAATACTGTTCTTGACACATAAAGGGTGCTGACTGCTGTATCACTGACTCCTGCACGGCTCCCTGGGTGGAGGGTCAAGCTGGATGCTTGAAAGACATCTGGGCATAGATTTAAAAATCACAAAAGCAGAAGGCTTGGGAGGACGTGACCACCACCACAGACATTAAGAAGTATGAGCCAGGCAAAGGGGAAAATAAAGAGAGTCCAAGCACAGAGAGAAACATGTTGGTACAGGTGGAAGAAAGCTGGGAGTTCAGGGTGCTCCTTACAGGCAGGAGGAGACGCAGGAGGCAAGGTGGGGAGGGGAGAGGGGCGGGGGAGGGGAAGTCTGAAGAAAGAGGCTGAACAAGGACAAGAGGAGGCTTCTGTGAAATCATCACCGCCCTTTAGATCAATCAAGGGAGGGTCCTTGGAGGTAGGGGCTGGATGTGAAGCCAGGTTTTGACTTGAATGATTTTCTCCATAGGTGCCCTGATGATCAGATCTGAGGATGCGGGATTCGTGGTGATAACAGGGGTGGTGAGCCGGAGATATCTCTGCATGGACTTCAGAGGCAACATTTTTGGATCTGTGAGTTTCTTTTTGTGCTGGGTAATTCTTTGGAAATAATTATCTCATTACTCTGGCAAAATGTAGAATTTTATAGCTTAAAGGTTCCACTTGCACATTACCTGGGTGATGTTTTCACTGAGTACTTTTTTCCATCTAAGTATCAAACGCTCAGGCTTATACAGCTGAGGTCTGAACCCAGGCCATCTGGCTTTGGAGCATCTGGGCTCTCAGTCTCTAGTCCTACCTGCCCTTTGGTCCCCATTTTTTAACTAGCACAGCACCTTGTCTGCAGCCCAGGTCCTCGAGTCACATACGTTCGTGTTGGAAAGTCCATTAGAAAGAAAGGGTGAGAGGCCACTGGGGTCTCATGATCTTGTTACCAGACATCCTTGACCTTGGGCAAGTCCCCTATTTCTCTCAACTTCAGTTTTTCCTCACCCGGAAAAAGTCAAGTGGGATGGACCATGTGCCCTGTGGGGCTCCCCCAAATCAAGATCTGTAACGAACTCCCTCGGCCCCAGCTGTGATGGCTGGTCTTTTGGACTGGTGAGCAAGGGCTTTCCCAAACTACAGGACGCAGCATATCCCAAAGCAGGGGGGGCACTGGACAGAAGCAGTGCTGCGCATCTCAGAAGCTCCTCCCACCAGACATTCCAAGAGAGCAATTACTTCCTGTTTTACTTACTGCTGTGTCCCAGCACCCACCATAGTATCTGGCCCAGAGTAGATAAATATCTGTTGAACAAATATAGATAAATAAGTACATAAATACCTGTTGACCGCATATAGGCATATGCAGAGTCCTCATCTGTAAGATACTTACTTCGTGGACTTCTGAGGATTAAAGGACATCCTACGTAAAGGCCCTAGCAGGCACTTAGCAAAACGCAGCACCAGTTAGTGGCAGAGTGAGGGCTCACGTAGGTCACCTGGTGATGAAGTTCATGTCCCTTAATTCCCAAACTCTGTTCTGCCTCCGAGGGGGAGTCTCCTTACTTATGTGCGGCCCTACAAACCCCAGCCCACCTTTGTCCAGGTGAGGAGACAGACCGAAGCCACCTCTGAGCCAAAAACAAAAGGCAGAGAGAGGGCAGGCCTCTCCGTCCAGCCCGGCCCCAGGCAGCCAAGTGCCGGCGGCGGGTCCCCAGGCGGGGCCGCGAGCTCCACAAGCCTGTCCCCACCTGCCAGTCGTAACCGCAGTTTGGAAATGAGTGGAAATCACTTTTGCTCAGCAGGGCACGACGGGGTTAAAGGCAAGGCCCGAGGAGAGTGGGTGGGAGGATTGGGGTCCCGGGATGGAGCTGGTCCCAATCCAGCCCGCCGAGGACTTCGGCCTCACCCGGTCGCCCCGCCCCGCTTTCAGCATCACTTCAGCCCCGAGAGCTGCAGGTTCCGGCAGCGGACGCTGGAGAACGGCTACGACGTGTACCACTCGCCGCAGCACCGCTTCCTCGTCAGCCTGGGTCGGGCCAAGCGGGCCTTCCTGCCGGGCACCAACCCGCCCCCGTACGCGCAGTTCCTGTCGCGCAGGAACGAGATCCCGCTGCTGCACTTCGCCACCGCGCGGCCCCGGCGCCACACGCGCAGCGCGCACGACGGCGGGGACCCGCTGAGCGTGCTCAAGCCGCGCGCCCGCGCCACGCCCGCGCCCGCCTCCTGCTCGCAAGAGCGGCCCAGCGCCGAGGACAGCGGCCCTGCGGCCAGCGACCCGCTGGGGGTGCTCCGCGGCCACCGGCTGGACGCGCGCGCCGGGCCGGGGGGCGCCGAGCGCTGCCGGCCCTTCCCCAGCTTCGCTTAGGGCGGCCCAACTCGGAAAGCCAAACCGTCTGGGGCGCGGGCTGGAGGTGGGGCGAACCGGCCCCCCTTCCTCCCTTAGCGGGAGGTCCCCGGGGATTGCCCTTGGAGGCCGGAGCGGTGGCGCCCCTCGCCTTCCTCCTCCCACCTGGACGCGCTCCTTTGGGAGAGAAGGGGTTCCCTCACCCCCAGCCCTTCCTCTTCCCTCTCCTCTCGTCTCCATCAGTCTAACATTAAGAACAGGGGCTTAGCGAGTTGACCAGACGGGAGGTGAAGCAGGGAGCCCAAGCCAGCGGCTTCTCCACCGCCCCCTGCTTTGTGCCATCTGCCTGGACCCTGTTGGCAGGGTTTGAGTTTGCAACCTTGACCTGGGCGATTAACAGCTCGACTGAGCAAAACCCATGAAAATCCTAACCTCAAGCCTTCGTTCTTCCTTAAGCATCTCTGGAGAAGGGCCGTCAACAAGACTGGGGGTAGGCTGGTCAAAACTTAGCCAGAATGAGCACCCGGAGGACGGAGGCAGGGATCAAGCTAGAGACACGAGCTCCTTACAGGATGGCCCCTTGCCCTGCTCTGTCCCTCTGTGCAGCCAAAGCCCGGCCCAGAGTGACGCTGCGCTTCCCACGTGGCCCCCGCCTCTTGGCCCTACCTTTGGCTTGAGTGAATTGGGCCTGAGGAGGAGTTTTGGTCTTGGCTCCTGAAAATCTACCCTGCTAGGATTTGTTTTTCAAAATGGAAATAAATTCAAACTCTCCCAAGAGGCCCTTAATTAAGCCTCTGCTTTCAGGTTGAGTGGTGATCCATTCTGGATGAATCAGACAAATGTTGCAAGGAGGGGCCTTGTGACAACGGGACTGCTCTGGGTTGGGTTTTTTTTGCCAGTTGTGTCTTTTTTTTTTGCGGTACGCGGGCCTCTCACTGTCGTGGCCTCTCCCGTTGCGGAGCACAGGCTCCGGACGCGCAGGCTCAGCGGCCATGGCTCACGGGCCCAGCCGCTCCGCGGCATGTGGGACCTTCCCGGACCGGGGCACGAACCCGCGTACCCTGCATCGGCAGGCGGACTCTCAACCACTGCGCCACCAGGGAAGCCCCAATTTTATCCTTTTGTGAAGTGGCATCGGGGATTCCGGGAAAAGAAGCCCAACCACCAGGGATCACAGTGTAGGAGTCAGGAAAAGCCAGCACTGTCAGCTCTTCACCATGACCGCAACCCGCCCTGTAGCCGTGGCTAGAGGCTTAGCTAAAACACTCCTAGGCGGGCGTGTCTGGGTCTTACTCCACTTGGACGTTCTGGGGGCACCAAATGAAGACAGCTTTCAGTCCCAGGAGCCCCAGCGCTACCCTGAGGAAAACCAACCCTCACTTACAGAACAGCTGAGCACCAGGCAGAGGGAGGCTGATACCTTAGTCATCCTCAGGGGCCCCATTTCCTACCTCTATTTAAATGGTCACCTGAAGAGCAGAATATGCACGAGCAGCAGCTCCCTCCCAGTCACCTTCTCCCCCTGCTGCCATCACGCACCCGACCTTAGAAACGGATCCATTCTTTTACTTATGAGAGAAACATTGGCCGACTGCTCTCACCTATGGTTTCAGGCTGATCTTGAAGGATGAGTTCCTATTTCAAAACACTCAGACTGTGTATAATAACTATATAGCAGTGCATGGCAACTATTTTCTTTATAGTTTTCATTTTCCGTTCGAGATATTATAGTGTATAAAAGCTACTGGAAACCTAAACGGAGAGGACTTCGGCAGAAAACTGGTTCCTTGGGGTTTTCTCTTTGGCAGAGCTAAGAGGGCCTCACAATGTCTTATGTCACTTAGCACGTGGCAATATTTATTTATTTATTTGGAAGACTTCTGCCTATCGCTCTATATTTATGGATATTTATAAAAATGTAACACCATCTTTTTCCTTTCTCCTTTTAAAAAAATAAAATTGATCTCAGCTTCTCTTAGCTTTTCCTTTTTGTATTACTACACAAAAGTACATAGAACTATGAGAATAAAAGGAATTACAGGAGGAATTATGGGAGGGGAGCGCTGGGAAAATCTAGAGGGAGCGAAGTTGACAAATTTCAGAGTTTTAAAATATTCAAGGTTTTCTCCATACACAAATGAACTCAGCAATTTTGCCTAATTCAGACAGAATTATTGAAAACAAGGAAAAGATTTTAATACTGGATTTCTGATCACTCTAGCTTGTGTTTCCTTTAAGGAGAGGAATTTCTTTTTATTTGAAAAATACCCACAGACACAGCCACCTCAAGATCCCAGTAAGCTTCTAAAGAAAGATGACACATTCCAGGCTCTGGAAGAAATAAGGGGAAGTGGCCCACAGTCAAGAGAAAATTCAATCACTAGAAACCAACCGTTAGATGCCCCAGATCTTGGAATTAGCAGCAGGAACTTTAAAGCAGCTATTATAAATATATTTAAGGGTTTTAAAGGAAGGAATGGTAATAAGGAACAAAGAGATCAGGAATCTCAAAAGAGAAAAGAAATAATAAAAAGAACCAAGTAGAAATCAAAAATTGAAAGATACAATATCAGAAATAATAAATTTATTAAATGAGCTTAATAGATTGAAGATGAAAGAACAGTCATTGAAAATAATAAAGTTAACATGTAATCTGATCTGAAGAAAGAAAAAATATGTTAAAAAAATAATGACCAGAGTCTCAGTGATCTGTGTGACAATATCAAACTGTCCAAAACATGTGTACGTGGAGTCCCAAGAAAGGAGCGGAAAGAGCTGAGGAATAATATTTGAAGATACAATGGCTGAAATTTTCCCCCAATTGATGAAAAACTAATGTACTGATAAAAGAAGCTCAGCAAACCTCAAGAAAAATAAAAACAAAGAAAGTCACAGTCAAACTGTGATTTGAGTATATCACAAACTTCTGAAAGCAAGGATGAAATCTTGAAAGCTGCTGAAGAAAAATGAAACTTCAGGGATACGTGAACAGCTGCGCACAGCTGATTTCTCACCATAAACAAGGGAAGCCATAAGGCGTTGAAAAGCTTGAAAGAAAATAAAGCTACATGCCCAGAATTACATATCCTGCAAGAACATCCTTCAAAAGTGGGGAGGGGGAAATGAAGGTGAAGTAAAAACTGAGAGAACTTGTTGCCAGGCTGAAGAGAAATAACACCATATAGAAAACAAAGAAGGGCAGCAGAAATAGTAAAAATGTGGGTAAATTCAAACAACTACAAATATGTGATACACTTTCTTCTCTTGGTTTCTTTAAAATACCACTTAAAGCAAGAATTACAACACCGTACTGTGTGGCAGAATTTCCACACAGGATGGGAAGGGTAAATGAAAGACTGTAACACTGTATGTCAAAGTCATACAACATGAATTCTAAGGAGACTGTGATAAGAATATATGCATATTATAATTCCTAAAGTACCTCCAATAGTAAAAACAATCAAAGGGGTGTTGACAAAAGCCATTAAAAGTATTAAACGAGAATACTAACAAAATACTCAATTATCCCAAAAGGAGGCAGCAAAGGAAGAACAGTAGAAGAAAAATCAGAGGGGACCAATAGAAAAATGACAAGACTAAATCCAACCGTATCAATAATTAGATCATATATAAATAAAACACCACAACTAAAGGCGGCAATGGTCAGACTGCATGAAATAAAAACACCCATCTACATGTTGTCTATACAAGATGGACTTGAAAGAAAAGAAGGGAAGGATATTAAATTAGTTCGCTGCCATAACAAAATGCCACAGACTGGGTGGCTTAAACAACAGAAATTTATCTTCACAGAGCTCTGGAGGCCAGAAGTCCAAGGTCAAGGTGCCAGCAGGTTTCATTCCTTTCGAGGCCTCTCACCTTGCTTGGAGGCACCACCTTCTCGCTGCGTCCTCACCGGGTGTTTCCACCGTACTCAGGCATCCCTGGTGTCTCTCAGGGTGAACAAATTTACTCTTCTTTTTAGAACGCAAGCCAGACTGGATTAGTACTTTCCTTATTGGCCCCATTTTAACTTAATTGCCTTTTTAAAGGCCCTCTCCCCAAACACATTCGCATTCTGAGTTACTTGGGGCTAGGACTCCAACACATGAACTTGGGAGGACATAATCCAGTCCATAACACACACATATAGTGATAACAGCAAGCACGAGAAGTATGGGCTTACTTACTATATAAATAGCAAACAAAAAGGCTTCAAGTTAAGGAATACTGCCATAGGTAAAGAGGAACGTTTCTTAATGACAGAAGGGCCAATTCATAAGGAAGACATAAAAATCACAAATGTTTCTGTCTCTAAAAACAGAGTAACAAAACACATGAAGCAAAACTGACAAAACTGAAGGGAGGAATAGACAAGTACTGATCTGAGTTGGCAATGTGAACACTCCTCTCTCAGTAGCTGAGTAAGCAAACAGGCAAAAAATCAGAAAGGATTAGTGGTGTCTAAGCGACACTGTTAATGAACGTCATATAACTTACATTTATAGGGCATCAAACCCGACAACTACAGAAGACTACTTTCTGAACAGATGGAATGTCCACCAACATAGACCACATACAGGCCAACAAACAAGTCTCAATTAACTCAAAAGTTCAAAATCTTACAGAGCAAAATAAATGACTGAATAAATAAACAAACAGGGAGAAGAGTACAATCTCTCAGGCAGAGTTCCGAGTGATGTATGTGGATACTGTGTCCTTAAGAAGGCAGCATAAACCCCACTGTGCACAGAGACTTCCTTCCAAAAGGTACAGTCAGAAAAGGGGGAAAGAAGAGCCTCTTTGCCGTGGAGAAACCTCACGAACACCGCCTCAGCCAGGTGATCAAGGTCAATATCAAAATCAACACCAACAATCAAACAAAATAAGTCACGTTGACAGTGTGTCCTCCTGAGATGATGTGATGAAAAATGGTACTTTGCTTCTGTGGTCTTCTCCCAGAAAACCATAACCCCACTCTGGTCATGAGAAGAACACCAAATTCCAACAGATACACATCCTATAAAACATGATACTAATCCTCCTCAAAACTGATTGACATATACACACCACTATATATAAAATAGATAACGAATAAGGACCTACTGTAGAGCACAGGGAACTCTACTCAATACTCCGTAATGGCCTATATGGGAAAAAGAATCCAAAAGAGAGTGGATACATGTATATGTATAACTGAATCACTTTGCTGTACACCTGAAACTAACACAACGCTGTAAATCAACTATACTCCAATAAAAAATTTTTTTGAATAAAATAAAAATTTGTATCATGAAAAAAATAAAGTTGACAGTAAAAACAAAAACAAAACAAAACTAACTAATTCCAGATAGATTAAGACCTAAACAAAAAAGGTAAAATTATAAAACTTCTAGAAGAAAACAGAGTATCTCTATAGTTAGGGGGTGGGCAAAGATTTCTGAGAACACAGAAAGCAATAACCACAAAACAAACACAGTGGTAAATCAGTCTCATGAAAATGAACAACTTCTCATAGAAAACACTACTCAGAAAATAAAGTTATATTTTATAACAAATATATAGGCTGGCATATTATAAATATATAAAAGCCTATGTGTGTATACATACACACAGACCTGGAGTAAAAGTCTGACAACTTTCTTGTATATTAAGCATACACCCACACCTACGCTACAACCAGCCCAGGAGAAATGAAAACACATATCCAGAAAAAGACTTGTAAAAAAGAAGAATTTGTAGCAGCTTTTTCAAAATACTCCCCAACTGGAAATGGTCCACATGTCACCAATAGAACAGATAAACTGTGGTATATTCATTCACACAATGGAATTCAATGCAATAATAACAAGGAAGACCTAGATTAAAAGTGAGCACATCCGACACCCAGACCTTGGTTTCTAAATACCATTTCCGCTGAAAGCAAATGGCTCCAGGGCTCTTCGGAGAAAAAGCTGATTCCCAGGACTGAGGCTGGGAAAGAATAAGATGATTCTGGAGCATCTTGTTCGTCAGAAAAGAAAGAAGTGCTTAAAGAATGATGGGAATATCCCAAGAGAACACAAGAAGCAGCTGCGAAGTGCTCCCACAGGACAAATTTGGGACCATCTGAGCATCAAATAATGACAGTACTGGAATTTAAGTCATTGAATAAGAATCCCTGAGTTTATAGTGATATAAATAAATAAGTAGGGGAGAAGGGAAAGTTCTTCCTTACTGTATAATACCAACTAATACATACAGAAACAAAAACAGAGACAGAAAATAATCAATGGAGGCTAAAAGTGTGGGTGACAGTTTAATGAGGAACCAGATAAACAGTCATTTCATGGCAGATGGACTTGGTGATACCACTCACGCACCTCCTGACAAGGCTCACCAAGGACACATCCTTCCTCGGGTGCTTCTGACAAAGAAGCATAACCTGAATCTAAGAATGAGAAGCATCAGAAAAACCTAATGACTAGCCTGTAGCCTAGTTATTTTTCTTTTAACAACTGGGTCAAGAAAGACAAAGAAAGGCTAAGGAACAGTTCCAGATCAGAGAAGAATGAAGAGGCACGACAACGAAATGCAGCACGTGGTCCCGGACTGGATGCTGGGTTGGGGGGTGAGGAAATATTAGGCAGAAGGCACACCGATGGAATAACTGACAAAATTTAAATATGGTCTGTTGCCCAGATAATAAATTCTATCAGTATCAACCTTCCTGATTTTGATATTTATTCTGTGGCTGTATATAAGAACATCTTTGATCTTAAGATTAACGCACATTGAAATTTTGCGGGGAAAAAAGGGCATGATGTCTCCAACTTACTCGCAAATGTTTCTGGGGGAAAAGACACACACGAGCGTGAACGACAAAGCAAATGGGGCAAAATGTAAGCAAGTGGTGAATCCGGGTAAAGAGATTAACCCAAGGAGTTTCTTGGATCACTCTCGCCATTTTCCTGTAGGTCTGACATCAAAACCAAAAGGTTACCAGAACACACATACATAATTATAATTATTCTCCATTTAACGTGACGAAACAGCAGCTCGGGGGTATTAAGAGACTTGCTTGGCCACAATACTAGAAGAACTTGAATGCAGGTTTTCTGACCACAAACCTTCCCTGTGTCACTGCCCGGTCCCACCAGACATTAATCCATCAACAGACGACCCCTTGGCACAGGCCACAGAGCCATGCCTCCCTCCCCCATCCCCTCTGCTCTCTGCCCCCGTCTCCTGTTGCCTGCCCAGTGCCCCCCAAGCTCGGGTCCCACACGCAGAGCTCAACCCCTCCTCGGGCCCCTGCGCCCCCCATTCCATCTGGGTTGCTTTCCTCCCACAGATGAGCAGAGTCGCCTTGGGTCCTCCAAGCCCACCCAAGAAGCCCTTCTGCACGTCCCCCAAAGAAAGCAGCACGCCTCCCTCCGCGCCCGATTCACTTCCTTCCATTGCATTGACCACAATGACAGGTCATGTATTTATCCTCCCTGACGGGGTATAGGCTCCACAAGGATGGGGACTTGGTCTATTTTTTGTTCATGGCCATATATTCGCAGTTCATGTAATAGTCTAATAGTTCTTATAATAGCCTGGCATGTGTGTGCCATGCTCGAAATGTATTAACCAAATGACTAAATCAATGAATAGAGGCATGTGATTCCAATTAAATGTGCAACGGAATTTTTCTGGAAATTGACCAGTTGGTTCTAACACGTGTATAGAATAGAGGTGCTCACCCTACAAGGTACTCAGCCGCAACTCCCCCCAAACCAAAAAGGACAAGGTGTATCGGCGGTTTGACTTCAAAATAAGAAACACGTGAAAAAAATGGATGGTAACACGTGCAAGAGGTCAGTGAACTGGAGGATATTTGCAAGGTCTCCTGTAACTCACTAAGAAAGCGCCCCACAGCCCAACAGAAAACCAGACCAAGAATGTACGGTGGTGACTCGCCAGGGAGGGAAGCCTCATTGTCAACATGCACAGGAAAAACTGCCCAGACTCCAGCAGTCACAGAAAAGCTCGTTATAACAGCGACATATTTTTCACTCATCAGATCAACAGAAGTTCATCAGACAAGATTTCCAAAGATGTGGAAACCAGGAACTTTCAAATACTTCTACCGAGACTGAAAAATAGTACAGCCCGCTTTAGAGAACCACTGGCTCTTGTCAAACTGGAGATGCACATTTTTTATGACACAGCACAAGGCTATTCCATGTAAGCATTGTTTCTATAAGAAAAGAGTGAATATACTGAAACACCCACTGATAGGAGAATAAAGAAAATAAAAGGTACTACATTTATTTTGTACAATACAGTGGTTACAAGTAACCAGATCTATCTACACATACCAATATAGAGCCCCAAGATATATGTAATAAGCGAAAATACAGAATACAGGCAGCTTGATATTTTGTATCAAGACCAGAAACACCAGAACAATACCATTGTTTAAAAATACCAGAACAATACCATTGTTCCCTTATGACACTAGGTGGCCACGTGAAGGATGGATGGGTATGCGGACTCGCGGTGCTGGCTGTCTCTGTAGAGAACAGGAGGGAACAGGGCAGCAACAGCTGTTTAAAGGGACTTGGCTTACATCGCAATGTGTTATTTCTTTTTTAAAAAAAAGGGGGGGGTATATTACTTCTGGGTGGCAGGGATGTGGACGTTTATTATCTGTCCTTTTTGGTTACTTTCCAACTTTTCATCTGCAGTGAACTTCCTCTGCGCTCAACCACATGCTCTGCTCCAGCACTGGCACGAACACAGGCAGCGCCGGGCACGCTAAGGACAGCATGATCCTGAACTTGAAATATGACTACACGTGATTTTAGCCTTAACTGACAGCCTCAGTCCTACCCTCTGTGAGCTGAGACTCACGGCATCCATCAACATGATAATTTAAAAGCAAACTGCGTGGAAAACACGTTCTCCATTTACATGAGGGCCTCAGAGTGACCCATCTTTTGTACAGAACTAAGGTAACCAAGCTCCCTTTTCTCCAGTGCCATCTGGTGGAAAAGAGAGGAAACCTCATTTGTACCTTCCACAAAAAAGCCACGGTTCTTTTCAGGGAAGCCCCTCTTTTATTCTGGGGCTACTGTGAAGCAACCGTTTACTTTCTTTAGTGCCGTCTTCAAACTCAATTCTTCCGCCTACAGCTTAGCTAAGAAAGATCTGCTCTCTCCTCTTGCTCCGCTCAGATCCCTTCCTTAAAATTCCGTAATCACATGCTTCTTCCTGCGAGGCTGTCCTGCAACCACGACCCACATGCATCTGCATCTCAGACCCTGCAGCGCAAACAGTTCCAACGGCTGCTTTCTGTATTAGACATTTAGTGTCGTCTGCTTTTACATGAACTATGACGGCAAGCATTTCTCCTTCAAAGGACTTTTGGAATATAACATATTTTCACGTAAACATGGAGTGGAAATTACAAGTAGTTCCCTCTTCCAAGGACTGGATGAGACAGTAAAAAAGAAAACATACAGTATCTTACCAAGAGCCAATGAAATAGGCCAGATTTTTCAGACATTAAAGAAAAATACCAAAAAAGCCAGGACATTAAAAAAGCAAAAAAACCCACAGTAACAGGATTATTACTCCCCCAGTTTGCAATACTGAGTTCCTTCATCCATTTACAATCCAGAGATGTCACTGAGCAGGGCGGTAAAATTACCCTGGAAAATTCCAACTGTACTCACAAAGAAGAAGTCAACTCTCAATGGTTTTCCGTTAGTGTTTCATGTGGCTCTGAGTCCACTCGAGCTTTATAGCCTGCTCTAACGGACAGCTTTTTCACTGTTTCCAAGCCTGCATCAGCAGAGAGTGGGAATAAAGCCAAAGGCCCCCCTCAGAGGCTCACATTTGTTAGATTTCGATGCAGACTTAAATCTAGTGAATTTTGGTCACCCCGGTCAGGTGGCCCTGTAGGTTCACACACACACACTGGGTGGTTGGTTTCACTACTCCTTTCTCACAGTTTATGATAAAGACACTCATCCCTGTATTGGGGCTGACTGATGTGAGTTCGGACCTGCTCAGGGTCACCGGGAAGGAACACTTAAGGTCGGTCAGGAAATAATCCAACAGGCTTCTCATGTAGGCGCCGTGACTCACAACTAAGACACTGGCCACTAACCCTGGAGCGCCGCTGTCCGAATTAAACGTGGAGGCACAGTTTTTCCCTAAAGGAAATATCTCTGCCAAAGAACTTTCCAGACAGTCGCTCGGGGCTTCTTGGGAAAACTGTTCATTCTGACCTGCTTCTTTCAGGATCAGCTGACAAAGAAATTCAAAGAAGTCTTTTCCACGCATCTTCACCTACAAGGAAAGAAAAAAAAAGGTGAAATAAAGTGACATTAATGACTGTTTTAAGACGTAAACAGAACTGAGTTTTTCTATGCGTCAGCGTCCGTGACTACAGAAGCAGATGGACAAAGGCGAGTAAGATACAATGACTAATTCCTGACTTCAAAGCACTTGGAGCCTAGCTGGGGAAATCTACAAGCAAACAGAAGCCCATAAAATATCGGGAAACTAGGAATACCTAGGAAGCTGCATCGGGCACTTCCGTTCAATTAGAACAACAAGGATAAGAAGCCTTCCCTCACTAAACTAATACAAAGTCTTTACAAGAAATTTATGAAAATTAAAAATGGTGGGGGGGGGGAAATCACCAATAACACAACTCAAAAGCAGAACACTCCAGAGCAACGCAAGCAGGGCTACAATGTCACTTAGAGCTGCAGGCGCAGGAGAGGCCTGATGGTCTTGCCACCCAAGTTGTTGGGTTTTGCCCACCATCCCGCTGACCAGCACCACGCCTGCTTCACCGACTCCACTGCCACTGCGAAGGCTACTCTGCTCCCTTTTCAAGGAGTTTTCTTAACAGACCCATCTAATAACCCATTTCCTCAAATCCATTATCGATAATGACTTAATAAACAAGAAAGGCAGGACAGCTTAGAAGGGGAAAAAATGGTATGATGCAGAGTTGTTTTGTGAACCAAACAACTTCCAAACTGCTTAGCTACAATTCAGAAACATCTTGCTTACGCGACGAGTCAAGATCGCAGCTACTTTGACGTTGGCACGCTCATGGACGCGGCGACTTTCCCCAGGGCTACGTACCTGGTCCAAGGTCTCTCCTCCGGGCGGTGTGAACACAGGGCACTCCTGCCCAGCTGCTTTGGCCATGGCCCTTAGCTCACTCAGCGGCGAGCCTTCTGCAACCCCATATTTCTGCAATGATCCAACAGACAAAAAGGCCTCAAAGGAATTTGCAATACAACAACTAAGTACATGTTTATGGCAAATTCAGAACAATCATTCCGGAGATGAGCTTAGATTTCTTTGGCTTACTTTATCCTATCTCCTCGGAGAAAATGCAAACCCAGATCCATGTGACTTCAAAGCTCATTCGTTTTTTAGATTCATAAAAATTGAGTCTCAGCAAAGGACACGCAAGTCACAAAGGAAATGCAAATGGCCAATAAACATGGGAAATCTACCTCACTAGGAATCCAGACTGTGAAAACTAAAATGACACCTTTCGTAAGTTATTAAATCAGAAGACCACAGAGATCACTAACAGCCAGTGTTGATGTGGGAAAAACTCTCTCCTAGATCATTCATGCGAGTATGAATTGGCACAGATTTTCTGGAAGGAAATGTAGCAATACATACAAAAGTCTTTTTAAAAAGTCCACACTCAGCAATTCCGTTTCTAGGAAATGTATGAGATATGTGTGTGAAGGATCAACTACGAAGATGTTTATATTTTAACATTATTTACATCAGTGGAAAATCTAGTCACAGCCTAGATGTCCTAAACTAGGTCAGTAAGTAGTAGCTTGGTCACACACATGATGCAACAGCAATGCCTTAAGAATACAGAGTCGTGAATTATGTGGTCATATTGATGTGCATTTATGGGCACTGAAAAACACAGTACGTGAGACAAGCCAGTTATAAAACAATGCACAGAGTAGGAGTTCATTTCGAAAAACACATACACAAACAGACAGACAGACAGATAAAAACAGGCAAGAAGGAAAAAGGCAGGGGCACACATACCAAAACATTCAGTGTTTGTGTGTGGAAGAAATTTTAATTGTATTTTTTTCCAAAGTGTTCTTAGTTTTAATTCCCTACAGTGACAATGGATTACTTGCATAAGAAAATATTGAAAGAGACAAATTGTCACTTAGGGTTTGCACCGATGATGCCAAAAGATTCTAACACCACCATCAGATAAGAAATCCAATAGTGAAATACTACTTTTTTATAAGAATACATGCACACTTTACCAGCTGCTCTTCCAATCTTCAAGCCCAATTTCTTACACTCTTAATTATATCTGGAGCAACCTAACGATTACAAAGAGGGCCATTAAAAGCCATCAGTTGCTTTGTTTTCACAGGAATGGAAGCATCCATTTGTTGAATACTCCAAACGCTTTGCTGGGGCAGTTAGGAGGAGAGGACGGGCGGCTGCACAGCTCCCACCCTTGCTGAGACCGCGGGGTGGTGGGGATACCAAGCAACTGCAAGTGGAAAAGTGCCGAGATGGAGAGAGACTGACAGATACGGCAGGGATGTCTAATCTGGACTCGGGAAACCACCGAGGGCCATAGCCTCTGGCGAGTGGAAGCTGGCCAGGCCTGGGAGCAAGCATTCCAGGCAGAGTGGAGGACAGATGCGGAGGTTCAGTGAGCACAGGGTGTTCGGGAGATTCCGGGAAGAGGCTGAGAAGCGAGTGACCAGCGGCCCAGAGCACGGACTCCAGGCTCAGAGGCCTCAGTGTGAATCTGAACTCTGCCACGAATGAGCTCTGGGACCCTGGGCCTGGACTTGACCTCCATGTGCCTCGGTTTCTGCTTCTGTAAAACGGGGGTTAAGAAATGAGGTTTTTACATCTTCCCGGCACCGGGGTTCTTGTGAAGATGAACAAACCCGCGGCTCTTGGAACAGTGGTGGGATGCGGTGAGCGCAGCGCCAATGCCCACTCATGTGACCGCTAAACCCAGGCACTGAGCACCCGGCAAGGGGCAGGAGGCAACAGATCAGACCCCGCAGCTCCCAAGAGCCGGGTCAGAGTTATGACAACTCCTGAGGGTAGAAGAGAAGCAGTGAACCCGTTTATACAGGGGTGTGGCAACCAAATTCTGCCAAGATTACCCTGGCTGCGGCGTGCAGATCAGACTGGGAAAGCAGGAGACTCGCTGTCCCAGCGCCCCAGGCGACAGGATGCCGAGCGGCAGCAGGAGGGCGGCGGGGGGCTCGCAGAGACATGAAGCATTCAGGAACTTCTCAGAGGCTGAGCGGACGAGACGAGGACAGGATGCGCAGTGCGAGAGACGGTGAAGAGCCGGCAGGAGGGTTTCAGCCACTGCGTGAAGCAGGGCCACGTGGAGAGGGGGGCGCATTCCACTGGCCGGATGCGGCCGCGGGGCAGCTGAGCCACAGGCGGCTCGGTGTGTGTGCGCAGCTCAGGGAAGAGCCGTGGACTGAAATCACTGCAGAGGACGAAGTTACCCAGGAGAGAGCACGGATGGAGAAGGGACGGCCCAGCCGCTGACAGCGCTTTCTCCTTCACGTGATGGCGGGCCCTGGGCAGCGTTCCACTGAACTCAGGACATTTTCTTCTTTTAATCTATTCAGATTTAGTTTTGGGGATAGGTGTATTTTTCGTTTTGTTTTGGTCGCGCTTTATTTTATTTTTTTGGCCACAAAGCGCGGCTTGCGGGATCTTAGCTCCCCGACCAGGGATTGCACCCGCGCCCTCAGTGGTGAAAGTGTGGAGTCCTAACCACTTGACCGCCAGGGAGCTCCCAGGACATTTTTCTTTAACAACGTTCGAGCACTGGCTCCTGGGCACACAGTGAGCCTTTCCAGGGACAGTTTATGCTGGAGCTCTAGCCTATACGCTGAACTGTAACAGTGAACACACGCAAGTTATGAAAAGCAGTTCTTTGAAGATGCCCTGGCCATTCTGTTACATTTCCCTCCAGGGGTAGAGGAAATCACAGGGCTGACAGGACAGCAACCAGCTTACACGTTAGTATTATAGAGTGCGCTAAAAACACTGCTCGAGGAGGAGACTTGGGGCCAAATCTCAGATCTGAAATTGCCGTCTTTTAGCTAAATCACCGTTTCAGGAAGATTCATTTCTGGTGAAGTATATAAAGTTGGCATAAAGAAGTCTATTCATGCTTATAATTATGGGGTAGGATTAGGAGACTGGGAAGAGAACTTTTCACCTTTAACTTTAAACTCTTCTGTACTAAGTTCTCACAAGTATGCCTTGCTTTTATAATTTAAGATGCCTCTTTCCTATGATTTTAATGATCAAAAAAGACACTATTTATGAGAGTAAGTAACAGTGACTGCCACACAGTAGATTCTTCACGTAATAGCTGATATCACATCCCTAGCAGGTAGGCATTTAATTTCTAGCCATGGGATAAACTGAGTTGGTTTATTGATAATTTATGGTAAAAGAACAATATGTAAGTTACTTACCCTTTCTCGAAGTCTTGAATCATACTTTACTGTCATATGTTTGCAAAATTTGCTCTTCTCCAAAATTCCATGCACGGTCTGCAAATCAAAAGACAACTATCTCTTTTCTCATAAAAATAATCATTCTTGGGGAATTCCCTGGTGGTCCAGTGGTTAGGACTCTGCACTTCCACTGCAGGGGGCCTGGGTTCGATCCCTGGTCGGGGAACTGAGATCCCACAAGCTGCACACGCAGCCAAAAAAAATATCATTCTGGGAGTGTCAGGATGCTAGCATAGGAAGTCACTGAACCCACCTCCTCCCGAGGACACGGAAAACCCCGTAAGGCTGACAGCAGATTTTCCAGTAGAAACCTTACCGGCCAGAAGGGAGTGGCATAACATACTCCAAGTGCCGAGAATTCCAACCAAGAAGCTTTTCTCTACCCAGCAAGGTTATTCAGAATTGCAGAAGAGATCAAGAGTCTCCCAGAGACAAAAGCTAAAGGAGTTCATCACCACTAAACCCACCCTAGAAAGAAAGAAATATTAAGGGGGGAATGCCCTGGTGGTTCAGCGGTTAAGAATCCACCTGCCAATGCAGGGGACATGGGTTCGAGCCCTGGTCCAGGAAGATCCCACATGCCCCGGAGCAGCTGAGCCCGTGCGCCACAACTACTGAGCCTACATTCTAGAGCCTGCGAGCCATGACTACTGAGCCCAAGCGCCTAGAGCCCGTGCTCTGCAACAAGAGAAGCCACCGCAATGAGAAGCCCGTGCACCACAACGAAGAGTAGCCCCCGCTCGCCTCAACTAGAGAAAGCCCGCCCACAACAGTAAAGACCCAACGCAGCCAAAAATAAATAAATAATTAAGTTTATTAAAAAAAAAAAAGAAATATTAAGGGGACTTCTTTAAGCTGAAAAGAAATGGCACTAATTAATAACAAGAAAACATATGAAAGCAAAAATCTCACTGGAAAAGGTAAATATATAATAAAGGTAGTAGATCAATCACTTGATGAAAGACAAAAGCAGTAAAGTTACAATAATTAGCTAAGGGACGCATAAAATAAGAAGATGTAAAATGTGTCATAAAAGGTACAAAACATGGCAGGGAGGAGTAAAAAGCTAGTTTTGGAATGTGTTCAAATTTAAGTTGCTACCAACTTAAAACAGGCTACTACTTATACAGGATGTCATATGTGAACCTCACAGTAACCACAAAGAAAACATTTACACTAAATACACAAAAGAAAATGAAAAAGGAATCTAAACATAACGTTAAAACCACCAAACCACAAAGGAAGAGAGAAAGAGAAGAAAGGAGCAGAGAGAAACTACAGAAATAGCCAGAAAACAATGAACAAGACGGCAATAAGTACATACCCCTCAATAATTACTTGAAAGGTAACTCAACTAAATATGCCAATCAAAGATACAGACTGGTTGAACAGATTTAAAAAAGAGCCATTTATGGGCTGCCTACAAGTGACTCACTTCAGAACAAAGGACACACACAGACTGTAAAAAGATGGGAAAAGATATTCCATGCAAACAGGAATGAAAAGAAAGCTGGAGTGGCTACACTCATATCAGACAAAGTAGACTTTAAAACAAAGATTGTAATAAAAGACAAAGAGAGCATTACATGATAAAGGGGTCAATCTAGCAAGAAGATATAATTTTATAAATGTATATGCACCCAACAGAGGAGCACCAAGATATTTAAAGCAAATATTAATGGACTTAAAGAGAGAAACTGAGAGCAATAGAATAATAGTAGGGGACTTTAGCACCCCACTTACACAAATAGGTAGGTCATCCAGACAGAAAATCAGTAAGTAACATCAGTCTTAAATAATGGATTTAATAGATAAAAACAGAACACTCCATCCAAAAGCAGCAAAATATTCTTAAATGCACATGGAACATTCTCCAGGACAGATCACACATTAGGTCACAAAACAAGTCTCAATACATTCAGGAATACTGAAATCATAACAAGCACCTTCTCTGACCACAACTGTATGAAACTAGAAATCAAGCACAAGGGAAAAAAACCCAGGAAAAACCCCAAAAATGTGGAGGTGAAACAACATGCTACTGAACAACCAATGGATCATCGAAGAAATCAAAAAATACCTAGAGACAAATGAAAACAGAAATACGACATACCAAAATCTATGGGATGCAGCAAAAAACAGTTCTGAGAGAAGTTCACAGCAATACAGGTCTACCTCATGAAATAAGGAAAACCCCAAATGATCTAACTTTACACCTAAAGGAACTAGGGGAAGAAAAGAAATAATAAAGATCAGAGTGGAAATAAATAAAATATAGACCAAAAATAATAGGAAAAGTATCAACGAAAATAAGGGCTGGTTCTTTGAGAAGATAAACAAAATCGACAAACCTATAGCTAGACTAACCAAGAAAAAACAGAGAGGACCCAAACAAAAAAAATCAGAGGTTAAAGAGGAGAGGTTCCAACTGATAACACAGAAATACAAAGGATTGTAAGAGACTACTACAAACAATTATATGCCAACAGATTGAACAACCTAGAAGAAATGGATAAATTCCTAGAAATTTCCATGATTTTAAGACTAAATCATGAAGAAATAAAATATATGAATAGACTGATTACTAGTAAGGAGACTGAATCAGTAATCTAAAGTCTTCCAACAAAAAAAAAGCCCAGGACCAGATGGCTTCACTAACCACCTGGAACGCTACAAAACATTCAAAGATTTAATACCTAACCTTCTTGAAATCTTCCCAAAAACTGAAGAGGAGGGAAATTTTCCAAACACATTTTATAAACCCAGAATTACCCCTGACACCAAAACCAGACAAGGACATCACAGAAAGAACTATGGCCAGTATCCCTGATGAACATAAGACGCAAATATCCTCAACAAGATATCAGCAAACCGAATCCAACAATACATTAAAAGGACCATAAACCACGATCAAGTGGGATTTATTCCAGGGATGCAAGGATGGTTCAACATATGCAATCAACTAACATGGTACACCACATTAACTGAAGGATAAAAATCACATGATCATTTCAATAGATGCAGAAAAAGTATCTGACAAAATTCAACACCCATTTATGATTAAAAAAAAAACAACTCTCAACCAAGTGGGTATAGAGGGAACATACCTCAACATAATAAAGGCTATATATGACAAGGCCACAGCTAGCATCATACTCAATGGTGAAAAGCTGAAAGCTTTTCCTCTAAGATCAGGAAGACAAGGATGCCCACCATCACACTTTTATTCAATATAGTTTTGGAAGTCCTAGTCACAGCAATTAGGAAAGAAAGAGAAATTAAAGGCATCCAAATTGGAAAGGAAGAAGTAAAACTGTCAGTTTGCAGATGACATGATACTATATGCAGAAAATCCTAAATACTCCATGAAAATACTATTAGAGCTAATAAGTGAATTCAGTAAAGTCACAGGATACAAAATTAATATACAGAAATCTATGGTGTTTCTGCACACTAATTAGTGAACTATCAGAAAGAGCAATTAAAATAGTCCCATTTACAGCTGCATCAACAAGAATAAAATACCTAGGAATAAATTTAACCATGGAGGTGAAACCTGTACACTGAACACTATGACACTGATGAAAAAAACTGAAGATACAAATAAATGGAAAGATATTCTGTGTTCATGGACTTCATGGAAGAACTAATATTGTTAAAATGTCTATACTACCCAAAGCAATCTAGATTTGATGCAATCCCTATCAAAATTCCAGTGGCAATATTTCACAGAACTAGAACAAATGACTCTAAAATTTGTACAGAATCTCATAAGATCCCAAATAGCCAAAGCAATCTTAAGAAAGAACAAAGCTGGAGGAATCATGCTCCCTGATTTCAAACTGTACTATAAAGCTAGAGTAATCAAAACAGTATGGTACTGTCATAAAAACAGACACATAGATAAATGGAATAGAAGAGACAGCCAAAAATAAACCCACGTATATATGGACAATTAATTTACAACAAAGGAGCAAAGAACATACAATGGAGGAAGGACAGTCTCTTCAGCAAATGGTGTTGGGAAAACCAAGCGGCTACATGCAAAAGAGGAGACTACACTACTATCTTACACCCTACACAAAAGTTATCCCCAAATGGATTAAAGACTTGAATGTAAGGTCTGAAACCATAAAGGCCCTAGAAGAAAACACAGGCATTAGTATTTGCAATGTTTTTGTAGATCTGACTCTAAAGACAAGGGAGCAAAAATAAACAAGTGGGACTACATTAAGCTAAAAAGCTTCTGCATAGCAAAGGAAACCATCGTCAAAATGAGAAAGCAACCTATTGAATGACAGAAGATAACTGCAAATCATATATCTAAGGGATTAATATCCAAAATATACGGTTGATCCTTGACTATGGGCTTGAACTGCACAGGTCCATGTATCCATGGATTTTTAAAAATACATACTACAGTACTACACGATCCTCAGATGTGGAACCGTGGATACACAGGGCTAACTGCAAAGTTTTATGCAGATTTTTGACTGCAAGGAGGGTGGGAGCCCCTAAGCCGCACATTGTTCAAGGGTCAACTGTATAAAGAATGCACACCAGTCAACTACACCAGAAACCCAAACAACCCCGTTAAAAAATGGGAGAGCATCTGATTAGACATTTTCCAAAGACACACAGATGGCCAATAAGCACATGAAAAGATGTTCAACATCACTATTGTGGAAATGCAAATTAAAACTACATGAGCTATCACCTCACACCTGCTGGAATGGCTATCATCACAAAGACAAGAGATAAGAAACGCTGGAGAGAAAAAGGAACACTTGTGCACTGTTGGACTGTAAATTGGTGTAGCCACTATGGAAAACAGTACGGAGAGTCCTCAAAAAATTAAGAATAAAACTACCATATCACCCAGCTATTCCACTTCTGAGTTTTTGATTTTGTTTTTTTTTTTTTTTGGTCGTGCCATGTGGCTTGCAGGATTCTCAGTTCCCTGACCAGGGATTGAACCTGGGCCATGGCAGTGAAAGCCCGGAATCCTAACCACTAGGCCACCAAGGAACTCCCCCACTTCTGAATATTTATCCAAAGAACACAAAAACACTAATTTGAAAAGCTATATATACCCTTATGTTCATTGCAGCATTATTTGCGATAGCCAAGATATGGAAACAACCTAAGTGTCCACTGATGAATGAATGGATAAAGAAGATGTGGTAGGACTTCCCCGGCGGCGCAGTGGTTAAGAATCCGCCTGCCAATGCAGGGGACACAGGCTCAATCCCTGGTCCAGGAAGATCCCACATGCCGCGGAGCAACTAAGCCCATGTGCCTCAACTATTGAGCCTGAGCTCTAGAGCCTGCGAACCACAACTATTGAGGCCGCGTGCCACAACTACGGAAGCCTGTGTGCCTAGAGCCCGTGGTCCGCAACAAGAGTAGCCCCCGCTCACCACAACTAAAGAAAACCAGGGTGCAGCAACAAAGACCCAACGCAGCCAATAAATAAATGGCTTGTTCGTAAATAACATTTTATTAGAACTCAGCCATTTATGTATCATTTATGGCTGCTTTCACAGTACAATGGCAGAATTCACAATTGTGACACAGACCATACAGCCCACAAAACTTAAAAATTTAACTAACTAGCCCTTTACAGAAGAAGGTTCTAGTTCATTAGTTCTCCATTCAGGTGTGTCTAAATTGGTTTTAAACCCATCCATTGAATATTAATTTCAGTTATCTTTTCAGTTCTAGAATTTGCATTTGGTTCTTGTTTATAATTTCCAGTTCTCTGCTGAAATTCTCCATGTCATTTTTATCTGTGCATTCAATGATTATTTTAAAGGCTACATCTGATAACTCCAGATACCGGATAAATCGTGTGGCTCTTTCTGCTGCCTTTTGTTTTTGCTCATTTTTGTTCATGTTTCCTTCTCTCATTGTGTACCTGGTTACTCTGACAAGAGACACTGTATTTGCAAAACGGTAGAAATCACTGAAGTCCATAGTCTGCCTTGTTTTTTAACTCCCTTCCAAAAAAAATCAGACACTGTTTTACATGGTCAATATTTGTTTATATTTACCTATACCTGTAACAATTTCTTTTGCTCACTATTCTTTTCTGAATCTCAGACATCTCTTCTTCAATTATCCTTTGAAAGTTTCTTTCTAGCTTGTTTGTCTGAAATGTCTTCACCTATTCTCTAGAAAATGTTTTGCTGGTATAAAACTCTAGATTAATCTTTATTATCTCTCAGCACATCTAATTACTGTTGCTATTGACACATTTGTTGACAGTCTAATATTGGTCTTTAATGGATAATGTTTTTTCCTTCACAGTCTTTGGAGTTTTGCAATATTGCTGTAAGTGTAGATGTGTGGGTTTCTTTCTTTAATTCTGACTGGGATTTTTTTACACTTTCTGGATCTGATATTTTGCTATCTTTCAATAATTCTGTAGTTTATTAACTGTGACCTCTTCGAATATTGCCTCTTTCCCATTCTCTCTGATACTTCCTCTCGAAAGACGACAGACCTTCTCATCCCATCCGTCTGTCTTAGTCTTATTTTTAATCTATTTATCACACTGCACTACACTTCAGTTGCTATCTTACATTTATCTATAAGCAAGTGACCATTTCAGCTATATCTAGTCTATAATTTAGTACAGCCACTGAGGTTTTCATTTTTGGATAAACTTTTTCCATATTTTAAGTAAATTTTATTGAAGTATATTTCAAGCGTACAGGTCACTGAGCTGTGACAGATCTAAGTACCGCCAAAATCAAGACAGAGAAGAAGTCTATCAGCCGAAATGATTCCTTCGTGCCCTTGCCAGCCAATGCCTCCCACTCCTGGCCCCCGGCCCGCACTACCTGCTTTATGTGCTCTAGAGTCTCATGTAAATGGAATCACACAGTCTGCACTCTTCCACATCTGCCTTCTTTTGCTCAGATACTGTTCTGGGGACTCCTCTGTGCTGCTGCTCAGGTGTATTCCACTGTATGAATATACCATGTTCATCTATCCATTCACCTACTGATCAACACACGGGTCGTTTCCACTCTCTGCCCATTACAAATAAAGTTGCCATTAAAGAGTTGTGTACAAGTCTTTGTGTGGACATATATTCTTACTTCTCTTGGATAAATTTCTGGGATTGAAACTGCTGGATCACACAGTTAGTGTATGTTCAACTTTCAAACCGTTTTCCAAAGTAGGTGTCCCATTTTACATTCTCACCAGCAACGTCTTGAGTTCCAGGTGTTCCACATCCTTTATCTTTCTAATTTTAGCCATGCACACGTTGTGTAACGGTATCTTGCTGTGGTTTTAATATGCGTTTCTGTCGCGATCAGTTATCTCACCTGTTTACTGGCTTTCCCCATATCTCACTTTGTAAAGCGCCCGGTCAAATTCAAACCTTTTGCCTATTTGTCTAATTACTGAGTTGGAAGAATCTTATATATTTATACAGCTAAGAGATATATATTGATAATACATACATATGTGTCAGATATATACACATATATTACATACATGTAACACAACGTTTACAATTTTCTCCCAATCTGTGTCTTGTTTATACTTTGTCCCAAGGTGCCTTTATAAAGATCTTCCCCGTTTCCTTATAGAATTTTCATAGATTTAGCTTTTAGATTCGTTCTATGAACACCTGCAAGTTAGTTTTTGTGGACTGTGTGAGGTGAGAGTCACATGTCATGCTTTTCTGCTTGGATGGTCCATTGTTTCAACACTCTTTATTGAAAAGACCATCGTTTCAACCACGGAATTACCTTGGCACCTGTGTCAAAAGCCAACCGACCAAAAAGACTAAACGAAAACAACTGACCATATAAGTGAGGGTCCCTCAACTTGTGCTTGAAAGAAAAAGTCTTTATTTTGCCTTAATTTTTGGAAGTATTTTCACTGGGTATGTATTTGGAGATTTTTGAGTCATTATTTCTTCAAAATCTGTCTTTTTACTTTCATACTCACCCTCATGCTTCTCCCCACTTCCCTTCTGAGACTTCAACTACATGTATATTGCACTGCTTGATACTGTCCTCCACGTCACTGAGACTCTTCACTTTCCCTTCTTAGTCTTTTTTTCTTTCCACAGTTAATTTTGGAATGTTCAGTTTCCACGTCTTCATGTTCACTGACGTCCTCTTCTACAGTGTAACCTACAGTTAATCCCACCCTATGAAATTTTCATTTCAGAATACTGCATTTTTCACCTGTAGAAGATGAAATTTGGTTCTGCTGTCTCCTACTTCTCACCTCATGCTCCTCTGAGGACAGTTTAGCCTCACTATTAAGGTGTAATATGCTCTCTGTATCCAGCAAAGCCTCCCCTCGCGCTGGTGGGAATTCTGACTCCGCACCCTGTGTGAGCCCCAGGAATTGAGTGGATGACCGCCACCCGCCAGGGACCTTTTCCCTCCCGCCCGAAGCCGTGTTTTCTGCCCTCGTGCAGTGTCAGCCACACGTGTGCAGATTAACCAACCGTCCAACAAAGAATCACGGGGATCCCTACACATGTCTATTGAGTTTTCTCTGTGCAGCTCTCTCTCCAGCACTCTTCCCCACAAATTTTAGTTACTTAAACGCCCCAAATTCCAAGCTCTGTCCCCTCAATCACTGAGACCACTGTCCTCTATTTGGCTTCTTCTGCCAGAGTCTGGGAATTGCTTCAGCTGGAAAACCAGGACGATCAAGGGCTCACCTGTTTTGTTTCACTTCATTCGGGGATCGCAGCCCACGCTGCCTGGGGTCCAATGTCTGAAAACAGTTGCTTCACAGATTTTGTCCTGTTTTCTAGTTGTTTATGGGGGGAGGCTACATTCCAACCCTGTTATTCCCCCATGGTTGCCACAAAAGTCTCCTCCCACCGACCTTTTAGAAGTTGATTTGGTTCTTTCTTGAATCTCTGGGATCATTTTTATAGTAATCTGTTCCTTAAAGATATTTCACACGTCTTTTATTTCTTTAGAGTAACACAGTTGTTTTTCAAACTGTATCTGGGTTCTAAAATCTGACGTCTCTGTGGTGTTTCCACTGGCTCTCTCTCACGACACCTTCTTTGCCTTTTTACAGGCCTTTTGTTAGACGTTTTCCCCAAGCTACTCTAACTTAAGAATTACCACAATAAAACAAAGCACAAAAGTACAATGAAGGGGAAAGAAGTAAGTTCTGTCAGGGAGAGGAGGGCTGGGGATGACGTCTCGTGTGAGTTAATTCCCTGCGGACTCTGGCACGACTGCTGAGACTCTTGACTCAACGGCCTCAACCTTGCCTCTAAGCTCACCTGCTTTGTCCTCGTGAGGTCGCTGGAGAAGATGTGAGTAAACTTCACGTTGTTAAGAAATATGCCAGCAGCAGCCGCTTGTTTAAATCCAGTTTCTGAAAGAGGCTCATCTATTCCTTGTCCTGTGGTATTAAGAGAAAGAAGAGCAACATTCTCTCTCTCTCTATATATATACATGGGATGCAATAAAAATCACACCTAAGAGAATATAAAGGGCATTTACCTATATTTTATTACAAGATTCCCTTGGGTACTTTTCCACGTAACTTTTCAGAGAACTGAAAGCAAGCAAAATTCAGCTAGGATCCTGTAAAAGCTCTTCTGTATCTCCCAGAAGAATGTGTGTCTGGCGAGAACTGGGTAATGAGGAGGCTGCCCCGAGCTCTCCCCCCCACATCGCCCATCACTTCACCACGTGTTTTATTAATGCTGCCCCTACCTTACGTTTTCAGCTCAGCTGCTGCATTTGGGCAGTCGGATCATCACCTAGAAAAGTTTTCCTTCTTTATCTCCACTGTCTGAATTCAGTAACGTTCAGTATCGCAAGTCATTCTCAATAAACGCTGACAAGTCTTCTACTAATTTAGAGCAAGTAACAGGTCAGCCAATGACTCAACACACAGGAAAATAATCTGTCATGAATGAGAGTTGGCAGAAACAACAAGTAACAGATTTGGAACCACTAATACGTCAGACGTGTAAATCAGCAGAGACTATAAACAGAGTCACAAAAATAAGCGACAACAAGCGATCAAAAACCAGATAGCTTTCCAAAAGAACCAGACAGGTCTTTTAACAGTGAAAAATGGAATTGCTGAGGAGGGGAAAAAAACATCCCTCAGTGGATAAAAGGAGATTCATTAAGCTGAGAAGCTTCACAAGCCCAAAGGCAGGGCTGAAGCTGGCCCCTGGCACAGACACGAGGAGACAGAGGAGCACAGATGTGTCAGAGACACGGAGAAAGGACGAGGATTCCTGAGCACATCCAGTGGGAACTCCAGAAAGACAGGAAAGAAAATGGAGAACAGAAGTGAGGGAACACATAAAACTATGTTTCCGATGAAGGAAACACAGTGTACACCAAGAAGGATAAATTACTAAAAAAAAAAAAAGTACCTTCCTAGATTTAGTAAGAGAAACTGTAGAATACCAGAATAAAACACAAAGACTTTAAAAGCAGTTGCAGAGAAAGACAGATACCCGCGGTGGGACACCATCTGGATGAGAGAAGACTTCTGAAGCCAGAAAGCAGCGGACGAATAGCTGCCAGGAGCTAAGAGAACTGTGAGTCTAGAACTGTCTGGACTAAAAAAGACTGAGGAGAATAAAAACAGAATTGTCTGGAATAGAATCAGTTGAAACGATCTTTACCACAAATTGATTTACACAAGAGGACTTTTCAAAAAAGATGTTTCAGGAATGAAGGTCTGAGACGCAAAAGAAACGGTGAGGAGAGAAACTGGCAACTACCGATGTCAATCTAAACAAACACTAGGTAACAAATTAAATAATAATGCCTACACTGCATGGTTAAAAAAGGACAGGACTGAACAGCAGCACACACTTTGTATTTTTTCAGGAGAGATGATATTTCTCTTACACTTTGTTAGGCACAAATGGTAAAGATATAAAGGCAACCATCAAAAGGATAGAGATGGCTTATTTTGAGGCCAGTAGGGAAAGTAAGAGTGGGCTGGATAAAGAGAAGAAAAAGAAAAGCAGGCACCTAAGAAGTAAAGGACTAGATAAAGAAGGGAGAAAAGAACCACAAAGGATAAGTCCAAACACACCAGAAACCAGAGTCAATGTGGACAGACCACTCTCACCAGTTAACAGAAAGATCATATTTCTTTTCTTTCTTTTTTTTTTTTTAAAGAATCAGAATCAGCTGCCTACCATTTACAAGGTAACACTTAGGACATCAGTACACAGCAAGGTTGAACGGAAAGGGATAGGAAAATATATACCAGGCAAATCCCAACCCCAAACAGCCGGAGTTGCCATATCACTCTCAGAAATGCAGACTTTATGACAAAAGTCTTAGTAAGGATTGTGAAGATCACTATAAACAGTCAGTGTTCCCATTCACCACGAAGACAGAGCAATTTTAAAACTTGTATGTGCCTAATAAATTAGCCTCTAGCTGCATAAAAGCAAAACACATAAAGCACAAGTTGACAGAACTTCAGGTATTAAAGCATGAGCTGGCCATCACGCGGGAAATTCAACATATCTCACTCATAAATTGACGCTTAGCTCATACAGGCAAATGAGTAAATTTACAAAATTAGTAAAGTATGGAAGATGTGAACAACAAAATCAAGGTCAAGTATTTGATATAGAACTCCACACCCAACAATTAGAAAACAGATTTTTTCTCAAACACACAGTAGTAGGTTTATAAAAACTGACCATGCTAACCAATTTCAAAGACGTATTATCAAATAAACCATATTGTCAGAACACAAAGCAATTACAGTGGAAGCCAATCACAAAAGATGAAGAACAAAACCAAAAAGCCCATTCATTTGGAAATTTAAAAAACAGTTCTAAATAACTCATGGGTCAACGAAGAAATCATAACGGAAATTTAAGATACTTGGTGCTGAATACTTACCAGATTACTACAAATCAAAACTGCAGGTATGTGACAAAAAAATGGTACTTAGAAACATATAAGGCTTGAGGGTTTTAAAAAAAATAAAAAGGAGGCCATAACTTAAAGAACTAAGCATCTAACTTCCAAAGTTAGGAAAACACAAAACAGACCTAAAAAAACAGGTGTGAACATGAAAATTTTATTCATGTTTTACCGTCAGCTTCGAATGAAATGAGACCAAGGAGCAGGGCCCACGGACAAGGCGGTACTGTACGTGAGCCCAGAGGGTGCTCTGGGTGGGGCCCAGGTCAATGGGAAATAGAGGTGCGTTTAATTATCAGACTGATTTCCAAAAGAGGGAGGCAAGCACACAGGGTATGAAAATCAGCTTCTGCAAACCCCAGATGTCCCTAATCCAAAAATATAAAACTAAATGCTTGTATAATCCAAGCAGAGAAATAGCACGTCTAGCTGAAAGATATTCTTTAAAAGCCAGGCCAGCTGGATCACAGGGAGATTAAAAGATCTGAACCCAAATTAACAGAACAAGGCAGGGGGCAGAGGACAGTCTATTCAGAATAAAGTAACAACCCCATGTGAGAACAGGGATTCTCTTTTTAAACCATTTCTTTGTTACTACTAAAAATAATATAAGTATCTTAGCAGAAAAATACCATTAACACCAGCCAGTAAATTTTTTGTTTCCAAATATGAAATCATTTAAAATCCTGGCAGATACAGTTTAAGACACCTAGACTCAACGTAAGTCCTTAATCAGCTTTGAGCTGCCCACGACCAACTTGGAGCACTGTTCTTTACATCTAATTCACTCAGGAGACTCTTGGTTACCATCTGCTCTGATCATATTTCTGTGACCATGATGATTTAATACCGTAATCCCAGTTCACAGTCCAGAGCGGCCCCCGGTCCACCCTACCCCACCGGATCTGATTAACCCATATTTCACATTAATACTAACAGAGAGAGCTAAAATAAGAGTCAGAGCATACCAACCTTGAAGGATTTTCTCCTTGTTAAGTCTTGTTTCTCCACTGAAACAGGGAGGGAAAAAAGCCTTTATTACCAAATTAGGTTATTTTTGAAATGAGGGGAAAAAAATCAGCAACAAAAGGTAATGATACTTGTAAAGACAGCATATTGTACAAACGTCAGAATCTAACCTGTAAAGATAAAATTTATTCTAAACTACTGTCTGCAATCATCTATTCTATGTGCCTAATCGATAAGCTAAAAATTTCAAATTGCCCCAAATTCAAATGTATAGATCAACAATCTTAAGTGAACTAAAGGTAGAAAATGCTATTTTAAAAGTAGTATATGTATGTATAAAAAATTTTTGTTAAATAATCTTCTTAAATATGTTGATCAAAACTACTCCCACAGGCATCGGGACCAAAACACAACAGCTGGTCCATCGGTCCGTCCGCTGCGCTGAGCGGACAGGCGCGAGGGACGGAGAGTGGAGCGCAGACCCGCAGACCCCGGCCCTGCCTCCTCGGTCCTGGAGCTGCTCAAAGCTGCTCCACTTTGCAACACCAGGGAATTACAAAAGCAAACCCAACCCACTCTGAAGCAACCCGGAGAGCGATGGGGGGAAGTGGTGTCCCAAAGCAACTGGATTGAGGCTGGAGGGGGAAGGTGAGGGTGAGGGCACCTGGACCAGACCAGACAACAGAGTGCAGGTGGGAGCTGGCGTGTGCTGTGCGCACACTGGACAGAAAACTGGAAACGGTGGGGGGAAACACCCCACAGGCCTCTTCAGATCGAGTTATCGCCTCATCTGGAATCAACTGTCCCCACAGCCCGCGTCCACACCCTTTCATGTCGGTGAGAGGTGAAAATCCGTGAGGGGAAACCTCGCTGCCATCTTTCGGGCCCAGGAGCAAGACTGCTTGGCGCTACACTCACCTGCTGGGTTAAGCTCAATGCCTCAGCTTCCTCATCTGTAAAATGGGGATAATAAATGGTCCCAACCTCACAAGATTCTCGGGATGATTGGATGAACACAGGTAAAGCACCCAGAACACTGCTTGGCTTTAGGAAGCACTCAGTAGCTGTATTTAAAAGTCATTTTTGGACAGATGATATAGATATCCAAGACTTAATGCATTTTTAATCTTTTAAAAATTATGAAATAAATAGTAAATAATATAATGATAAAGCCAGCAGGCACATAACACCACCCAAGTTAACAGATCACTGCCGGCCTCCAGGACCCCGTCCCTGTCCACCACGATGTCCTCCCTCCCCAGCGGATCCCCTGCCAGGACTTCTGCCCGCTCAGGTGCTCACCTTTCCTCTTCGCTTTCCTGCCCACGTGCGGCATACATTAGTTTGCCTGTTGTTGAACTTTACAGTGACTTGCTTCTTACTCTACGTGGTTTTCTGTGTTGCTTCTTTTGCTCAACATTTTGGGAGATACCCCAGCGTTGCTGAGTGTGGCCGTACTTGATTCTCGTTTTTACTGTGTAAACTCCACTGTAAGGATTTACTACAATGTAGTACATGGTTGGCTGTGATAGACACTTAGACTGTTTCCGGTTCCGGGCTACACTGCCATGAACATGTTTGTTCAGAGCGCAGCAGACTCTCTAGGGCAGTGGTTCTCAAAAGCATGGTCCCTGGACTTGCATCACTGGCACTGCCTGGAAACTCACTGGAAATGCAGTGTCTCAGGCCCCACCTGCCCCCAGACACACTGACTCAGGAGCTCTGAGGTGGCAGCCCAGCAGGATCTGTTTTAATAAACCCGCCAAGTGACGCTGATGCGTGCTCATGTCTGAGATCCACTCAAGGACTGGTAAGCAAGTCTTTCCGTGAACCAAGTTCTGTTGGAATACAGTCATGCCCATACGTTTATTTATCGTTTATGACTGTTTTCACACTCTAATGGTGGAAATGATCAGTTCAGACAGACCATGTGGCCTGCAAAGCCTCAACTATTCGCTCTCAGGGGTCTGTTGACCCCTGCCTAGGGACCCGTGCCTAGCACGGGAACTGCGGGGCCATGGCGCATCCAGCTTCATTCGATAAGGCCAAAGTGGTTATACCAGTCGCGACCCCTCTGCAGCGTTCCACATCCTCACTATAATGTGACAGCTTTCAATTTGTGCCAAGATGGAACCTGAACAGTTTACCTCACCTTGACTTTAATTGGTATTTCCCTGATTACCATGAAGGCTCATCACTCCTGCTTTGTTTTTTACGTGAAGCAGTAGTTTAAAAAGAAAAAGATCTCGCGTGGGACTGATTCACTCAGATCCAGAAAGGAATGCCATCAGACCTTGGTCGGGATCACAAACTCGCGTCTCTGCCCCTTGCTTATACCTTGCCCCTCGTTTATAAAAACAGGGGTTTTTCAACCTCACCTAGAGCACAGGTTCTCAAACTTGAGTGTGTCTCAGAATCCCCTAGGGGTCTTATTAAAACACAGAGCGCTGGACCTGGCCAAAGTGTTCTCATTCTTCAAGACCCAACACAGCCAGATGACTCCTTGAAGTAGCTTTCCCTCTCCAGCACCGTTCCCTACCGCCCCATCCCCTTTAACTACCCCAACTGTGCGCTCCCATTTTCCCGGCACTACTGTGGTTAGTTACCTTCTGTACTACGCTAGGTAACTTTTGTAGTCGTGCATCTATCCTGGCCCCAGTTCCTTAAAAGGCACGGCCAGAGGCTGCATCACCCTAACATGCCTGGTCCCTGGAGAAAATCCTGGGAAATAACAGAACCTCAGTGTACATGCTCTCTGGATGGAGGGTCATCTGGAAATATCCACCAAAATGACAAGTCTGTTTACCCTTTGATTCAGCAGCCCTATTACTGGAAATGCTTGCATTCATCTAGATTTAAAAGAATATTTGCTACAGTATATTTCTAACAGCGAAAGATGGTAAATAACCTAAATTCCCTTTAGCAGGGAACCCGTTACTTTCACAAATAAACAGTGGGATATCTACCTGATGGAATTCGATGCGGCTGTGTCTGCGGGAGAGTGATTTACGTAAAGAGATGGAAAAATCATCAAGACATATTCAGCAGAAAAAGCAAGGTACAGAATAATATACAAAGATTGCTACCTTTTTAGAAAGGCAGGACAGGGACTTCCCTGGTGGTACAGTGGTTAAGAATCCGCCTGCCAATGCAGGGGACACAGGTTCGAGCCCTGGTCTGGGAAGATCCCACATGCCGCGGAGCAACTAAGCCCGTGTGCCACAACTACTGAGCCTGTGCTCTAGGGCCCGTGAGCCACAACTACTGAGCCCTTGTGCCACAACTACTGAAGCCTGCGCGCCTAGAGCCCGTGCTCCGCAACAAGAGAAGCCACCTTAAGGAGAAGCCTGAGCACTGCAATGAAGACCCAACACAGCCAGAAATAATTTTTTAAAAAAGAGAGAAAAAAGGAAAGAAAAAGAAAGGCAGGACACAAGAGTAAACGTTTGCATCTGCACGAGAGATGCCGGGAGGATGCAGAGGCTGTGGTCACCTGCAGGGTGAGAGGACAGAAAACTCAGGAGAACTGTTCTGACTTCTAAACGTGTGGATGTAGTGGCTTAAAAAATATACGACAAGTGAGTGAAATTACACAGCACGACTAGCCACTCACGTGCCAGTATTATCATTCTTGAGGTGAGTATTAATAAAAGATGTCTCGCAGCATTCCAAAACCCATTCAGAATCGTATGAAATGGATATGAAAGAGATTAAGCTCTGCGGTTCAGATGAACAAAGCATCCAGGGAAGTGATGGGGAAGGCACTGCTTCTCATACAGAAAACAGTTCCCAAACACTGGATCCACTTCCTGTCTGTCTCAGCCTCACAGTCTTGCTGAGACCAAGAATAAAAGGGCTGTGCTTCACTTCTGTACGAGTGACATCCTCTTTAGACAATGGCTTTGTAACCAACTCAATTACCAGCAAAATTCAAAGAACGCCTCCAATCCCATATTTACTTCTATACGGGAACCTCAGAAGGTTTTGCCCACTTACTGTGGATCACAAGCTCTCTCGCTCATTGTACAAATTGAAAATCAAGGGTGAGAAGAAATTTAATAATTACGCTGGACCAGGTCTTTACAAATCACACAAATGATTTGCCAAGATGATAACTTTTTGTATGCTTACTGCAAAGGTAGCTCAAGATTTTAACTTAATCCCAATAGCTGATTTGAGCAAGGATTCAGAATAAAACATTATATCATCAAAATGGCATCCTATTAAAAAACGGAATCCCAGTACTTCGATAATTTGTAACAGTGCTGCCCCAGCATCTCACCAATTCCAGCCAAAGGAGAAACAGCTGTAATATAATAGAAGATTTCCTGTAGCTGTAAGTCAGTGGAGACTGCTGCAGGCGTTAGTGCATTATTAATAATCACTCGTGTTCTACGGGGCATTTTTTGCTTTCAAATCACTTTATAAACATTATAGTGTAAGAATCTAGGAAGAGAATTTTTTTTCCAAAAATGTGCACAAATAGTTTTACAGCTTTTATCAGCTTTTTCGAGGGTCTGCACAAATGCCTGAGGCAACTGTTTAGCTTGTCTAGGGAGTGGGAAAGGAAAGTGGGTGGCTAAAATAGGTTTACTATTAAGCGAAACTTGGCTTGTAGCAGTGGCAGGGAAGGCAGGGGGAGTGGAAAGGTCAGAGGAGTGTATTTTAAAGGAGTCAGGAATAACAGCACTCATTCTCAAAACCTGCAGTGTGACTCCCTTCCAAGACAGACGCCCGACTCCGTGAGAAGGCACTTAGGCCAGGAAGTCAAGTCTATGACCGGCCGTTTAAAGGCCCACAGATATGCACCATTTATTTTGTGGATTATCATGCTGTTCTCCCCTTAAAAAGACACGTTATTTTGTTAGTTCTGGTGTGTATTCTATAGCGTTTCTCTAGAAATCATATAGAAAGCTTAATTTCCCAATCACATCCTTTTTAATAATTCAAATTCCACGGACCAGTACTCGGTTTGCTGCAGCAGAGACAAATCATGGGAAGTCAGTATATATTTGGGGCAAGTTTTCAAAAGAGATATGCTTTGGTGTACACAGGAATGGAGTGTGCTCACCTAATATTTAATCATGCATATACAGCTTTAACCTAATTCCTCCACACCAGTTAATTCATTTGAAAATGGATTAATAATTTGAAAACATAGAAGATTTCAAGCACTAGTAACGTGGAGAGTTTCACCAGATGGTCTGGGGGCAAAAATGTAAAATACTCAATTCGTGATATATCTTTGTCTGTATGTAGATTAGGCCTAGTTGCATAGGTTCTCCCAGTTAATCAACCCTACTCCCAGAAAACAAATATCACAGTAACATAACAATTACATGCATCTTGATAAAAGCTGACAGATGATCCAATATTCATTTGGCCTCTGCTTTATTAACAAACAGAACAATGACTAGCATTCATGAAGACTAAGTGCCGACAGAGGCAGAGTAAGAAAAACCCATCAGTTTTGCTGTCAATACCTACACTGATTCAGCATCTTTTTTCGAAGCACAGGCTCCGGACGCGCAGGCTCAGCGGCCATGGCTCACGGGCGCAGCCGCTCCGCGGCATGTGGGATCCTCCCGGACCGGGGCACGAACCCGTGTCCCCTGCATCGGCAGGCGGACCCCCAACCACTGCGCCACCAGGGAAGCCCCATGATTCATCATCTTTAAGTAGTTAAAAGGAAAGGAAATTTTCTTTGTAAAAATGTTGAAAGAGCTAGCTAAAAACGGAAGTGAAATGGGATGGTTTTGCAGGCAACCAACTGCAAACTCCTACAAAGAACCTTTCAAGGGAACTAGGGCCTTCGATGTGCCGTGTGGGTGATGGCAGTGACGACCTGCAAATACTGGGGTTCTCAACCGTGCTGCTCTAACGCCACCAGATGCTACAGCTCAATCAGACTAGTAGACTTGAAGTTTGAAAGGTGGGGTATTCTGTTCCAAAAATGATACAACTGGTAGCTCTCCCTTTCAAGTATGATGATGAAGACCAACACACAGATGGTAACAGCACAGATTCATAAAGGATTTGGCTGAACTTAAAGAAACTGCATTTAAAAAGTTTTCTTGCATTATCCAAAAATTATCCAACTCTTAAACACACAGAGTTTCAAAGCGTTTGACAGAGTCAGGTAAGAGAAAACTCAAGGTAAATTCCCACTATTGTGCTCAATGATTCAATCTTGCTGATTCCAGAAAGAGTCATTACGTTGAACTCTGGTGATCAATCAAGTTTGAAATTGTTTCTTTTCCTGAAAGAATCATCAATTTTTAGCTTTGAGAACTCTGAAGGAGAAAACTAACCCTATCAATTATTTCAACACTTCCTTTGCACTTTCCCATGAATAAAACAGAGCAAAGTAAACTATTCTTATCACTCTTCATGGTTATATCACAGGAAAGAAAACGTAGCCTCTGAAATGGCTGATATATTCAAGCAACCTACAAACACTAGGTTTTAACTCTGTAAAATTGGAGGCAGAAGGGCATAGTATATAGTTAAGAGGATGGGCCGCAGATCTGCTGCCTTGGTTTAAAGGCCACCACCCCAACTTGTCATGTGACTATAAGCAAGTCACATGCCCTCCGTGTCTGTTTCCTCACCGGCAAATTGAGAAGCCAGTCTTTACCTCACCAGACTGTTGTCAGAATTTAATTACAACAGTGCCTGGCACATACTAATTTATTAAGACTTATTTTAAAATTAATTCCTCATAGGAATTCTATGATGAATTCATTTTAAAAATCAAGCCCTTTTTAAGAAGCAGGGAGGGGATAAAATCCACACTCATGTAACTATTGTTTATTAAGAAACTAAATAGGGATCATCTTGTTTTTCAAGGGGTGGTTTTGTCCAGATTTTCCACAACTTCTGAGTGGCAATTATACACCAGGCACTGTGTCAAGGCATCCAGAAACTTCAGAGGAAAATGAGGGCAATCAAGACGCTAATTCCTGTTCTGCCACTGACTAGCTGGATGACCTTAAGAAGGTCACACGACGGTCATAAAGCCTTCTAAAAATGGAGAGGGGTGGGGTGGAAAGAGAGGAGCTCGATTTCTAGCTCAGTCATTAAAATCCTGTGAATCCTAACGGAACAACTTCAGATGGTTGCCAAGATAATCTTCCTATAAAGTAAAAACAGGACCAAAGACGATAGCAGCTAAAGTCAGCTTGACAAGGTTAGGCCATACTGCTGTTCTCCACAAGCTCCACGATGTCAAAAACGGCATCTTAGTTACCTGTAACCCTGTAACCCTTAGTTACCTGCTGACACACAGCACCTACTCAGAATGCTGGTCCCATTAACCATACACACAAATTGGAGGACTCACTGCATCTGGATCAGAGCTGTCCTTACAGAAACAAAAGTTAGTTAATTCTCAGCTATATTTCTCCCCCTCCACTGTGCTATACGCTTCACCTTTCTGACATTTCATTATCACGCTAACCCAGTGAAGTGGGTCCTATCACTTCCGCCATTTTATAAATCAGGAAACTGAGGTCGTAGAGATTAAGTCGGTAAAAGGAAGCCCAGGTTACAAGGCTCCTAGCTGGAGCCCAGATTCTAACCTACGTCGATCTTTCTCGAAAAATCTGTGCTCCTGACCTCCCTGAATTCCACCTCCCATTAACACCGGGCCAAGAAGAGTCGAGAAGGAAAAAGGAAGAGACGTAAAGACTTGTCAGCATTTAGCTCCCTGTAACGTTATATGATAAAACATATTTATTCGGGGCGATGAAGGCGGCTGAGAGCAGGGCGAGGCCCCCTCTCCTCCCCCAGCGACAGAAGATCTGCGGAGAAGAAGCGAATCTCAGACACAAGCCTGGGGGGCCGAGGCGACCGAGGGGACAGGGACGGAGCCGTCGCAGAGCCTGGAGCGGAAAAGTCGGCCCCGGACCAGTCACTCTGCAGACCCTGGGGGACCGGCCGGGGGCAAACGCGGGGCCCGGGAGGTGCGGCGACAGGGCTGTCTCTTCCGCTTCAGCTGCCACCCGGAGACGGGGGCCCTTGACACTCACTCCTCCCGACCTCCCTGTCCCCATCGAACGCGGGACCGCTGCCATCTGACACCTGGCTTCCCGCTCAGCTTCGCTGGGGCAGGAGGGCCGGTAGGGGGTAACTCACAGGAAACACCTTGAAATCGCCAGGCCGAGCCTCGGAGGAGCAAATGGGACGGGCAGGGCGGGGCGGGTGCAGATCTTCGGTCCCCCAGCCCAGCCCGCAACACTCCACGGAGGGGAAAGGGCAGCCCGCGCCGGCCATACTCACTGCCGGACCACTGTCAGAGCGAAGCGCGTCATCCCGCCGGCGCCAGGACAGAGCAAAGCAAAGGCCGCGCACGCCGCCCGAACCGTCACCCGCACTCCGCACAAGCCAACCGGCACTGCGCCCGCCGCACCCCGCAGCTTCCGCACCCCGCCACCGGCCGGCTCCGCTGCCATAGGCCGAGGCGGCCGTCACGTCACTCCAGGACGGCCAATCAGGGAGGCCGGGGGCCGGCAGGTCGCGGAGACTGATGTGCGGCGAGGCCCCGCCCAGGGCCGTGGCGCGTGCGCCCCTACGCGCCGGCCCGTGATTGGTGCGCGGCAGGTGCGGCGGCCCCGCCCCGGACCGGGAGGCGGGGCGTGCCCGGGGAAACCCGGTCCTGTAGGCTACGAGCGGCTAAGGGGCTGCTGCTCCGATTGGGGTTGGTCTGATTGGAAGCTGGAGTGCAGCCGGCAGTCCTGCTTCGTGGGTGTACAGCGCCAGACACGTTCGGTCCTGTGAGGTTTGCATTAACCCCGGCACTGGGGGCGTGTAGGGTCAGCAGGGTCTGCGCGCTTAGACTCGCCCGGCTTGAGCCCCCAACTCCGCCTAGACCCGCTCCGGGAGCAAACTCTGGTCTGGTCCTTTGGAGCCCTCGTGTAGACTAGGCCTCGTGCCTGGCCTGCTGAGCCTGATTTTACCAAAGAATCCTGCGAAGCCACTCGATCGAGAATTCCCCCCACCTTGGTACCTAATCAAGCTCCTCTTCCTCCACTCTCGATTTCTAATCACATTCCTCATCCCACCTGCCACCCTACCCCCCAATATCTCACCAAGTTCGTCTCGGTCATTTTTTTCCATTCTCTCCTTCACCCTGCCCCCTGGCTGTAAATCTCCGTTGGTCCCAGTTGTGTTCAGAGCTGCATTCAGTCTGTTTCCCCCATCGCAGTAGTCTGTAGTAAAGTCTTCCCCGCCGGTTTTTAAAGAGGATCTGGTGAATAATTTCTCTTTTAACAGCCTTCAGGGCCTTGAGACAGTTACTTAACCTCTCTAAACCTCCATTACGTGATAGGTAAGATGGGATAACGGTACTCAGCCATGACACAGGTAGAGTGTAATCATGTAAGCTTTACAATTATCTTCCATGCATTTTTACTTATATTCTTATATTTAATAATGCATTTGTTTCCTTAAATCCCCAATTGTATAAGAGAACATGGGACCCTCAGAACAACTCTGAGGTCCACAGGTTATCTTCACTTAAGAGGTGAGAAATCTAGCCTAGAGCAGTTTGTCCAGGTTCACAGCTGATTGTGGTGACTCAGAGCTAGTTCAGAGATTCTCAAACCTACCTGCACATTGGAATCATCTAGGATTTTCTGAATGCCAGGCTGCACCCCAGAAAAATTAAAAAGGAATCTCTTTGTGAGGGACCCAGGCACCAGTAATTTTTTAAATCTCCAGCTATTTCCAGTGTGCAGCCAGTTTTGAGCTAGAAGTTTAAAGCAGTGCTTCTGAGACTTGAACTGTGCACACAAATCGCCTGGGGATTTTGTTAAAATGTAGATTCTGATTCAGTAGATCTGGAGTGGGGGACAAATTCAGCACCTCTAACAAGGTCCCAGGGAAAGAGTCCATCTTCAGGGTGAGGTTGGAGGGATCATTCAGAGGTTCCTAACAGGCGGTGGGGATTACCATGGGCGTCCACTGCCTGTCCTTAGTAGATACTCCATGTATGTGTTCTGAATGCCTGAATGAACAAAGCGATCAAACAGATTCTTCTGGAAATTTGAACTGAAAAATTAAAGGTAGTTATCTATGAGGGCGAAAGAAGAAAGAAAGCATGGAGATAGAGCCCAAGGCAGTGTGTAGACTGAAGCTATGAAGAAACGGAAACCACCAGCAATACAAGCTTGAAAGCAAAATTACAGAGTAGAAGGTAAGAGCAAGCAAAGATAGTGGGGGAACTGAGTAGACAGACAGAAAGAAGACACAGTGAGCAATGCAGAGATCACCTGGTCCCTACTTCCTCTCTCCAGCTGCCCGAGCACCAGGTACCTTGTAGATTCTGGTTTTTCCAGTAAAACCCCTTTGTGTTAAGATGGTCTGAGTGCATTTCTAAATGTAACTAAAAATAGCCTTCCACTTTGTCTCATTTTATTACTGCAATACCTCTGGAGGGAATGAATTATTATTTCCATTTTACAGATGAAGATATTAAGGCACATAGAGGTTAACTAATTTCCCATCTCTCAGGATCTCAGAACTGAGTTTGGCCGTAGGTAACGCTCCAGGTGGTATCAAAACCATAACTATGGGCTTCCCTGGTGGTGCAGTGGTTGAGAGTCCGCCTGCCAATGCAGGGGACGTGGGTTCGTGCCCCTGTCCGGGAAGATCCCACATGCCGCAGAGCGGCTGGGCCCGTGAGCCATGGCCGCTGAGCCTGCGCGTCTGGAACCTGTGCTCCGCAACGGGAGAGGCCACAACAGTGAGAGGCCCGCGTACCGCAAAAAAACCCAAAACAAAACCATAACTATGAGGGTAAGTACTGGATCTTTTCCTTATTTCCCTGGCTCCTATCAAAATGTTTAGAACAAAGTAGGGGCTCAATTAAAATTTGTGAAATGAATGAATGAGGAATCTCTTTTATCATCAATTTGTCAAATGAATCAAACATCTAAAAAATTAGCTGATATAAGGGGAGAGAATTGGTTTTGGAGAAATTTAGAAAATTATAAAGTATCAATATTACTGTTTTAATTATCCAAGAACTATGTATAAAAACGATGTTTTCATAAACCTTAACAATCAGGAAAAAACAGTTGAGAAATGAGGATCTTTGAAAGAATGGACGTTATCCTGCATTATTCACTCAACCGTTCAGAGATTACCCTTCAGCTTATAAAATGAACAAGGAGTTCATTTAAATGTTGTTTAGACAGAAGCTAGAAATAACCACTGCTATACTTTTGTTGAAAACATATCAAATCACATATGCTATCTTTTTTAATGAAAGAGGATGCTTTGTTGTGGCAGCTCATATGATGGAATTCCGAATTAGTCAGGATAGGCCAAGTTATGCTGAGGTAACAAATTCGTCCTGAAATTTCCATGGCTTACCACATAAAAGTTTATTTCTCTCTCATGCTACGTGTGTGACATGGAGTAAATTTGTGAATTTACTCTGCAAATTCCCTCAGGGACTGGAGTTAACAATGACATTAGTACATGGATTCATGATAACTGTGGCAGGAAATGAGGACAATTGAGGGTCTTGAACCAGTTCTTAGGTGCTTCCTCCATTCACTGTCCAGAGCTACTCACACAACCCAGCTAACTGCAAAGGTGATGGGGAGTATGGGGGAACACATAAATGTTTAGTGTGTGGACAATGCCATACGGACCATGCGTGTCTGAGTCTCCCAGGTAACCTCACCCAGTGTATAGGTCTTATTTGTGTCTCTGGTCTGCCACTTTCCCCTGATATCCTCATTCATTTTTTCTTCTTCCAGTTTTACTGACATGCAGCACTGTGTAAGTTTAAGGTGTATCACATAACGATTTGACTTACGTACATCATGAAGTGACTATCACAAGAAGCTTGGTGAACCTCCATCATCTCACAGACACGAAATTAAAGAAAAAGAAAAAATTGTTTTCCTTGTGATGAGAACTCTTAAATTTACTCTCTTAACTTTCATATGTAACACAGCTGTGCGCATCTTCTTCGTCCTGTTGTACGCTACATCCCTAGTATTTAATCTTATAACTGGAAGTTTGTACCTTTTTACTGCCTTCATCCAATTCTCCCTCCCCTACCCGCCCCCCGCCTCTAGTAATCACAAATCTGATCTCCTTTTTCTATGAGTTTGTTGTTTGTTTTTGAAGTATAATTGACCTAAAACTCTACGTTAGTTCCTGTTATGCAACATACTGATTCAATATTTCTGTACATTTCAAAGTCATCACCAAGATAAGTGATTAAACATGTCACCTATATTCGCCACACCATACATTTAAAAAATATATTTATTTATTTGGTAGCACCGGTCTTAGTTGCAGCAGGCAGGCTCCTTAGTTGTGGCATGCGAACTCTTAGTTGCAGCATGCATTTGGGATGTAGTTCCTTGACCAGGGATCGAACCCCAGCCCCCTGCCTTGGGAACACAGAGTCTTATCCACTGGGCCACCAAGGAAGTCCCCCCTCACTGTACATTTTATACCCATGAATCATTTATTTTGCAACTGGAAGTTTATACCTCTTAATCTCTCTCACCTATGCTTTCCTTCCAGCACCCCCTTCCCCTCTGGTAACCACCAGTTTGTTCTCTGTATCTATAAATGTGTTTCTGTTTTGTTATGTTTGTTCATTGGGTTTTTTTATATTCCAGATATAAGTGAAATCATACAGTATTTGTCCTTCTCTGTCTGACTTATTTCAGTTAGCATAATATCCTCTAGGTCAATCTGTGTTGTTGCAAATGGCAAGATTTCATTCTTTTTTATGGCTGAGTAGTATTCCAATGTGTGTGTGTGTGTGTGTGTGTGTGTGTGTGTGTGTGTATGTTTATTACATTTTTTTTATCCATCTATTGATGGGCACTTGAGTTGCTTCCATATTTTGTCTATTGTAAACAGTGCTGCTATGAACATTGGGGTGCATGTATCTTTTCAAATTAGTGGTTTCATTTTCTTCAGATATATACCCAGCAGTGGAATTGCTGGATCATACGGTGGTTTTATTTGTAGTCTTTTGAGGAACCTCCATACTGTTCTCCATAGTGGCTGCACCAATTTACATCACACTAACAGTGTAGGAGGGTTCCCTTTTCTCCACACCCTCGTCAACACGTCGTCTTTTTGATAATAGCCATTCTGACAGGTGTGAGGTGATATCTCATTGTGGTTTTGATTTGCATTTCCCTGATTATTAGTGATGTTGAGCATCTTTTCATGGGCCTGTATGTCTTCTTTGGAAAAAATGTCTATTCAGATACTCTGCACATTTTAATCAGGTTGTTTGGGTTTTTTTGTGTTTTTTTTTTGATGTTGAGTTGTATGAGTTCTTTCTGTATTTTGGACATTAACCCACTATCGGATATATCATTGGCAAATATCTTTTTCCCATTCAGTAGATGTCCTTTTTCATTTTGTTTGTAGTTTCCTTTGCTGTGCAAAAGCTTTTTAGTTTGATGTAATCCTATTTGTTTATTTTTGCTTTTGCTTCCCTTTCCTGAGGAGACATATCTAAAAAATATGGGACTTCCCTGGTGGTCCAGTGGGTAAGACTCCACCCTCTCACTGCAGGGGGCCCAGGTTCAATCCCTGGTTGGGGAACTAGATCCCACATGCATGCCGCAACTAAGAGTTTACATGCCACAACTAAGGAGTCTGCATGCCGCAACTAAGAAGTCCGCACGCTGCAACTAAAAAAAAGATCCCACATGCTGCAATGAAGATCCCGCCTGTCGCAAATAAGACCTGGCACAGCCTAAAAAAATAAATAAACTTTAAAAAAATATGTTTCAAATAAATGCCATTAAAAAACAATAATAAAAAATTAAAAATATTACTAACACTGATATCAAAGAGCTTACTGCCTATGTTTTCTTCTAGAAGTTTTATGGCTTCAGGTTGTATAATTAAGCCGTATATTTAATCCATTTTGAATTTATTCTTGTGCATGGTGGGAGAGAACAGTCCAGTTTGCTGCTTTTGCATGTAGCAGTTCAGTTTACCCAACACCATTTATTGAAGAGGCTGTCTTTTTCCCATTGTCTATTCTTGCCTCCTTTGTCATAGATTAATTGTGTATGTAAGTATGGGTTCATTTCTGAGCTCTCTGTTCTGTTCCATTGATCTACGTGTGTGTGTTTGTGCCAGATCATACTGTTTTGATTACTCATGCTTTGTAGTATAGTTTGAAATCAGGGAGCATAATACCGTCAGCTTTGTTCTTCTTTTTCAAGATTGTTTGGCTATTCAGGGCCTTTTGTGATTCAATACAAATTTTAGAATTATTTCTTCCAGATCTGTGAAAAAATGCCATTGGTATTTTGATATGGATTGCATTGAATCTGTAGATTGCTTTGGGTAGTATGGTCATTTTAACAATATTAATTCTTCCAATCCATGGACACAGTATATCTTTCCATCTGTCTATGTTGTCTTCAATTTCCTTCATCAGTGTCTTACAGTTTTCCGAGTACAGGTCTTTTACCTCCTCAGTTAGATTTATTCCTAGTTATTTTATTCATTTTGATGCAATGGTAAGTGGAATTGTTTCCTTAATTTCTCTTTCTGATAGTTCATTTTTAGTGTATAGAAAAGCAATAGATTTTTGTATATTAGTTTTGTATCCTGCTGAATTCGTCAATGATCTCTAGTAGTTTTTTGGTGGTGTCTTTAGGATTTTCTATGCATAGTATCATGTCATCTGCAAACAGTGACAGTTTTACCTTCTCCTTTCCAACTTGGGTTCATTTTATTGCTTTTTCTTGTCTGACTGCTATGGCTAAGGTTTTCAATACTATGTTGAATAAAAGTGTCAAGAGTGGGCATTCTTGTCTTCTTCCTGATCTTAGAGGAAATGCTTTCAGCTTTTCACCCTGGAGTATGATGTTAAATGCGGGCTTATCATATATGGCTTTTATTAAATGTTGAGGTATGTTCCCGCTATACCCACTTTGTTGAGAGTTTTTATCATGAATTGATGTTGAACTTTGTCAAAAGCTTTTTCTGCGTCTATTGAGATGATGATACGATTTTTATTCTTCAATTTGTAATGTGGTGTGTCACATCAATTGATTTGTGGATATTGAACTATCCTTGCATCCCTGGGATAAATCCCACTTGATCGTGGTTTATGATCCTTTCAATGTATTGTCGAATTCAGTTTGCTAATATTTTCTTGAGGATTTCTGCATCTCTGTTCATCAGTGATAGTGGCCTGTAATTTTCTTTTTTCTTTTTTTTTTCTGTGATATCTTTTTCTGGTTTTGGTATCACGGTGATACTGGCCTCATAGAATGAGTTCAGAAGCATTCCTTCCTCTGCAGTTTTTTGGAATAGTTTGAGGAAGATAGGTCCTAGAGTCTCTGGCTGTAGGACCTGGGGTTCCAGAGCTCGTGTTGACCTGCTGGTAGGTGGAGCCAGGTCCAAGAATCTCTGGCTGCAGGGCCCAGGGGTCCGGGGGGCTGGTGTTGACACCTAGCTACTGCTTGGCCTGAGGCATCCCAGTACTGTTGCCTGCAGGCTGGTGGGTGTGGTTGAGTCCCAATGCTGATAAACTCAAGGGAGGATTCCAGAATGGCAGCTGCCGGCACCTGTGTCCACGTGGTGGAACAAGCTCCCCAGAATGGCTGCTGCCATTGTCTGTGTCCCCAAACATTCTGGGGCCTTGTCTTCCTGGTGCTGGGCTGGGGAGCCTGATGTGGGGCTCAAACCGCTCGCTCCTTGGGGAGAAGCTCTGCAATTGTAACTACCCCTCTGGTTTGTGGGTCACTCCCTCACAGGTGTATAGGTCCTGACTGTACTGCATCTCTGCCCCTCCCACCCCTTTTGTTCTGGTTCCTTTTTAAAATCTTCGGTTGTAGAAGATCTTTTCTGTAGTCTTCCTATCTTCCTCATCAATAGTTGCTCTGTAAATAGTTGTAATGTTGGTGTGCCCCTGGGAGGAGGTGGGCTCAGGGGCTTCCTACTCTGCCATCTTGGCTGCTCTCTCCTCTCATCTCAGTAAGTGGCAGTACCTCTACCATTGCTCACATAATCCTGATTCTTCACTGTAACCTTACGTTCCCCGTCAGCGTCATCACAAATTTCTGTAGGTTCAATAGTACAGCGAGTGCTGGACTTTTGCTTTTATTTTCAAATAAAGATCTAATCCCAGTCTTCACTGAGGATAAGCCAAGTGCGAAAATACCTGATCTATCTGGAATGTGGGATAGGGGAGGCTAGGGAGGGTTGGAGTCCGTTTCCAGGGCATCTAAATGGTTTCAACAATAGAATTGGGACTGAAAATAATTCTATTGCGACCAAACGTTGGCCTGTTGGTTACTCAGAGTCAGTGAAATTTCTGTTCTTCTTGTTTATAAATATATATTTTTAAACTGAAGGTTTTTCCTCATTCTGATAGTAAGACTAAAATATATACAGTCTTAAATCTCCAGGACTTCAGAGATCTTTAAAGATACACGTCTTTGAAATTTGCAGAGACTTGTTCCGTGAATTTGTCCCCAGTCCTGTGGTGTAAATGTTTCATGTATGTTTGTGAAGAATGCGGATTCACTCATTATATGGTGCCGAGTTCTATATGTGTCTGAAATAATTGTGTTGTTCAAATCTTCAATAAGAAATGAAAGGAAGGAAGGGCAGGAGGAAAGAAGGAAGGAAGGGAGGGAGGGAGGGAGGGAGGAATTTAAAACCTAAAAAAGAAGTTTCTGTGGGCTCTCTCACCAAATTATGTCTTGAATCCACCACTTCTCCTTGTGGCTTTACTACATCCTCCACTAACCCTCCGTCATCTCTTGTGTGAACAACTGTTAACATAGCTTGTCTGGAGAGTCTGTTCACATAGCTCTGCTGCCTGCACTCTTGTACCCCATAAACCCTCCCCTCCTCAGCCAGCAAAGCGATAGCTCTGTAATCATCTCATGTCACCCCCCTGCTGGAAAATTCTCTCACGGATTCTCATTGCCACTGAAGTCCCAGCCCCTCCAAGGCCTAGGTGACTTGGCCTCTCTCTGGTTCTCTGGTCCCATTTCCCTCCTCACGGCCCCTCTTCACCAAGCTCCAGCCATAACTTAGGCTTCCCTCTGTTCCTGGACCACGTCATGCTCATTCCTGCCTCAGGGCCTTTGCATTTTCAGTTCCTTCTGCCGACAAAGCCCTTTCCCAAGATACTTGCATGGCCTACCTCCTTCTGGCCTTCAGATCTTAACTCAGAAGTTAAGGCCTTCCTTCCAGTCCCCGCCCAGTCACTATGTGTTACCCTATCTTAGAGCACTTAGGCCTGAAATTGTATCATCTATTTACTATTTTCACAGGTTTATTGCCTGTCTCTCTCTGCCGGAGTGTAGGTTTTTTTGAAGAAAGGGACCCTCTTGTTCTCTTATACGTCTTTAGCGCCTGGAATGGTGACAGTCACGTTGTAGAAGCCCAATCAGTATTTGTCATCCATAGAAATCATGTTCCTAAGGAATATCTAATGATGGTTAAATGGAAAAAAGAAAAATACTATTCAATAGGGTAGAAAACTATTCACTGTGAGCCTGATTTTATAAGAAAAGACACATACATTATAACAAGAGGAAACGTATAGGTTGTGTCAGGGGTTTGTCTAGGTGATATTTATAATGCTAAAAATGCTTCTGCTATTCTACTGTTAAAGAACTTTTCAGCTGTATGCGTATAATTGAGATTTTTTTCATAAAGAAAATTACCCAGAGGGCAGATAGGGGAGAACGCATATATTGTTGTATGTATGTGGTCACGCATATATACTGAGGCAGGCCAAAGTTCTAATGTAAAAGCACTTACTAGAGTAAAACTCTGAATATTCAAAAAGAAGTCTGAGTCGGTGGGTATGTGTGCTCCTGGGATTTGTTCTGTTTACTTACGATTGTTACGTTAGGATTCTAACATGAAGCTCGTCAAGGCTCATCAGAATAGAGACAAGAAGATTTTAAGGCTAAAAATGGGCAGACAAAACAGACATCAGGTATTAGTATAAACTAACAAGAGTCTTCAGGACCAACTGAGAATTGTGGTTTTGCAATTACCCAAGTTATTTCTAACCCCACGACTTTGCTTTTTCCTCCTATTGCTTTTAAGTTGGAAATGGTCGTGGTTTATGCAAATTTAATACAAGAGAAGGTCTTGGACTTTTATTGGCAGGGATTTTCTTGCACCACCCACTGTCATAATTGATTACATGCTGTACCCTGATGGAAGAACAGAATTTCTAGGCCAACAAAAAAAAAATCACAAATACACGGTAAACCATCTGTTTGTCCAGCGACTGAGAAATAACAATGTGAGCAGTGATCCAAGCCGGAAGGGGCTGCCGGTCCAGCTGTGCCTGGTCCTCCACCAGCCTGAGGTCTGATGGTGGAGGGAGATTGGTTCTGGCAGTCGCTCTGTCAGCATCTGACATCTGTCACCCAGAGTTCCCCATGATTGCTGGTTCCAAAAAATCATATCTGCCAGACAGCTTTTCTACTGATGGACAGTCGAAGGAGGCCTTGTCAGCCTGCTTCTGGGGACCTCCCTTTTATCTGAATTCATGTATCCAATAATCCCTTTTCATGCCTTGCCTGACAGCCTGTCACTTAGCAGGGAAAAGAACCTCCCCTAAGCCCAGGTTCATTGCTGTTCGGAAGAATGGCAGCAGGATGAAGGGGATACTATGGAAGTTGTAAATGCTTATGGTTTCATAAGCATTTACAACTTCCATAGTTGTAAATGCTTCACAGGCTCTGGATGAGAGCCGTCTCTCCTCCATCAGGATCCACAGGAAAACACTGCCCCCCCCCACCGCCCCTGCCTTTTTGGAAAATTAACATTTGCATTGTTAACGCCTTTAAAAATAATTAACAAGGTACTTGATGTGTTTGCATATACAGTCAGTGTCTGCTGGGAATTGTTTCCAGGACCTTCCTCGGATAACAATCCGTGGATGTCCAAGTCCCTTATATACGGTGGCACAGTATTTGCATGTCACCTGTGCACATCCTCCCGGATACTTTGAATCGTCGCTAGTTTACTTAGAATACCTAACACAACGGAAGGGCTATGGAAGTAGTCGCCAGCGCTCTGCAGACTCACGCTTTGCTTTTGGGAACTTCTGGAATTTTTTCTTAAACATTTTCAATCTTCGGCTGAACCTGTGGATGTGGAAGGACTGTATTCAGATTCTTGTTGAAGCTTCCAATGTATTAGGCGCTGTACATAGACTACCTCATTTAATCTTTTCAATAAACCAGCAAGGTTTCCCAGCTAACAAGCAGCAGCCCTGGGATTCAAACACAGATCTTCTTGCTTAAGGGAAATTCCCTCTCCACTGTGGCATCCTGACTTTCCCTGTCACCATATTTGTGACAATTTTTATGTAACAGATAAATGTACAATACTGTCAGTAACACTCCAGACAGACAGCAAGCAGTGGGGGGTATTGGGAGGATTCCCCCCCCCCCCCGAGACACCTGACAGAGTGCTAAGGAAAACCCTGGAGTCCTGTTCTCCTGGTCCAAGTATCTGGAAAGATGTAGGATGTGAGGCAAGTAAAGCCATAGGAAGTGCCCTATCGAAGCAAACCTTCTGTAGACTCTTCATTCTGATCTATGGGGATGTATGGAAGACAGAAGTGAATGATTTGCTGTCAGAACATCTGAGGTGTCAAGACTTTCCAGGAAGGTACTGACCAAGGTATCCAGAAGGTATCCAGACTCGTTAAGCCCAGCCACGAATGGAAAACTGCACAAGCCAAGAGCTCCCTCAGCACGTTAACACCTCCGTTGCTGGGCAACCCTTTGCTGAGAACAGCAGGGAGCCCTTGCGGGGTTCAGGTTATTGTATCCATGGTAGGATACATTTTTTGAAACAGTACCAGTGTATTTCTTCCAGCATTTTTCGCTTGCATTTTTGGCCCTTTATCCCGTGTCCCCTTTTCAGGGAAGGGAAGGTGACAGAGAGCCAGGGAAATGACCACCTGGAGGATAAAGAAAGTAATCTTGACATGAGCAAAGTTTTGAGAGACTGTGATGAGGTCTTCCCTGATCCCTGGACCAGAAAGATTCTCTGGACTGTTGGGGGAGGGGAAATGATGAAAGCAGCGATGTCGGTGGGTCCCTGAGGAATAAGGACAAACTAAAGATGCGATTTTTTTTTTTTTTTTTTTGGCTGCATTGGGTCTTCTTTGCTGCACGCAGGCTCTCTCTAGTTGTGGCGAGCAGGGGCTACTCTTCGTTCTGGTGCGTGGGCTTCTCAATGCGGTGGCTTCTCTTGTTGCAGAGCACAGGCTCTAGGCATGCGGGCTTCAGCAGTTGCGGAACGTGGGCTCAGTAGTTGTGGCTCGCGGGCTCTAGAGCGCAGGCTCAGTAGCTGTGGCGCACGGGCTTAGTTGCTCCGCGGCATGTGGGATCTTCCCGGACCAGGGCTCGAACCCGTGTCCCCTGCATGGGCAGGTAGATTCTTAACCACTGCGCCACCAGGGAAGTCCCAAGATACGATTTTTTTTTTAAAATGACATACGTTTGCGGCGTTGGTAGGAGAGCAGAACCCCTGCCCCTTCCCAGGCAGAGCGCCCCTGGAGGTGGCGAGACCCCACAGAAGCAGTGGCTTTGCAGGGCCTTAGACAGAGTCTGGGGTAAATCTTTTGGCCCCAGGCCCCAGCATAGTATGGGAGCAGCAGAATGTTTCTTTTCCATCCAGAAGAAAACCACAGGTACAGTGTTTGCAATTTTCTTTAAAATATTTTGGAATATGCAGCCCATGTGTGTGATTTCGGTAAGTTATAACCCAGATGCTACAACCATTCTGCCTTAGCCACCTGGCACTGCTGTAACAGAAGACCGCAGACCTGGGGGCTTCAACAGCCAACGTGTATTTCTCACAGTTCTGGAGGCTGGAAGTCCGAGGTCAGGGTGCCAGCACGGTCGGGTTCTAGTGAGAGCCCTCTTCTGGTTGCAGACCGCCAGCTTCTCACTGTGTCCTCACACGGCAGAGACAGAACAGACAGCTAGGCTTCTGGCTCTGCTTATAAGAGCACTCATCCCATTCATGGGGGCTCCACCCTCAGGACCTCATTATCCCCCAAAGGCCCCACCTCCAGATACCATCTCACCGGGAATTAGGTTCCAACATATGACTTTGGGGGGACACAAACATTCAGTCTGGAACACATTCTAATCAAGAATGGACAGTCTAGGGCTTCCCTGGTGGCGCAGTGGTTGAGAGTCCGCCTGCCGATGCAGGGGACACGGGTTCGTGCCCCGGTCCGGGAGGATCCCACATGCCGCGGAGCGGCTGGGCCCGTGAGCCGTGGCCGCTGAGCCTGCGCGTCCGGAGCCTGTGCTCCGCAACGGGAGAGGCCACAACAGTGAGAGGCCCACGTACCACACACACACACAAAAAGGAATGGACAGTTCTAAGTTTGGGGCACTGGTGTCCTAATCGGGAGAACCACAGCCCACGGGAACTTCTATCTGTATTTCGATTGCAATGGATACTTAATTAGCATCCTGAATTTCAGAAAATAGATTTTGTTGGTGCAAATGGTAACGTGTGCAACACAAGTTAGACGGGGGCCTCGCTGAAATCGTGTGTATTGGCTGAGACGTTTTAGGGACCCCCCCTCCCCACCAAATGACCAGTAAAGGGTCTAGAGAGACTGGCCTCCATCCTCGGGGTGCTGCTGGCCGAGCCTCGTCTCTCTAACAGCCCTCCATCCGGCCGTGGGATTGGGAGGCCCTCTGGTTGCTCCTTGCTGACTGTAAAGGACGAGAACCCTTCCTTTGGAACATTTGCCTGGAGGAGGGAAGCCTTCCTGCGAGGTGGTGGTGGAGGCAGAGCCGCACAATGTGGCGGAAGATTCTGGGTCCCAGTCCTAGCCTGACCCTTGCTGCGAGCTGTGTGTCCCTCGAGTCACTCGGCTACAAGACGAGGTGTCAGATTCATCGGGGGTCGTGAGGGTCATGAGACGCTTGTGAAAGCTCTTTGAAGATTGCACTTAGCTGCTAAGAAGTCTCCCTCATCTCAGAGCTTAAGCTGGCGGTATTGAGCGGCTAAACCGTCGATACCTGTCTGGAAAATGAACTTTTGAGAAGACTGAATTAGGTGCCTCTCTCACACTCCGCTTTATTTATTTATTTTTTAACCTTCTATTTTATATTGGAGTGTAGCCGTTTAACAACGTTGTGACAGTTTCAGGTGCACAGCAAAGCGACTCAGCTGTACATATACATGTATCCACTCTCCCCCAGAATCCCCTCTCATCCAGGCTGCCAGTTTCAGGTGCACAGCAGAGCGACTCAGCTGTACATATACATGTATCCACTCTCCCCCAGAATCCCCTCTCATCCAGGCTGCCAGTTTCAGGTGCACAGCAAAGCGACTCAGCTGTACATATACATGTATCCATTCTCCCCCAGAATCCCCTCTCATCCAGGCTGCCAGTTTCAGGTGCACAGCAAAGCGACTCAGCTGTACATATACATGTATCCACTCTCCCCCAGAATCCCCTCTCATCCAGGCTGCCACATAACATTGAGCAGAGTTCCCTGTGCTATACGGTAGGTCCTTGTTGGTTATCCTTTTTAAATATAGCAGTGTGTACTTGTCAATCCCAAACTCCCTATCCCTTCCTTCCCTGCACTCTTCCCCCGCTGTTAACCATAAGTTCATTCTCTAAGTCTGTGAGTCCGTTTCTGTTTTGTAAATACGTTCATCTGTATCATTTCTTTCTAGATTCCACATATAAGCGATATCACATGATACTTGTCTTTCTCTGTCTGACTTACTTCACTCAGTATGACAATCTCTAGGTCCACCCACGTCTCCACAAATGACCCAATTTCGTTCCTTTTAATGGCTGAGTAATACTCCATTGTATACATGTACCACATCTTCTTTATCCATTCCTCTGTCGATGGACATTTAGGTTGCTTCCATGTCTTGGCTCCTGTAAACAGTGCTGCAATGAACATTGGGGTGCATGTATCCTTTTGGACCATGTTTTTCTCCAGATATATGCCCAGGAGTGGGATTGCTGGGTCGTACGGTAGCTCTATTTTTAGTTCCTTATGGAGATGCCATACTGTCCTCCATAGTGGCTGCACCAATTTATCACACCCCACTTCAGCCTTGACAATAGCTAACATTTATCAAGCTCTGGCTCTGTGCCAGGCACTGTGGACGTGTTAAAATGAGTAACTCAGGAGGTACTGTGAGCGTTGGACCCCATTTCAAAGATGAAGAAACCGAGTCGTGGAGGGGCTCAGCAGTGATGCCCGAGGTTACACAGCCAGTGGGTGGTCCAGGGGTGGGAGAGGAAGGGGGGGGAAGAGGGGATCCCAGAGCAGGCACTTGTGTTCGTTACCACTGTATGAAATAGTAGCCGTCCTGCGACTCCTTGTCTGTTTCTGCAGGGAGTGCGAAGACATCGTACCTGGAAAGCTATAGGTGCCAGAGACACATTTGTCGAATGGGGTGTTTGGTGCAGGATATGCCCGGCCCACGACCAGCCCTCACTTATTGAATGAACAAACAGTGCCCGAGAGCCCCACGCGTAAGAAGGGGTGGCGAGAAGTCATCATTGTTGATGGTTGGGATGACTGAAACAGTCCTGGGATTTGTACTTTTCAACAGATCCAAAAATCTCACAGGTTTATCTTCTTATGGGGTGAATATAGTGGTAGGAGAACTGAAAGTGGCTCCCCAAACAAACAAGCAACAGAGAAAAAGCTGATCTTTAAGTTGGCCTACCTGCAGACCTCAGTGTGGGCTGACTCGGGGGTCTCAAAGGAAGTTCAAGAATCTGGCCCAGCTCCTGGTTATCTGATAACTAATAGCCCGTGAAGAGATAACAGAGCAGAGATGACAAAGCCTAATGAGGAATGCAAGTCTTTTTCACTTGGGGTAGAAAAGTAAAGGGAGGGTCCCAAGCCTGCTCTGCTCCCCCTGGGACTTATGGGGGTCCTGTTTCATAGCTGGAGGGGGACAGGCGGCTGACGTCAGTGAGGGAAGCAGGTTCCACGGTGGGGGGGGGCGGGGGGAAGGGGTCAGACTGTCTTTAGCAGCAGCCCTGACTGCCTTGCAGGCCTGTCTTTTGCCAGGAATGTATTTCCCAAGGAGTTAAAATCCTTACTTTTACGGGAAAGATCTCATCTCATATTGGCCAGTAAGTCATGATGAGAGTCAAACTGAACACGCCCGCAGGCTGGATTTGGTTTACAGGCCGCCGTTTCTATCTCTGAATTAGACACTGAAAAGAATGGCAGGAAGTCACGAATAGCACCAGCCCCTCCCAGGTGGAGTCAGGATGTGGCAGTGCTGACAGGTGCAGGGGAGGGAGCTGCCGTCCCGCTCACCTGCGGGAGGTAGGAGCCACCCTACACCTGGCTGCCCCCCTTCTCTCTGTTAAGTTGCTCCCGCCTGTGGCATTAGCGCCACCTACTGGACTTTCCAGGAAGTGCTCTATGTTGACACCCACCAAGGCCAGAGGGAGGAAGGAGATGGGGTTCCAGGGCAAGTCGCCAGCAATGAAATGGAAGCTGTGTTTTGGATAAGCATAAACGCCAAGCTCCCGTGGGATGCTGAGGCACGGTCCGAGGGAAATCAGCGGGGCTGTCTTGCTGTGTCCTCAGGCCGCCCAGTTTTGCTTACCCACCCGATGGGATCTGACCCTCCACGGCAGCAGGAGGCCTCCAAGCCCAAGCCATCGGCTCAGAACGGCCAGACGTATTTCTCAGGAGGAATTAGGTACATGGGAATCGACGTCTGTGGCCAAGTTCATCCCGTTTCACGAGGATAACATCTGTGTTCGTGGTGTTTAAAATCCGTTATATTATGCATACTCTTCAAGCTCTGAGTATTTTCCCGTCACTTTTAAAATCACTTCCCATCCCCTTATTTTTGGAAAAAAGTCAAACTCTGTTTCCAAACTCTCCTGCATCTTTCCACACGTGTTTTCCTAAAACTCATTTGCTTGAGGGAACCCATCCCATGTTGTCAGAAATTGCCCCCTGCCACCCAGGGCATCGGCGTTTGCTGTCAAGAGCTGTGTGCAGTCTTGGGGGCGTGTGTGTGTTGTGTCCCACGGAAAGCCTCTTAAACCAGGGGGCATGGGTTTTGTCTGCTCTGCTCTTCCTTGCCGGCCCAGTGTAGACCCTGCACATGCGTGTTGGCTGTGGCCAGTCAGCTCTTTGTGATGTGCTGACCCTTCCCCCTGGCATGTTTGTTGCCGTTGCTGCTATAAGAGTAGGGCAGAAATGATCTGGTGTAATACCCAGCTCTGAATGTTCGCCTCACGGCAGCAGGTTGAGAACATCACTAAGGCAACTGGAACTTTCATTTTGGTGTGACCTCTGTGTCCTGACTTAAAAGTCCCAGATCTCCGCAAAGTCGTTAGAAAAGTTAGTCACTAGAGCATAAACAAAAGACCTGGGATTTCGAAGTCTCCACTCCATCACTAACTTCCACTCGCAGAAAGGGCCCTTTTGTCTCAGGTTTGAGGTTTTCCACGTATAAGATGAAATGGATCTGAGAGTGTGTTGTGAAGGGGCCGTTGGATTGACCCAGAGCCAGCTGTGTGGGATGGAACACTTGCTTCTTCAGTGGCCTTCCCACCTGCAACACCCGTAGCCCCGGATGGGAGAATCCAGCCTTGCTGGATGGAACTCGTTACGGAGCGGTGTTGGAGTGTTATTAATGGACACGGCACCAACACTGCAGGGCGAACAGATCGGGAGGGGAGGGAGGGAGGGAACTGGCTGGACAGCAGGTCATGCAGAAGAGGATTCCAAGGATGGTTAAGAGTGGCAACCAGAGGCCTTGGAAACTCCAGAGAGGTCCAGCGGACTCCACTAGGCAGAAACCCAAGAAAAACGTTATCCCTACTTTTCCCCAAGAACACTGGAAATCAGTGGGGGATGGAGACAAAGAGGAATTTCGAGAGTCCTTGTAAGATGAAACATCCTATAGAGTGGAGCTCCTTGGGAGTAACAGGGAATGTTTTCATCTGGACTTTCGCACCGTGACCAGTATTTATCTTCCCACTTGCAACTCAGGTCAGAATGAAACTGGAAAACAGCCTTCAGTGACTTTTTTCTTTTTCCTTAGGAACTAGGTTATTATTTTGTGTCTGTGTAGCTCTATTTCCTTCAATATTTCATTGTTTAACTCTCACAGAAATTCACTTATGTTTTTACTTTTATTTTCACATTTAAACAAATTTTATATTGGAGTACAGTTGATTTACAATGTTGTGTTAGTTTCAGGTGTACAGCAAAGTGATTCAGTTATACGTATACATGTAACTCTTCTTTTTTCAGATTCTTTTCCCATATAGGTTATTACAGAGTATTGAGTAGAGTTCCCCGTGCTCTACAGTAGGACCTTGTTGATTATCTGTTTTATATAGTGTGTATATGTTAATCCCAACCTCCTAATTTATCCCTCCCTACCACCTTTCCCCTTTGGTAACCATGTTTGTTTTCTAAGTCTGTGAGTTTCTGTTTTGTAGATAAATTCATTTGTATCATTTCTTTAGATTCCACATGTAAATGTTACCGTATGATATTTGTCTTTTTCTGACTTATTTCACTTGGTATGATAATCTCTAGGTCCATCCATGTTGCTGTAAATGGCATTATTCATTCTTTTTTACGGCTGAGTAATATTCCACTGCATATATGTACCACATCTTCTTTATCCATTCAGTGACTTTGAAGGAGACAGGGAACTACAGAGAAAATGAATTTTCATAGTAACATCAACAGGGCCTGACCCACCACTCTTGGGAAAGAGGCTGGTCTGAGTCGCTGAGGTCGGGGAGCAATGGGCAATTTGTTTAAGTGTGGACTTTCCCACCCCTTTCCCAGGCTCTACCTCACCACCCTTCCACCAAGGCAGTGGGAGTCCAGTCCTCACAGGAGGGATACAGAGAGGGAGGGTCAGGAAGCAGGAGGGAGCCGGGAAGAGCTGCAAGCAACCGAGAAAAGCTGCAGAGGTTGGGTTCTCCAGAGACACGCTCTCCCCTCCCCGCCAAGCCAGGAGATACTCACACCCAAGAGTGAGTAGCTGGCAATAATCAGATTAGCATCTGAGGTCTGGTCAGGACAGCAGTGACTGACCCACCTTCTGAAGGTGGCCTGAGGCTTCTGGTTTATAAGAGGGTTGTACGGGTGACCCAAAAGTTAAAAAAAAAAAGGTCATCAATTGGTTGCACTGCAAATGACACACAGAGATGACCCTCCAGGTTAGGATTTGCATTTTACCCCAGCACCAACTGCGGCCAACAGAGTCCTGACTCAAGAAAGTTGTGTTCCACGCTGAGGATTGCTGGTCAAGAAAGAAGTCAAAAGAGCCAGAGAATTTAGGTCAAGGTGAGTTTATTGTCCAAATAGCATAACCTAATTGCATCCAAAACCATTTTCAAATCCATCTTTAAGCTAGTCAGAAAAACAGGTTATTATTTTTAAAAATCACTTAACACTGAACAGATAGGACCTCTGAAAAGGCAGCTTGACTATACCATGTCACCATCATGGCCAATACAACATTTTTTTCCCATACTTCCTAAAAACCTTCCGTGTATACTGATCATGCTACTTTAGCACTTGCTCGCATGCCGACCAAATAAACACCCACACCTCTTACAGAGTACATGGTGAGAGAATAAAACTGACGGGATATGGCATCACACTCATTTTAAAGCAAAAAAAAAAAAAATTTATAATAATAATAAAAGAAAGTCCAAGATGAGAAACTGTAACTGAGAGAGAGAGAGAGAGAGAGAGAGAGAGAGAGAGAGATCTGAGGTACATGGTAATGAACATAATGGAAAAAATCCAATGGCCTGGTGACCTGCCGGGGATTTCAGAGCTGGCCAGCAGTAAGAAACACAACCAATTTAAAAAACAAAACAAAAGAAACCACGAGAACTTTTTTTTTTTTTAAAGGATAGGCACCTGTCAAAATACACTGGCTACTGTAATGGCTACAGTCAGTAAGGCACTTTTTTCCCCAAAGTAGGCTGCAGGCAAAGGGATAAATGTGGCAGCTCCAGCATGCATGTGTATGTTTGCCGATGGCTTCTGGAAACCTAAGCCAAGAATCGGGTCTGACAGCCCAGCCAAGTCTAAAAGCAGAGACACACGGATACAGAACGGTGGTTCTGGCTGAAGTGACGGTTCTGGGTCATTTAGAATCCAGAATCATGAAAAGCCAAGTGGGATGAGGAAGCCATACACGTCCTCTTGAGTCTCCCGGCCCGATTTTGTACAAACGGGTGACAGGAACTGCCCCGAGCCCACTGTGCTCCGTAGCTACAGAGCGTCTGCTGGCTGAAGGGGACTTTACCGTCTCAGCAGTAATTTCCCTTTTAAAGCTATTCTCAGGGTCGGACCGTCTCAAAGATAAACAAAGAGGAATCCTTTTGGCTTAGAAGCCAGTTGGCTTACTCAGATCCCCCCCATTCTTACTTCCCATTTCCACTCTACCAACGTTCTCTTCTTGAGCTAGAAAATTATTTACATGAGATAAGGTGCGAGTCTATTTCTTCTCCCAGCCCTGACCCCTGTGGCCCGTGGAGGGAAAATGCCCCTGCCCTCTCTGAGAAAGTCATCCAATCCTGCTACCGTCCGCAGCCCCTTCGGAAGGGAAGCCCCCGATGCCCGCAGCCGAGGTGGCATCCCCTCGGAGCCACGCGTGCCCGACTCGGATGCTGAAGGAGGCCGAACCGGACCTCCGCTGCAGCACACGCACCAACAGGGACCTGGCTGGGGGACGCAGTGGGCTGCTCAGTGGGGTGGGGCAGTTCCAGAGGACAGCCTCCCCGGACAGAAGCCCCTTCTCTCAGCCCTGGGGGGGGAGGGGGGGCATTCTGCTGAGGCATCGGTCCCCTGCCCCCGCCTGCAGGCTTCTCGGCTGTTATGAACCCGCACGGAACTGAATTATGCTTAGCATATATTTTTGGCATACAAGGATTTTCCCCCATGGGATTTGGCCAAAATTTGGCAGGTTAGGGGAACAACTTAGCTCCCACTGATGGAGAAAAACATAAACAAACAACCAACCAAAAAAAACCATACAGAGGAGGAAGTAAAGAAGAGGGAGAAAGACAACAAGGTAGAAAAAGACCAGAATAGTTTTGGAACCCTCTTAGTGGGAGGAAAGAGAAAAAAATGCATGGGGAGAAGTGAACTCCTCTGGGACAAAGACTCCTACCGAGGAAACCAATCCAAGGAGCGGGTATAAGCCAGTTCAGCAAAGCCGGGATCCCTTCTTTTGTGTTAAGGAGAGAGCAGGCAGAAAAGCTAAACTACCTGGCACCCTCCTCACCAGCAACCCTACACCTCCCATCACACTAGGCCCTGAGGATGGGAAGAAGACAAAGCCAGAAGGCCCCAGTGGCCCCCTGGGGGCTCCAGGGCTGGGAAGAAGAAAAAACCAGAAGGCCCCAGTGGCCCCCTGGGGGCTCCAGGGAAAGTGGAAAGTGAAGGACTCTCGGGGAGTCTGTTGGCCTGTTTCCTTATTTGTCAGGTTCTCTCATTTGCTGCTTCCCTTTGAGCTTAGCGGCTGGTCACTGTTCAAGGGATCTGTACCTGGCTTTCTCTTTAGGTTCCAAGACTCCCAAGAACTCTAGGGTCCATGCATTCCTCCATCCTGTGGAACCCCTCAGGGCCTAGAAGAGTGGCCTGTGCAAAGTGTGCTCCCAATAAAACACAGGCTGCTCACCCTTCCTCTCCAAAACCTCAGAATACAGCACCCACTGGCCCACCAGAAATCCCTAGAATGTCAGGGTCACGTAACTCACCAAGTCCTGAACCCTTCTAACACACTTCAAGGGAGACTGACGCATCTGGGACTGCATATCTCTGCAGAGAAGCAGCCTCCCTACCTCCCTTCGACCACCAATCCAATACTCATCTGACCCATTTTTCCAACCATGCCAATTCAACGCACGATCTAAAACCTGAAAACCATTTAGTGCCACTTAGCAAGGACCTGGCTGCGCTTGCCTGCCGCAGGCTGGACAGGCGGGAGCAGTTGCCGTGGCAACCCTACCTGCTGCAGGTTCAGACCTAGGAGACCCTCGGAGATCATCCTGAACAGGGGCTGCCCGTATCCGGGAAGGGGCCAGAGAGAGGGGAAACGTTCCAGATGAAAGGACCCAAAGCAGATGAGAGCCCTGCTTTAGAAAGGCCTGCAAGATGAGACTCTCCAGATAGCCTGCTGGAATTCTCTAGTCTGTGTCCTGATCGCTGGTACCCACGTGGTACCTACTCCACTGCATCAACCTCTGTGCTGAGTGTCAGCCTTGCGGGGGAGGGGAAATCCCTTGGTTCAATTGCATTTTTTCCATCATGATGAGGATACCAGAGTCAGAATGGAAGCCTGATGACCTTCACCACGGAAGAGGTCCCTGGGCGTGAGAGACCCTGGGGCCAAATCCTCCACCTGCCACCTGGGAGGGGCCCGCACAGCCTCCTCCCCGCCTTCTGCCTTCCCTGACTAATGGGCTCCCAAGCAGAAACTGTCCGGTTGTGAGGTATTATGAGAACAAAAATGTGAACCATTTTCTTTTGTAGCTATTGATTTTGTCCAGTACACCTGAGGTAAAGAATACTCTGTCTTTGAAGGATGTGACCAGAGAGGAAAAAAAAAAAAAAAATCCATGAATACGCTACCAGAAGAAAACAAACTATGTATGGAAGGGCTTTTCCAGTACGAAGAACTCCTATCTCAACCATCTACTTCAGGACTTGGAAATTTAAGCGGGAAAATAATATATTATAAAATTGTTTATAAGATAGCAGCACACTCGGTGAAACATTACAGCTATAGGTACTGTTAACGTGGATAACAATGAATGATCTCAGCTTCTTAGCAGCGCAAAAAAAAAAATAATAAAAAACTGAACATAATAAAATGAAAAATAAGAGACCCTTAGATTTTTCTCCATCTTAAACCCTTATACGACGAAACAAGGCAGAATCTGTGTATAAAACAATTCTTCAGAGTAGCCCTGTTCTGATCTTTTTTTTATTTTTACTTAAAAAGGCAAATATTTTAATAGCTTCATTACCTGTCAATTATAATTGTGCAAAAAAAAAAAAAGTTGGTGCTTCAACCTCTCTGCTAACTGAATGCCTCTAAGACGTGGAGAGGAAAAAAAATTCAAGTATGCTGAATGCAACCTTGCAATGAAATCAACAAAAAAACGGAAACGGGAACGAAATGCCACACTGATGACCCGCTGTCTGTCTTTGCACCAGCAATAACGCTTTTTTCCATGTCCAAAGGAGGAGTATAGAGGTGGGAATTAAGATCCTTCTGTGCCATCAAAATGGTAACAGAGCTTTGTTTTTAGGAATGTTGTGATGGGGATTTCAGCGGAAGAGGGTGTGTCTTGAGTTCCGGTGGGGATGCCAGAGAGTGTCAGATACAGGACAGCAACCCAACTGGGGGCAGGAGGGGAGGGGGCACAGGAGGAGAAGGGAGGCATCTACTCTGCATGATTTGCATAAACCATCCCATCTATCCCTCGGGAACAATTTTTCAAAGTGCTTTTCGAATGGAATGGTTTATACCAAAACGCTCACCTGTGGACCAGACACGCCAATCAGCACCAAAGAATTCGTTTGTTTCCTAATGAGGGATGCCAAGGTCACATTACTCTCTTGAACACATCAGGAGAAAAGTTTCCATTCCAGATCCCACCCTCGGGCTCCATCTGACTCCATCTCATAGGAGTTTTGGGGATGGCCCGTAGCTAGATTGCCCCTTTTAGATAAAAATTGGGTGATGTCTGCAACGAACCATGTTTGGAAGAAGAAGCAAGATGTCGAAAAACGTGAAACCCCAGGATCCAATCACCTGTGTCCAACGGGCAAACATCACCTCTTCTAGGTAGCAGCTACTGTAGACAGCAAGAGTTGTCACTAGAGGCCCAGCAACGCTCCCGACTTAGTAACAAACAGGTGGTCGGGAGGAAGGGCGCTTCTCCATCCAAAACGGTTCGATCGCACTGAGATTCTTTTGTAACTCCCTCCCCATCCTGCCCCTCCTTATTTCTAACTCCTTCTCGAGTTCATTGCTTTGCAATCTAATCCTGCCATAGTGGCATCTGCAATTCCTCGAAAGTATCCTACCAGGGATATATACATGCTAGTTCCTAACAGGAAAAAAGAAAAGTCTCTAATTTGTTCCCATAGTGCAGGCATACATTTTTGCTAGCTACTCTGCAGGTTTTCCTGTAAGCATTTTACTATGACTTTTAACATCATCAAACAATAATAACTGTTCGCATATATACGGGATTCCCTTCTGTTGTACTTCAAATAGGCACCAAATGCTTTTACTGATTCCGTGTTTATAGGACCTTTATCTCTCACTTCTAAAAGATCTTTCAATATGATCTAGGTGGGGGCAGGTTTTTTTTTTTTTTTAAGTTTCATTCTAAAACATTAAGAGAACAAAACACAACCAGAGAGAAGGAGAGAGCAGATTGTGGACGCTTCTCTCCCATTCGGCCTGCCCGACATCCTCACAGGTCAATATCCCGCACATCTGTAGGGGTGCTGGCTTGGTCCAGCTCGTCCTCCGACTTGGATCCGTCGCCCTGGTCCTGACGGTACTGCTGCAGGCTGTTTAGCAGCACCACCTCAATCTGCTCCTGGCAGGCTTTGAGGCAATCCTAGAGGAAGAACGGTCCAGACCAGAGCTGTTAGCAAAGGCAACAGTACGCAGAGCAACTGACGAAGAGAACACACGTGATTCAAGCCCCGCCTGAGTCTGCGCTCGCTTTCCAGTAGAAAGAAAGCTGAAATGTACAAGAGATGCATCCTTCCGGTGCCGGAGCCTCACCACTCCAAGTGGGGTCCACGGACCGGCAGCATCAGCACCATCTGGGAGCTTGTTAGAAATGCAGAACCCAGGACTTCCCTGGCGGTCCAGTGGTTAAGCATCCACCTTCCAATGCAGGGGACGCGGGTTTGAGCCCTGGTCGGGGAACTAAGATCCCACAGGCCGCGGGGCAGCTAAGCCCACGGTGCTGCAACTACTGAGCCCGCGCGCTCCGGAGCCCACACGCCAAAACCAGAGACAAGCCTGTGTGCTGCGATGAAAGATCCCAAGGGCCACGACTAAGACCCGATGCAGCCTAATCAATTAATTAAAGAAAAAAGAAATGCAGGACCTCATCCCTCTCCAGACCAGTCAGATCAGAATCTGCATTTTAGCAGAAGCCCAGGTGAATTGTATGCACAGGACCTACGCACCACTGGCCAAGATGAGCAGCCGTTTGTGGCCACACGGTGCCTGGTAATCCAAGGGCCAACGAGATGCTTCCCGCTTGGGGACACTGGGAGGTGAGAAGGAAAAGGGGAAGGCCAGCCGTACAGACAGTGTGACCGCACTAGACTACCCAAGGGATAGATAAGAGAATGGACTGAACTACACTGACCCTCAGAGCGACTGCAGAGCCGTCTAATTTGGGAATAGGCAAAAAAAAAACCCTGCAGCATTGCTTTGATATTAGTCTGTATTTGGTCGGGAAGATGCACAATGTGTTAATCTCAGGCAGGTGTCTCTGTTAGCTGGGTGGCACGGGACACAGCGGCAATTCGTGGGTGTCCCTAGGGAGGGATGGTGGTTGGTAGTAGCAAGTGGGAGGTGAGCTGAAGAAATTGCTCTTAGGAGCTATTTCCCAACATCTCTCCTTGGCAAGCCTGCTTTCCTGTGCCCTCGTAAGCAGCACAGACACATGGAAAATATGTTAAATCCACTCTGCCCGGGTCTTTCCACAGTTTAATGTACGTTTCCCTTGTGCTTGTTTCACCGTGCAACTGCCCAGGGGTTACTGTTTGCCGAGCACCAAAGCGTTATCTCTGTTCTCCCAAGATCTAAAAATAAAGTTGGGGTTCTCAGGAACACCGTTTCCATTCCTTTCTCATCTCTCATCCATTTCAGCTTCGTATGAAATTCAACATTGGGAGCAATGGCAGACCGAGCACTAAGGGCAGAGATGAAATTTCACCTGCAATGAATTAAGAGTGACTAGAAGGCAGGGGTATTTGCTGTCGCCCCACCAGACTTGCAGGCAGCCGCTAAGTTATCTTCCTTCTCTGACCTCAGTTTCCCCACTTGTAAAATAAGGCCCAGGAAACGCTCACAGACGGAGGACCAACTGAGATCATTTGGACAAAGTGCTAAGTTCAACACACGACAATCATTTATTATGAACAGAAAGAAGTCCATCCTGGACGGTGAAAGAATTCCTGAGATTTCTTTGAAACGAGGTACGAACGAGCATTTGCTCAGGACAGGTGAGGCGGGCAGTGCAGCGGGCACAGTGGATGGAGCGTCCAGCAGGGCAGACGTACCCCGGCCCAGAGCTCTCCGTCCCCAATGAGAAAGAGCCAGGGACTGGCCACTGAGGACCCAATGTTTCTCAGACTGGCTTGTGGCCTCGCCTGGTCATGTCCTCTAACCTGCCTGACCCCCTAACTGGTGAATTAGAAGCTGACGGGCCTCGCCCACTGCCTGCTCTGCCCATCCAGCACTCCTCCTCCAAGGCCCGTCCTGCAGTGGCCGTGCTTCTGGTCACTCACCACTCACGAAGGTGCTCGGTGGTGAAGGCTAAAGGCAGGATGCTTCTAAGGGCACCTGCATTTCAGCGGAAGGCACTAGAGGACCCGAAAGCCTTATGATCTCAAACAATTAATCTTAAAGAACAAGGTTAACAACGTAAACACTGGCGACAGTCAAAACTCCTCTGGCTTGTCCCTGAGGAAGCTCCTGGCCAATCCTGTCCGACTTTCCTTCCCCAAGGCTCTATTTCTGGGTCAGCACATCTGCCACCCCAATAATACGACAAACTCAGGATGCCGTGACCATCACTGCCTTAGCCACACCAGCAGCCGAGATGGATGGTCCTCCAAACAGGGAGACCGGGCTCTGGAGAGCTAAAGAATTTGATTCGGGGACACAGACAGTCTCCCTTTGGGTCACCCATGTTCCTACTGTTCCCGGTATTTAGACTTCCCTCCCAGCAGCCTTAGACCCTAAAGGAACAGTTCTGAGAAAGGCCTACAGGGAGGGCTGGCACACTGGGCAGTGACTTCTACGGGACTTCAAGAGAACACAGGCGTCGAATGTCATATTTATGTAACTTCCAGCCAAAAACAGCTTTCCCAAATAAAATGAAGAAAGATTTCGCATAAAACACAAACTCTCCTTTCTTGATTTTTCCAGTCCCACTTGAATTTCAATCTAAATCATTCCTGACTATGACCAGCTCTTCCTCTTTGATATCTCTTACTCGAAGGGAAAAGGGACGACTATAGCAGCTCCCCCAGAAACGAGGGACCCTGAAGCCCATAGGCTCAGCTGTGACAGCAGGACGCTAAAGCTCTCGGTGGGTCGATGGTGTCCCTCATTCCTGGAAAGCGTTCTGGGGTCTCCGTCTAACCCTCCCCTGGTTCCACTGCTTCATGACTTGGCTGTCCTAATCTGAGTTTCAACTGCGGGGACCTCTCGCTCTCGGCTAGATGAAAACCTACTTAAGGGCAAGAGCTTGTCTTGCGTAAAGGATGTTGCAAGTTCTACTCTGACAGTGGCAGGAAGGAAATCGGCATCCCTCTTCCTGGAAACAGAGCTCACTCCTTGCATTTTAAACCTTCCTTTAGGATTGCAGGAGTCCTTCTTGGGCGTCCCAAGAGCGTGTGGATTTCCTGTGAGCTGGTGGAAAGTGAGGTCCGAGGGAGGGCGGGCTGGTGCCCCTACCTCAGCAGACACGCCCCTCCACCCAGTCCACCCGGCCCCGGTCTTGCCGGAGGGGCTCCCAATCTCCCGAGCGGGTAGGAGAGCGCCGGGGAGACTGGGGTGGGAGGGGTGATCTGGAGGAAGGGAGGAGGCCAAGCCCAGAGAAGGAAACAGAAGGGGGGACAAGTTGCAGAGCCTGAAGGGAACCCAAAGCAAAGCTGGAGAGAGTGATGGCCATGTGTCCACGGGCGGAGTTCTAAGGCGACACACACAGATCCTTATAGGATCTGAGAACTGGGGGCTCTGGGGGGCTTCTGGAGATCCAACAGCCAGCTGCGCCCACTTCACAGCTAGGGAGCCGACCCGAAGCTGGCTCCTCCCCCAATCACACCTAGTTAAAAAGGATCCCTGGCCTTCAAAGGGCGAGACTCCAATTCCAGAACCGTCTTCCCTGTGCGCCTCTCTGCCTCTTCCGGGCTCTAAGGAAAGACAGAGCAGAGAATCTCCGAGAAAGGGAGACACAGCCCAAGCGGCCTGGAAAACCCCCGACAGCGCCTCCGATGAAAAGATGCTGCGTGCACGGCAAGTGCCGCGGCTCCGGGCCCTCTGCTTCTCCGCAGCCTCCAGAAGCACCAGCCATTGTGTCGAGATGCCCCAAATTAAGCTGATTAGAGGGAGAGCCATAATGCTCGTCTGTCAGCCTGGACAGGTGGCACTCCACAGTGCTGGGGGTCGGGCAGGCCTCCAGCCCGAGGATGCTCGGGCCCCTCCCCCCCCCACCCCAGGCCCGGAGCCCTGACAGCGGCATTTGTGATGCCCGGCTCCTTCCCCGGCCCGACTTCCTCCGCGTGCTGGCTCCAGCCCCGCGCCCCGCACCCTCCTCGGCCCTCTGAATGGGCTGCGGAACTGCTACCATCAGCCTCCAGTGTCACTGCATCACGGCATTGTCACCACACACGCACTGCGCTCAACAGGGGCACAAAGGGCTGAATGAGCCCCAGACCCGCGGCCAACTCAGGCACAGACAACTTAGGAAACTATCTCATTCTTCCTTTCTTCACAGCCTGTTGGGCTTATTTCCTTGAATACCAAATGAGGCCCGCGGCAAAACTCGAGCTCAAGCAGGGGCGGGAAGCATCGGCCTCCGTTTCTGTTTCCTCTGCCGTCCCGCCCCCGGCTTCCCGTCCAGCGACTCTCCTGCGGGCTTCTGACCACAGGCCCTGTTCGTGGCGCAAAAGGACAGTCTCGGGGACACGGGTGCCCTCAGGAGAAGATGTGCTGTGAGGGCTCCGGGGACCAAGGCAAGGGTGGGGACCCTAGGGTTCTGACATGCAGTCACTATCGAGTCTTCCCTGGCGCTGCGGATGACCCTAGGGGACGGATGGCCTGGAATCTTCCTGGGCCATAGTTAAGAATTCAAGGGACTTCCCTGGCGGTCCAGTGGTTAAGACTTAGCCTTCCAATGCAGGGGATGTGGGTTCGATCCCTCGTCAGGGAGGTAAGATCCCACAGGCCTCCTGGCCCCAAAACCAAGACATAAAACAGAAGCAATATTGTAACAAATTCAATAAAGGCTTTAAAAAAAAAAGAAGAAAGAAGGCAACAGACAGTTTTGGTGTAATCTAGGTAGAAAAGGATACATGTAATGAGAGGACGACTCCCATCTGTACCTGTCCTGTTAAATACCTTCCAGTAACTTCCAATCTTCATGGCCCGTGAGCCCCAATTCTACTTGTTCATTAGTGACTTAGGAAAATGGTGTCACGTGAAAACAAAGTGACTTGCTCTAAGATAAAGTCAGGTAAAACTCAGGGGACCCTGACATATTGTTAATGTTAACACCTATCTAGCTTTTCCAAAAGACCTGGGGAGACCAAAGCACTAGAAACACACTTGAAACCCACCTGCCCAGCCTTTGTCCCCCTTCCTTCCTCCCCCGCCCTCCCTACATCATTCCCCAATGACTCTGCCAGGGGATCTGGAGAAAAGGCTGAGTCAAAGTTGGGTCTCGTTCAAAAGAGTCTATATACAAGTGAACAGGGAGATAAAGGCTGGCACCAAGCTCTAGCAGGATGCCGAGGGGACGGAAGAGGAACCCCGATTCTGCCAGGGAAGTGGCCCAGTCGGTCCCCCCCTTCGCAAGCGGACCCTTGGCAACGGAAGCCCCGGTAGACATTCCCCCAAAGCCAGAATGGCCTCTCTGGCTGGTGTCTGTTTTTAGCAACACTTAGGAGTAGAAGGAAAGAGTACTTAAAATACACCACCCTCTGAGACTTTTATTCCCTGTAAAACTGTCAGGCTTCTCACTCAGCTTTCTCTTTGGAATGAAGCGTTCCGGTTTATTTTGACAACCAGAGCAAACAACAGAGAGCAGCTTTCTCAGGGCCGCGTGGGTCCCTCCTATCAAAGCTCTCTGCCGCTGGCCAGAGAGCCAGAGAGATGGCTCTGGCTGTTTCAGGGGAGAAAGAGGGGATCCTCTTTCTACAGTCATATCTCTGACAATCCCCGGAAAAAGGACACCGTCAGCTGGCCCAGGTCTCTAGGTGCAAGGTGCAAGGTGCACGGGGCTAGCACACAACTGTAGGGACTCTGGGGTCAAAGGCCGGCACTTCCCGATTCTTATCTGCCCATGCACCAGGGCCCATAGGGCAGAAGGTGGTCTGGGCACTGGGCTTCCTTGTGGGAGGGGGGCTCAACGCAAACCCCTGGGCACTTCAGTGTGGCCCAAGGACATTTTATGTCTATGTGGGTATCTACAACTTTTTGTTGTAGCAATATATACACCACCCAGCACTGAGCGACTTCATCAGTTTTAAGTGTACAGCGTCAGCTTTGAGTACATTCACTGTGTCGTGAGACCACCACCCTCTCCAGGACTTTTCTTCCCAAACGGAAACTCCATCCCCATTACACAATCACTCCCCCACCCGCTGGGCCCTGGGAACCTCTATTCCACTTTCTGTCTCTATGGATTTGACTACGTCTAGGGGCCTCGAGACCTCATGTAAGTGGCATCCCACGATATTTGTCTGTGTCTGGCTTATTTCACTTAACACGTCCAAGGCTCATTCATAGTGTAGCATGTATCGGAATTTCATTTCTTTTTAAGGTTGAATAATGTCCTATGGCATGCACATACCACAGTTTCTTTCTCCAACCCAAGGACATTTTCAACCACCAAGTGATGGCTTCTACTCTGCATTTTACGTTAGGCCCGGAGAGCTCCTTCCCGAGGGCTGATTTCCTACTGCACGTCTAGTTCCAAACACCTGCTTAGCATCCACTCATTTGATCTTCATTTGCTGGGGTTTTACGTGCTTTACCGTGGATTCACCATACAATCGCTACGTTCCTTGATGACAGGAACCTCATCTTTTATTTTCCGTGTGCCGCCCACCCCCCAACTTCTTCCACGCTGTCTGTGCCTTGCTTGTTCACGGGCCTCGCTCACAAGGTGACAGCCTGCACCAAGAGCTCTCCAGAGAACACAGGCTGATGGGTGGGAGGACTTAGCGCCCGAAGTCCGGCACACACAACAGCTGAGGCACCGAGGACGTCCCCAGGGAGAGTGGGAGTGCGGCTCTGGGGACCCGAGGTAAGCTGGGAACTTCCTGAGCTCTCCAACTGTCCTCTGAAACAGTGGTACATGCATGCTTGGTTTTTCACATTAAAATGTTTAACCCGGGGCCGACTGGTGAGAACGAGGCACGTTCAACAGCTGGTGACTTTTAGAAGGAACCTCTAAGCCAGCTTTGTGTCTAGTTGACCCAGTCTGACAGCGACTAGGATGGCCTGGCTACATAGTATCTGAAAGGGGCAAGCAGTGTCTCCCGTGTGAAACGAGAGACTGGTTTGCGGACTTGAAAAGCAAGGCACAGCCCACGAGCTCCCCTGGCACCCCAGGAGCGACCTCTGTCCATCTGAAGCCTGCAGTAACGGGTGACAGAGAGATGCGGGAGAGAGCTGGAGACCCCGTGGGACAATCAGCCCATCAGGGCACATCTAGAAATATCCGAAGGAGGTTACTATGCTGGCGGGGGGTGGGGTGGGGGGAATCAAACACTTGTCACTGACATTTTTGTCCCCGGGGGTCGAGGAGGGGCTGGTCTTCAGCGGGTTGGGAGTCCTTTTGGCAAGGCAGCCTTAATAGGAGATATTCAGAAAAGGAGGGAAGCATATCATTTCTATAAATGCTAAGTTCCGTCCAAGATCTGCCTCTAGAGGATTTGAAGAGCATTCTTCCCAGGAAGCTGCACTGGAGGGTCTTTTCCATCTATATTTTGGAAACCATGCTTCGGAAGCCTGTTTGGAGCCAGCGTTTGAAAAGCATCTCTAAGAACTGTTTCAGAGGAGAACCCCTCCCTGTGCCATGTCCTTGAGATGGTAATGAAGGCCGAGGCAAAATCTGGGGGGGGTCGGGGGGGAGGCCAGCCAACTGCAGTCTTAGGCGTGCTGACATCTACCCTTTTGCCCAGCATCCCTGGTGGAGGCACCGGCCCCAGGCCTGTAAACCACATTATCCCTTATAAGTCAATATATGCCCACAGCAGGGCATTCAGAATCCCCCTGACCATCTAGAGGGGGTCATCACAAAGTTCCCCTGCATTCTTGAGCCTCTCCATGGTGACTTGAGAGGGGCCTCAGAGCTGACACCCCTCTCTCAAGTGGCTTTAAACCAAAGGTCTTTTTCAAACAAAAAGATCCCAGGAGCTGCGGCGAGGGAGGAATGCAGGGTTCCCAGGCTGGGCGTCAGAGCCTCCAGGTTCTGGTCCCAGGCCGGTGACCCCGGCTTCTCCCCCTCTCTGACCTCGCAGAATCAACCTTCTAAGGACCACAATTTCCAGCTAGCTGAATCAGAGCCTCCCTGGACCCTGGGCTGTCCCCCAAACCTCTCTTCTTCTAAGGAGCTCCAAATGCTGGCAACCAGAGTTCCAGCCTCTGCACTGTCCACAGGGCACCCAGAATGGAAAAATCTATAGCTAATAATAGTTCCTTGCATTTGTACGGCACTTAACTCTTTTTAGAGTGCTTTTTAATCCATCATCACGTTGAACTAAAGGGAAGTGAGAGGCAGGCGGGGTGGAGAGGTCTGTGGAGGTAGACGCCTCCTGATGGTGGGGGGCCCCTCCGTCTCCCAAGCCCTGAGGTGCAGGAGGGGCTCGCTCGGGCCCTGCCTGCCAGCCTCAGCGCCCGTGAGCAGGCAAGAAAGCTCCACGCTGGAGGAGAGGCAGGCTAAGGATTGTACATAAATGGAAACAAGCAACAGGCGACAAGTCAGACCCATGGGGAAGCCCGGGCCACACAGGAAACTGGTCAGCAGCCCTCCCTCCCCCCTTGTCTCTGCTTGCGAAGCTCTTTTCTCTATTTGATGGCACGTGAGGCCTCACCTGCTGAATTCTGTAGGACCGCGGGTGCCGATCTTAGAAAACAGAAACCAACAGCAACAAAGAACCTCTGCCACCTCCTCATTGAACCAACTGTCTCTTTCCCCGAGCTGAGGAAAGAGAGGCCTGGTCTCAGCCAAGAGGATGGATGGGGGCCACCTACCACGTCGGTGTTGGTGATCTTGGCCAGAAGGTCCACCAGGGCATCGCCCGTGAGCGAGCTCACATCCTCGTCCTGCTGGAGCCCACAGATGGCGGCTCCCACGCTTCCAGTTGCAATCATCGACGGCGGGTACATGGCGAACTTGAAGTCTGCGAGGACGAGAGGCGGAAGGTCAGGACCCCCACGGACGCATCCTCTCCTAAGTCTTTCCTTCACGAGACGCCCTTCATTTGCCCGTGACCGTGGCGGTTCCAGGTTTAAAAGGAGGAGACTGAGTAGAACGGGAGGTCTGAGACCAGTACAGACAAGACAGCCCACGTGCTACACAAGTGACACAAGCCAAGGGCTCCACATGTTCGAAGGAGGGGGAAGTACGAGCAGGTAAATCTTAGGAAGGACGACAGCCCTGACGTGACTCTGCCATACTCTCTGGACAGGCATCAAGGACTGAGACGGCTCAGAACAAAAGAGATGATTTGATTGAAAAAAAAAGAAAAGGATGGGACTTCCCCGGTGGTCCAGTGGTTAAGACTCCATGCTTCCACTGCAGGGGGCCCGGGTTCAATCCCTGGTTGGGGAACTAAGATCCCATGGGCCATGCAAGAGAAGTGGGAAAAGCAGCCATGGGGGGCGGGTGCTGGGGGGCAAGTTTCACACAATTCCCCACTTCTACCCAGCGTCAAGGGCCCTCAGAACGTTAGAAGAGAGGACAGGAAGTCAATCACACTCCCACTATTAGCCGTCCTAATCAGAGGAGCGACTTGCTTTAGATTTTATGGCTTTGAGGCCTGAAGATCCCATTTTATTGCTGGGGAAAAAAGAGTGGTTTGCTAGAGACAAGTGGAAAAACGATGATACACTGGATGGGCTCGAACCCCCTCATTTTCCATTTCTCCAAGAGCAACTACAGAGGATGCTTTTGTGTACCAGCCTGGGAGCCCAAACACCAGTTTCTTCTGGGGTGGGGGGGTGTCCCCCAGAAGGGCCGGCAACCAAATCGGCCACTGCTGTCCATGGCAGGGAGGTAAGGATACACACCCCTTAGCCCTGCTCCTGCTGCTAAGGGCTCCCACCTGCCGACACGGCCAGGACCTGACTCGTTACAGCCTGTGTGATCCAGCCGTCAGCCACAGAAGCTGTGTACAATCAGTACCTTAACGTCGTGGATGAGAAACCGAGCTGTCTGAGTCTCCACTGCCCTCACCCTGTCCTGTGCTGATAGATGAAAGAGGTGAGAGCTTTGTCCCTGATCCTGACTGCAGCCCCGGAGTGGAGAGCATCTTCCACAAAGGGTTCTCTCTAGTTTTGCTATCATCCCAGTGAATTCACTGCATGTAGAAGTGGAAAGTTGGAGGGAGGGGGATTGCTGTAGAGGGAAGCCGTGGGTCACACTTCCATTCCCAGCATAAGCACCGCGTTTAACCTACAGAAACAGTTCAACCTACTATCTCCCCCTCTTGCTATTCTATCAACATAGTCCAAGGACGCACTTCTATCAGTGACCCCACCGTCCACATCAGGTCAATGGCGTCCTCAGAAACTGCGCTGGGTTGCTCAACCAGGCACACACCCTTCCCCTCCTGGCCGAATCCCATGAACACAGCAGGTCTGGCCGTCTGTCTGTCTTTCTCCATGGCCTTCTGTTCTTAGCCCACGCACCATCTCCACCTCTCGAGGGATGTATATATATTACGCCATTCCACCCAAAGCCTGCTGTGCTCTAACTCATCCAGAGCCTCTTCTCTGTCCCCGGACAGTGACGAAGCCAGCCTCCCTGCCTCCCGCTCTGCTGTAGGTCTCTTCGCATGGGGTCACACAGGAGTGTTTCTCTGCCCAGTAACCTCGTTAGCTCCCCCCGGGGACATTCACAATGCAGAGGCAGCAGCCAGCCCATGGCCCTGGGCCCACACAGGCCCCGGGTGGGAGCAGCTGGCAGGGAAGGGCAGGGCAGGAGGGGATCCCCAGCCCCCCCTGCCCCAGGCCTCAGCCCAGGAAGCATAGCCCACACACGCCTATCTTTGCATCCCGCTGCCTGCAAACCCAACTCCCACTTCCAGCAAATGAATTAATCCTGGCAGTCAGGGCGTGTGGATGGATGGTCCTGGGGTTGCTGAGAGGATCGTACCTCCCTTCTCGTTTTGTGGGAAAATGCCGAGGGACACTGTCCCCTGCCCCGCCCCCCAGAACTGGGGAGCAAGGGCTGCATGAACACGGCAGCCTCTGGGCAGCACCGGCAGGGCCAGGGAAGCTAGGCTGGCGCTGCTGAGAAGCAGGGCAGTGACCCCCTCTAGGGCCCCGACAACTGCCCGGCTCTCCCACAAAGCCAGGTCCAGCCCGTGGGACCCTGGACGAGTCACTTCCTCCCTCCCAGCCCTTGGAGTCCCAGTTGTCTATGAGGAGGGTGGAGGTAGAGCAGCGAACTAACGAGTTTTTCTAACCTCCACCTGCAACTCAGTACAGGGTCATGAAATTCACTGGTAGGTGGTGACCAGCATTTTTTGTTGTTGTTGAGTTGAACAAAATGTTAGAATAGAAAGTATCAGGAAGTAACGCAAGAAGTGAAAGTCAATACTGTCTTAAGAAACATTTGTATCCATCTGACGTATACTGACAGTTATCCTGATCTGCTTTATAAAATGCATTTCTTCCTTTATGGTTTAGGTCCAAAAAGCTGGAAGACGGTAGGTAGGCTGGCTAATCTTCTCGGGTCCTTCCGGCTCTAACTGGCTTTTTACTTAAGGCTCTGGAGTAAAAACGACTCTCAAGGAAAAGAATAAGGAAGAGACAATAGAACACAGCACAGCTTCCGCCAGGCAGCAAAGTCACAAGACATCTCTCTCCATCGGAGCAGTTCTGCATGGCCTCAGGGGCTGCCCCAAGACCACACCCAGGGACACCCCCTCTCTGCTGGCAGGGGAAATGGCAGAGAGAAAAACACCTGAATAAAACATCTGAAGGGTCGTGTCCTTGTACTAGCTCTTGTTAGCTAACCTCCACACTCACCCGTGGAAAGTTCCATCCAACCTTTTCAGCCATTTCTGGAAACCTTAAACTTTTGGCTATGGAACTGGATGGATAGATTCACAATATTTACTTGAGGGAGGGGGCAAAAATAAAATCAGGCTTCATGAGCACGTGCTATGATCAAGATTGCAATTGTCCATAAATATGTAAATAGAAATGCATCAACATGCATGCACATGGGGATATTAGGAGAATACAAAGATGTATGTAGATTTCCCCACCATCCAGTGGGGGAAACGCTATTTGCAAAAATAAAATACAAAGTAACGATCTCTCCCAAATCTCTGAATCTCTTGGTCAAAAAACGCTGACAAGCTCTATGTTGGTGCTGAAGGTGTGCTCAGGGGTGAGGGTCTATCTCCATCCTCAGCTACCCACCTGGAAAGCTGAAGTGTGTGTGACCTCCTAAGAACCCGCCCCCCAGAGTGAGAGGCAATTAGCTGAGCAGGGACCCATTCTGATCGAGTTACGACGTGTTCCTCCCTGTTCCAGGCAGCACCATGATTATTCCCCCAAGACACGGGACATATGATCTAAATGGCTAGGTGACTTCTAAAGAAATGTCTCAAAGAAAGGAGGGAGGTGCCCACGTGGATAGGAGCATTAGAGACACACACTTAGGAGGATTCCCCAAAAGGAGGTGGGAAGGGTTTGGGCCAAGCAGCTCCAAGCACTGGAAGGTGGAGGCCACGGAGGCTGGTGACCTTACCACCTACCAGCTGCGTGAAGGTGGGCAAGTTACCTGACCTCTCTGAGCCTCCATTTTTCCACCTACACATAAGGATAATAATTATACTCTCATAGGGTACTTCTGAGGATTCAACTCAGAGAACAGTGCCTGGCTCTTGGTAAACAATCCACGACACCCACCAGCAGCATCACTGTCACTACCCCACTATTCCTACCCCAGGGGCCCGCTGGGGGATCGGGGTGGGCAATTCTGACTGTCGGAGATTCTGTTCAGCAACTGCAGGGATGCGGCAGAACAGCAGGTCCTGCACAGCAAGGCCGGGAGAACGAGGGCTCTGCTCTGGCCGCCCTGAGGCTCTTTCACTCTCCCGCGCTCGCGCTCTCTCGCTCTCCCTCTCTCTCTCTCTCTCTCCCTCCCTCTCAGAACCGGCCTCATCGTGTCCCCATTGCCTCCTGCTGCTTTGTCAGCAGTGGGGGAAGCTGAGGCCTCACAGGGGGATGGAAAGAGGGCACAAGCACACAAGGAATGAGAGAGAAGTCGGACTATTCATTCAGCTGGGGTCACCCAGAACCAAGGAACAGGTCCCATAGCTCAGCAGCCCTGACCTGACCTCCACCTTCTCCACCGACCAGCCCAGGCAGTGTTCCTACTGTTTGCTTACCTGGCAAGGAATTAGCAAAGAACAAGGTGAAATTCACCTGCTTCAAGACACTCCCTTTTACGGGTGAACCGATGAAATCTCGAGAGGTAAAGTGACTTGTCTAACGTCTGATGCCGGGCCTGGGCTTAAGATGGAGAGAGGCATCTGGACGCTGCGCTTTGAGACTCACCAGCAGGTAGAGAGCTCTTCAGAGGCACCGCCCACGCCCCACTGGGAATACACGGCCATCTTTCCCATCAGAGGCCGGAGAAAAGGCCAAAGGAAGGAGCCCTGGCTCAGGAGTCCAGGAGATGGAAACCCCTCCCGTCTGTGGCCCCAGCCCCCTGTGGGATCCTGCAGAGACGCTTCACCACCCAAGGACCTCCTGGGGCCCCACTGGGCTCCTTAATCTGGACAAGGGCAGAAGAGCTGCTCCACGTTCATCAACTTGGTTAAGATTTCACTGAAGGAAGCGTTCTGAGCTAAGCGGGTTTGAAACCACAGATTACACGGCCCTGGGGGTGGCTTTATCCCCATTGTTTTGACTATGGTGGCCGAGGCCTTGACCGGCAAGTGTGACCACTGTGCTTCTGTTCACCACTAGGGGGCGAGAGGCGCTCGCTCCGAGGGGAAGAGAATCAGGGATGCCCTTCTCTCCCTCTCCTCCAACCTGCCTCAGGTGGGCCTTTAAAAGGCCAGAGCCGGTGGGGGGCTGGACGAGGACCCTCAGCCTGCTCCCCACGCACCTTACAGCCTGGTGGGAAGTGAGATGGGCCCTGTCAAGCTGCCCGTATGGAAGAACTGAGACTCCCGGTTCAACAGTCCTCTTCCCTGGGGCCCCGTGACCGCTCCTCGGTGGAGGGAACTCAGAGGGTCGCAGATGGAAAGGGCTTTCCATTCTTCCTTCCACCTTCCAACCACCCAGGCAGACCTCCCTTTCTGGATCAGGGGCCAAGTCGTGGACCCTCTCTGGGCCACCACTGTCCGGCTGTAAACCAGGGATGAAGCGTCGCGAGACACGTCCAGGTACAGCCAGGAGGACGGGGAAGCTCTGGGGTATCACCATCCCTGGGGCCCAGGGAGCCTGGATAGCTGAGGGCAGCACCTCGGGGTGGGGGGCTCCTAGGCACAGAGGGAGATGCGGGGTGCCGTGGGAAGGGAGGCTAAACACCCCCTCCCTCACCCCCGCCCGCGCCAAGTTCAAACTCAATGCCACGGGCTCTTCTAAACTAACTGGAGTCATCTGTTCAGCATGATGTCATGCGTCAGGAATCTCCCCCACGCCGGCGCGATCCTGAGTCATCCCGATGGTCTCTTTCCTCGTTGGCAGACTTGGGGGCTCTGCCATCAGAGCGGCACCAGGCGGATGGTAAGAACAGTGAGCTGCCCAGCATCCAAAGCTCTAGGGAAGGCGGATGTGAAGGGCTCCCCCTCACCCCATGGCCTCCACTGACCAGCACCAGCCGAAGTCTCCACCCCAGAGGCTGTTCAGGGCTGGGAAGGGAAGAGGACACCTCTCTCCGTCTCACCACCATGTGAAGCCTCAAGCCCCCGGAAGGAGGACTGACAGCCCTGCCCTTCCCGCGTCTTCCCCTTTCACACACAGGCACTCTCCACGGACTGCGGGACCACCGCCAGCTCTTTCACAAGCAGCTTTCCCCCTCAACTAGCCACACAGCCCCAGGGTCGCGGCTGCCCCCGAAAGGCCAGGATCCCTGGGCGGAACGGAGCAGGACCTGTGCTGCTGCAACTCGTGCCTGCTACCTGCCGGCCTGTCCCAGGCACGCGCCCATTGCGCACACACCCTGGCCCCAGAACAAGGCATCTCATCTGGCCGGAAGGTGGTCCCCTCAAGAAAAGCAGCCCCTTGGCTTTTACTCTGTCAGGGCCACGGCCCTAAAACCCCAGGCAGCGGGATGCCACGTGACTCGGCCATGCAGACACACTCAAGGGCAGATCAGGGAAAGAAATGCCTCTCAGACAGGCTCATCCCCTCTAGACCCAGAAACGTGTGAAACCCTCCTTGTGCTCTGAGCGGTCCACACGTGGCGCTCAGTACCCAGCTGGAGGTGTTCCTGTTCCCATCCTTCCCTGCCCCTGCCCCACGCTAGCTCCTCTCTCAAAGGGCAGTCTTCCCGACTTCCTCTGCCTCCCCTCAGACCTCTATCCCCTGCCCCTGAATCCCAGGCTCCCTCCTCGGGCCCCAAACGTGGCAGCTGCCCCAAGGACCTGGCCAAGAAGGCCAGGAGTGGCGGACGGGATCCCCAATTTTTCAGCGTGGGCCTTTAGGCAATCCGGGGATCTGCTTTTGGCCTGGGTCACTCCACCCCCCCTCCCGACCCGAGTCAGAGATCAGCGACGGGGAGTGGGCAGATGGACCCCTAAAGATATGTCCGTCAAGAGACAAGGTCAGAGCAGAGCGCTGGCTATCGACAGCTGGGCGATGGGGGAGCGCAGGGTCAGGGGTCAGCTGTCCTAGAGAGAAAAGGGCTGGTTGACCCCTTCTCCACAGTGAATCATGACAATGGAGAGGAAGGGATAGCGGGGCCTGGGAGACAAAATGACAAGTCAATGAGGGGCTGACCTCTAGGGGCCAGGCCAGACAGCAGAAGGGGAGGAAGCAGAAGAAGGGCTACGGTGTGCAGGGCAGCAAGAATCACGGGCAAAGAATGGTCCCCCAGGGCTGCAGGAAGGGCACAGGGCACGGACACTCCACGAGGCTGGGCCTGGATCTGGGAAGCTCAGGGACAGGAAGCCTGCTCTGGGATCCACAGTGGGGGGGCTGGACCCTGCATCTGAGCCCACAAAGGCCGAGCACGCCGTCCTGCTAAACTCAGATGGGGGTAGCAGGGTCAGGGTTAGGAAAGTCATCGTATCCACTCAGTAAAACTCAGAATCGGAGACATTTTCACGTTCGGTAGCAGGGCACATCGCCTACACCTTGCCTGGTTGACGAAGGACCTCCTTGTACATCATCTCTCTTCTGATGTCCGTTTTCCTAACCACCTGAAAAGGCTGTAGGAGCGTCACGTGTCAACAGGCATATTTTGCAGGTGAAGAGGCTAAGGTTCAGAGAGGTCGCGGGCTGGTAAGTAGCAAAGCCCGACCTTTTGACTGTGAACAGGGCACGTACACTACATTGCAGATAACGTGCTCATCTTAACACGTAACAAGATACTGAAAGAAGTCAAGCCCCAGGCCCACCTTTGCAATTCCAGTACACGCTCCTGGCAACCGTGAACCCCGCCCTCTCACCCGGGGCAGGGGGGAAAGGTCCACCCAAGGAAGTTCTTTCCCTAACACTTCTGACTGTGAAAATATGAACTCCTGACGCTCTACCCTGGCCAACGATGGGTCCGGAGGTTCTCCCATGGCCACTACCGTTAGGGGTGGGGGGAAAAAGATGGGGGGAGGGGGAAGACGGCGGAAACTGGCCAAAGTTCAGTGTGATGAGACGGTATCAAACCACTGCCTTTAGTTTATCAGTTAATTGCAAAGCAAACGGGCCAACGAGGACTATGTATCCATTGCAGGATCAATGGGGTGGGTGTAGAGCTCTTAACATGAAAAAGCGGTTGCAGCGTTAAAAAGGCTGCACTCAAAACCCCAACACGTGGAGGGAGGGCAGCAGAGCCCAGGCGCAGGAAGCAGTCCTTGCTGAAAACCCCACATGTTCACCCGGAGCTGCCGGAAGGCAGTAAATGCCCTGCAGCCAAAAGAATTCCTCTGGCCTCCCTGACCACTTATCAGGGCAGGCGGTATTTATCTTGACAGCGTTCCTCGGACCTATATTTGCATCCCGCCCCCCTCCAAATTTCCTCTTGGGCTTATCTCCAAGCCATCCTTTTCCTCCAAAGATGAAAGATTGAAACACAACCAGAGGGCAGTATATATAATCTTCAAAGAGCACTTTAGACACCATAAAGAATATTTTAACAGGCGCTATTTTTTTTTCCCCCTCACCACACCTGTCCTCATAAACCATTTATGAGTTTGGCAGAGAGAGAAAATATACCAGCTGAGATAAAGGAAGAAACAGCCCAGGAATGAAACCTTGGACTCTAGATTACTTGGGACCCCCTCCCCTCGACCCCCCAATCCCTGGAAGTTAGGGCTGCGGTCCTCCTCCCCTTGAATCCACCCCCCCCAAAAACCCTCCCCAGCACCCGGCCCCCACTGGGCTCCAGCAGCTCCTACCAGTGGCGCACAGAGCGATGAAGGTCTGAGCATGCTTGCGGATCAGAGACAGCTTCTCGCTGGGCTGAGGCAGCTTGCGAAGGATGTGCTCGATGAAGTCATGGGGGGTGACGGCCGCCAGGTTCCACTTCAACTTGCCCAGCACCACCAGCTCCCACTCCTGGGGACGGAGGGAGGCAGGGAAGAGTATAAAACCCACAGGCTGACCTGGCATCCGGGACTGGGGGCTTGGCATCCAGACCAGTCTTCATAACGATTCTCATTAGGACACACAGCTAGATTGGAAGGTGGGGCCATTTATCAGAGTGGCCCTAAAGCTTTGAAGTGGGTGACGGCTCTTCTTAGGCTTCAAAGGTCAGGCGCCACTGAAAATAATGAGCGCCCAGGTAGCTGTTGCCAAGATGGTACCTTCTTCTATTTCTCTGCCTCTCCAGCTCCCCGACCCACACCCAACCCTGACTTCCATTCTAGGGAATGCTTCTGCCCGCCCACCCAGAAGGTTGAATCTACAGTAAGATACCGCCAAGGTCATTGTAGCCCTTTGGTAGCAATTTATTGTATATCTATCACCAGATTAATAGTCTTTTTAATCCTCGTGGAAAAATGATGTACACAGAATAAAGCTCAAAATTAGGTTTCTTGGCCCAAATCCTTGGCAACCAATTAGCTTGCTCGTAGTTGGTGCCAAAAAGTGCCATTTTTCTCTCTGCTGCTAAAACTTTCCCCATGACACGTAATGCAGAAATCTTGGGAAATGATACTCAGACACGGGGCACCCTTCCACTGAAATGTTTCACCGGCCTTTGTTACCATGACTGAAGGACCTCATGGTCACTGGCAACCCCCTTGTGCAGCTGGAGGTGATTCAGGGCAGGGTGAAGGTCCTTGTTCAAGGTCATAGAAGCCCGCAGCCCAAATGCTGGCACCGTGCAACCCTGTCTCTTGTGGGCCTCTCACCAGCAACCCACCTAGTGAAAAACCTTGTTTCTCTCCCTTATTGGGATACGTTGGGGGGAACTGTGCTCAAAGGGAAACAAGCCAAAGAGAAAGCCTTAAAACTACGTGCAGTCAGAGGGAAAAACAGGCCCATCGATCTATCGTCATCAGCAGAATGAGCGACCAGCTTACCAGTGTAGTCCGTTCCCCCATTCACCCCAAGATACCGACTGTCTTCCACCTGCCAAGCCGGCCACCAGAGCCCTATTCTGCCTGCGACCCACAGCACCGGCTGGCTGTGTGGTCTGGGCCAACTCCCTCCCCTTCCCTGGCCTCGGCTTTCTTGTTGGTAAAATAGGAGGACTCCTCCAGTTCTCAACTTCTGGGATAAAGAGACAGAGACTGGAAAAAGGCAGATTTGTCTGCAGCAGTATAAATTTGCTTGGCAAGCCCCTGGAAAAAAATTGGGGTGCTCTGAAACATACCCGAGTCCCCCATCATGTTGAAACAGTGAAGCAAAAGGAAGATTCGTTTTCCTCGTCTCCCGTGAGAAATATAACTGGATGCCAATTTTAACCATGCTCTCTTTACCTGCCTTCAAGTCTGCCTTGGTTTTTTACGGGAGGTTGGCGGTGAAAACCCAGATAGGCTACTGAACAGTCAGTGTTTTCCAAGATGGCTTGAAATTCCAGCTCTCCTTCTCACGGGGGAATGTGAGTATAAACCACTCGACTTGTACCATTATTAAAGGAAGCAGATCTCCTAGAAGAAAGCACCTTTCTGGGCCTCTCGGAGCAAACCAGAAGCAGCTGAAATCTGGCAACTGTTCAAAGGTGAGGTCATTCATGCCCCTCTGCATTCTCGGAGATTCCTCCCCATCCTTGCACATGTCTGCCGCTAGGTGGCAGCACAGCCTCAGGGAGGAAGGCCTCTCACAAAGACCTCAGTTCAGGCAGCCAGTCCCGGGCCCTGTGGACTTAGTGCAGTCCTGGCCAGCGGGGAGGGGGAGGGGGAGGGCGGGTGGCAAGAGGGGGCCCCTTTTCCAAACAGTTGGGAGATAGGCTGTGCAGATCACTGAAGGTGGGCCTCTGGAGCCACCCAACCAATGCCACGCTGCTGCCACATGGCCGTCTTAAGTATGAAGCTACAGGGGGCAAAGAGTCCTATCGGGTGGGAAAAAGGTTTGCGGGCAGGAAACCAGAGTCCAGACAGGACCCCGTGTCTATGTAGAGGTAACAGCCCCACCGGAGACAGGAATTCAGGCCTCCCAACCCTCTGACAAAGGGCCCAATTTGACTCTGCTCAAAAGCCAATGAGGTGGTATTTAAGTGAACAGCTACTATGTGTGGGTATCTTGAGACTCTAAGAGGTGCCTAAGAGGTGCCTAAGACCTACCTTTGAACTCCCGGTTCTTAGGAGACATGCCACACGCGTATTTGAGAATCATGTGAGAGGTTGATTTCTGTCTCGGAATTCAGCGATTGAAAATTTGGAATTTAATTAAAATATTTTATCACTGTGTTTCATGCCTCCTCTGCATACGTAAGCGGGCGCGCACACGCTGCAAATGAATCTCACCAACACAAACCTCCCTGAGCGAGGACGTTATTCACGGGTGGAGCCTCGCTTCGCACAGAGCCCAGCACACAGTAGGAACGCAAGGAGCGTCGTGTTAAAGAGTTCCCAGAAATGTGAAAACTTCAGTGATGGGTAATTTGGGGTCCTAAGGATTTGTTCTGGGAGCAGTGGCATCAAAGTATATTATTAGGATAGGGGACAGCAGAAAGGCAGGGGGGAAGGAGGCAGTCATTACCAGCAGCTCCTGAGGCTTGACGGAGTTGTCCGTGTAAATGCACAACTTCTCAGCGGTCAGCGGGATGGTCTCTTTGAGCTTGGAAGCCAGGAACATGCACACGGCCCCCAGAAGCTGCAGATGGGTCTTCGGAGTTGGGACTCCGGCCAAGAAGCGGTCCAGGTAATTGATGGCCAGAGGAAAGACCTCTTCTTCGCACTTCTGCTCCTCACAGACCTATGACACGAGTGGGACAGGGTCGGGGTCGGGGGAGACCATAGTATCAGGAAAAGAGGAAAAAAGGGAAACCGCACAATCTAGGGAAACGACAAAAATATTGAATTTGTCGGGGGGGAGGGGGAGGGGAGTAGAATAAGCGATCAGAGTGAAGGCGAGGAAATTGGGGTCAATCTGAATGGCCATCCGCGCTGGGGTCCTCCCCGGGAGCCTAAAAACTCACCGGAGAGGTGGGTTAAGGACCCCGAGGCCGAGGGCGCAGCAGCTCCGGCCCCGCCGCCCCCGTGGGCCGCTCACCGCTCCGCTCGCTCGCACTCACTCACTCTCTTTTTTGGATTTCGTCATCTTTTCAAAAAATCAATAAAAATATTCTGGAGGCTCCGGGGGTCTCGTTCTTGGTCTCATTCGGACCCCCAGACCCTGCTCTATCATTCCCGACAATTGAAAAAATTGTCGGGGGGAGTCCCCGCGGCCCAGGCGCCGCATTTGGGGGGGTGGGTGGGGAGAGGTGGGGAAGCGGGGGGAGGGCGGAGGGAGCCAGCGCCGCGCAGCCTGGGCGGCCGGAGTCGGGGCAGGGGAGACGGGTTCAAAAAATAATTAAAAATCGAGGAAATACCCCAGACAAGACCTTTCGCCGTGAAAACCCCACAGAGGACCCAGGCTACCCGCAACGGAGGTTTGGGGTGCCGGGAAGGTCTGGACCGCGACCCCTGGGGCTTTGGATACCGAGGGGGAAACTTGCAGGGGTGAGCGCGGCGGCGGGAGTGTCCGGCCGCGGCCCACAAGGGCAGAGGCCGGGGACGGTGGCGAAGAGCTGGGGGACAGACGAGAACGGGGAGCCGCCGGAGAGAGGCGCGGGGAGCTCCGGCCTCTCCTTCGGGGGGGACCCGCTATCGCCCCTGCACACACCTCCTCCCCCCTCCCACCCCACCCAGCTCTCCGCACCCAGGAAACTGAAGGCCGAAACGTAAGTAACCTTCGTGAGGGAGGGGGGGATCGGGGGCGAAGGCGCCATCAGAAGTGGGGGGCCGGGATAGTGGGGTGAGACGGGGAGCGGGCGACGCGTTCCAGCCTCTCCACCCCGAGTTTACAAAGCAACATGGCGAAACCACGGCAGGTCCGGAGCCGTGCAGACGTGGGCACACGGCTCGCTCCGCAAGGGTTCGGAGCGAGGGGAAAGAAGTGGTTCTTTTGGGTTCCCCGAAAACACACGTTTCTTCAGTGTGACTTCCGGGGCTCCTGAATTCCCCGTTTCTCTTCTCCCTCCGCCCTCCGCCCTCCCCCCTTAAGTGCCAACGCGGAGTCGCGACCACAGGCGGGGGGGGGGGGTATCCGAGGCTAGGACGAATTTGCCCTGGCCTTTGGTGGGGGGGCTGATTTTTTAACTTTGGGGTCCCGGCTTCCCGCTCCTACTCCCTTCTTCAAGGCACCGAAAGCAGCCTCGGCTTCGCAAAAGACAGGTCGGGGTTTGGGGGGGGGAGGAGGCAGCCACAGGCAGGCACCCGCGCGCGGGATGCTCCCCCACCCCCGCCCCAGGACAGCCTCGCTGCTCCCAGATTTGCCTCCTCCCTCCTCCCCCCTCCCCCCGTTAATCTTGCACCCCGCAAGGAACAGAAAGGAAGCCACGCGTCTCGCCGAGGGCACGGGGTAACCTCTCGCGCAGCAGCGGGGAGGCGGGCGCGGAGGCTGCCCTCTCGCAGGTTAAGGGTCCCCGCGTGGGGTCTGGGGTCCGGGCGGGGACGGACGGTGCGCCTGCCTGCAGACCTACCTCCAGCATCCAGGTGGCCACCATCCTGCGCATGTAGGGCTGGATATCCTTCTGCACGCACTTGAAGTAGGAGCACTGGGGAAGGTAGCGCTCCTCGATGGTCAGCAAGTTCTGCAGCACGCGGTCGTCGTGGAGCAGGTTGGCGTCCGGCACGGCCCTGCGGACCGGGTCCACCTCTCCGCACAGCAGCTCCATGGCCAGCTGGGTGCCCACTCGCGCCCCTGCGATCTCCGGACTGGAAAATTGGGGGGTTTTTTGGAGGGGGGGAGGGGAGAGGATTCCCCTTACCTCCTTCCTTTGGCTAAGTAAGGGCTTTTCGGGGAAATAGCGAAGGGCAGAGAGGGAAGCTGGGGAAGAAGAGGGGAAAGGGATGGGCGGTGGGAGAGGAGCGCCCCGGGGGCTGCCGACTCTGCCTGCCCTCCCCTTCAAACTTGTCTGCTCTCCCCAGCTCGCTCTGCTCTCTGCTCTCCGAGGCAGTGACGCAAACTGGCTGGGCAGTTACTTCTCCTCCCTCTCGCCTCACCCCCCTCTCCGGTTCCTCCTCCCTTTCCCTCCCCTCCCGGTCCTCCCCTCCTCCTCTCAGTGTCTCCCTCCCTCCCTCCTTTCCCCTCTTGTTATTAAGGAGAACAGCAGCTGGCCCGACCAAACTTCAAACGCGGTCCCCCGCCCCCCGGCCCCCTCTCCTTAGCTCTCCGAGGCCCTCTCCCTCTATGCAGCCCCGCAAGCCAGGGGCCTCGGAGAGGGGAACCCACAAAAAAAACCCCACCGATTCCTACTTATTTCCTCTAATTGCGCACATTCTGTAGGTGCATCCTGCCAAAATACGACCCTCCGACTCTGGCTACTTCAAAACTGATCCTAATACTACCGCCCATGTATTTTAAGATCCAGGAATGACGGGTGGATTACTTGAAGATGAGGTGGGCTCAGACAATTGAGAAATAGATCCCTTACGTGAGAAAGAGGGAGGGCGATCTGAGAAAACAGCAACTTCGCATACCCAGAGAAAAAGGTTATGTCCCTGAAATTTATGTTCCTGATCATGTTGAAGCTGTTTCCAAAACCCGAATAAAGGGACCAGAACTTCGGCGCCCACTCCAACCCCCGCCCCCGCCCCCCCCGCAGATGTGTTGGGGGGGAGGGGTGAGTGTCCGGAGGGAGGGGGCGCTTCTCCGACGTGATAGAATGTGACCCAGGAGCAGAAACCATCCCGTTCTTGGGGCGCCGCAGGCGCCACTGGGAGACGCGGGGAGGCGCCCCGAGTCGCCGCAGGCCGGGGGCAGGGCTACCAGCGGTTCCGCCGCGGCCAGCGGCCACGCAGGAAAAACCCGCTTCCTCGCCCTGCTTCTGCTGACAAGCCGCCCGAGGTGCCTGCGCCGAGCGTGGCCACACTGATACAGCTTTCTAGGAAATAGCCCGGGAGGAGGAGGGGAGAGGGGCGAAAGAGGGGTAGGTTTGGCTCCCCCTCTCTCCCCGGGCGCCAACGACACCACTCCTTCCTTTCCTCCGAGGCCCAAGAGTTCCACCCCGGGTCCCTCGCCTGCACCCTCGCGGACCCTCCGGGTTCACGCGTCGCTCGCAGCCAGGGCTTTCCCCCCGCGAGCGGAACTACGGTGGAGACGCAGCCAGTGCGGTCGGCTCTGACACGTGCTCCAATGCATCCTCGGGTCAAAGCCGCTTTTAGAGGGGATCTGGTGGCGTTTCCTCACCTCCTTCCTCCCGCCACCCCCCCACCCTGCCCGTCTGTGCTATTTCACTCCGGGAAGAAAGGGAGTGGGCCCAGGGCCCGCGGCGCGCTGGCGGAGCTGGCACGTGCGCCGAGCGCGGCGTGGGTAGGGTCTCTGGAGAGACACCGAGGTTGGCCCAGGACCTCCCTCGCGGAGAAAGGGGGCCCGAACCGGGGCGCGAGGGCGAGCGGGGGGAGGCGGGGGGCTGGGTGAGCTGTGAGCTCTGTTCGCTGAAAGGAGGGGGAGGTGGAATAAAGAGGGCGGACAGCGCATAACCCAGAGGTGCGAGCGATTAACCCTGGCCCCGGGGCCAGCCCCTTTCCACGAGGGTGGGGCGGAAGGGGTGGGTGGGTGGGTGGGTGGGTGGAAGGGGGATATCGCTTTAAAAGGGTGAGTAAGAGTTTGGGGCGCCGTCTCCCCTCCCTCTATTTGCATAGCCAATAGCTCTGGGTCTCCTGCTACTGCGCGCTGATTGTTACCGGGCAGATTACTTTTTTTTTTTTTTTTTTTTTTTTTTTTAGTAGGACGCGTTCCCCGCTACATCAAAAGGAAGCCAAGGAAGGGAGGGCGGAGGGAGAGCGGGGACTGGGGCGGGCGAGGGCTGGGGAGAGGCCGGGGCGCGGGCGACCTTATCAATAGCCTCGGGAATTAGTATCCAATCGACTGTATGTAAAGAAAGGGGAGGGAAGGGGCGGGCGAGGAGAATGTCTAATTGCGGTGGAAGCCATTAGCTTTCTGGAAGAAAAAAAGCTCGCTGAAAAACCCAAGTTGCAAACTCAAAATGAAACAGTCCCGCGCGGCGGATGACAGTCGGGGCTGAGTACGGTGTTCCTCGCAAGACGGCGGGTGCCTAACAATCACCTCTTGATTTCAGTCAACGCGGACTTCCCAACTCAGGCCTTGAGTCCCTCTGGGTAAATAAGTGAACTTAACATTTTAAGACCCCATAAAGGACTTACTCAAACTTCAGCTCAGCCACCTTTGAGCGGATCAAAGAAAGCTGTAGGGGTAGGGGGTGGGGGGCAGCGTGGGCGAGAGAGGTATTTTTAAAGTATAAATCTGCCCCGACAGGCAAGGACAGAAGCCGGCGAGGGCTCCCAGCCTCTTGACATCACTTGGTAACTAACCCAGCACGGCCTTTTCTCCACCTCCCTGCAGGGAAAGCATCCCGAGCCCTGGGTCCCCTGAAGAGGGGCAGCTGGGGGCGGGGAAGAGGCGGGTGGTCGTCCTCCGGGCCTCGCCCACCCTGGGGAGAAAACCTGGGTGGTGAGGCCTCAAGTCTCGGGAGCGGCGAGCCGAGGGGCCCCCTCTCCCCTTCCCTCCCCCCAGCCCCAAACCCGTCTGGGTTTACGGAGAAATTCCGGCGGGGAGCGGGGCCGGGGGGCGGGGGACAGACGGCTGTGAAGGGGAGGGGCGCGGGCGGATGCCACTCTCCCCGCCGCCCTCTCCGTCCACCCAGACCCGCGGGTGCGGGCGCTCCCCGCGTGGCAGGCTCGCCCCTTCAAGTTCCCCATTGACTTCCCCTTCCGATTACGGACTGTTCCCGAACAGCAACCTCGCAGCGAATCCGTCCCCCAGTGGTTCAGGCTCCAAGGCTCGGGGTGGGGCGTGCGAGGGTGCGGAGGTTGGCAGGAATGTCTCCGCGAGGCTTGGACTGGAAACTGAGTTTTCCCTTTTGGTCGCCACTCCGACCATGTGTTAAAACTTTAATTTTGCTTGCTAAAAAGCACTCCTCCTCGCACGCAGGAAAAGGCACGTTGCCTTCTGGGCAAACCTGCGCATTTTCTTTTGAGTGTAGCCTTAGGTTTAGAGAAAAAAACCAAACGTCTGTGCTCCGGCTTTTAAGTCAAAACTGGTCACTGTAGGGAAAAAACAAAACAAAACAAAATATTGGCTCTTCTTTATTCCTTTTAAACCCCTCAAGGGGGAAAAAAACCCACCTCCTTCCCTTTGTAGGATCAATGATAACCTTTAGCGAACGTCAGTTTTACTGGACTTTTATTCTCTCCCTGGCCGGCTCACCACCTCTCGCGTTGTGGAGTTTCGGTTGGAAAGTGTACAAACCCCTGTAGGTGCAGGGTGTTTATAGGCACATTTCTGCAGGAACCTGCAACGCTAAGCACACTTACGTCCCAGCTCACCTGGCGGATGCCGCCCAGCCAGGTGATCCCGCTGTCGGCTGCAAGCTTCGTCCTCCTAGGGGCGCTCTGGCGGGGTGGGGGGAGGGGAGTGAGTTCGGGCTCAGGCGCCCCCACCACCCCTAACTCCCCCCACAGAGCAGAGCGGTGTATTTCTCCATTTAGGGATGGACGGGCAGTCAAAACCGAAAACCCGACGGTCGCTTGAAAGTAGATGGCTAAGGGTCCGAGTCTCGGCTCTAGGAGGCCAGAGTACCAGGAAGGAAGCCGAGGAGGTGCAGAAGGAGGGGACGGGAGAGAGCGGGAAGGGAGTGGAAGCAAATTAGAAAAATGTGCGAAAGGAAGAGGGACAGGTCGGGAACTGGAGCTCGAGGGGACAGAAGGTGGGTGGGGACGAGCCGCCGGGTGGCTCCCCGCGCCAGGCACTGGGACCCAGGTGTGAGAGCGCTTCCGGGACCCCGCACGGCCGCCCCTCGCCCGTGGCAGCCCCGGGGCGCCCAGACCCTGCGGGGATAGACACGGGCCGGCCTGCGCTCTCCAGCCGCCCTCCGTGGGTCCGAGCTTGAACCCGGGCTGCGTGCCTCGGGCGGCAGATGCGACAGGCGTGGGTCAGGAACGCCTGCCGTCCGTTCAGGCCCCTCGCATCTTCCTCCCCTCCCTTGAAAAAAAAATAAAAAGTAAAGAGACCCGAACTTTCCCCCTCTTCCTGTCTGATTCAGCTGCCTCACGCGGCCGAAAATAGCCCTGGAAGTGTCTTCGCTTTATAAAAGTGACTTTTCCAGTAATATCTGGGGCGGGGGGCATCTGCCCCCCGGCGTCGGTGGGGCCCGGCCTCCGGGAGGAAAGGGAACCGGCCGGCTCGCTTCTTCGCCCTCCCCCCCGGCGCCCGGGAGGGGCCCGCTGGGCAACGGAATCGCGCCTCCGCCGGAGGAGCCACCACGCGGCTTTTTCGCGGAATTTTGACGTCACCCACACGTGGGGGGAAGGGGCTGGGAGAGCGAGAGGAAGCGGCGGGGGAGGGGGCGGGCGGGGGCGGGCGGCGGCGGTGCGTGGCCCGCCCCTAGCGGACGGCGCTCCGGCCTCGCGCCCCCGGCCGCCCGGCTCGCTGGGACCGCCGCGCGCGCCCGCCCGGAGCCAAATGGCGACCCCCTCCCAGGCCCCCCCTGCCGTGCCCCCGCACCTTCCACCACGAGGAGCTGAGTTTTCTCCCTTTGAAATCGCGAGCTGCTCTCAGCTCCGGGAAAAGCTGATTCCTTTGCGTTGCCGTCCAGTTGCGCTCATTGGCGACGTCAGATTGAATATCGCGATTGCTGGTCGCGACGCGACGCCACCTAGCTCTCCGCCGTCTCTCCAGCGGGGGAAACGTGGGTGTGCTTTCTGTTCCTCGGTAATGAGTTCTGCACTTACTTGGACGCCAGTATTTTACGCGCGACTTATTCCTCCCTGGTCCCCCCGCCCCATCCACTATTTCGATACCAGCTGGGTTGGCTGACTTTGTGAAAATTACATGTGACAATCCATCTCCCGAGGATGCATAGAAGTAGTTTTGGACGAATTTTACTGTGTTAGGAGCAAATCCGTCTAGAAATAACGCCCGTCCAAAGAGTTCCACAAATAAATGGGCAAGCGTTTAGGGCGACTCCCCTCCCACTCGCTGGATACCCCCAGGGTGTCCGTGCTCGTGGAGGACCATTTAGACCCCGAGAGCTAAACACTGCAGCTGCAGAGTAAGTCCGCGCACCTTCATTTCCCCTCTATGTGGGCAAAGTCTTTTTAATCTTTCAGTCGGGGGGGTGATATCAGAAGTGTGCCATTCTTAAAACCCACGGTGATAATGCTGAGTTTATACTGAAATTTACAAGAAGCTCTGTGGGACTCTTTGGGAGGAAAATAGTCAATGTGAACTGGGTTTTACCTCGATGAGGTATAGAGAATGTTGCAAGAATCAGATGCAGAAAGCTAGGGGCTTCTTTGAAAATGTGCTTGTGAGGTGGAATTACTTGTTTCAAATGTAAAGGAGAAGCTTTCTGTTTGAATCAGTTATGAAGTGTGGAACTGTTTCTTTTTGAAGATGACAGACTTTGGTTATGACCATTCTTCCTTCGTTTTAACACATTCCCTCTATTTTTAACTTATTATTTATTTCTTTTTCGTTTAATGGATGCTGTTCCCACCCAAGAGACTTTGTTTTGTTTCTTCTGGGGGGAAAAAAGAGTTAAAATTAATGAAAATGTCAATACTTGCTGTTGAAGGTCAGTCTGAGTGAACTATATTTAAGAGAGCTTGCTTTTTGGTGCCTGATTTGATGGACACTTGATTTGTATGTACAAAGGTAGAAAAACAGAATAAATTATTGAGGGAAAAGAAAAGGGAAGGAACCAAAGAAGTGTTTGAAAAACCAAAAAGACAAATGTCTTTTAAATTTTACTCCTGCTTCATTTGAGACATTTAAGTTCGGGGAGGTCATGTTAAACGTTTTGTAGATTTAAATCCCTAGTAAAATGTCAAGACTACCCTTACCGGAAATGTTTCTGGAGCAATAGTCATTTTTATTTGTTTTATAAAACTTAAAAATGTTTTTATAAACATTTTGCCCAAGTTCAAACGTTCATTTGCCTTTAAAATGTCCACTTTCCTAGTGTGATTGAATATTCTTTCGATTTTGTGGCTTTATTCAGCTGTGTATTAGTTACAACCAAATCGAAGCAATGTAAACTATTTCTAACAAATAGTCCGTATTTCATATTTTACTTTTCAGCCTTTAAACACAAGGATGGCCGGCATTTGTTAGTATAGTTTATAGCATAACTCTACAACACCCTGAATTCATATTCTCCAAACTTTAAAAAACTCATTAATAAAAACCGGAGACATAATTTTCTTGTTGAGGTTTTGGGTTGCTTTTGTTGTTGTTTGTGGCTTTTTTCCCTGGTGGCACAATTCAGGAGGGAGATTGAAAATTTTTCTAAAATTATTTTCTTGGTGGTCTTTGGTTGGCATTTTTCATTTGAAATGTGAAATAGATTGTTTTTAAAGTTTTATCATCTTTAAAATGTGCACCTCTGGAGAGAGATGTTCTTTCTATTTTAGGATTGACCTGAAAGCAAGCAGTTTGTATAAGTATGCTAGACAATCCAAGCTAGGATGGATTTAGACTCCTAGGAGGAATGCATTTCCTTTTTGTTCAGCCTGAAGTAAGGGCATCTGCTCTTACATGAACTTGAAACAAAGTCTGCGCCTATGCATTGTGTAAACAACTTAGAAAAGCACAAATTCAGAGGAGAGGGGTTTACGTGGAAGGTGAAGTTAGAACAGAAAATCCTAATTTATTTCTGCTGTTAGCCATCTCAAATCACACTTGCATTGTGATCCCATCAGCTATAAACCAAATAGTTTTTTTTTTATGCCATATAGAGGTGTGTTCCTTCAAGCCCTGTTTAATAATGATGATGACAATAGATAATAGTAATTCCGCTGTCTCCTCTTCCAATGAGTGTGTGTGAGCCTTCACTTTATGTTTCTTTAAAAATTGTGATCGAATTGTAAGGAAATGGACTCTGAAGTTAGGTTTTTGTCCTGGGAAACAACACCAAAAGGGCTCAATTTTGTGCTTTTGAAAATAAAAAGTCACCAAAATTTAGTAGACGTATTGCTTAAGGGAAGAGAACAAAATGCACAGGATTAAAAATGAACAGGAAAATTCCTTTGCCTAACTTACAAATCCCTACCTTCATCGTGCCCACATATGTTTCCATTTTTGAGAGCAGCCAGGCGGTCAGTCTAGCTAATGCAAACTCAGGACCTAAAGCCTTTCCTGGTGTCAAGGAAGATGTTCTAAAGCGAATGGTATGGGTTTACGTAAGGTTTTGGAGGAAATGTCTTACATCTGGCATCTCACAGTCACCAATTATTTCAGGATCATGAAATATCATTTTAAAGAAATATTTTGAGAGAGAGGGGAGTCTAGATCATGCATTACATCTGGACAGCCATTTTGTGTGTGAGGTCTTCCTGAAATCATTTAAACTCAGGAAATTTAGTTGTTTCAAGTAGCAGCCCATGAGCTCCCTTTTGTATAATTCCAATAAACTGGTGAATAGCAAGTTTTTCTATCCCCTACTTCTGAATATATATTCTTCTAATGTTTCTCTTTTTTAAATAAAATGGTGTACCTAATTTAAAATTTCCCTAACATAATATAGACTAAGGCTCCAATTTACTTGCCTTTGTACAAGGAAATTATTCAGATAATTACTCTTTGTAGTGTAATTACCCACAATTTTATGTCATCTAGCAAATGAGTTAAGTAAGTTGGTAATCGAACTCCAGTGAAATTTGCTATACTTGGGATGAAAACCATACTTTACCTCGAGAAATCAAGGTCTGACCTTCCATTTAGACACTTAAGACTTTACCTAGGCTGCCTGTATGTTTCACTCAGTGGAACTCTTTTCAGATTTAGGGAAGCCTGGCTCTCTGTTATAGATTAGATGTAGTCTTGCTTGGAAACAGGGGAATGGGCTGTGGACCCTCATGACATTTTGGCCCGTCACAGAATATGCCTTCTGTGTCTGGGAGTCTGCAGTTGAAATTCTATATAGTATTCATCAAGGTATTCATGCTGAGCGATCACATATGTGCTAAACTGATAACATCACAGGTCTCTGCACAGATACATCAGAACATGTCAGGGGCACGCTTCAGATTTGTAAGGTAAAATTCAAATGGTTTTAATGAAGGAGTCAAACATGCAGGGGTTTCTGTGCTTTGGAGATTGCCTCTGGCTTTTGTGTTTTATTCTTTCATTTATTTGGTACAAGCTGAGTCCTTACCAGGTGCCAAACAGCGTGCTAGGCATCGGGGATGTCGTGGGTATGTAGTTAGACACTCAGTGAATGTTTTGTAAGGCTGGCAAGAAGGAAAAAGAGTTGAATAATACAGTCCCTGTCCCTAACAAGCCCGTTGTCTAGGGATCAAGCCTGGGAAAGAATTAACATCCTATACATGAATGCTTTAAGAAAATAATAAAACAGAGAACAAAAGGCATAGAATAAGCTGCCATGTTTTACCCATCTTACATCACCTACCTTAACGCAGGGGCATGGAAATTTATCTTTTCTTTAAAACTCAGTCTAGGCAAGTAATTATTCCTTGGATTGCATAGTATTATTTTTCTTAAATTATTCTTGAATATTGTTCTTAATAAACTATAGGAACTTGTTGATTGGATGTCTGGGTTACATGTCTGGGGTTTGGTCAGTCCTTTTAAAGTAGCCAAACCCCTTCTTGGTCCATCAGACTGCGAGAAGTCCTTTCTTTGAGTAGCTGGTTTTCCCAGAGCATCTGTTTCTCCTCAGAATGAACCTTCCCTGAATCTGACAGACTGTTGACCAGCATCTCACTCCTTTGGTTAGGGAAACTGAGGTCAGAGTGGATCATTTACTTGTCCTGAATCACCCAGATGTTCACAGAGCAGAAGGTAGACCTCTGATTATAAGCTCAGACGCCTCCTAAAATAGATGCAGAAAACATTGTCCCTGTCATTGGCACCATGGTGGTGAAATGGCACCAGGCTTGGATTCAGAATGCACACATTCTAGTTCCAGCACTGTGACCTGGGGATAGCTTCAATGTTTCCATTTCTTTTTTTTAAAATTAATTTTTATTGGAGTATAGTTGCTTTACAATATTGTGTTGGTTTCTGCTGTACAGCAAAGTGAATCAGCTGTACATATACATATATCCCCACTTTTTTGGATTTCCTTCCCAGAGCATTGAGTATAGAGTTCCCTGTGCTATACAGTAGGTTCTCATTAGTTATCTGTTTTATACATAGTAGTGTATACATGTCAATCCCAACCTCCCAATTCATCCCACCCTCCTTCCCCCCTTGGTATCCATACGTTTGTTCTCTACGTCTGTGTTTCTGTTTCTGCTTTGCAAATAAGTTCATCTGTTTCATTTTTCTAGATTCCACATACAAGCGATATTATATGATATTTATTTTTCTCTTTCTGACTTAATTCACTCTGTATGACAGTTTCTGGGTCCATCCACGTCTCTGCGGATGGCACAAGTTCATTCCTTTTTATGGCTGAGTAATATTCCATTGTATATATGTACCACCTCTTCTTTATCCATTCCTATGTCGATGGACATTTAGGTTGCTTCCATGTCTTTGCTATTGTAAAAAGTACCGCTGTGAACGTTGGGGTGCATGTATACTTTCAAATCAAGTTTTTCTCTGGATATATACCCAAGAATGGGATTGCTGGTTATATGGTAGCTTTATTTTTAGATTTTTTGTTTTGTTTATTTTTTGTAATTGGGGTATAGTTGCTTTACAATGTTGTGTTAGTTTCTGGTGTACAATGAAGTGAATCAGCTATATGTATACATATATCCCCTCCCTCTTGGATCTCCCCCCCATCCCACCCATCTAGGTTACCACAGAGCACTGAGCTGAGCTCCCTGTGCAATACCGCAGGTTCCCACTAGCTATGTGTTTTACACATGGTAGTGTATATATGTCAGTCCCAATCTCCAAATTCATCCCACCCCGTCCCCCCACCGACCATGTCTACACGTCCATTCTCTGCATCTGTGTCTCTATTCCTGCCCTGCAAATAGGTTCGTCTGTACCATTTTTCTAGATTCCACATATATGTGGAAAATCTCAGCACAAAAGTTAAACTAACCTAGTGCTTATTCCTACAAGTCAAACACAACCCCCCTTACAGCACATATCAACATAGAGTTTTGGACGGACCCTAACTTGCAGATCCTTCTTTAGGTCTGACTAAGTGACAGCTTAGAGACTGTGGGCCTCTTTCAATCAGGCTTACTCTGAGCTACATGGAACTCATGGAGCATCAGGTAGCTTGTTTGGTGAAAAGAGAACAAAGCAAATTTCCCAGCACTGCAATCTTTAGACAAGATATCCCTCCTTGCTTTCTGGCACGTCCTAATAGCTAGGAGTAAGCAAGGAAAGCTTTCTGCTCTGTCGCACTTTTCTCCTTCACTTTTCATTGCTTTGAACATGTGACAAATTTCATTCATTGGGGTTCTTTGTACTCCACCAAAATCCTCTTAGATGTAAATTATTTGCTTTATAGAATTATATGTTTGTAGACATGTTTCCTTCTTAAAAGTGTGGCTACTGAGAAAGAGAAACTGGTAGTCATTAATAAGCAATTACGTTTGGGAGACTTTCTGGACAGTGTTCTATATAATTTTTTTAAACATGTGGTATATAAGGTCATGGAGAAAGCACTAGACTTGGGGTTGGGAGAGGTGGGATCTAGTCCCCATTATGCCATAGGCTGTGTAACTTGGGGCAAGACCCTTATGGGGTTACCACATTTTAAGGTTGTCAGGGAAACCATGGGTCTCCCAGTCCATACCCCCATCTATCACAGAGGAACACCTATAGAGCATCCCTGACAGGTAAAAGTGATGTCTTTGCTCAGATATTCTACTGATGAGGAACTCACGTCCTCTAAGTTATCCCCATTGTCTGTTCTAAGTTTATACGTTCTTTCTTATTGAGCACGATGCTCCATCGGCATCACTGGTGTGTGTCTGCTTACTACTGATGGACCTTGAGCTAGGTGCTTTGCCTTATAGGATCTTCCCAAGAACCATGTGCCGTTAGGATCCTGAAGGACAGAGGGGTTCGATGACTTACTCAAAGTCATTGAAAGCTAGTCAGGGGCCCAAAGCCGCCTGCTTCTAGGCAATTTCTTCCCACATATGTTGTCTCTGGCCACTGGGACAAGAGAGAACTAGCTATCTTCCTCATTTGTACTGACAGTTGGTCAGATATCTGAGGGTGCCATCCCTTCATCCATTTCTCTTCAGCTCTTTTATTGGATGCTGGCCCCTCATTAGCAGGCTACCCTCCTCTGGATCCTGACTAGTTCATTGATATCCATCTCAAAGTGTGGTATCTTTCTTAGTGTGTCACTAATGAGATGGAGCAGCTTGGAACAACTTCAGAAACCTGAAGATCATCAAGGGGGTCACAGAAAAACACACACAGCCATGGACCACCCTTTGGCTTCTCTCACTCCACTTACCTGGTACCATTGAGGCATCCCCCAGTACCACTGAGGACATACTAGTCTAGACAGGAAAGAGAAAATGGTTATCGCATCTTCTGGAGGCTGGTTTTGTTAATGAAACCCCAAATTGCACTCCATTTTCTCATCTGTAAGTTGGGTGACTTAAACCATGGATGCTCTTACCTTATGTACGTTCTGTGGCCCCAGGGAACAAAACGAGTGATTCTGATAAAACGTTAGAAAGAGGCATATTCCTGCTCACTTAAAGAGCTTCTTCTGTAATCCATTGCAACATGGCAAGGGTTACCTTTAGTAATCAAATAAAGGACCTATAGTAGTAGCTAATTAGGGATGTTACAAGGAGATGGATGGGTCACTTATTGACTCTGAGCCTAGATGTCCTCCTCTGTAACATTGGGATAATAATATCCGTAGCACAGTGGTTGTAAGGAATAAATGTTTGTAGTGTACTTGGCACAGTGCTTTGGCGTGCATTAAGCACTGAGATAAAGATAAGTGGAGTTATTATTATTGTTAACCTCTACTCTCAGAATCAGTGCAGCTCTAGGAGTCCTTGGAATTATTAATGCATTTCATACACTCTATGAAAGTATGGACATTTCTGTACCAGATCATGGCTCTGGGGTGTCTCTACCCACCGTTTACACCACTATTAGCCAGTTACTCAGTGGCTTCTGCCAACATGGTTTAATCTCAAACCAGTTAATTCTCAACTTCCTATCACCTCGTCCTCAGAGAGACATGTACTCAGAGGTAATCTTCCAACCTATGCAAGGGACAAGGGAAAGCGCAACTACACAGTCATAGAAGTGGAAAGAACCTTACACATCGAATCCATTATTTATCAAAGTGAGGTAGTTGGTACATGGAGGAGCATTTGTATTTAGATGCTTTGAAGTTTATTTTAATGAGTATCAGAAAAAAATGCAACATATCAAACTCATAGTTTCACAAATATTATAATGGTATTTAAGTTTAAAAAAAAGAATCCATTTTTTAAAAATTAAGTAAGTTGAAGAAGTGATATATAGATACGGGTTCTAAAAATCTGGAAGGTTGTATGAAATTATTAAAGCTTAGAAAACAAACTCCAGTTCTTCCTTAGAAAACTAAGGAACAGCATCTCATTTACACCCATAACCATACAGCCTGTCAGTGGCAGTCTGGGACGAACATAGCACCCCTCACTTCTGAAACTAAAGAAGTTAAGACTTTGTGTGGATTATTTTCATGTAAACTATATTGTTACAATTTACCCATTCTTCTCGTTTCTTCTGTCAGTATTTTATTGTGACTCACAAATGGATTCTGTTTTCTGAATGGCTTTAGACACTTCTTATTGTTCATCGTTTCTGTTTTAATGATTTTCCCTACTTTGAACTTTTGGACTGGCTGCCTTGCTTTTTACCAGACCACCACTGCCTGTTACTTTTGCCTCTCCAAGTAGGTTTTCCTTCTGTCCTATCACCTTTCCAAACTTCTCTGCCTTTTTAAGGGCAGAGAAATGTCATTATTTGACTTATCTATCGGTTCTCTGGAAAAGCTTCTTTCTCAAGCTTGTCATTATTTGATGTGACTCAGAGGTTGCTCTCTGTGAGCAGCCTTATCCCCAGTGTGTTTGCCCAAAACAATGAGTGGCAATTGTTTAGCATTTCATCTACCTGAGGTGGTGATATCCATTGGGCTAACAAGAAGCGACTAAGAGAAGCAAAAGGAAACACTGGGAAATGTGCTGTCCATATGGGCTTTGAACAGCTCTGGCATATTCTTGGGAATCTAGAAGGTCACGTGCATGTGCATGGCTTTGCATGTACACAGGAAAGACCTGAGCAGGCCCTAATTACTCACTACCAGTGGACCTTGAGCCTCTGTGCAGACAGAAAGTGATTGTTAAGAGTTTTAAACTGTCTGCCACTTGCTGAAGACACGCCCCCACCCCCAACACACACACACACACACACACACACACACACACACACACACACATGCTGGATCTCTTGGCAAAGTCTAGGAGACATTACTGGTTCAAGGCATTTAAGGAAATCTCTATGTAATCATTAGCTGACCATGAAGCAAACGAAACAGAGACTTCAGTGGTTATACATGACCAAGAATACAGACTTTATGGAATTAGCTCACGAAAGGCACTAAGTAAACAAGCAACAGCAATAACAACAGCAATAAAAACAACAAATGCTGCTCTGTGTGTGTGTGTGAATCTGATTTGCAGGGTCGCCACCTTATATTATTTAAAACATCTAGTTTTCAATAAAAAATTATGAGACACACAGAAAAACGGACAAGTATGGCCTAAACACAGGGAAAAAGAGCAGTGAATAGAAATCATCCCTGAGGCAGGCCAGATCTTGTACTTTCTACACAAACACTTTAAATCTGTTATTTAAATAGAAATATGTTCAAAGCAGTAAAGGAAACCATCTCTGAATAAAGTATAAGAAGTAGAGAATATTGGGACTTCCCTGGCAGTCCAGTGGTTAAGACTCCACGCTTCCACTGCAGGGGGCACGGGTTTGATCCCTGGTTGGGGAATTAAGATCCTGCGTGCCATGCGGAATGGCCAAAAAAAAAAAAAAGAAAGAAAGAAACAGAGAATATCAATAAAGAGACAAATTATTAAAAAGAATAAAACATAAATTGTGGATTTGAAAAATATAATGACTAAATGAAAATTTCACTGGCAGGGGGCTCAACAGCAGATATGAACTAGCAGAAGAGAGGATCGGCCAATTTGAAGATAAACCAATGGAGATTTTCCAGTCTGAGAAACAGAAAGGAAAAAAATGATGAAAAATGAACAGTCTCAGAGACCTGTGGACACCATCAAGCATACCAACATACATGCAACGAGAGTTCCAGAAGGAGATGGGAGAGAGAAAGAGATAGAAGAATATTTGAAGACATAATGGCTGAAAACTCCCCAAATTTATTTTAAAACAGTACTCTACACATTCAAAAAGCTCAAATTCTAATTAAACTCAAGGATAGTCACATTTATACACATATTAGTCAAACTTTCAAAAGACAGAGAGAATCTTGAAAATAGCAAGAAAAGAGCAACTCATCACATCCAAGGATTCTCAATAATTTTAACAACTGACTTCTCATCAGAAACCATGTAGCCCAGAAGGCAGTAGGATGACATGTTCAAAGTGCTGAAAGCAAAAGACTGTCAACCAGGAATTCTGTATCTGATAAAATTATCCTTCAAAAATGAAGGAGCAATTAAGATGTTTTCAAATAAGCAAAAACTGCGAGTTTGTTGCTAACAGACTTTCTTTACAAGAAACACTAAAGGGAGTTCTTGTGGTTTAAGTGAAAGGACACTAGATAGTAAGTCAAATCCACACAAATAAAAAGTACAAAATAAAAAGTAAATGTAACTACAGAGGTAAATGTAAAAGGCAATATAGATGTAGTTTCTTTTTTGGTAACAGTTTTCTTCCCCTATCTAATTTAAAAACCAATTGCAGTAAGCAATAATTATAAAACTTTATCAATAGGCTTATAGTGTTTAAAGATGTAATTTGTACGACAATAATAGCACAAAGGAGTGAGAGGGGACAGTGCTGTACTGGAGTAAAAGTTTTGCATATTAAGATGCTAACTGTAATCCCAGGACACCCACCAAGAAAATAATTTTTTTTTTAAACAAAAGGAAATGAAACAATAAGAGAATTTAAATGACACACCTGATAATACTATTCAACACAAAAGAATCCGTCAATGGAAAATAGAAGCACAAAAATGGCGTAATAGATATAAAAAACAAAGAGCAAAATGGCAGGTGTCAGTTCTACCTTACAGTAATTACATTAAATGTAAATGAACTAAACAGTTCAATCAAAAGGAACTGTTTGGCAGAATAAAGAAAACATGATCCATCTATATGCTATCTACAAGAGACAAACTTTAGATTCAAAGACATAAATAAATTTAAAGTAACAAGATGAAAAAATATTTATCATGCAAACACTAACCAAAAGAGAGCTAAAGTGGCTATACTAACACCAGACAAAACAGACTTTAAGACAAAAATTGCTACTAGAGACAAAAAGAACAACCGACAAAAGGGTTAATTCATCTGGAAGACCTAACAATTATAGACATAATATGCCCCTAATAAATGAGCCCCCAAAATACATGAAAAAAGATCTGTTTTATGTTGAGCAGGAAACTGCCTCTGTTACTTTTACTCCATGTACTTATTTCTGCCCTCTGGAGCCTCACGAAGTAAGTCTAACCCCTTTGTGACTAGAGAGTGCTCCAAATATTTGAAGCCAACTCTCACGTCTTTTCTCACTTTCAATTTTTATGTGGCTTTGCCTTATAACAATTTCCCTAGATCTCAATTATGTTCACTTATAAAGAAATCTACTGCAGTGTAGAACAACTGCAAGAGCAGAACCTACTTTCACAGAATTTCAGGGTTGGAAGGAAACTGAGATTATTTTTTTTCCAAATCTCTAATTTTATAGATGAGTAAACTGGGGCTCAAGCTGGTTATATCACTGAGCTGGTTAATGGCAGACTAACATCCATAATCTTGGTTTACAAACCCCTTGCCTAGTACTTATTCCAACATTTTCCTTCCATGATAGTTTCCCCCACTTTGGTACTGAGGAGGGTTGCTGGCTTTGGGTGAGAGAGAGGCTAAATAATTCTTCTTTCTTCGCCCTTCTTTTAGCAGTACCTGGCATCCTTCATCTTGAATGTGCCATAGAAGAAGAAAGCTAAGAGTAATGGAAGGAACTGTACTGGGTATTAAAATATATGGATTCTCATCTTTTTTGGTCACTAACCAATTTCTGATACGTTGGATAAGTCACTTCAAAAACTAATAAGAAATACTGTCTATTGAGCACCTACTGTTTACCGGGCCCTGTACTAGGCACTTTATCTACAAGCCTCATATATGTGTTCAGATGTGTTCCTTTCTTATCTGTAAGATAATCAGGTTATACCATATGTTGTCTGTTGTCCCGTCAAGCTCCACAGTTGCGTGATTGTGAGGAGCTATTAGGGTGTTCTCATGTAATAGTTCCTGAGGGTTCATCTTGATCCCCCTCCTTCCTGTTTCCTAGCTGGCAGTGGTAGGATTGCTGTAGAACAGTTGCTGTAGACTTCTCTCTACAGTGAGTCCATGAGTTGTGATGTCCTACTCTAGCCTCCCGACAGGCTTTCCATTTTCCGTAGTATTTGGCTGGACTCTTACTGGTCCCTTTCAGGGTTTCCAGGACTGTATTCTCTGCCCTCTTCTCTCTGTAGATTCTCCCCATGGACCTTTGATTCACTCTGGTGGCTTCTTATTTTACCTGTGGGCTCGGAGAAGTAGAATAATTTAGAAAAGGTCACTCAACTTGTATGTAAATGGAAAACTTGGCAGCTGTCTGACCCCACTGCCTTTGTTATCCCTGGTATAACATGATTCCTGTCTCTGACAGTTTACTTGATCTAATTTTCCCACTCTTGCTTAATACCTTGCTCAAGCCCTGCCTTCTCCACCAGCTCAGCCTGGCCAGCTGCTCATTCCCATCAATTTACCCAGCAGGTGTTGTCTGAAGTACACATCAGGCACCACCTTGGGACTTATGCCTTGGGAGACCCTATGGCTTAGTGGCTATGAATGCGAGGTCTGGAGTCAGAGGGCCAAAATTGGAATCCCAACACTACTACTTATAAGCTGTGCAACCTTGGGAAAATTACTTAACCTCTGTGGGCCTCGATTTCCTCAATTACAAACTAGAGATGCTAGTAGCACTTACTTCCTAGGGTTGCTGTGAGGATAAATGTGAATTGATTCCATCACCAGCTCTAGGGGTAAGCCCTGATTGGCCCAAACTGATGGACATAATCCCATCCATCTTGCCAGAGTGATTGAGTTAGACTTGGGTACACGAACTTGACTAGGCCAGAGCGACCTTCAGGACTGAAGTTTGACAATGTGGCCTCAAATGTGAGGCCTGGAGTTGCTAGAGCCGTTTTGTTTTACTAGCAGGAAGCCAGCCTGAGAACAAAGCTGACACAGAGAGTAAAGCAGAGCTGAGAAAAATCAAAGAGAACTAGAGCTGCAGGCCTGATTAAGTATCTCCTGAAGTCCCTCCGACCTCTGGAATTTTCCATTGCTTGAGCCAATTAAAAAATTTAGTATTTCAGCTACTTTGCTAGGTTTATTTTATCATTTGCAACTGAAAATATCCTAACTGATACTTATTATTATTACCTTCCCGTGTATATACAGCACTTTGTCATTAGACTGTCATGTCCTTTGGAGCAGAGACTAACTTCCCCAAGCTCTATGTTGCCGTGCTACCTGGCACGGTTCTGGCATATCATCTGTCCCTCATATCACAAATCCTCATCCCCCCTGGTAACTATGCATTTTGAGTATCTTTTTTTTTTTTTCCTTTCTGATCTTCAGTATTCTCACTTTTTTTTTCACATCTTTATTGGAGTATAATTGCTTTACAATGTTGTGTTAGTTTCTGCTGTATAACAAGGTGAATCAGCTATACGTATACATATATCCCCATATCCCCTCCCTCTTGAGCCTCCCTCCCACCCTCCCTATCCCACCCCTCTAGGTGGTCACAAAGCACCGAGCTGATCTCCCCGTGCTATGCGGCTGCTTCCCACTAGCTATCTATTTTACATTTGGTAGTGTATATATGTCCACGCTACTCTCTCCCTTCGTCCCAGCTTCCCCTTCCCCACCACCCCATGTCCTCAAGTCCGTTCTCTACATCTGCGTCTTTATTCCTGACCTGCCCCTAGGTTCATCAGTATCATTGAGGCAGAACGAGAAGGTGGCCAGAGTCCCAAAGAGGGTGGTCCCCTGCCGCTGCTTCTTCTTCCTACTTTGCTAAGACCATACGAAAGTAAAATGCTTCATAGATTAGCTAAACCTTATTGAGCACAAGGCGTTGAACATGGAATCATCTTTTTTCTTCTCGGTTACCGACAGTTACTATTACCATGCCCTGTGTTACAAATGAGAAACGGAGGCTTACAGAGCTTATTCAACTTGTACAGGACACGCAGCTTCTACGTACCATAATTTAGGGACCTGCACTCAAATGACTGCATCCGTGTCTTTAAGTTCTCATTCCACTTCACAGAAAATGAAACTAGCAATCGTAGACAGTGCTTTATGGGTGTGGCTTGCCCAGGAAAGATGAGGGAGAACTCCATCATCAGACCCATGCTAAAAAAATCGGCTTTGAATGGACATCAAGAGATTTGTAAATAAAGGAACATTCACTTCAAATAAATGTTTAGGTATGTATAATTCATCTTTTAATGATTTCCCACCTTCCTAACATTTTTAGATAACCCACCACCTTCCCAGTCACATCAGAGAGATCTTTACTTTTTGGTTTTCTTTTCTTTTTTTTTTTGCGGTACGCGGGCCTCTCACCGCTGTGGCCTCTCCCGTTGCGGAGCACAGGCTCCGGACGCGCAGGCTCAGCGGCCATGGCTCAGGGGCCCAGCCGCTCCGCGGCATGTGGGATCTTCCCAGACCGGGGCACAAACCCGTGTCCCCTGCATCGGCAGGCGGACCCCCAACCACTGCGCCACCAGGGAAGCCCGGTTTTCGTTTTTTGAGCATCAGAATTGAAAAATCTAAGTAGGATTATGACAAACATATTGTTCTGTAACTTGATTTTTTTTCATTAACAGTAATCTCTTGGAGTCTTTCTATGCCAGTTGGTATAGATCTGCTTCATTCATTGTAAGTACAGAATGATTTTAATAGTTACAATGTATCGTAATTTAACCACTTCCTACAATTAGTGGGCATTTGGGCGTCCTCCCTCACCACTGTTTTTGCTTTTATAAATAATGTGCCATTAAGCACCATCGTTCTCTGCTTCCTCGTGCATTCAGGTGTCCATGGGAGGAGCAAAATATTGAGGTCTTGATTTTGTGACCTCAAAGGAGGTCCAAGATAGAGAATATGACCTCACAGTCTATAGGGGAGCAGACATGTACACACATAGCTTTCCCTTTAATTTAAGAGTGAGGCAGATAGGAATGCCCTCAGTGTTACGGAAGTGCAGGAAGAGGGAGACTGAGGGGCTCAGTTGAGTGGATGACTGGGAAGGCTGCATGGAGGAGGCGGCACTTGAGTCCAGTCGTGGAGGATGGGAAGGCTCTGATGCTTGGTCTGCCCATCTTCCTATCATGGTCTTAAAATGTGCCTACCATTTGGTTGGATTCTTCATTAGGCCATTTGGTTGGATGAATAACGGTGGGGATGGAGGGGAAGGATGCTTTGAGCAAAGGAGACATAGCCCAGGAGCTAACGTGACGAAGTGCCCGCTTTCTCAGAGGGCCAAGACCTGGCTGCTGTGGCCGGAGCACACGAGCACAGGCCACCTCCGGGCAGCGCAGGGATAGAAGGATGTCACAGGCATGGACTAAAAGGCACCCAGGAGGGATTTCAGTTTGCCGGAAAAGGAGTTTTGTTCAAGATGCATGCTGAAGGCTGGGCAGAGAGTGTAAGGACAGAGCAGACAGCTCTCTGAAGGGATGATGGGAACCAGACAGATGGGTCCACATTCTTTCTAAGTGACCCCGCAGCCCCAGTTTTAGTGAATCTGTTACTGCGGCATCTCTCTGCTTCACTTTGGGGGGTTGTCTCTGCTTTGAATTCAAGTGAAATAGCCATGTGGAAGACAAACTACAAAGTTGTTGTTTTTTAAAAATATTTATTTATTTGGTTGCACCGGGTCTTAGTTGTGGTTTGCGAGCTCCTTAGTTGTGGCTCACCGGCTCCTTAGTTGTGGTATGCGAACTCTTAGTTGCGGCATGCATGTGGGATCTAGTTCTCTGACCAGGGATCAAACCCGGGCCCCCTGTACTGGGAGCACGGAGTCTTATCCACTGCGCCACCAGGGAAGTCCTGAAACTACAAAGTTTTAGGGGGGGAAAAAGAAACCCTCCTACTTTTAGCTGCTGCTGTGTCTGCATCCGTAAAAATTCTCTCCATGCCCCATGAATTTCAACAGGCAGTTTATCTCCTTTGTTCCATAAAACATTAGATGTGACTTTAATGGCCTAACCCCCAAACGATAACCTGACAGCCATCAAACATTCAGCAGCGTTCCAAATAACCTTCTGCTGGAGCCTGCCTTCTACGGGGCCATGTGGATGTCAGACACACACAGCTGGAGTCACGCTGACATAGCTGGCATGCCTGGACCGCAGTGGAATCTCGGGGGTACCAATCACAGGCCAGAGAGAAGCCATCGGCCAGAAGAAACGTCAGCGTGCTCACATCTCTGTAGAAGGAGCCGTGTTGATAGTGATGGAAATGACAGTTGCAGCCAGAGGGGGACCGTGACCCTGAAGCAGCGTGGGCACACACGTCAGTGATGCTGGCACTGTACAGAAGCATTCCGGGGGTTAGGGCCATGGCCACACACTTCTTCTCCTGACCCCCAACCAGAAAAATTAAGAAGAGAGCAGATTTTCCCCAAAAATACTTTCTGAATGGAATGCCCTGCCATCTTCAGGGGTTTGAGAAATCCAGAGTGGATAATAATGGCCCGAAATTCATTAAGCACTTAACATCTACCAGACAGTGTGCTGGGCATCTTAGGAAAAATTCATTTACTTCTCACTGCTCCATGGTGAGGTACTTTTCATAATTCCCACTTTAGGAAGGTGGAAACTGAGGCTAGAAAGGAGGAAGAAATGTACCCAAATTCCTTAACCAGTAACTGACAGAATCATGGACTTGAACCACAGTCATTCAAAAGCAAAGCCCAGGTTCCTGACCACGGTACTCAAAGCCACGTGGCGGGTCCACACACTCTGTGGCACCCACAGCAGCCACTGTCCCAGATAGAGGAGGTCTGTGTGTTGACCAGGTACAGGAAAATCCTTCGAAGGATTCTTTTTACTCCCCTGGTTTCCTGGGCGTTGGGCAGGCATGCTTAAACATGCTGTTCATTGAACCCTGGTTTTACTTCAAGACCCCTGGCTCAGCCCAGCGAGGGGATGTAAGGATGTAGGGGATGAGGCCACTGCCTTGGGGGAGGAGGGGGGCTGAGTTGCAGGCATTTTTTACATCTCTCTTGAGTTTGGTCATTACTTTTCTAGCCAGGGTTGATCATCCTTTCTTTTTTTCTTTCCTTCAAGATTCTTCTTCTTCTTCTTCTTTTTGTTTTTATGCTATAAACCTTTATCTGACTTACTACATGTCAATTATGGTGCTAACATAAAACCATTAGCAGGCAGCATCTCTTTGGTCCTCCAACAGTCAAGTGAAGTAGGTGCTGTGATTATCCTCATTTTAAGAAGATGAAGAGGGCTTCCCTGGTGGTGCAGTGGTTGAGAGTCTGCCTGCCGATGCAGGGGACACGGGTTCGTGCCCCGGTCCGGGAAGATCCCACATGCTGTGGAGCAGCTGGGCCCGTGAGCCATGGCCACTGAGCCTGCGCGTCCGGAGCCTGTGCTCCGCAACGGGAGAGGCCACAGCCGTGAGAGGCCCACGTACCGCAAAAAAAAAGAAGATGAAGAAACAGGGGCTCAGAGAGGTTAAGTGATGTCTCCAGGGATGCCTGATTCAGTTCTCTGGTCTCTTAACCACACGGTCACAACCAGACTGTATACTAATAGGGCCTTCACTCTGCACAAGACACCGTTCAAATACTTCTTTTATAGTAACTTGTTCAGTCCTCACAGCAACACCGTGCAGGGGCGCTATTATCCCTGTTTAACAGATGGGGAAACTGAGGCACAGAACGGGTATGTCCTTTGCCCAGGCTCACCCTGCTGGTAAGTGGCAGAGCTGAGATTATGCTTCACTGCTTATATTTTGTGATGAAACAGGAAGACATTCCTCAGTTTGGGTTTTGTTTTTCCCTTGAAATCTTCTGCGAGGGCCGGGGGTGGGATGCCAGGGTTCTGAGAATAGAGTCTCTGAGCTGCACTGCGAAGGGGTGCCAGGGATGGCCAAGCCCCTGGAGCTCTGGAGATGGAGGGCGGTGGGGAGGGTGATGAGACAGCAGCCACAAGCCTGGGGTTTTGCCAGGGAAGACCTCAAAGCCCACTGGCGGGTTGGCACCCCTGAGCTGGGCAGCGCACCAAAACGAGTCGTGGCTTCGAGGAGACCAGTAGAACATGGTCCTCGGGAGAAGAGAAAGCCTGGGGGAAGGACTGGCACGACCTCAGCCTTCAGATCTGAGAAGGGCTGTTCTGTGGACGAGGGGACGTAGGGAGCAGCTCTCCCAAGAGCCAGCCAAGAAAAAGTAGGTTTCTGTTCGGGCAGCACCAGTGGGATTTCAGGGAGAAAGAGGAATTCAACCTGGCAACCCTGGCAGAGGGTGGCCACGGGACCTTGCCCAGAGGAGGGGCCTCTAGAGAGAGGACATGGGCCACCCTGAAGCTGACCTCTTCAGCGTCTCTGCCTTCTGAAACCCTACCCATCTTTGAAGCCTTGGCTGCACGGGCACCTCCTCCATGAAGCCCTTCCTGACCAACCCGTAGAATGCACAGTTCTGTTCCAGGGGTATAAAGCCTAGGTACTCTGAGGTCCAGGCCAGTCCACGTTCATTCAGAGCAGGGGTCCCCAGTGGGCCGAGGTTCAGACCAGACGTTCCGGTGATAAAAGCCTCAGATACCCTGGAAGCCAGCCTAGTCAGTCCCGGGACCTCTCTCCCTAGAAACCCCATTCTTACAGCAAATGTACCCTCCCTACCATCCAGCTGGCCTTGGGCACTGATGTCTTGCTGCCTCTCTGGTACAGTGTCTCCTGGCCATAGCAGCTTCTTGCACGAATGCATCTCTCAGAGGCTCACAAGACAGTTAACGGAGCACCTAGCATGTACCAGGCACTATGTCCAGGGATTATCTCATTTAATCCTTCCAACAACCCTACGAGTCGGTGTTATTATTGCCGTATTACAGAGGAGGAACCCGAGGCCCCAGTCCTTGGCAGCTAAGGAGCCAGCTGGCCCTGGACCACAGTGTTGAAACCCCAGTCAGGCATGAGAGTCTGGGATTTGCCTCCAACTTGTCCTCAACAAGACCACATCAAGGACCTTCTTGGTACCTCCTATAGCTCCTAGTGAGTGCCTCTGCGGAGTAGTTGCTCAAGAAACATTGGCTAATTGATTGTTCAAAGACGTGTCTAGTCTGCTTTTCCGGTAATCCATGAGTTCGGGTGCTTTTGAGAGGAGAAAATAGCGTTGAGCCCTTGCTAGACAAAAGCCAGGTACTTCTTGGGAGAAGTGAGAGGTTTGCAGGCAGAGTCCTAGAAAATTTTATTCCAAGTCTTCAAGGTGACCGTGACACAATAAAAATATATGTATTTGGTCTCTGTCCCTGATTGCTGACACAGAGCTCCTAACTCCCTTGGAATTTCCTGAGTGATAAGAGTGTCTTTTGTTCCCATGAGGCCACTCTTGGTGGGTCCCTCGAGAGCTTCAGGATGGAGGCTGGTCACCAAGAAGACCAAGGTCATGGTTAGAGGGTTGGAACTTTGTGTCCCATCCCCCTACCTCCTGGGAGGGGAGGGGGCTGGAGACTGAGTTCATCACCAGTGGCCGATGTAATCAATCACGCCTGGGAAGGTGGTGCATCTCAGCTCCAAGGGGACAGAAGTTCCTGTGCCTGGGTTCCTTCCAGACCTCACCCTCTGTACCTCTTCTTCTGGCTGTCCATTTGTATCCTTCATAATATCCTTTATAATAAACCGGTAATAGCAAGTAAACTGTTCCTGAGTTCTGTGAGCTGTTCTAGCAATGATCAAACCTGAGGAGGGGGTCGTGGGAACCCCTGAATTTATGGCCGATTGGTCAGGAGTCCCAGTGGCAACCTGGGACTTGTGACCGGCATCTGAGGTGGGGAAGTCTTGTTGGCTGAGCCCTTCACCTTCGGGGTGTGCGCTAAGTCTAGGTGGTCACAGTCAGAGTTGTATTGAACTGTCAGACACCCAGTTGGTGTCTAGAGAGTTGGAGAGTTGGTTGGTTGGGGGATAAACCCCACAGATTTGGCATCAGAAGTGCTGCGGGTGAACAGTCTATAGTAGCAAAGAGAAACGTGAGGCTTTCAGCAAGACAGCGCACATCAGTTGACTGAGTGACGCAGCCAAAATCCAAAACATTTTATTAACTGCTGTCCTTTTCTTCTGTCCTCCACTTGTAGGAGGACATATGAGAAAACTGGCTCCTACAGGATTGATGTTGAAAATTCACCTTCCAGAAGATGCCCGGGCATCCATGTAGACTGGACTTGGTCTCTACCCTCTCTGTCCTGGGCAGTCAGACCTGGTGCCTGGTGGTGACCTCGAGCCAGAAGAAGCCTCTCGCCAAGATCACCAAGAAGGAGGCATTTGTTTCTCCGTGCTGGCTAAGCTAGGAAAGCCTGGCTTTGAGAGGTTTTTTGTAACAAGAATTGAAACCTAAAGGATTTTTTTTCAAATTATCCTTCAGGGGCTTCCCTGGTGGCGCAGTGGTTGGGAGTCCGCCTGCCGATGCAGGGGACACGGGTTTGTGCCCCGGTCCGGGAGGATCCCACATGCCGCGGAGCCGCTGGGCCCGTGAGCCATGGCCACTGAGCCTGCGCATCCGGAGCCTGTGCTCCACAACGAGAGAGGCCACAGCAGTGAGAGGCCCGCGTACCGCAAAAAAAAAAAAAAAATTATCCTTCAGCTGCCAGAAATGGAGTTTGGAAGAACTTCTCCAAACTCTGTGGACTTTGGCCAATGGACCTTTTACTGTAACAAGTACATCAGAAGCCAATAAATTGGGGAAGAAGGTACACACTTTACCAAAAGATTTCTTGCTGAGCTAGACACTCTCCCACCGTGCATCTTTAAACTGAGAGCAATTCGGACACATTTTAAATGGCTTCATTCACTTGAAAGTGAGAGCTGTCTGTTGCATTCAGAAAATCTGGTGAAGTGTACTTGATTTTGAAACCCTCAAAAATCATATCACATTCAAGCTAAAAATGGCACTTGAGTCTTTCTCCTCCGTTTAAAGGAGATGACACAGCGACCTGGAGAAATTAAGTGACTTGGTGGCACCTCAAGGCTTTGTCTGCGGCAGGCCATCCAGTTTCCAGCTTTCTCCCATTACTGGGCGCCTTCTTTGCATCCCAACTACCCGACCGTCCCTGGTTAGGACTCTCTACCTGGTCCTCAGCTGCTGTCATGGATGCTTAATCATTGATCCCCTTCTGGGTATTTTTGGTATTGCTTTTTCCTGTTTTCATGGAAAATTTTCAAACATAAAGGTAGAGAATATAATATAAATAACTCCTATGTGCTCTCACCCAGCTTCTACAATTATTAACATATGGCCGATCTTCTTTTATGTACACCTAGCCCCAGATTCCCCTGCTGCACAGGTGATTTTAAAGGAAATCCAAATATCACGCAATTTCATCTGTAAACACTCCAAGTGTAATAGAAGAACCCTCTCATACATACATATATATCTACAATACAGTGATCACAACTAAAAAAAATGAACGATAAGTCCTTAATATCCAATTTCCCCGATTGTCTGTCTGTCACTCTTTTGCAATTGATTTGTTAGAATAAGGATCCAGCGGAAGGTTGGGTTGCAGGTATCAGGCAGAATGATTAGCTGCTCATTCAAAGTTCTTGCATGAGGATGTTTGCTGAATGAGAGGGAATAAATTACATAAGAAAAATACTTTATGCTAATTATAGATCACAGTTACCTATGCCTTTATACTTCCTAAGCTTCTTTGACCCATGACCTTCATGTCCGGAGATGTTATGGGATCCAATTAGTGGTCCAGCAGAGATCACCTGTTTCCTGAAAACAACAAAGCACCATGATAACCTCCAACTCATTAAAATTCTAGCCTCTCCTTTTAAAAGGAGAGGCTCAAGAGATTCTCACCCTCTTCGAGACACTTTTTTTTTTAGAGAAGCTCCTGTAACCTTCACAGGAAGCCTGTGAAGTAGGTGCCTTCGTTCTCATTCCACTGAGGAATCCCAGGCACAGAGGGGCTGAGACATTTCCTCAAGGTCACCCAGCACCAGCATTTAAACTCTGTAGTATACTAATATATTACACCACCTGTAATATACTAGTATCGATTACAAGGCAACTGTAATTTTCAGTGTTGAAAAGTCACCTTGATTAACTTTATCATTTTTCCTTTTTAGAATATGGCTTTGATTTATGAAATAAAATGCCATTTAAGGCAATTTCGACTCTTCAGACATTTCATCAGTGCGGATGTGATTTTTCTTTTGTCCGAATTCATGAAATTTTATACGACTTCCGACTAAATCATTAAGAGCTGAAAATAAATCCTAGACTCTGGACCTGTCCCACCTCCCCCGGCCAATGGCTAAGGTCACAGCGTCCCCGCCTTGGCCTGGTCCTGCTTACTCTGTCTTGGGCTTTCAGGAGCAATCAAAGCCCTTTTTAGAAAATATTTCCTGGTTGTCTGTGGCCTTGGATGGACAGAGTTTTCCACTAGGCTTTTTTTTTTTTTTTTTTTTTTCCAGCCACACTGGCCCTTAAGAAGATGTTACTCAAGACTCCACACCTACTTCAAACATGTTTAGGGGCCCTGGCTGGGTCCTTGGGTGCGACTGCCAGGAACCCTACGGGAGGTGGAGCCCCGACTTGGGACCTGGCCTCTGTCTCGGTGCTGAGAGCCCGGGGGCCCACTGTCGCTGGGGGCGACTTTCTCAAAGGTCCCCCCACAGCATATCCTTGTCAGGCAGCCGCTGCTCCAGCTGCTTCTCCCATGTTTCTGTCCCTGATGGGATAACCCCCCCTTCTTTTTTTTTAAGGGTTTTCTCCCCAAGTCTGTCTGTCAGGGAACAGCTGTGCTCTGATATTAGATAGAATGTTTTCTGTGCTCACCACGAGCTTAGGAACAAAAGGGTTTTAAGAACCCTGATAAATGAACAAGGTCCTTGGAAAGATGAAATGTTACCAGCATTGCAGACAATCACAATCCTTGTGCATCTCGAAGGCTTTGGCCTTTGCAAAGCAGAGGGCCGGGCGGGTATTTGGTGGTGGAGCCTTGGAGACTGGGGTTTTTTTCAGCCTCCATCTGGACCCGACATGGGAAAGTTGGTTGGAAGGTGGCCTTTTCGCTGTCATCAAAGCCCTGAGCTGCTTTCCCACCGCTGCTTGTCCGGGGCCGAGGCCCCGTTGAAGGGGGTGGGTTTTGGGTATTCTGTCTGCACAGAGGCCATGGCTGGGGTTTCTGGTTTCTATGATCTTCCAGGTGGAGGTGTTGAGGTTCTATCCTCCCCCAAAGCATGCCCAGCATCCTTGCTTACACGCTGCCTGCCTGCAGGGGCCAGGCTGAGCGCCGGACAGTGGCCTCTTCCATCTGCCAGTGATGTCTTGAGTCCCCACCCCTGACTTTCAAATGAGGAAAATGAACCTTGGGGAAGTTAACGGACTGGCCCAAGGTCCTAGCAAGCAAGGGGTGGAGCCAGCATTTAAACCCAGACTTGGGGGAGCCCAAAGCCTTGGCTTCTTTGGCAAAAGTGGCTTCCCTGGGTGTCTGGCCAGGGGCTCCTAGTCTGTTCCGTGGTCCCACTTCTACGGAGGACCTGCTTCTCACCAGAGCCTCTCTCCTTTCTCTAAACCCTTCTCCTCACCCCACCCTCCTCCATCCACACCCCTGAAGGATGTGCTCTGGTCCTTAATGCACCCTTTCAAGGTCATCCGACCCCAGCTTACTTGCTTTGGTTCACTTACTGCCCAGTCCGCTGCCCAACCCAGACATTCACTCCCCAGCCCAAGCTTCTTCCTGGTACCGCCCTGCATGGGAACAGAAAGGTCAGGGCGTGAAGATGACAGATGGAAAGAAAAGCCTCTCTCAGCCCGCAAGCTCTGTGAAATCCTTCATTATGGGATTTCCCTTGTCAGGGCTGCAAGGAGAAGCCCGAAGGCTCACAGCAAAAATCTATAACACATAAAGGAACTGTCCACACGGGAGCTGCCCATCACAGTGGAAACATATGACAAGCAGCCCCCAGGGTGAGGGTAGTGGGGGGATGGGCAAGGAGGAGGGGAGTGGAGAGGAAAGAAAAGAGGGAAATGACCAGCCTCATGATTTCATTTCCTGCCTGTTGGCACCCTGCCTGCTCTCTCCTCTGCAGAGATCCGAAGGTCTTTTAAAAATGCAGCAGGAAGGATTTAGGTTAGACTCTAAGTAGCGCCTAGAGACCTGGGAATTGATCAAGGTACCTCCTTCTCTGGAAACTTGTAAGAGCAGGGTTCAGACTCACCACTGGGGGAGGTTAGGGGTGGGCTAGACCCACGACTTTGGTCCTGTGGATTCAGGAATGAGCCTCTTGCCTTTGGAGGGTTCTCTTCTCAAGCCAGGCGGGGTCAAGTTAATAAGTCCACCACATGAGAAACTTCCAAGAGGTGGGCACGTATGGAGCAAACCCCAGAAACTCCTGTCTGCAGCCACACGCGTGCACATCTCTTCCTCCTCTGCCCTCCTCCTTCCCAAGTTTTCTAATTTCCTTTACTCTCTGAAGCTTACATTACTCCTATGGAAAAACACAGACAAAGCATCTTTCTTTGGGGCTTTTCATGTCGATCAAAAGATTTGCCCGGGATACAGAATTGATCACAAAGCACATGTCTCCAGCAAGTTGGGGAGAAAACGGAGGGTGGGTTCTGGTGCCCAGACGTGGTGAGGCTGCCCAAGAGTGACGTCCTTTCCCACCACTGCCCCGCAAGAGCTCCCTACACCTCCAGGTTCTTTTATGCAAAAGGGAGGCTGTGAAAAGTGCAAAGACATTTTCACCGTGACCTCTGGGAGTATGTCGTGCCACCTGGAAAGGGTGTGGCAGTGGCAATGTGGCCTGGGGAAGGCTCCACGGCTTCCATGCCAGCGAACCAGCCGTGAGACCTTGGGCAAGTCATTTCACCCCGCTCTGGTCTCTGCTTCTCCTTTGGCCAAAAGGGGTTTATCTGAATTATCCTGCTTACCTCCTGGGGAACTCATGGGGATCAAGTGGAATAAAATTTAGAAAGTCCTTTACGAGGTTGAAAGTGACCCTTAAGTGTGATGGTTGCTATTCTGGGTTTCAGAGAGCGACGGGCGAGGAATAGAAACAAACAATAGGCCACCCACCCTCTCCTGCCAGGATTTGCCAGGGCCCTGTCGTGGCAGTGACCATGCCCTGCCAGAAGCCGTGGGAGGAGAGGGGGTGCTGAAGCCAGCAGCATTTGGAACCGTGGCTGGTGAAAACACCCAGCTCCCTGCTTGCCGGGCTGCTCCAAACCCCAGGAAAGGCAGAGCTTCTGTGGAAACTTAAGCCGTGCCTGCTGGACTGGACTGGGGTGGGAGTTGGCCGCACCTGCCAAATGGTGGGCTTGGAGGGGGAGCGACAGCTGGAGGGTAGAGAGCTGGGTGGGGTGGGGTCGGAGACCTTCCTGTGCCAGCCCTGCCGGGCCTGGGCACTGCCGCCTGCTCCCAGCACAGCCAAATGGTAGCGGGCAGGGGGGCGCTCTGAGTGGGGGCAGGGTGGGGCTTGGAGAGCCTGTGTGTGGGATGCTGGAGAGGTCTGGGTACTCTCCAGGTGTGCACTGCCCATCGAGACCAGATGGGGGACTGAGTCCAGCCTGCCTGTCTTGGCTGCGTGTTCCTCCAGTGGAAGATGCTTGTTGCTTGGCTAGAATCTCCTGAAAAGACCACGGACTCACGTGCTGCTCCTGGTGTACAAAGATCCCCCCTAGACCCATGCCCTCAATCCTACTTCCCCTTCCTCAGCGCGCATCATAAAGTGACTCCTTATGAGACCTGGCCACAAACAAGTCTCAAGACAGACGACCCACATGGAAATGTCTGAGCGGCTGTTCTCCAAGAAATCTTTTAAAAATCACAGGAATTGAGGAGAGTCTGAGCGCTGTGTGTGTTCAGTATTTTCTCTGCTTTGAAAACAAAACCAGAATCATAAATGAATATGGCTGGGAGGGTTCTTGAGACCACTGGCTCTAAGCCCCATCTGCGTGGGTGAGGAAGCCGGAACTCACAAGGTAGGTAGGGCCAGCGCTGCAGGACAGCCCGTCTCCTCTTCCTCTTGAAAACTTTGATTCATACGCCCTTTTACGCAGAAACCAAGCCACTCACTGCGCTCCCCTCACCCCATAGCAGCTCAGCTCCACACTCAGATTTCTGCCCAGTTGCTATTTTTGTGTACCTGCTGGGTGTGTCCTTTTTGTATGTGTCACTATGTACGTTTTAATGACTTATTTCCCCTATTAACCTATAAGCTAGAAAAAATTGAGTCCTTTGGGTTTCTTCTTGTAAACTCCACTCTAATGCCTCATTACCTAGTGACCTCGGACTAAACGGCCCCCGGCACCCATCTCAGGGGTCCTCCGACCCCCCAACCAGGGTTCAAATCCTGACTCTGCTACTTCCCAGCCATGCGACCTTGGGCACATGGCTGATTCCCTCTAGAAGTGGCACCCAGGGAGGGCGTCAGTCCTCGTCATTGCCATACCCACCCCCAAACACACAATGTGTAAAGTGAAAACAATGTATGGCGAAACCCAGCTTCAGGGCGAATCCCCCAGTACCTCCACAACCATAAATTTCAACGATTAAAATCTGGCAGGTGACACCGCTCCCTCACTTTCAATTTCCTCATCTGTAAAAGGGAGAAGATGATATCTTCTAGGGTCATTGGGAAAGTTCAGTAAGACGGTCCATGTAAAGCACTTAGCACTTGGAAAACTGTTCAGTATGTGTGAGCTCACGTACTCACTGGGGTTAGGGGTCCAATGACAAACAAAACCTGGTCCCCACCCTCAAATGCTCACAGAGGCAGAGAGGAGGCTGACAGGTGGTCCAATGACGGCTGTGTGGGACTTCCCCGGAGGTCCAGTGGTTAGGACTCCACGTTTCCAATGCATGGGGCGCGGGTTCGATCCCTGGTCGGGGAACGAAGATCCCCCGTGCCATGTGGAACGGACAAAAATTTTTTTAAAAATTAAAAAAAAAATGATGACTGTGTGATGAGATGGATGGAGTAACAGAGGGATGAAAGGGAGAGCATTAACCAGAGGAGGGGATGCTACGTCCGGAAAGAGGTCTGGGGAGATTTCACAGAGGATAACGTGCCTGAGCAAGAAAGTGGAGCATAATAGGAGTTTCCTGGGCAGACGTGTGAGTATCGCACTAGCCCGAAAGAACATCCTGTAAGAGACCAGAGGCTTTAAACATCATGACGCCTCCAGGGAGTGTAAGTGACTGAGGGGAGTGAGAAGCGGCCGGCAAGGGGACAGCTTTGGAGCCAGCAAGAGTTGGCTTCCGCTCACGGCTGCACCCCTGACCAGCTGCACATGCAACAGCCTTTACCTCTCGGAGCCTCAGTTTCCTCATCTGTAAAAAAGGCAGGATAACAGGACAATTACTCGCAATAATAAACGCCGGTGGCGCCTACTTGGCAGCCTGTGCGCAGGGCGTTCTAAGCTTCCCCAAAGGTCTGGGCTCTGTCTGGAAGCTGTGGGATTGCGGGCTGGGCCAACCGCAGCGGAGATGGGAAGTCTTCAGGAAAACGCCAGGAGGGGCTGAACCACTAACGGCAGGGGTGGGGATGCCAGTGTGGATGGGCTTGGGGGCAAAATCGACTGTTTGTGAAACTTAAATGAGGTGAGTGATGGGGAAGAGTGTTGAGGGCGAAGCCCTTTACCAACTAGAGTTATACAGGCGTGTGTGTGTGTATTAAAGGAAAGAGATGGAGAGTACACAGCAAGCACACGATAGACCTAGCATCGTTATTCCTCTTATCATTACTGAGTTTTCCTTCTGGAGGGAAAACTGGCCCATCCTGCTCCTTTCCAGGATGAATAACCTGAGGCCCAGAGAAGCAAAGCCATCCCCCCAGGACCCCGGGGGGGAGTAGGGCTGGGGTGCAATTGGCCAGCGGAGGGAATGAAACAAGTACTGGGGACTCCTTGGGCCAGTGAAGCCAACGACCTTGGCTCAGTGGCCCCAGGTAGACACTGCTGTACATTTTAGTTTTAAAAGCCATGTTATGTGCTATTTTAAATCAGTCTTAAAATGTTGTGTCCTGCAGAAGGGACATGGACCTTTTCATGAGAGACCAGTTGACGTCACAGGCCAGAATCTAAAAACTGCTACCCGGTGTCTAGGAAGGTAAAACTGTGTCCAGAGGGGTGACCGTGGAAGCCCAGAGCCCTGAGGGGCACCGGTCACACCTCAGGCAAATGTTCCTGTGACCTCCATCTCATGGCCTGCTTTGTGACACCAGTCACTGGGACACTGGGAGGTTCCTGCTTGGCTGGGGGGGGGCGGTGTCAGATAGAGGTGGTAGGGAGAGAGAGAGAGAGAGAGAGAGAGAGGGAGCACATTTCTGCCCACGGAAAAAACTGGAAAGTGCCCTCCACGGGGTACCCCCCAGATGGTAGAGCTGAGTACCACACATTTTAATGTTCAATAGATTGAGGAAAATCAGCCGCCAGGAAAGAGTCACCTAGAGTTCTCCAAAGCCCAGCAGAACGGGTTTGAGATTCTTCATGACTTTGTATTATTGCAGCCAGCTCTTCCTCGGGCTCCCTTAGGCTAGTGGGGATGCTCTAGGGCTCTGATCTGACAGATGAGGGGTGATAGCAGGAAAGCTGGTGTGGTCCACAGGCAGCGAGCTGGCTCTTCTCAGGGAAGCAGGGAGAGTCGAATCCCAGGCTGTTTCCTTGCTCTTGGCAGAGCGTTGCTTGGTGGGTGGGCGCTGGGTAGCCCGGGTGCTTCACAGAAGCCCGTCCACCCCATCCTCCTTGGAAGGATAAGAGGAAGGTGAATTTGATGATTCTGGTTCCACGTGCAAGGGTCATGGCTGCGTCGGGGGAAGATCACTGGCACTCAGGAGATGAGGGGTGTACAAACTGCTTACGGAACCCATGGAGCTGCAAAGAATCTTCCATGTGAGGATCCCAATGGCATGTGTGGTGGGGAGGCACAGAGGAAGTGGGGGAGGGGTGGCATGAAGGATGCTGGGATAAAGCCACTGCTGGGAGCTAGCTGTGCCAATGCTCTGAGCCCCGTGACTTTCTGAGGGCCACGGGGTGCTTCTCTGGAGAGCTTCTGAGGAGGGAAGAGGTAGACGGGGGGTGAAGGGAGGTGGTGCCCCAAACCCTGCCTGACAGAACTGCTGACATAACAAGAATCCTCATGACCTGCTGTGGGAAGACCCTTCCAAAGAGGAAGCAGTTTTAAACATTCATTTGACAAACCATGTGTTTGTGCCGGGTGGACACGTTTACAAAGGATGCTAACTCTCTATGCTTTGTTCCCGGTTAAAAATAAAATTTCGGGTGGCAGATTTGGAGCCCATCTTCACAAGGGTATTGAAGGAGATTCCAGAAAGGGGAGACCCTCTTGCCCAAGGTCTCTTCCTTAGGCTGTCACTCCTGCCCATCTCTAGTGGACAAGAGAGCAGAGCCATGGGATAGGAAGAGGGGCCGGGTGGGTTCGCAATGATCTCTGGCCTGGCTTCCGCTTCTCTTCTGGGTCCATTGAGCCTCCTGGGAAACCGTAACTCAGTCCCCCTGCCCATTTGGCAATATGGGTGATCTTTCCCAAGGGTGGGACTGGACACTTCCTCTAGCCGGGTTCCAAGCAGGCTTCTCCCCCTGGGTCTGATCCTCCGGCCATGGGTCAGGATGATTCACATCATCGCTGCTTGATCTCATGGTCCCCAAGATCCAGCATCGCCTCCTGCACACAGTAATGGCCTCTCCTAGCTTAAAGGGGAGATGGCGCATTTGTGATGGTCTGATTCAGAGTGTGGACAAATAAGGAAGCTCTGCCTTTCCGACACAGAGAGGAGTCTGCTGGCCACTCTCCCCCACCCTCAGCATAGGATATATCAAGAGCATCTCCTGGGTTCGGTGTAGAGATGAGGGTGAAAGAGACAGGAAGCAAAGGTCCCAGCATCCATACTCCCCACAGCTCAGAGTCTCTGGCTGGACGCACATATAAAACTAACTGTAGCACTGGGGGATGAATGGGGCCCTGGGAATGTAGAGGGTGGGGAGACTCCCCACCCCAGCAGGTGGGCAGGGAATCGGGAAAGCTGAGAGGAGGAGGGATTTGATTCAGAATTTGGAGGACAGTGGGATTTTGGTGGGGAGAGACGGGCGTGGCACTCCCAGCAGGATTGGAGCCACGGTCTGGGGACAAGAAACGCTGCGTGTGAGGAATGGCACATATTAAATGACCGAGCCGTGGATGTTTGGGGAGGTGGGTGATTAGAGAGTGAGAGCGTGGAAGTCGGTATAGGAGAGACGGGGGCTCCATAAAAACTATGGAGGACACTAATTCTACCCTAAAGATTTTGGCTTTTATCCTCCGGGTACTATAGCCCCACTGAGTGTCAAGGGCTTAAGCAGCACTGTCTGTCCCCATGTGCACCTTCTTTTCTCTAAGAAGACTGCTAGAGCCAGGGGTTCAGCCCGGTTGAAGCTAACCGGCTGGCTGTGCAACAGCCCTGTGGCCACAGCGCTCTCTGTGAGCTCTGTAAGCACATCGGCCCGGGTGAACCACCAGAGGAGCAGGTGTGGTTGTACTTGGGGTGCAGGAGCACAGTGGCTGGCAGAACCAAAACGCAGCCAGACCGAGGTCCAGGAGCAATTCGGTAACTTGGTGCGGTGAAAAGAATAATAGGACCCAAAGCTCAGGCTACCCAAGCCCCTGTTGATTCTGTTGTGACCAAGATTAGTGTGTTTGCATGGACAACTCATTCAGCACACGCATTGCACACCGGGCCCTGAGCTGGACGTGGAAATGCAGAAGGAAGGGACCCAGTCCCATCCTCAGGGATGCGCACAGGCTAGACAGAGAAAGAAGTCGTTTCAGTACCATATCGTGTGTCCTACGTTCCTTCCACCTGTGACTGTCTGTGGCCTTGTTCTGTGCCTGTTTCTATAACCCAGGCCTAGCTGAAGGCCAGGGTGCTGGGCCACCGGGCACAAGTCCATGGGCTCATTTCTCTCCAGATGCAGGGGACCGCAGGATCTCTGCTTCCTGACCTCCCCCAGTCCACAGGCCTCTTCCCTGCACAGTCACAGAAAACCTGGGAATCGGGATTTGAACAGAAGCCATCAGTAAGGGGTGTGTAGTGTATGCCATGGGTACATTCCTTATATATGTGCCAGAAAAGGCCTTGATTCTGCCAATGGCTCTTATCTCATAGCCTGTCCTGAAAAGGGGGGTTTTGCTGTGATTTTTCTCCAAGATTGTGGCCGCCCTCCAGATACATGGACTCCCAAGGGTCAAGGAAAACCCCACTGTCTCAATGGGGAACCAGGACACACAGAGTTCAGCAGAACAGACAGAGCCTTGGGTTCAAAAAAATACAGACAGGCTCTTGGAGAAGGAAAGTACCCGAGACCCAGGGCAGGAGTCCATCACCCAACTCCCTGACTCAGCCCAGCTCTGCACTGCTGCCCAGGCCACGTTCCTTACGCAAACCAGATTCTACCTCACTACCACCCCCTCTGCCTCTGCTCCTGCCACCCCTGGGGTCAGTCTGCACTTGGGCTGGCCTCTGCTTTGGAAATGCCAGACCCTTCTCTCCATCAGTCCCTGTCACCCCCCGCCAAACCCAACTTCCAAGATGCTTTCTGGACTGATCCTTCGTGCCACTGATCACTCCATTTTTCAGCATGTGCTCAGTACTCACACTCTTGGCCTCCCTCCACCTGGTGTCCCCTCTAAGGGCCTTATTCCTGAGCTATGTGACTAGTGAGGGGACTCAGAGGGAATGACCTAAACAATGGTCCCCCTCCTGGGGCACCCAGACACAGGGGGTGTGCCAGATGTGTGGGTTAGGAAGAAAATGGTAAACTTCTATTTATTTTAAAAAATACTATTGTGGGACTTCCCTGGCGGTCCAGTGGTTAGGATTCCACACTTCCACTGCAGGTGGAGCAGGTTCAATCCCTGGTCGGGGAACTAAGATTCCGCATGCTACACGGTATAACCAATAACAACAACAAAAAATACCATTGTAAAGCAAGGGCTTTAAAGTAATCGTGTATCAGTATTTGTTCATAAATCCCATTACTATGGAAGGTGTTAGTAATAGGAGCAGCTAACTAATAGGGGTATATGGGAACTCTGTGAACTGTCTTTACAAATTTTCTGTAAGTCTAAACTTTTTCTAAAATAGAAAGTTCGGGACTTTCCTGGTGGCGCAGTGGTTAAGAATCCGCCTGCCAATGCAGGAGACTCGGGTTCAAGCCCTGGTCCAGGAAGATGCCACATGTCCCGTGTGCCACAACTTCTGAGCTTGTGCTCTAGGACCCGTGAGCCACAACTACTGAAGCCCGCACGCCTAGAGCCTGTGCTCTGCAACAAGAGAAGCCACTGCAATGAGAAGCCCATGCACAGCAACGAGAAGCCCACGCACAGCAACGAAGACCAAAAGCAGCCAATAATAATAAATAAAAAGTTAGTCAAAATTATCATCCTTCTCATAGTGTACATTTGTGTACGTAAAGTGATGTACACAACGTTATTATAAAAGGACAACATAGTAGGTTCAGGTGCATGACGGCAGGACTCAGGTTAAGTGGAAGTGTCCAGAGGCAGATGGCCCAGGCTGGTAAGAGGTCTGTGCTCCACCAGGCTGTCCAGAGTTCCAGGCTCCTCCTCTGTTGCCTCACCTTTGCTAGATCTTATCCTTCTTCTCCACAAAGTCCAGGATGGCTTGTTACCAAGTCCATGCTCTGGGGGCAGCCTGTGGGAAGTGGCGGGGAGGGAGGCAGGGTCCCGAATTTAGCCGTCCCCTCCCCTCCAGTTCCATTGGCCAGAACTTCATCCAAATGGCTAAGCCTAAACTTCTCGGGCATGGAAAGTACAGTCTTCATTGTGGATGGCTATGTGTCCAGCTAAAATTTAGGGGTTTCAATACCGTAGAAGAATGGAAAATGGTTAACGGGAGACCACTAGCATTCTTTGCCACAATTGACGATTTCATTTAATGTAGGACTTAGAAGTAGGTAGGTATGCATATATTGAAGGCACTGCTCAATTTAAAAAACTGACCGGGGCGCATAATCAAAACCATTTAGGCCACCGTTTAAGATGCTAGCGAGGCCACAGTTTGCATTTCTGGCCCCGGCTTCCGGGACTCTGACCAGTGATTTTACTCCAAGGTCTGATGAACACGTGTAGGTTTCTGCCGGTTGGTTTCAGACCCCAAAGCCTCATGTCCTTTGGGTCTGTTTCCCAGGTCCTCTGGTGTGCCAGGAGCCGATCTGCTTTCCTTAAAGGATCTTCCTTTCAGTCTGGGAGGCCGAGGGAGTGAGGAAGAGGGGTGAGGAAGGACAAGGCCAGCGTCTGACAGAGGTGGGCAGAGAAAGAAACAATGCCAGATAAAGGAGAAGGAAGAGAAAGAGAAAGAGAGTGGCTAGACGTGGGCCTGGAGCCCAGCAGAGAAGGTGGCTGAGGATGGGAGAGGCCAAGCAGCGGGGAGGGCCACCGAGTGAGATGCCCCAAAGAAAGTGGACATTCATCTGGGGGCCGGTGAGGTCACTTACCCTATGTAGGTGGGGAAGGCGAGGGGGGCACATCCTGCTTCGCCAAGGTCATTCTGCCCTGGAGGTCATCTGGGAAGGGAACGGGGAGGGGAGATTCTGTAGGTGGGTGGAGGGGGTGGGTCACTTCTGCACCTGCTGCACCCACCCTCTGCTCACACATGGGATAGACTGTGTGCAGGCCTTGCCTTTATTTGTACAAGTGAATTTCCTTCTGGATCTGTGTTCTTGTCTCCCAGCAGACCACAGATGTCCCCAAATACTTCCTGCCTCGAGCTTGGAAGGATAGAGGTTCAAGCCAAGTGCAATGGGAGCATTTACATGCCAGAGATAACTTCTACCTGGGGGAAAGCGGGAGGGCTTCCTGGAGGAGGTGGCAGTCTTGAAGGACAGGAAGAGACGCTTTAACAAGTAGAGATGGGATGGGGAGGAAGAACACCACGGTAGAGGGACCCCTGTGATCAAAGGCAGCAAGCACAGGAGCCAAGCGGGGAGGGAGGAGGGCACCGGGGAGCTGCCTGCGTGGTAACAAGAAAGCAACAAAGGACTTCCTTGGAGTTACAGCTGATAGACACAGCTCTGTGTATCGTGTTCTGCCTACAGAAGATAGGTCAGGACCAGGTGGCAGGGCCCCGGTCTGACAATGGACAGCATTCTGTAAAGCCTCTGTCCTGGAGGCCCTGGACATGTGGCTTCCATATCTGCAGAGGGACGCTTCTTTCTCATCTTGAGGGTCAAAGCTTCCCAAGTCTTGGACACTGGGGTCATCCCGGCCACCATGGGGTAGCTGTCAATCACACAGGTAGATAGTCAACCAACAAAGAGTGATTCCCTCCCACTCTTCCCATCGCCTTCTGCCTTCTTCTACTGTCATTGATTCTGTATGCATTTCATTCCACGTCTGTGTATTTTTTCTGGAATCTTCCATTCCGTGAACTTGCAAGACACAGGGGCTCTAATTCTCTCCCGCCCCCAACAGTGCCCTTCCTCTGTCTCCTTGCTCTTCCTTTCCCTCTCTTACTCCTTAACCATTGGCCTCCCCTTTGCTTTTTTCCTCCTTGCACACTTTGTTGGTGTTATTGTCGCCTTTGTCATGTAGCTATTTCTCTGCATAGATGGTGCATTGGTTGAAATACTTAGCAGAGCAAGGAACGGAGACCTTGACTCAAGGGGCTTAAGTAAAGAGGACATTTATCATCACACAGCGAGGAGTCCTGCGCTTGTTTCTGGAGTTGGATAATTTGATGGCTCAGTATCATCAGGGACCCCCTTTCTTTCCACCATGCTGCTCTGCTACCCTTAGCACGTTGATTCTTGCCCTTAGGCTTTTCCCCTCATGGTCACAAAAGGGCTGCCGAGCTTCAGGCCATGGCTCCGCACAGAGCCACATCTAGAGGCAGACGAAGGGAAGATTCTCTTTGCTCTCTTTTTGAAAAAAGAGATGACTCCTAGAATTTTCCAGAATCCTCCTTGCAGACATCCCCTTGCATTTCACTGTCCAGAATCATATTACATTCCCGCTCTTAAACACAGATTAGGGGAATGGAATTCCCTAGGATTGTATTGGGCTAATCCAGGTTCACCCACGGCGCTGGGGTCCAGCCTCCTCTGCAAGCATGACCGCTCCACATGTGAACAAAAGTGGGGTGCAGTTAGCTAAAAGGAAGGGGGAAATTGTTGTTGGATAATCAACAGCGTCTGCTGCAGACGGTGACCAGATCTCTGTCTCCAGCTCAGATGTTCCTCCTAAATCCAACTGTGTGTCTTCAACTTCCTTCTGATATTTCCATTTAGGTATCTTGAGACGGCTAAGATTTACCATGCCCCCAGTTGAGCACCTGCCTCAGAACAACTCCCTCCCCTGATTCCTCTGTTCTCACGGTCTCCAAGGCTGGCCTCTTCCAGCTGGTCTTTTCCCTCTGCCCTTTCTTTGTCCTGATACCTGTCACTACTAAGAATACCAATGCCGTTGATTAAAGGGGAGATTTGGTCTTTGGGGTTGCCCAAGTCAACCAGAGATGGGAAATTGTTTTTCCCTTGCATACCTCCTTCAGTTAGGAACAGTTGCCTGGAGCCCTGTGTGAGACAGACTCTCAGGTGAGTCTGGGCTCTGGGAGAAAGTGTCTTGATGGATTAGCAAGTCTGTCTTGGACACTGGAGAATAAACTAGTGAGATGCTTGCCATGTATTTGCCATCCTTGTGCTGGGGCTGGTTTAGGGAAAGTAGAAGGATCAACAGTGGAGGAAAATTAACAGCCATAATAAGGTTAGTACTTGTTAACACCGATGGAGCACAAACTATATACCAGGTGCTGTGATGAGAACTTCACGTCGATTGTCTCATTTGATAATCCCAATAACCCTGAGAGGTAAGGACCGTCATTACTCCCCTCGGAATAGCGGAGACTTAATTAAGTAACTGGCTAAAATGATGCAGCTAGCAAGTGGAAGAGGCAGGATTCAGTCTGGCCCTTGCTAACTAAGTAACCGGAGTGCTGGACCAACATCCTCTTTTCACCTCATTAAGACACTTCTCTAGAACCTGAAATGTGCACACAAACCACCCATGGCCCTTGTTAAAATGCACATTCTGATTGAGTATTAATATATCCAGGTTGGGGTCTGAGATTCTTCGTTTCTAGGTTTTTTGGTTTTTTTTTTGGAATTAGCATTTAAAAAAATTAAAGTACATTTGATTTGCAATATCCTATTAGTTTCAGGTGTGGAGATTCTGCATTTCTATATTCCCAGGAAATGCTGATGGTCGTGTTCATGGACCACACTCTGAGAAGTGAGGCCTTAGAAGGTGAGCCCCATCAGAGCAGGGGCTTTGCCTGCTTCCCGTGGCTCCCGGGAACACGGCTCATCTATTTCCCAGTCTACCTGGCGGTGAGATGTTTGCGCTGAATGCGTCAGAGTGACACACACCACTTACAGCCCTGGTCCACAGAGGCACCCCATGAATCCTCACTCCATCCTCTCTTCCCCTGTCTGGCAGCTGCGTGTCGATAGCCAGGCATCCTTGGAAGCCATGTTGAGTCAGCCTGGGTCCCTGAATGATGTTGTGGAGTTGCTCCGCAGCCCCAGTTCCAGGTGCACTTTAAGTGAATGTGAAACTTCTCTTGCCTTAAGGAACTGAGAGCTGGTGCTCTAGCAGCTAGCATTATCTTAATTGATGCCATTCCCCATTTTTCAGATGAGGAAGCTGAGGTCAAGAACAGTACAGGGGGGGCTTCCCTGGTGGCGCAGCGGTTGAGAGTCCGCCTGCCGATGCCGGGGACATGGGTTCGTGCCCTGGTCCGGGAGGATCCCACATGCCGCGGAGCGGCTGGGCCCGTGAGCCATGGCCGCTGAGCCTGCACGTCCGGAACCTGTGCTCCGCGTTTGGAGAGGCCACAGCAGTGAGAGGCCCACATACCGCAAAAGAAAAAAAGAGAAAGAGCCAGAACCAGAACCAGAGTTTCCAACTTCTGCCGCTGGCCTTCTCCTGGACCGCAGCGGGGACTCACCGCACGTCCTCTGAAGGCTTTCTCACCCTGCCTATTCCCTGCTCTTCCCCTTGGCCTTCTAGCGCTGAGGCTGGAGCAGACAGAGGGTCAGCAGGACAGAGGCAGGCAGAGTGGGGAGACCCAGCTGTAAGAAGGAGCAGCCCTGAGAACACTGACGATGGGGGCCAGGCTGCTCCCAGGCAAGGGCTCCTGTGACGGTCTTCTCTGTAGCTGCCAGGACTGAACTCTACGACGGGATTTCTGGCATTCAGATGCATGCTATGTCTTTCTCAGAAACAGGGCTACTATCCCAGTAGCTTTTCAGCTCTGTTCTTAGGAGATCCTTGGAGCTCCCTCTCCCTCCTCAGGTCGAAGACCCCACACGAAACTCCTGCTGCCGTAGCCACCACTGCTCAGCGCAGGGGGTGGGGGCGGGGGTGTCTACCATCAACTCTTCATTGCCCTTGGGACAGAAAGGGGAACTCCACCAAAATTTAAAAATTTGAAAGTGAAAAGACAACCCACAGAATGGGAGCGAGTATTTGCCAATCATATATCTGATAAGGGGTTAATATACAAATATATAAAGAACTCCTGAAACTCAACAACAAAATACCCCAAACAACCCAATTTAAAATTGGGCAAAGGGTTTGAACAGACATCTCTCTAAAGAAGTTATACAAATGGCCAATAAACACATCAAGAGAGGCTCAGCATCATTAGTCATTAGGGAAATGTAAATCAAAACCACCATGAGATACTACTTCCTACCCATTAGGGTGGCTATTATAAAAAAAAAAAAAAAAGGAAACTAGCAAATGACGGAGAGGATGTGGAGCTACTGGAACACTTGTGCGTTTTGCTGGCATCACGTGCATGTGTCTAGCTGCTACGGAAAACAATTTAGTGGTCCCTCAAAGAGCTAAACATAAAGTTACCATGGAATCCAGCAATTCCACTCCTAGGGATATATATATACCCAAAGGAACTGAAAGCAAGGACTCAAACAGATATGGAGAGCAGCCTTATTCACAATAGCCAAAGAGGAAACAATTCAAGTCTACCTCAAGAGAGAATGGATAAACAACATGTGTTCTATCCATAGAATTGGCTATTATCCAGCCATAAAAAACAGTGTAAATCGACTACACTTCAATAAAAAAAAAAAAGAATGAAGTTATGACACGTGCTACAACGTGGATGGGTTTTGAACGCATCGTGCTAAAGTAAATTCAGACATACAGGAAAGGGCAAACGCTGCATGATTTCACTTATATGAAGTACCGAGAGCAGTCAGATTCCTAACGACGGGAGGTAGATTAGAGGTAACCAGGGGGCTAGGAGGGGTGGGCAGAGATTCACTGTCTGTTTGTGAATTTCTTATGGGGATCTGTTGTTTAATGGGTCGAGTTTCCATTTGAAGTAATGAAAAAGTTTTGGAGCTGGATAGTGGGGATGGTTACCCAACATGGTGAATGTAATTAATGCCATTGGACTATACACTTCAAATGGTTAAAATGGGGACTTCCCTGGTGGTCCAGTGGTTAGGACTCTGCAATTCCACTGCAGGGGGCACGGGTTCGATCCCTAGTTGGGGAACTAAGATCCTGCATGCTGCGTGGCACAGCCAAAAAAAATGTTTTTTTTAATGGTTAAAATGTATATTTTACCACAATAGGAAAACATATGGAGGTGGGGGGAGAGAGAGAGATTGATTCAGTTATCAGTGATGAATGGCTAGAGGATCCCTGACTCAGTGCTACTTCTTCCTTCATCCAGGCTTGCTTGGAGCAGCCTACCCTCAGATGACTGGAGAGAAGTTCTCTGGCCATCACACCTGTGGGCAATAGGGAAGGAGGGAGAAAGAAAGATCTCAGCCGACATCTGACTCTGGCTGGCCCCTGCTCAGAGACGGGTCTGTGGTTTGGATATAGGAGCCCCTCGGGGATTGATTTTTGTCTTTCAACTCTGGGAAGTTAATCCTTCAGCTTCTGGGGTTGCCCACTTAGCCGTCTCTGCTCCTTCCACAAAGAAAGTGTGAAATGAGGGGCTCTGACCAGACTTAAAGAAGCCCCATAAGTTTTCAAGACCATCCCATCCCTGGCAGCCCCTCTGTCCGTGCATCACTAAGTGAATCCACATCCTCTGGTCTTTTTTGCCTTAATATCCAAATAATACAGACTGAGCGTCTATTCCAGGACAATGGGAAGCCCAGAGCCCTCCCCAGTATTTCCCAGGATTCTGCTTGGGGATTTATATTCTCATGGTCATATTCCCCTTCTAATTCTTGCCCTTATGAAATTCTTGATTCTCACTTACCTTTTGTTCCCCTTTCCCCACCCCTGTGCTGGGGCAGCTGTACTTCCTCATTCCTCTCTTGTCTGAAGTTCAGGCTACAGCCCATTCTCCTTCTCCCAAAGCAATATTAAAACAAAGCTATTGTGCTTAACAAACTTTCCCAAGGGTCAGGAATAGCTGGCTGGGTGGAACAGGGTGGGAAAAAACTACATATGGAAAGTCAGACACCGCTGCTTCTAGAAACTTCTTGGCCCTTCCCCGAGAAGTAATATTTTTCTCTGGCCATGCCCCTACTTAGTTCCATGTTCCGTCCAGGTGGCTGGGGATCCCTTCTCTGCATCTCTCTCCTCTCTTACTGCGTTCCAATCCTGCGTAACTTCAAAATGTCTGTTTATCAGCTCACAAAGCAATTTTGCATTTAACCTTGACATCGCAGTGAGCTCTGAGATCTCCTTTGAACATCTGAAAATTCCTTTGAGGAGTTTCCCTAAGCCCCAGATATTCCACTCTTAGGTACCCAAAGAACCAAAAGAAACTCTGAAATTACAGTGTCTTTAATTTAGGCTGGATCAAATGTTAGGTAGCAGGACCCACCCATCCACGAAGCAGAGGCTGCGGAGTTTTCCTCTTGTCATCACACTTGTTTCCCTGGGTTTTAGCAAAGCTGGAGATGGGGGCTCTGCCTAGCTGGGATACCACAAGGAGTTCCACAGGTAATAGGGGTTTTCGTGGTTGTCTAGACAGAGTTCACTGTAGGGTGAGCCAGACAAGAGTGCCCAGGAGTGATGCCCTGTGAGATCAAGGTCTTGACCTACCAACTCCTTCTGTGTATAGAGGCTCTTCTGGTGTGGCGAGTCTTAAACTGTGGCTGAGTAGATTAGGGAGAAAAGGAAATTTGTCTGGACTGGAAGGTTCTAGAGAGAGATGCAGTCTTTGACAACATTAGGGAAAGCAGAGCCAGGAGAGGCCAATCTCACACTGCTTGAGTAATCGACATTGCGGTGGTACCACAAGGGTAGACACATTGACTCATGGGATAGAATAGAGAACATAGACATAGACTCTGCATCTTTGAGACTTTGACTGTGACAGAGGCAGTGTGGCTGATTGAGGGGAAAGGAGGAACTCTTCAGTAAATGAAGCTGAAAAAATGTTTATCCATGTGGGAAAAGAGGAAATTTGATCCCTATCTCACACCACATGAAAAGAACAACTCCAGATTGACTTAACTGTCAAAAAGAAAACAAATGTTTTAAAGTTTAAAATTTAAACTTTAAATTTAGTTGAAAATATAGGTGAATATCTGTTAGGCTTTAGAGCAGGGAAAGGTTTCTCAACACACAGAATGTGCTAACCTCAGAGAGATTAAAGCAAAGAGCATCAAAAGATACCTTAAAGAAGCTGAAAAGACAAGTTACCATTACTCAGCCATAAGAAGGAATGAAACTGTGCTATTTGCAGAGACGTGGATGGAACTAGAGACTGTCATACAGAGTGAAGTAAGCCAGAAAGAGAAAAACAAATATCGCATATTAATGCACATATGTGGAATCTAGAAAAATGGTACAGATGACCCTATTTGCAAAGCAGAAATACAGACACAGACGTAGGGAAAAAACACATGGAAGTATGGGGAAAGGGAAGGGGTGGGATGAATTGGGAGATTGGGATTGACATATATACACTACTATATATAAAAGAGATAACTAACGAGAAACTACTGTATAGCAGAGGGAACTCTACTCGGTGCTCTGTGGTGACCTAAATGGGAAGGAAATCCAAAAAGGAGGGGAAATATGTATACGTACAGCTGATTCACTTTGCTGTACAGCAGAAACTAACACAACATTGTAAAGCAACTATACTCCAATAAAAAAATTTTTAAAAAGACAAGTTACCAAAAGATTTGCTTAAAGAATATATCAAGAAGTTCTGCAAGTCAGTAAGCAAAGCATAAACAACCCAGTGGAAAAATGGGCAAGAGGCGTGAACAGGCATTCAAAGAAGAGGAAGCACATACGGCCTGTAAACAAAGAGATAACCCAACCTCATTAGTGATCAGAGAAATGCAGACATTCAACTGGCAAATGAAAAAGTCTAACCAAATGTTGGTGAGGATGTAGGTCCACACAGCTCTCATTGCTCATGGGTGTGTCAATTATTACAACCGCTTTGGAACATCTTCACATGCTCCACGACACAGTGATTCCATTCCTAGTTACATAAACTTTTCACACACATCAAAAAACATTTCATGGCAGCATTGCTCACGGTAGCAGAGATAAGAGAATAGATTAAAGCATGAACCTTTCACACAATGGGATATTATACAATGTTCCAAATGAATGAACCTCTGTGACACCCAATGTGGATGGAGCTTAGTGGCATCATTTTTACTGCAAATGTAAATCCCAAAATACACCTACAACATTTATGCCCTTTTATAACAGTAAAAATGATTTTAAAAAATAACCACTTAGAGACACATCCAAATAAAATGAAATTATATAAAAAGGAAAGCTAGGAAATGATACATTCAGAATTTAGTATTTTGTTTGTATTATGTGGGGGAGGCAGGAGGAAGAGCCGTATGTTGGGTAGTGTGTTTCTGGGAGTTTGTTACATTATTAAACATAATAATGAAACAAATAGGATTATGCATGAAACAATGTTAAGGAGGCTTTGTGAAATAAGTATTATGATCAATACAGTTCAATGCACCTGAAACCCAACTGAGAAAATAAAAGAGAGTGGGACAAATAAGGCATGATTGTACTGGAAAAGTCCAAGGATTTGGAATCAGAAGATCCCTGCATGCAACTGTGGGAATGTTATTTAATCACGCGGAGGCTCGATTTGCTGCTCTGAACAGTGGGTGAAAGTACAAAGAGCCCCATCAAGCAGGTTTGTTGCGGGGACTGAACAAGAACATGTGTGTAAAAAGCATTTCGCACACACTGTCCAGCTTTGCATACACTTCCCCCCGCCACTCTAAATTCTTGTGCCCAAGTGACAGCCCTAGTGGTGATGTCCATCAGAAAATACCTTGTTTTATACCTTAGGTTTTAGAGTGAGCTGAGCCTGGTGGAATACACATGAGCTCTTGGAGCAGATTCTAGGGCTTCCCCGTAGCTGCTCTTCTGTTTCCTGGACACAGAGAAGTCAGGGTGGGCATGTGAGTGACTCATGGAACACCTGATGAGGGGATCTCCAGGCCTCACTGTAAAGCTCCTGCAAACCCTACAGTCCTGTCTTCTTCAGATAGGGGAATATGGAGTTCGCATGCTGGGGTGTCAGAAACAAGACGGAAAGAGACAGGGCTGCAGAGTTGCCTTAAGGAGGGAGACAACCCTGGAGAAAAACTGAGATCTGCAGCAGCTCTTGCCTGGGTGAGAAATAGACATTTGCTATGTGTATTATACAGTAGGTGCTGACATGGCAGGGTTTGTTTGTTACACAGCAGAGTTTAGCCTAGCCTGACTAATACAGCTTTTTTTCAGAGTGTCTTGAGTTCGAACACCGATTCCATCATTTATAGGCTGTAGGACCTGGAACAAGGCTGAACAAATCCCCTATCGAATCTTTGTCTTTAAGATGGTAACAATATTTAATTGCATGATTCTTATCAAGATAAAATAAGCTAATGCATTGTCTGGAACAGAGCAGATACTTGTAACTTGTTTCTGTTCTTATTACTACTACTTGCTAGGCTCTAGGCTAGGCAGGGTAGGAATAGGATAAAGTAGAAGATACATTCTCCCTTCCTTAATGCAAATAGATTTTATTTAGGAAAATAACCCATGCACTGAGGAGAATTTAACAAAATCTTACAGGACATTGTTGAAAGTGCCGAGCACACAGTTAGTGCTGTTACACCGTGGAGGAGGGAGTGCCCTGAGGAGGCCAGGAAGAGGTAGGGAGCTCGACACACCCTGGGTCCTCTGAGCAGCAGGTAGCACATGTGAGCTGCCAAGTCACCAGCTGAAGGTTCTAGCTGGTACAGGATGGTGAGAATCTTAGGCTCTGCCTGGTGGATATGATTCAAGGATTCACAAGGACTGCCCAGATGTGGACCCAAAAAAATGAGTGGCCAGGAACCCTGGGTGTGACTAACCCAGAGGCAGGGGGTGAATCTAAGGACTTACAAAACTCTGCCAGCTCTAAGAGGCTAAACCCTAAACCAGAGCAATAGAGAAGCCAGAGATCTTTGTGGCCCTTTGCTGAGTTGAGAAAAGCTTTCCTTCGGAGCCTGGAGGGCATGTGTAGGGTAGACTGGGCGAGAAAGGAGCCAGGGTGAGCTGCTAGGTCATTAGGGATCCGGTTCCTGTTTTCATTAAGGGTCTGACGGGTAAAGCTCCGAAGCTTGGACCAGGGCCAGGTGGCAGGGCTGAGCAGGGGTTGCTGGGTTGACGTTCAGAAGTTGAGATGCTGTCAGTGCCTTTACTGGTGATGGTAATTGCACACTTCTTAAGTATGCATTACCGCATGGGAGGAGAAGGGCAGATTTTCCTCACCTCGGGCTAAGGAAACAGAAAGCAGATTCTAGTCACATGGATTTGGCCCGAGGCTCAGCGACAGAGCATTTGCAACTTTGGGGCATTGAACCTTGGCTTTCAGATCTAGAACAACTCGGTCAGGTGTCATCTGCCCACATCTCAGTCATCAGAGTAATTTTCTTTATGGTCACAACTCTTCCAAAACCAGAGACGGTTCCCAAGCGATGGTCCTGCAGACGAGCTTCTTAAAGGGGTGGGTCTTGGCTCCGGCAAGTACGTTAACTTCCCTGAGTCTCAGTTTCATCATCTTTAAACTAGGATGATGTTGCTGCTTTCCCAGGATACTGTGGGGCTCCAGGGAGGTTACCACAGAAGGAAGTCTCCAGCTCAGAGCCTAGAGCATGGCAGTAGGTCTTCAAGACAAATGGAATCTGAAATCTGAACTTGCAGGAAGGGGGCAGGACTTTGTCTTGTCTTCTAGAAACTCTTTACATTCAGGGCCATCCCCTGCTAAGCCAAACAGAGAATAAATACAGTGAACTTCTGGGCTTTCCGGAGTTTCCCTCTCTAAAATGGGAATGACTAGGACTGCCTCCCTCCCAGCCCTCAAGGATGAGAGAGACTTCAGTGAAATAATGGAGGTGAAAGCCTTTGAGAACCTCATTCCAGAGTTATCGGAGCATCTTTTGCCTCAGGCTCTTGAAACCTCTTAAAAGCACCACCACATTCTCATCACATAAAAATTGCCCAGGAGAGATCTCCTCATTCCCAGTACTTGATGGGAATCTGGCATTCACCCTCACATTCCCCTGTGATCACAGAGTCTGGTTGGTCCAAAGAGACCACAGAGGGCATCTTTCTGCTGGTTTATCTGCAGAGCAGCCTGCGGCACAAGGCGAAAGTACTGGAGTATCTTGCTCGTCTCCTCCCCTCTGCTGGGGCCCAGGCACTGGTTCACAAGTATAGTCCTCAGCACCCCTTTGTCATGCTTGCTCTGTTTGCCAAGCTAACTTTTATTTCATTCTACTTCCTACTGCAGATCCACTAGGAGAATTTTGCCTACCCTTTTTTGTTTTTGTTTTTGTTTTGTTTTGTTTATTGTGGTACGCAGGCCTCTCACTGCCGTGGCCTCTCCCGATGCGGAGCACAGGCTCCGGACGCACAGGCTCAGCGGCCATGGCTCACGGGCCCAGCCGCTCCGCGGCATGTGGGATCTTCCCGGACCGGGACACGAACCCATGTCCCCTGCATCGGCAGGCAGACTCTCAACCACTGCACCACCAGGGAAGCCCTTGCCCACTCTTGATGTCCCTGTGACTTGTATGTTTTGTGGACACAGCATGTCCAAGGGACTATGGGTACAGGGGAGTCAGGAGAAGCCAGTGAAAGCAGGAAGGGACCACTTTTCACGTCCTCATTGACAGGTGAGGCAGACACGATGAGCAGGTACCCAGCCAGGGCAGACGACTGAAGCATCCTGGTTCTGGCTTTTGAGATGTAGTGTGAGGTGGAAAGAACTGGGTTTTAGGGCTAATTGGATCTGGTTCTGTCACTTCCTGTCTGACCCTGGGCAAGCAACTTCCCTCTAAGAGCCTTGGTTTTCTCAGCTATAAATTTGAGATAATAATTCCCACTGGACCGTAATAGACACTCAATACATGGTCATTGTTATAATTATTCAACTTGCTACTATAAATTCAACGAGTAGCTGTTGAACATGTGCTCTTCATTCCTTCATCTGTTCAAATATCCATTCATTCATAAAATATTTGTGAACTCAGGGTGGTGTCGGGTTCAATGGAAGATCCTGCCAAGAAAGAGAAAGCTTGGATCTCTGAGGCCAAGAAACATGGACTTGAGTTGAAAGCAATGAACAAGAAGTGTTGAATTATAAAATGGAAACGTCATACCTTCTTGACTGTGTTGTGAGCGTTTAGTGGGCTAAGCCTCCAAGCTCAGCATCTGGTCCAAGGCGGACTCACCAAAGGGTAGCCAGACGGGAGATGTATCTTACCTGGGTACAGCCTACCAAGAGGCTACGGAGCATGAGCTTTAGTGCCCACACTTACGTGGGCTTCTTCCAAGGCTCTGTAATTTTATTTTTCTTTCCTAGAGAGGACTCCCCAAACTACACAAGCTTCAAGGCAGATGAATGTTGGCTTATCCTTCATGAGGGATTGGTTTTTTTTTTTTAGTTTTGGCCACACCACCTGGCATGTGGGATCTTAGTTCCCCGACCAGGGATTGAACCCATGCCCCCTGCATTGGAAGTGCGGAGTCTTAATCACTGGACCGCCAGGGAAGTCTGGATTGGGTTTTAACATCAGATGATAAAATAGAAATCTACAAGTGCACACCTCACATCTCGTGCTCTCTGAGTGTCAGGAGCATGTAAGAGAGGTAAAGAATCAGGATACCACGGATCTGAAAGGAAGGTACTGATCAAGGAAGGCTTAACAGTGGAGCAAGGATTTGAAAATTAGAAGCTGCGTGGACTGAGAGAAAAAATGCACGGGGCAGGTGGTGGTGAGGGATATGAGGGTGAGGAAGTATACTTTAAGCAAAATACTCATACAGTTTTCACTTTGCACAAGAATAATGAATAATGTATAATTGGGGAATGGGTGTTTGCAGCCACATCCATCTGGGTTCTTCTACTCACTTGAGTACCATGACTTTGGACAGGTCAAGTAGCACCTCAGAATTTCAGTTTCATTTGTAAATGATAACAGTAACACCTATTGCACAAAATTAGGGAGATGGTTTTGTGAAAGTGCCTTGTAAAGAGCTCTGCTTATCAATATTGGTTCCAATTCATTTTCCTCATACTGCAGAGAGGATTTTCTTGTTCACTAGCACAATAATAGTGAAAAGCACCCCAAGAGGAAAACAAACAAACCCAGAACTCCTAGTAAAAGCTCCAGCTTATCACATGAACTTCAGCAATCCCTTCACTTCTCTAAACCCCAGTTTCTCCACGTAAAACTTTGCCCTTGGTGCAGTTTTTAAACACCAGTGAACTAACGTTTTGATCACCGATCTTTCAATTCCTTGGGAGGAAATAAATGAAAAGGTTCCAATTCCCTCTCCTCATTCTGACCTTTACTACAATATGGAAAGGAGAGTTTCCTCAGACTTTTGAAAAGCAGGGAAGAACACTGAGGGCCACAGCCCCACATGGGCTGGGCTGTAAAGAGGACAGTGACAGAAGATGTCACAGGGGTGGCCCAGAAGTGTAGTTTCCTTTCATGAAGTACAGTGTCCGCTAGCTTTTACCAGAGTTTGCTTCAGTCTCATAATGGACCTGCAGGCTTAATGTTAAGGTTTACACTCTCCAGAGGAGGAAAATGGGGCTCAGAATAATCGAGTAACTTCTCAAGGGTCCCACCTCTAGGAGATGGAGGAGCTGAACTTCAATCCCCGGCCTGCTTTCCTGGGGTCCACAGCTGAGGAGGACTGCATCTATGATCAACGGGAAGTCGAGAGACCTGGTCCACGTGAGAATGCTTGTGGGTGAGCCCGCTTGCGGGTGAGCCCGTCGCAAACTCCAGCACATGGTGAAATTGCTAGTCGTTATCTTTACGCCAGGGAGAACATTTCCACCCTTGCTGTCACAAGGACGGAGTTGGCTTCAATGTCTCATGGTTTTTGCCACCCTTGCACATCTAGGTAACAGCATCAAAAATAAGAGGCTCTATCTTCCGTATACGTTGTGGCTGTTTCTGTTAACCCGTCTCTTTAAGGGTCTAATGAATGAGGCCACCATGGCACCTGCGTGTCACAGAACACACCTGGGCTTACATCTCCATAACGCCAAGGACTGGTTTCAAAAGCCGAGACAACAGTCACTTTTGGAGGCTTTTCCGCCTGTGATGTTCGGCAGCCTCCGGACAGTGACTGAGGAACCGACGGGACCACCTTCTGAGCATCATACTGCCGAGCGATGACACAGGTGGGAGGACACTCCCCGGACCCCGACTTGCCGCCCTTAAGGCAGCATCTTCCGCTCACACTGGTTGGTTCACCATTGGATGAGTAATAAGCCCGCCCTTCCGGCCAATCCCAGAGAAAAAGTAACATGCTCAAACACCCTATTATTACCAATGATAATAAGAGGACTAATGAGCAAGAATTGCTTTTATTAAATAAATCAGGAAAGTGCACTTTACAACATGTTCCCAGGGCACGTCAAGAGGCTCTTAAGAGCTGGGATGCTGTTGCAGCTTGCACTGGTCTCCATCAGGAGGGAGGTCCTCTCCAATTACTTGTCTCTCCACGGCAGGTCAGGACTCATCTTAAATATAAACTAGCATAAATGGACTTTCTGTTTATCAACTACGTTACAGGTGTGTGTCTCCCTCCCACAAACCTGCCTTTTTAATAGGCGCATTTTGGGAATGGTACCATAATTGTAGCCATTTAAAGACCAAGATATTTAACCTTCATCTCTGGCTATTTTTCTCAATTTTGGAATTAATAGGGAAATCTTAGTTTCCTCAGCCCTACAACCTTCTCCAGGGTTAAGTGCAGGGCTCTGAATATACCAAAGTCACAATAAAAGTGCCCAATCAATGTTTTTTGAAAGAATGGATCAGGGCAGAGTTCTCATAGGTGATCTCCATCACCCCCTTGCTTCCCAGGGGCTGAAGCTATCCTAAAAGGGTAGCAATAATAATGCAGAAGGACACATAGCTTGAGAGCAAAATATGTCCGCCTTTGAAGTGCAGTATTTGGTTGAACGATACACACTCTTTGGTGTCCTTAGTGTATTTGACTCCCGGAATAGATTGTATTTTTTATACCTCCTCACTCTGTTCCTCAAAATTATTTTCCATAATCATCATGTAATAATCATGATTTTCTTGATTTGTTCCTTAGTTTTAAAATAACAATGAAAAAGATAGACAATAATATTAAAGACATTATCCAAATTTAGTAAAATGCTTCATGCACGAACCAAAATGAACCACTGACAAACAAAACATTACACTTTGCAGTTCACCCACTGTCCCACTGTTTTAGATTCTAAACACAAATAAAGTCCTCACATAAAACGGCAGAATTGAAGGAACCCAAATTCTGTTTCTTTGCCTTTACAATCTCTGTGCTGTGATTGTCCCCAATCCGTGTTTTTCTAACACCACCGAGCAATTCTCTGACTCACTGACCAGGTGTCCCACAAATTTAACCCAGTTCAACACTATCTACAAGGATGCAGCATCAGATCCCATAGATTAAGGGCTCAGCCCCGCAAGACCCTCCCCCATCCCAGAATCCAGTGGAACATCCAGGTTGTTACCTGTGCTTCCCACTAACTGGCTATAAATCAGAGGTTCCCATGACCCCCTTCTTGGGATCAATTGATTTGCTAGAGCTACCCACAGAACTTGGGAAACAGTTTACTTACTAAATTCCTGGATTATTACAAAAGACATTAAAGGATACGGATGAACAGCCAGATAAGGAGATGATGTATGTGGGTGAGGTCCCGAACACAGGAACTTCAGTCCCAGTGGAGTTTGGGACGTGCCACCTTCCGGGAACATGGATACATTCTGGTTCTCCACCTTGGAAGCTCTTGGAACCTCCTCCTTTTGGGTTTTTATGGAGGCTTCATTCCCTGGGCAGGATTGATTAAACCACAGGCCCTCTCTCCCCATGGCTTTCCCAAAGTTACCTCATTATCATAAACCTAGTTGTGATGGAAAGGGACTCGTTATGAATAACAAGACACCCATTTCGCTTTCAAGGCTCTGAAGCTATTTCAGGAACTGAGGACAAAGACCAAATACTATAACAAAAGATGCTCCCATTGCTCTTACCGCTCAAGAAATTCCAATGGTTGGGGAGCTGTGAGCCTGGAACCGCGAATGAAGATCAACATACGTATTTATTATAAGTTACAATATCACACCATTGATTTCAGATCAACTGTTTTAATGCAGGGAGATATGATAGCACAGGAGCTGAAGGTGGGGGCTGTGTCTGGAAGAGAGGACCAGTGATGGGGAACCACCCTGCCGTCAGGAAGACACTCTGGGGGCAGAAGCCCTTCTCTGAGTCCATCCGGGTAGGGAGGTGGGGGGGGCTATGGGACTATAGAACTGGTTGGTTCTCCAAATTAACTGCCGTATGAAATGCAATACTTAGTAAAGATAATGAAACTGGGCTCATTTGAAGTGCGCGTGTGCGTGTGTGTGTAGTTAAACTCAGTAATCAGAGCAACTCTTTAGAGCTGAGACCAAATATAAGATTTGTGTTGAAGGGGCAGGGAGCATTTTATCACTGACTTTGTTTAGACCTGAAGCCATAAGAAAAGGGGGACTGACTTCAATTAATCACAAAAATAAATGAATTTTATGAAAAGAATCAGTCTGATAAGTTGTTTGTGTATTATAAATGCAAAAAAAAAAAAGAAAAAGGAGAGAAAAAAAAAATCTTTAAATGGATCTCCTGTGTTGGGATCAGGGCAGTGGTTGCTCCATTAATTTAAAAAAACTCTCTGCAGGGCTTCCCTGGTGGCGCAGTGGTTGAGAGTCCGCCTGCCGATGCAGGGGACACGGGTTCGTGCCCTGGTCCGGGAAGATCCCACATGCCGCGGAGCGGCTGGGCCCGTGAGCCATGGCCGCTGAGCCTGCGCGTCCGGAGCCTGTGCTCCACAACGGGAGAGGCCACAACAGTGAGAGGCCCACGTACTGCAAAAAAAAAAAAATTCTCTGCAAGAAAGTGCCCCCCCATCATCCCTTGTCTCAGTGGAGCAGTGATCCCTGGGGAATCTCAGGGATGGGCATGCCTCTCCCTGCCCGGGATCTCATACCTGCATTGCACAGGGCTGAGGTGGTGATAAACAGAAAGAGCTGCTGATCAAACCTGCTGAGATTTTAGGGGATGATTCACTGAGTTTGGGGGTCCTTCCTAGCGTGGTGTTACCCCAAAGAAATAGGAGTCAGTTTGCTTCCCCTTCCTGTAGACTGTCACACACCTGAGGGAACTACTGTCCCTGGCAGAAGGTGACAGCATGAGAGCTAATAGCCACAGATGCCGGGGGGGAGCCCACCGCGCAGTGACCCTGCAGGGGCTCCCCAGCAGGAACTGGCTACATCCCAAATTATGACGTTAAGTAAGATGTCCGTGGTCTTGTCTTCAACGAGAACTTTCCCAGACGTTATCTTGGGTCAGTCTTCCAAAATCCGGAAGGTGGATACCACGCCCCCTCAGCCCTGTTTCATAGCTTAGAAACTCAGATCCAGAGAGAATCATCCAGTCTCCCCAGATCATAGAGCAGAGGCTTGAACCCTGTGCTTTTTTTTTTATTGGGGTATAGTTGCTTTACAATGTGTTAGTTTCTGCTGTACAATGAAGTGAATCTGCTATGTGTACACGTATATCCCCTCCCTCTTGGACCTCCTTCCCACACACACTCCCACCGCCGCTGAGCTCCCTGTGCTATACAGCAGGTTCCAACTAGCTATCTGTTTTACACACGGTAGTGTATATATGTCAGTCTTAATCTCCCAGTTCATCCCCTCCATCCCCCTGCCCCTGGTGTTCACGGGCCCATTCTCTACATCTGTGTCTCTACTCCTGCTCTGCAAATTGGTTCATCTGTATCATTTTTCTAGGTTTCCCATATATGCGTTAATATACGATATTTGTTTTTCTCTTTCTGACTTCACTCTTTATGACAGACTCTAGATCCATCCATGTCTCTACAAACGACCCAATTTCGTTCCTTTTTATGGCTGTGTAACATTCCACTGTATATATAGACCACATCTTCTTTACCCATTCCTCTGAAGCTGTCATTTTTCTGAGTGGCTCTTGAGCAGGGCTGGCAAAGGAGAAGCCCCGAAACGTGCACTGAATATTCTGATGTCACACAGCTTTTAAAGACGTAACTTCAGGTGCTGGGCTGAAAAACAAAGGCCCCCTTTTCTTTTTTAAATTTTAAACAATTGAGCTATTACTTCAGGGAGCGAAGGACACGAGTCACAGGTGGACAGCAGGCAACTGCAAGCACTTCACCCCGACCCAGATGCAGGCAGACACCCACGGCCAGCAGGCTCCCCCCCCTCCCAGCAGTGCCCACCCCTGCAGGGCAACCACCGACCCTGGTTCCGTCGCGGGAGGTCCATTTAAAGACTTTTTTTTCTCCTCTTTTTTTTTTTTTTGCATTTATGATACACAAACAACTTACCAGTCTGATATTTTTCATAAAATTCATTTATGTGTGTGACGAACTGAGTGAAAGCGACACACTCCATCTCAGAAACTTTGTCCTTGTGATTCCCACCCGTGAAATGAGCTTTCCCCAGAAAACCGCCCTGCTTTGCTGCCTCACCTCCACGTGCACCACAAATACCTCCTCAGCAAAACCTCCTCTGAGCAGACGAGTTACAATTGCAGCCCGGACCCTGGCATTCCATGCTCTCGCCCTGATTTATTTCAGGCCACAGTGCTTCCTGGTACCTGACACAGCCCAGGCTTTCCTTGTTCATTTATTCTCCATCTCCCACTAGAATGTTAGCTCCTTGAAGACAAGGCTGTTGGGCTGTTCTGTTTACTGCTTTACTTCTGTTCCTATAACACCAGTAGCATCTGGCGCTCAGTCTCTGCTCAGTAAATATTTGTTTTAAGAAACGAATATCATGAATGAGGAAGAGAAAATTCTCATACAAGTAAGGCTAAAATTAATTACTCTATATATACACCATTATTTTTGTCATTATATATTATAAAGAAAGAAAAAGAAATGAGTATCAGTAGAGCCACCCCAAACACTCAAGCAAATGACTCAACGCTCAGTGCAAACCTTCACTTCTAATTTGGGAAATTAAAAATATAAGCACATACGTTTTACTGGGAATTACAAGCTCATGCTTCAATGCGTTACTCTGCCTTACACACGTGAAGAAGGAAACTAAAGGGAAAATCAAGATCTTCAGAATCAGGAGGAATCCTGGCTCTGCCATCTCCTAGCTATTTGAACTTGGGCAAGCTAGTTTATGTCTATGTGCTTTCTTTTTCTCCTCTTCTGAAAAATGAGAATAGTAATGTCTAATTTGGATTATGATACTAAGTGAAAGACAGAGAAAGGCAAATATCCTATAATATCGCTTATACGTGGAATCTAAAAAAAAGATACAAATGAACTTATTTACAAAACAGAAATAGACCCACAGACATAGAAAACAAACTTATGGTTACCAAAGGGGAAATCAGGCAGGGTGGGGGGGATAAACTAAGAGGCTGCGATTAACAGATACACCCTACTGTGTATTATAAGATGGATAACCAACAAGGACCTATCATATAGCACAGGGAACTATATACTCAATATTTTGTAAGAACCTGTAAAGGAAAAGAATCTGAAAAAGAATATAAGTATATATACATATGTATGTATAACTGAATCACTTGCTGTACACATGAAACTAACAAGATATTGTAAATCAACTATACGTCAATAAAATAAAGTAAAAAGTAATGCCTATTTCATAGTCTCCTTTTCAGCATCATGTAAAGCACTGTTTAACAAATACAAGCTATATCTGTTACATTGTTCTCAGAGTCGACATTGAACACGACGTAGTTCAAACCTGAGCAAGGAAGCTGGTGCGAGCCTGGTCCCTGTACCTGAAGCTATAAAGAAGTGCCTTGTAAGTGAGTCATTATATTTCTTAAAGTTCCTTAAACCCTCGCTCATTCTCTCTGATTCCAGTCCACATCAGGGGGTCAAGATGAGAGTTCTATATAAACTAATGCCTTTAAGATATACCTGCCAATGGAAATTTCCCACAGAAATGAGGGACATCAAGAACACACAGTCCTGGGGACTTTTCTGGTGGCGCAATGGTTAAGAATCCACCTGCCAATGCAGGGTACATGGGTTCGATCCCTGGTCTGGGAAGATCCCATATGCCACGGAACAACAAAGCCCGTGAGCCACAACTACTGAGCCCGCACGCCACAACTACTGAAGCCCATGTTCCTAGAGCCCGTGCTCTGCAACAAGAGAAGCCACCTCAATGAGAAGCCCACGCACCGCAACGAAGAGTAGCCCCCACCCGCTGCAACTAGAGAAAAGCCCTTGTGCAGCAACGAAGATCCAACGCAGCCAAAATAAAAAAATAATTAAATAAAAATTTAAAAAAACAACCTTAAAAAAAGTCCTTTCAAGGACCTTAAAAATAGTCCAGTCGGGCTTCCCTGGTGGCGCAGTGGTTGAGAGTCCGCCTGCTGATGCAGGGGACACGGGTTCGTGCCCCGGTCCGGGAAGATCCTACATGCCGCGGAGTGGCTGGGCCCGTGGGCCATGGCCGCTGAGCCTGCGCGTCCGGAGCCTGTGCTCCGCAACGGGAGAGGCCACAACAGTGAGAGGCCCACGTACTGCAAAAAAAAAAAAAATAAAAGTCCAGTCATAGTCCTTGAAGATTCCCTCCAGATTGATCTTCTGGCTGTGTGACGAGTTACTGGTCTTAACTTTGCAAGGAGGCTCTTTTACTCCCATAGATTCAGAGTCTGTGTGTTGAGCAGAGTGATTGGATGGCCTGTGAGGTCTTTTTCTTTCAAGACACTTAAGAGTTGGAATAAGAAGGAACAGGACAGCTGGAGGCCTAAAACTCCCTTATAGCCTCATTGCTTACCGTGGCTTTCTTCTCTTTCACTCTGCAGGTGTGCCTGGGAGGTTTTCAGTCATTTACACCTTAGTATGAATGAGTTTTGTAGCTGCTTTCATTAGAGCAAGTGAGATGAGGGAAGAGGGAGAAATAAGGATGAGAAGTAACTGAGGAAAATAGGCCAGCCATGAGGGGAAAGACTGCGGAAAGAGGGGGCTCTAGAGCTAGAATCAAGCCAGCCTTGTTTCCTGTGGGTCTAGTTCTGAGCCTAGGGGTAGAAGTCTCAGCTCTGACACGCAGCCCCCTCTGTGACCTGTCTGTAATTTTTACTTCATGGTTGCTCAGAAGAGATTGCTGTCCACCGCCTTCAACTTATTGATACTGTTGCCAAGCCTGCAAGCTAAAGAAACTGTACATAAATTGAGGCCATGTGTAAACAAACAAACAAAACAAAGGAAAAAGGGAGGCTTCTGATGGAAGTTTTGGATCTGATGACGGCTGCTGAAATGTTTTTCCTTAGAAGCAATTAGATTTCTGTGGAACCTATTCGATTTCAATGCAAAGAAGGTTTTTCTTTTTTCTTCTGTAGCTTATAACAATGACCGCCTGGTATACCCAGGGCAGTTGGATGCAATGGAGTAGATACTTTGCCTGGTAATTAATGATTTTATTCAAGAAATATGTACCGGGAGCTTGCTATGTGTTAAACACAGGACAGGAGGCGCCTCCGGTGGGTTAGACAGACAAGGTCCCCACTCTCCTGGCATTCACATTTCTGAGGGTGGGGGGAGACTGGCAGCAAACAAGTAAAAATAAATAAGAAAATTTTAGGTAGTGGTAAGTTCCATGAAGAAAGTAAAGTGCACTGTGAGGGAGATGGCTGGCGTGTGTTGAGGGTGTGTGATAGGTCATACAGAAGAATCCCGTCCAGGACGTGACATTTGAGCCCAGACCTGAATTATGAGAAAGGTGCAGACCCGTGTGCATGGGAGAAATGGCTAGTACAAAGGCCCTGAGGTAGGCATGAGCTTGGCTGGTGTCATTAATGACTGAAAGGTCAGTGAACTTAGAATCTGGAAAGGGAGGTGGGAAGAAACAGGGGACCAGCCAGAGAGATGGGCCAAATCATTAAGACCTTGTCGGCCGTGGTAAGACAACGAGATGACAGTGGCAAATTTAGTGCAGAAGCATGAATTATGTGAAGTTATGGTTTCACTGAAAATGTCCCAATCTTGCACCGTGATGAGAAAGAAAATATGCTCCAGTTTCCTTTGTTTTGAAGATGCTTGCTAAATGCCTGTTAAATGAATGAACACACCATGTTCTAGAGCCCATGAGCCACAACTACTGAAGCCCGCGCTCCTAGAGCCCGTGCTCTGCAACAAGAGAAGCCACCGCAATGAGAAGCCCGCGCACCGCAACGAAGAGTAGCCCCCGCTAGCTGCAACTAGAGAAAGCCCGCGCAGCCACGAAGACCCAACGCAGCCAAAACTAAATAAATAAATTTAAGAAAATGAATGAACACGTAAATGAATGAAGGAACAAAGCATACGAGTGAGCAAGGTTAACAGCAGAAAGGACATTGACCTCCAGCTAGAGTTAGAAGGGGCTGCTGTGCCGCTTGCTGGCTGTGTGGCCTTGACAACTCCTGTAACTGCTCTGAATCTCCATTTCTTCATCTGGAAAATGGGGTAATACCTCCCTGATATGCCCCATCATGAGTGGTGAGGGCCAAACCAGGAATGTATCTACAGAGTGTTGAGGACGTGGGGTTCTTGGTTGGGTTAAAGCCACAGACGCATCTCTCTTTTTTTTTTTTTTTTGCGGTACGCAGACCTCTCACTGTTGTGGCCTCCCCTGTTGCGGAGCACAGGCTCCGGACAAGCAGGCTCAGCGGCCATGGCTCACAGGCCCAGCCGCTCCGTGGCACGTGGGATCTTCCCGGACCGGGGCACGAACCCGCGTCCCCTGCATCGGCAGGCGGACTCTCAACCACTGCGCCACCAGGGAAGCCCCAACACAGACGCATCTCTTGATTTTAACTTCAAAGCTATGATAAACTCTACTGTCCTAGAGTTTTGTTTGGAGTCGATCTTACTTTTCAGCCTGTTTTCTTGTCCGTTGGGTGGTTTGCTTCCTTCTGTGTAAAGTAGCTCTGCTTTTATTTATCCTTAGAGCCTCAAGAGAGAACCCCCGGCTCCTGTACGCAATAAAAATCCGTTGTCCTTCCCTTGGCACCGAACAGCTGACAAAATGCTTTCAGAGATGTTATCTTATTTGAAGCTGGCAACTCCAAGGAAGCAGGTCTGGTTTGCTCTCCTGGCTAGAACTCCGCACAAGATTCACATCTGTTCTCAGCTCTGTCTTTCCAGGCTAAAAAGCCCTCGAGGTTTGGGTTTGTCTTCCCAGGGAAGCGCTTCCTAGCTAGGGTGATGGGTGTATATTTCCGAGGAAAGAAATTCGAATTCCCGCCGTATTTAATAATTTGTCAGGCAGCGCTTCTCTCTAATCCAGATCCCTCTGGCTGTGATTACAGCTGTGTCCTCTTGCTCTGTCTTCAGATGCCCTCTGGAGCAGCATGGTCCTCTGGCACCAAGATGGTTATATCGACTTACCCTGGCAGATTGTCAGATTAGGAAGGAGCCTTGGAGATCAGCAGCTCCATTTTCTTGTTTTACGGGTGGGGACCCCGAGGCTTGCCATGACACAGCCACTGAGCAGCAGACACAGTTAGGGCTGGCCTCCTGGGGCCCGATAGGATGTTCATGGCACCGGTGTACACGGTAAGTACACCAGTTACTCCCAAGCCTCTAGGATCAGTAGCTAAGGACATGGCAAACTTTCAATGCCAATAGCATAGTATAAATCGGAACTGCTTTGCTGGGGAACTGGAGATGATCCTTCCAGATTCCTGCTGATGGGGGAGCTTCAGAATGAGGAAACAGAGAAAGGAAGCCAAGGGAATCATGAGCTATTGACTGGCAACGCTGGGGCTGAGCAGCTCGCTTCCCAGGGATGTGGTGTGGTCCAGCGGGAAAGGCAATCTCCGGTGTCAGGCAGATCCGATTCCTAGCTCTATTCTCTCACCGACAAACTGTAAGGCCCTATCTGAGTCTCAGTGTTCCCCTCTGTGAAATAGGCATAGTTATCATGGAACATTTTGGAATTAGATACACTTCTACACCGTGCCTGGGCTCCACTCTCCTCTATAACTTGGGTTGTGTCTCTCCAGCTTCCATCCAGGGTTGGGATTTGGAGTAGATGGGCTCAGAAGACCATGAGAGAAAAAAAAAAAGGAATCTTAGCATCTTAGTCATCAAATAGCTCTCACAAACCAGACTTTGCTGAGCTATTTCCAATGAATCAGACACCCTCCAATTACATTACCCTTGAAATCCAGAAAGGTATGAAAATCAGAGAACATGCTGGGGGCAAAATACTTTTTGAGTTCTGCCAACTCAAGCTCTTGCAGAAAGTGAATCCGTGAGAGACGCTTCACTGAACCTGGAGCCCGACCGGCAGCCCGGCAGCCCGTCTGGCCTCCCCGCCCACCGTAGGAGCCGGCTGGCCAGCGGGCAGCAGAAGGAGAGCCCAGGGCTGCCTCTGCCACCGCCTCCCAGGGCTCACACCCACGGCTGCCGGAGCCAAGGTGTGCAACGGGAGATGGGGATACCCTGCACAAGAGAGTTTACTGCTTAGTTCTTTTCAGTGCACACGTGCCCAGTGCTCTAGCTTCCAACAGTTTACTTGTCAATTGAGACGCACTTGTGTCCCTGATCAGGGGATACAGTATACTAAAGCCTTGGAATATTAAGAATCTTTTGTTTTCTCCTGGTGGAGGTAGGCGGTGGACCTACCTTCAGCGGCTTTAAGGTCGTATTTAAATGAATCTGCACTCCCCGAGCACACATTCATCGTGCAAGGGATGGGATGAGGATGGTTAGTGGACTAGAGGCCGGTGCTGAGGGCAGAGGGAACAACTTACCCTGTGGTGGGGTGAGATGCCCATCGTCTGACTTCGGGTTGACCAGTTGGCTTACTTGTGCCTTGGACCCTTGGTGTGAACAGGAAGGATTTTGGGGAGAGGATGCCCCTCCTGCACTGGGGCTATTGGTCTTGGTTGCTATCCATTGCAGCTCCCCCGACCTTCCCTCACCCATGAATGAGAATATGGGATGAGAGATGTACATTTTCCCCTAAGAGGGTCTCTAACCCACCCTACGGGGATACAGATCTTTGCGAAATGACTTAAAATCTGCTTTTCTTGCCACCTTTAGTCCTTCATTGCTTTGTACTTTGGACCAGGGGACACTGAACCCAGTAGGTTCCTCAACACTCAGGCGGCCCCATTCATGCTTATGACAGATAAACCCACATAAACAGTGCAGCGGGAAAGAGGGAGATGGGGAGAGAGAATGTCTTCAGGGATATTTAGAGAAAGCAGCCACCCTTCATGGGCATTGAATTCACAGGGGAAGCAGCCCCATCTCCCCAGAACCAGCTCTGGGGTGTGTCCTGCCTGAGGACTCTGTCAAGGTTTTTGATTTTGCTCTAACAAAAGCAGCGCCTTCTTCTTAAGGTTGGAGCAAAGGCTGTTTCAGGCAGCCCAGTACATACTAGGGTGAGGTTTTTGTAAACAACCCAGAGTCAGAAAGGACAGAGGTTGATGGATAACTCTGCATCAGGTTCGGGTGGAATCTTGCAGCCCTGCCCTCCCTTCCCCCACCCCTCCCTCCTTTCTGTGCATCCCTGGAACCAATCTCTGTGTCCACCTCCAGAGATTCAAGCCACATGAGTTGGTGGGAGAGTCCTTATAGGAGATTTAACCCCAAGACCCTTTTCGCCAGAGAGGCGAGGTTGTCTAAACAATCTGTCACATGAAAGATCGGCCTCTGTTCTCTGTGTTAGGGAAGGCTAACAGATCATGGTCTGTAAAGAGGATGAGAAATCCCTTTTATCTTGGCCTGTTTTTTTTTTTTTTTTTTTGTGCCGTACGTGGGCCTCTCACTGTTGTGGCCTCTCCCGTTGTGGAGCACAGGCTCCGGACATGCAGGCTCAGCGGCCATGGCTCACGGGCCCAGCCGCTCCACGGCATGTGGGATCTTCCCGGACCGGGGCACGAACCCGTGTCCCCTGCATTGGCAGGCGGACTTTCAACCACTGCGCCACCAGGGAAGCCTTTGGTCTGTTTCTTTTAAGCAGTTCTATCACTCTAAGGATACCTCCCTGGTGGAGATATTCCGAATGCCCACTGCCTGCTTCCTATCTGTTTGCAGAAATCAGGGTCCTTCCCACACCCTACTCTACCCCTACTAAGTGTTCACTCGTGCAAATTGCCGCTTGTCTACTGGTCCAGAAAATAGAGCAACATACGCTGGGCTGAGAAACAAAAATGCACCCTTCATGTGACTTCCAAAGTGGAAAAGACAGGGCTGACCACGTCTGTGCCGACAGATTTATTCTGCCAAGTTGGAAGGTAGCGGGTGTTGGAAGACCAAAGACTTTGTAGACTTTGTAGTCGGCAGAGCTGAGTTCAGATCCTGTCTCCCGTGGCTTAGGAAGCTGCGTGCCTTTGGGCAAATGATTTCCTCTTTAAATACCTTCTTGGCATGTTTATTGAGAGGATTAAAGATACTGTATGTAAAGTGCTTGGAACTAGTAGGTACTAAATAAGTGATAATTACAGCGATCTGGGTTGAAGCTTTCTGCAAGAGTTCCTCACAGGTTGTATGACATGTGCTATTAATTAATCCATTCAGGCAGTCAGTCAAGAAATACTGACTTATAAAACTGTTTATTGGATAATAATGAGATTAGTAAGTATAGAATTACGTCAGGACCCCTAGACTTAGAATTTCAGAGGAAAACACTCGACAGCAATCATTTGATCCTCACCACGGGGGTCTCCCCTGCATCCTGCCCCAGAGTGGGGTGGGCTGAAGGGCTCCCTCTCTGGACACAGGTCAGGTCACCACTTCTACCCGCTGTCTCTTGTTTTGGTTCCGTGTCCTGTGCGCTGGGATAGAACCTAAGTTTCTTGAGATCAGGAGCTGGGAAGTCACTGCTTATAAGTCAGTGCCTGGAGAGACTGCTTCACCGCTTTGTCTGTTGACATGTTGGCCGACAAGCCCAGAGCCACAGATGCACTGTACTTGGGTCTGACGGTAGAATCATATCCCTTATTAGCGAGTTTATAGGGGTAAGAACGGAGGGTTGCCAGGGAACTCCTGGACCCTTCGGTCTTCTGGATTTTTGGTTTCTGTATTTTTTTAACATCCTTGAAAAGACGAGGACGAAGATGGGGGGAAGGAGTCCCAGCTCTCACAGTGGGCCCTCCACACCACTGCTCCGAGGGTTCTGAGTGGTTTACTGTGGAGGCTGGGGTCCAGGCGTCATACGCCGAGTCTACCTTGTGGGATGAAGCCCCTTGTCTTCCCAAGCCTCGATGTCCTTGTGTGTAAGACAAGACGATTGGAGAGGTCAGTGCTAAGGTTTCTTACAGGACAAACAATCTATGATTTACTTCCCACGGTTTGTGGTTATGAAGGGGGCCGTTTTGGACAGTTACCATATTGATTTTTTTCTTCTGTAGATTCCCGTGTGCCAGAGGCTTCTGGAGAGTGTGTGCATCTCAGGGGTAATAACCTGCCACTTTCAAGTCAAGCCTTGGATGGGAATGATGTAACAAGGTCAGGAATTCATGGGCCCTCTAGCCTCTTATATCAGACTACAAAAAACCACACAGCGAGCCAACAGCTGAGGAGCCCTCCAGGGCCGACCAGGAAGGAGTTAGTCTGCTACTCAAATGTATTATGACCTGGGGCAATCGATGTTCTATCTCCGCAGACAGCTTCTGGGGAGGCCATAACCCCCTTCCAGTCCCAGGCTTCTTTCCATTTGACTGTAGATCCCCAAATATGAAGGAACTAAAGCTCTTTCCTTACCCTTATTCCTACAGAGTCACTGGGAGTCAACTTGGTATAGTCAAGCTAGAAATGCCTGGAGGAAGAAAGTGCCCCCATACTGTTTAATTCATTCATTCGTTTCAAAAATATCTGTAGAGCACCTGCCAGGGGCCAGGGGCCATGCTGGTCATTGGCAAGTCAACCACGAACAAAACCAAACACAGTCTCTGCTTTCATGGTGCTTACAGCCCAGTGGGGAGGCAGGAACTACTAATACAAGACACTAACACACCATCGAATGAGTGTGTAACTTTGAACTTGGGGAAGTGTTATAATGGAAAAGGGACAGTTCTGTGAAAGTGCGTGTAGCCGAGACTGCTGATTGCCGCCTCAGTATCCAGCCTCCCCTCTCTACTCGCTGAATCCGTTTTGTTAGATGGACTAGTGGGTCCAGCTAGAACATGAATTTTCCTAGCCTCTCCTGAAGGTAAAGGTGGCTTTTTAGCTCACCTGGGGTCAGTAAGATACAGTAAACGTTCTTGGGTAGGATTTCTGGGAATTCTTTTTAATGGGGGATGGATGTTGTGATGGCTGGAGCTCAGGAAGCTCTTGAGTAAACATGAGGAAGGGGCTTTGTGCGGGATACACGGTAGGGTTGCCACCAGTCTTGGCCGCCTACCTCTGGGCGGCTCATTTCAAGAGAGAAAAGAACCATGCCCCAACCTGGTGTCCCCAACCTATCTTGTTTAAGCCGCTATTTGTGGTTTAGAGATGAATATAATTTCTAATTGATACAGCATTTGACTTAGAAACTTGACCCAGGCAGAGAGGATGTATAAGGGGTGGGTGGCACTTACCAAGGATGAGTGGGTGAAACTGCGATTGGTGCTGGATAGGGGAATAGCTGTGTTTGTAGGAGGCATCCACCCAGGCAGGGGCTCCACAGGGAGAGGAAGCAGGGTGTGTTCCTGGAACTGCAAGAGGGCCAGTGTGGGTGGGATGCAGAATCCGAAGGGGCAGAGAGGTGTGGAATGAGACGGGGAGGTGGGCTGGACTGTAGGAAATGGGTCTTGGTCCTCATAATAGATACTTTGGACATTTTCCCTGGAGCATCAAAAAGCCACAGAAGAGTTCGAAGCAGAGCGGGGTGTGGTCACTTTGGAAGAATTGCTGGACACAACTTTCCCAGCAGTTAAGGGAGGGGCTCTGGATCCAGATCTGGCCAATGACTTCGAGGGTATGATGCTTGCTGTGTATAGCTCCTATCAACCATCACCCTCACTTTATTTTTTTATTTTCAATTTTTAAATTGAAGTATAGTTGATTTACGATATTATAGTAGTTTCAGATATACAACATAATGATTCAAAATTTTTACAGGGTATATGCCATTAAAATTTTGTTAATTGAAGTATAGTTGATTTACATTGTTGTGTTAATTTTTTTCTGTACAGCAAAGTGACTCAGTTATACATACATATATATATTCTTTTTCATATGCTTTTCCAAGATTATACTCAATTTAAAGTTATTATAAAATCTTGGGTATGTTCTCTGAACTGTAAAATATATCCCTGTAGCTTATTTTTTTATTTTATTAATTAATTTATTTATTTTTGACTGTGTTGCTGTGTGCAGGCTTTTCTCTAGTTGTGGCGAGCAGGGGCTACTCTTTGTTGTGGTGCGCAGGCTTCTCATTGCGGTGGCATCTCTTGTGGTGCATGGGCTTCAGTAGTTGTGGCATGCGGGCTCAGTAGTTGTGGCTCACTGTCTCTAGAGCGCAGACTCAGTAGTTGTGGGGCACAGGCTTAGTTGCTCCGTGGTATGTGGGATCTTCCTGGAACAGGGCTCGAACCCATGTCCCCTGCATTGGCAGGTGGTTTCTTAACCACTGCACCACCAGGGAAGCCCTCCTGTAGCTTATTTATTTTATACATAGTAGTTTATACCTCCTAATCCCCTACCCCTGTATTGCCCCTCTGCCCTTCCCTCTCCCCACCGATAATTTCTAGTTTGTTCTCTATATCTGTAAGTCTGTTTCTTTTTTGTTATATTCACTAGTTTGTTTTATTTTCTGGATTCTATATATAAGTTATATCATACAGTTTTTGTCTCTGACTTATTTCACTAGGTATAACACCCTCTAGGTCCATCCATGTTGTTGCAAATGACAAAATTTCATTCTTTTTTATGGCTGAGTAATATTCATATATATATATATATATATATATATATATATATATATATATATCTCCACATCTTTATCCTTTCATCTGTTGATGGACACTCAGGCTGCTTCCATATCTTGGCTATTGTAAATAATGCTGCTATGAACACTGGGATGCATGTATTTTCCAGATTAACATTTTCATTTTCTTTGGATATATACCCAGGACTGGAATTGCTGGATCATATGGTAGTTTTATTTTAGGTTTTTTTTGAGGAACTTTCATAGTGTTTTCCATAGTGGCTGTATCAATTTACATTCCCACCAACAGTGTATAAGGGTTCCCTTTTCTCCACACCCTCACCAACATTTGTTATTTATGATTTTTTTTGGTGACGGCCATTCTGACAGGTGTGAGGTGACATCTCACTGTGGTTTTGGTTTGCATTTCTCTGATGATTAGCGATGTTGAGCATCTTCTCATGTGCCTCTTTGCCATCTGTGTGTCTTCTTTGGAAAAAATGTCTATTTGGGTCTTCTGCCCATTTTTTTAATCAGGTTGTTTTGGATATTGAGTTGTATGAGCTGTTCATATATTTTTGATATTAACCCCTTATTGGTCACATAATTTGCAAATATTTTCTCCCGTTTAGTAGGTTGTCTTTTCATTTTATTGATGGTTCCCTTTGCTGTGCAAAAGCTTTTAAGTTTAATTAGGTCCCATTTGTTTATTTTTGCTTTTGTTTCCTTTGCCTTGGGAAACACATCCAAAAAAGTAATTCTATGATTTATGACAAACAGTGTTCTGCTTAGGTCTTCTTCTAGGAGTTTTATGGTTTCTGTTCTTACATTTTGGTCTTTAATCCATTTTGAGTTTATTTTTGTATTTGGTGTAAGAAAATGTTCTCATTTCATTCTTTTACATGTAGCTGTCCAGTTTTCCCAGTTCCACTTATTGAAGAGACTGTCTTTTCTTCCTTGTATATTCTTGCCTCCTTTGTTGTACATTAATTGACCATAAGTGTGTGGGTTTATTTCTGGGCTCTGTATTCTGTTCCACTGATCTATGTATCTGTTTTTGTGCCAGTACCATGTTGTTTTGATTACTGTAGCTTTGTAGTATAGTCTGAAGTCAGGGAGCATTATACCTCGAGCTGTGTTCTTCTTTCTCAAGATTGTTTTGCCTATTGGAGGTCTTTCCTGTTTCCATACAAGTTTTAGAATTATTTGTTCTAGTTCTGTGAAAAATGCCATTGCTATTTTAATATGGATTGCATTGAATCTGTAGATTACCTGGTTAGTATGGTCAGTTTAACAATATTAATTCTTCCAATCCACGAATACAATACATCTTTCCATCTGTTCATGTTGTCTTCAATTTCTTCCATCATCATCTTATAGTTTTCCAAATACAGGGTTTTTACTTCCTTAGTTAGATTTACTCCTAGGCATTTTATTCTTGTTGATACAATTGTAAACAGGATTGTTTTCTTAATTTCTCTTTCTAATAGTTCATTGTTAGTGTGGAACTGCAACAGATTTCTATAAATTACTTTTGTATCCTGAAACTTTACCAAATTCATTGACGAGCTCTAGTAGTTTTTTTGGTGGCATCTTTAAGATTTTCTTTGTATAGTATCATGTCATCTGCAAACAGGGACAGTTTTATTTCTTCCTTTCCAATTTGGACTCCTTTTATTTCTTTTTCTTATCTGATTGCTGTGGCTAAGACTTCCAATATTATGTTGAATAAAAATGGTGAGACTGAATATCTTTGTCTTGTTCTTGATCTTAAATGAAATGCTTTCAGCTTTTCACCATTGATTACAATGTTAGCTGTGGGTTTATCATATATGGCCTTTATAAAGTTGAGGTACTTTCCCTCTGTAACCACTTTGTTGAGATTTATTATCATAAATAGATGTTGAATTTTGTCAACTGCTTTTTCTGCATCTATTGAGATGATCATGTGATTTTTATCCTTCAATTTGTTAGTGTGGTGTATCACACTGATTGATTCGTGGATATTGAACCATTCTTGCACCCCTGGGATAAATCCCACTTAATCATGGTTTATGATCCTTTTAATGTACTGTTGAATTGGTTTGTTAATATTTTGTTGAGAAGTTTTGCATGTATGTTCATCAGTGATATTGCCCTGTAATTTTGTTTTTTTGTGATATCTTTGTCTGGTTTTGTTATCAGGGTGATGCTGGCCTCATAGTTTGAGAAGGATAGGTGTTAGCTCTTCTATAAATGTTTGGTAGAATTCACCTGTGAAGCCATCTGGTCCTGGACTTTGGTTTGTTGGGAGTTTTTCTTTTTTTAAATTATTATTATTGATTCAATTTCATTACCAGTAATTGGTCTGTTCATATTTTCTTCTTCTTCTTAGTTCAGTCTTGGGAGATTGTACATTTCTAGGAATTTGTCCATTTCTCCTAAGTTGTCCATTTTATTGGTGTATATTTGTTTACAGTAATCTCTTATGAACCTTTGTATTTCTGTGGTATCAGTTGTAACTTCTCCTTTTCATTTTTGATTTTATTGATTTGGGTCCTCTCTCTTTTTTTCTTGATGAGTCTGGCTAAAGGTTTATCAATTTCCTTTATCTTTTCAAAGCACCAGCTCTTAGTTTCATCGATCTTTTCTATTGTTTAGTCTCTATTGCATTTATTTCTGCTCTGATCTTTGTGATTTCTTTCCTTCTACTATGGGTTTTGTTTGTTCTTTTATCTTCGCTTTATTTGAAAGGTGAAACGAATTTAGGATTTGGTCTCAGATTGTCTTGGTTAAGTCTTGGCTTTATCATTCAACATGTATGAGCTTTAATATATCACTGAGGTTCAAATAATACCTAACACTCAGATTTGCTATGGTTTAGTAAGATAACGTACGTAAAAGTACTTAAAAAAATAAAGCATTACAAGTACAAATTATTATGCTTACTACTACTAACAATTAAAATAGGAAGAAATATTTAGAACATCTCAGCTCTTGGCAACACTAATTAATAATAGTAGTTATCACTTACTGTGCCTATTGAATATCCGATCTTGCACCAAGTACTTCACAGATATTATCTATTTTTAAACTTCATCACAACCTTTAAGAGAGATATTACTCTCCCCATTTTTTAAGGAGGAAACTTAAAAAAGAAATTAAAAAATTAAAAAAATTTTTTTGAAATTAAAAAAGATCAAGTAAATTTCCCAAAGTCACACAGTTAACAAATGACAGAAGCAGGAATTGAACCCGGACTTTCTGAAGTCAAACTCTCAAACAGTAAAACCTATACCATGCCTGAGTCCCAGATCCTGTTTCTAGTGGTATTATTTTGTCTCTGTGGGATACCTTTAATTGTTCTGTGATTTGTATTTACAATTTACCTTGTTTTCAAATGACAGTGCTCTGCTTTTCAGAGGGAACTGACGATGCTGCCACACCTGTGAGACACATACTCTATATATTGAATTATTTTAATGTAATGCTTTTTTTGCCTTTTAGCTTACCCTGCTTTCTTTTTCTTCTTAGTGCTTTAACATCACTTGCTATCGTGTTATATGCTTACTTCATTATCAATTTATGATCTGCTGGCCTGATGGGAAGTTAAGCTCCTTGAAGGCAATAGTTCCATCTATCTTGCTTCCTTCCTATGCCCCCCAGGGCTTAGAACAGAGCCAGGCACCCGATATATATTTCTTGAATGAATAAATACATATGGGGAGGGGCGGATCTGTAGCGGCTCATATACATTGCTCTATCCTGTCTTGTAAATCTAATTGCACATCTATGGAACAGCTGACTGGGTGAGTGGAACCTCTGGATTGCAGCTAGGAAAGTATGAAGAGTCTGTGAAGTGATTGTCAATAGAGGGGAGGCAAACGCAAAACCTTGTGGAGTTTTTCCAAATACATCGCCTGTCCACTAGCCCCTAGCCCCAATTATCGCCTCTCTGTCCCACCCTTCTTTCCTGCTCCCCTAGTGCACTGGGAGCTTTCTGAGGACAGGGACCTCATTTCCATCAATTTGGTTTCCTAGACCCAGCACTCGATGAATGGGCAGGAACTAGTGAATTACACTCAGGGTCTTGGTCTCTTCGTCATGATCCAAACACCAGGCGCACTGTGCCTCCATCTGTAGACCCATGAGGACCACAGGGGCCCATATCAAGGTTGGCTTGAAGGCAGAGTCAAGTCGGGGAAGACGAGGATTTCTCCACCCAGGGCTGCTGATGTTAGCTAGCTCTGCAGGACCAGGACAGAGGCAGGTCCAGCAGGGAGGTGAAGAGGGGAGGAAGGTCTGGTTTGGCAGAGGGAAGGCTGCATGCACACCAGGTTCCATCCACGGCTGTCACCTAGGAGTGATAGAAATTTTACTATGTATAACTTCCGCTAATAGTTAGGGAGAAATAGATTAGAAAGGGAAGAGATTCAATGGGATTCAAACTAAGTTTGACTTCCACTTCTGTCCACACCAGCAAAGTATCTTAGCTCACCCAACCTGAAGCGCTTCTTCTGCAAGAAGGGAAGACAATGATACTTACCTCATTGGGTTGCTGTGAAAATAAAATGAGATAATGTGTATAAAACACTCAGCACAGTACTGACACTCAGAAGTGCTGGGAAAATCATTATTAAATTGCCTTATATATGATAAAATACTGTGCGGATGAAAGGGATTATTAGAGAGGTGGTGGGAGGATACCCAAGGGTCGGGAAGGGACCCCTCCTCAAGCCTCCCTCCTCTGGCCCTGCCCAGATGCTTGACATTCCAGCCTCCGGCCCTTGGGGAGGCCCTGTTTAAATGCAGATTTTATCTGGTACCCTTTAATGGCATTCATTCCAGTTATTAGCACCTTAACCCTAATCAGATTAACCTCAGCTTAAAAAGGAGTCTTGGGCCCGGAAATGTGGAGTGAGGGAAAAGGTAGTGTGTAGGGGTTCACAGCACCCGGAGGTTCTTAACCCTTGGGTGGCCTTGGAGGACCAAGGGGAGAGCCTTTTAGGAGACCCGTGAGGCTGGATGCACCGCATCACTGCGAGTGGACTGGAGGGAGGGCGGGACTGGCACCGGGTGGCACATTGTTCTCTTTAACAAGTGCAGAGGCTGCTGGGATGATCACTGGCCATCTATTTACAAGGCTTTAGGAATTTACAGTGGCCTGGGCCATTCTGTAATTTCTCAATCAAAAGAGCTTAAAGGTTCAACTACCCTCCTGCAGAAATGCGGGGAGGCAGAGGTTGGGACTCAGGATGGGGAGTTGTCTTCCTTAATGAATAGATTTTATGTTTTAGAGCTATTTTCAGTTCACAAAAAATTTGAGCAGAAAGTTCAGAAAGTTTGCATATATTCCCTCTCCTCCTTTATTTCCCTATTACAAATATCTTGCATTGGGGTAAAACATTTGCTATAACTGATAAACTAATGTGGATACATGATTACTAACTAAAGTCAATGGTTTACATTAGGGTTCGCTTATGTTGCACTGTTCTATGTGTTTTGCCTGTTTGGCACCTCGGGGGCTGGAGAGGGCGCTGGCTTAGCATCCCTGGGATGTGATCAACACTGTCTTCCCTCCCCTCTTCCTTTTTCCTTCCTCTCCACCTTTCTATCATTAACACTTTTTCTTTTTCAGGTTTTGATAGGTCTTTTATAAAAGATTTAGAGGCACTTTGTGAATGGTTATTTACCTTACTGCCCATTTGAATCACCTATGGAAGTTGAAAAAAAAAAAAATCCTGGTGCCTGGGACCCAGCCTGATTCAGTTAAATATGATTTCCTGGGTGATGCGCAGACACAGGTGTTGATTCAGAATCTCCCCAGGTGTCCCTAAGTGCGGCCAGGGTGGCCAGCCAGTGTCCTAGGTTGTGTGCCTTGGGGGCCACTCCGGACTCTCAGGGGTGCTCCTGGAGGGGTCCACGGTAGGGCAGAAGGAGATCACGTGGGTCTCTGGGGGTACAAGTAGCTGTGGAGAGAGCACTTCACATTGTCACACACGTGTGCAAAAAGGCACGTACGGGATATCGGGGGCAACATTGTTTGAGATGCTGAAATACTGGGAAAACCTAAAGGCACACTAGTGGTACATGATTACATAAAAAAATGACAGCTCCATACCTTGGAATATTACACAACAGTTCAAATGAATAAGACAAACCTGTATGTATTGATACTCAAGGTGATGCTCAGAAACTGCGGCCCCTGCTTGAACATGACAGCTGACTGGTCAGAACGGATGCTGACCGTTAGAGGCAGGAACCAGCCTTTGTCAGACGGGTCCCCCAGGTGAAATACATCAGGCAGAGGATCCACTTTGCTGACACGTGAAAAACATCTCCAGGGTGTTGTTAAGTGGAAAACGCCAGCACCAGCACAGCATGGAGAGTGAGATCCCCTTTATGCATGAAAAAGAAGCCCTAAAACTAGGCATAAATATACACATTGGGCGGTAAATTAGAGGAAAAAATCCAGGAAGGAGATCTAAGTCTACAAGGATAGTTACCTCCTGGGAGGGGACTGAGGATGGTGAACGGGGCCTGGAACATTTTAGTTCATGTAATTCTGTGTCATTTGAAAAAAATTTTTTAGGGTGAACACATGTTTGTATATTATATGTGTAATGAAAAAAAATAAGTAGATAATTTTTTTATGAGAAGAAAAAATGCCTCTGTGGCCAAATTTCTGGACTGTAGTCCTGGATCTCTCGCCTCTGCACAGGACTTGCCACCCAACCCTTTGCACCTTAGTTTCTCCATCCCTGAAATGGGTATAATATTATTTTATATAGTGAAGATGAAATGAATTGAGATATATGATTTTGGGTGTGGATAAAAATATACCTGAAGTGGGGTGGAGAGGTTGTCTTTCTCCAGCAGATAAAGGGAGATGATTCACTTTTCAGCAATTCCCTCTGGGAATGAATGAAAATTATCAACATGAAATTGCATACATAGAAAACAAACTTATCGTTACCAAAGGGGGAAGGGGGGAGGGATAAATTAGGAGATTGGGATTAACATATACACACTACTATATATAAAATAGATAACCAACAAGGAGCTACTGTAGAGCACAGGGAGCTCTACTCACTATTTTGTAATAACCTAAAAGGGAAAAGAATCTGAAAAAGAGTCTATCAATCTATCTATCTAACTGAATCACTTTGCTGTACACCTGAGACTAACATGACATTGTAATTCAAATATACTTCAATTAAAAAAATTATTACCAAAAAATAAAATAATACGTCTTTAATAAGAAAAATTTTTTAAAAAGAAATTGCATGTAAGTCAAAAGCTGTGGACAAATGGGAGGACCATTCACTGGCTACCCCTCCCATTTCTACCAGCCACCACCTCCCTTTCATTTATTCATTCATCTCTTAACCATTCACCAAATTCTGACGAAGCAAGTTTAGACTGGTGCCTAAACTCCAGTCCCTCACAAAAGTGACCTTATTTGGAAACAGGGTCACTGCAGGTGTAATTAGATAAGATGAGGTTGTCCTGGAGTAGGGCTAGCCATTAATCCAACATCACTGGTGTCCTTACAGGAAGAGGGGACAAAGCCTAGTGATGACAGAGACAAGACACTTGCTGCAGCTACATGCGCACCCAGGACTCCCAGATCTCAGCCACCACAGAGGCTGAGAGGCCGTAAGGACTCTCCTCTACAGTTTTCGGGAGCTCGGCCCTGCCCACGCCTTGACTTTGGACTTCAAGCCTCTAAACTATAAACAATAGATTTCTATTACCTTAAACCACTCAGTTTGTGCACTTTGCTGGGTCTGTCCTAGGAAACTAACACGGGGGCAGTGAAAGCACACGTTTGGGCTTTGGAATCAGACAGATCTAGGGTTAAATTCTGTCCCCATCATTCTAGTTGTGTGATCCCAGGTACCTTATTTAGTGTGTCTAATCCTAGTGTCCTTGTCTATAGAGACAGAGAGAACAATAGTGCCTGTGTCACAGGTTATCAATACTACGGAGTGAAATAACATAAATAAAGCACGCAGCACAGTCCTTGTACGTGAGACACTGAGTAAAATGTCAGACCCCCCCTTAAGCATTTATTATCCAAGCCCTGGGTTTTCTATATACGTATGTGTGTGTTACATATGTGTAATAAAATTTGAAAAAGCATTGTTACCACCCTTGAAAGAACTGCAGCTGGGGAAAACCCAAGTAAATTGGATTGCTTGTCTCACCCTGAATTCTCCCCCAGGGTACGGGAGATAAACCACTTGGTTTATCAGGAGGGGAAATGAACCTTTGCCAACATTGACTCTGTTGCATCAGGCATCATATGAGGCAACCCTATGAAGTAGGGACTATTTTCATTTCCACTGAAGGTACATCATTGTCATTAAAATCTAACCTGGGGGGCTTCCCTGGTGGCGCAGTGGTTAAGAATCTGCCTGCCAATGCAGGGGACCCGGGTTCGAGCCCTTGTCCGGGAAGATCCCACATGCCGCGGAGCAACAAAGCCCGTGTGCCACAACTACTGAGCCTGCCCTCTGTAGCCTGCGAGCCACAACTACTGAAGCCCGTGAGCCACAACTACTGAAGCCCACACACCTAGAGCCCATGCTCCGCAACAAGAGAAGCCACTGCAATGAGAAGCCCGCGCACTGCAAAAAACAGTAGCCCCAGCTCACCGCAACTAGAGAAAGCCCGCGTGCAGCAATGAAGACCCAACACAGCCAAAAATAATAAATAAAATAAATAAATTTATTTAAAAAAAATCTAACCTGAGGACTTCCCTGGTGGTCCAGTGGTTAAGACTTCGCCTTCCAATGCAGTGGGTGCAGGTTCGATCCCTGGTCCAGGAGCTAAGATCCCACATGCCTCAGGGACAAAAGACCAAAACATAAAATAGAAACAATATTGTAACAAATTCAAAAAAGACTTAAACAAAAAGGGTCCACATCAAAAAAACAATGTTAAAAAAAAAAAATCTAACCTGGATTCAGGACTTGTCACAGTTTTATTCCCACAGCTCAGGTCTGTTTCAGCCTTCGGTGCCCCATGCTCCTCTACAGATGCTGGATGAACCAGGCCTTAATGTGTCCTTGCCATCTCAGGCCTTGGCCCCTACTGCCTTTCCATGGTGTACGGAACCCTCTCCCTGCCATTTCAAAGCGTCTTGGCCCTGCCTAAGTGCCCCCTCTGTGTAGCAACCAGGTAGGCACAAGCTCAGCCCAGCTTCGCCCAGGTACCCCTGCAGCGCGGCACTCAGCCGACCTCGCCTCCTGTTTCCTAACCCAGGACCTGAGCTCCCTGGAAGAATCCGCTCACACAAGCACCACTTGTGGGGCTACCCTCGAGAGAAGAGTTGATGAGCTGGAGGATAAGTGTTGTATCCTTTTGTTCTCCAGAACCACAGCCCTGAGATGGATTTCATAAGCTCCTTGGAGGATTCTGGTAGGATCCAGCATTAGCTGTCCTTAGTGGCGGCCAATGGATAAAGCATTCTGCTAGAGACTTTCCCTTCTCTCGTTTCACTTCCTTGGGCCCTAGGATCACATTTCCAAATAAATATCTGAGACGCTACTTTGCGCAAACCCCTAGAAGCTTGGTGCAGTCGCCTTTCAAGGTGCGGGTCAAATATCCAGGGACGTGGGACCAACCTACTCAGCCTCGTTGATGTCCCCGTGCTGTTAGGTCTTGCCGCTCTTCCAGCTGCCTCCCACCTTCCGCACAATTTTGTACCCTGTCACCACACTGCATAGTAATTGCTCCCACAGGGAGCTTTGCTACCAGACTAGAAACTCACTGGGGCAAGAGCCTATGTCTTAATCATCTTTGATTTATAGTGTCTAGTAGATTATTTTCACTTAGCAGGCGCTCAAAAGTGTACGTTAACTCTATTCCTTGGGTTATAAGGGCCCTCACGGATAGCACATCTTTCCCTGGGACAAGGTGGAGAATTGGGGCACATTCTCAGTGGTGTTGTCTCTGGGTCCCCCGCAGGGGCCCAGGGGCCCTGCTGGGCCCCTGCCTCCCCCTAGCAGGGTCCTGGGAGGTTTGTACGCCTTTCTGGGTGATTTTTAATGTTTCCCTTCTGTTCTACCACTTGGTGCCTTCCACTAGGAAATATACGCTCACTCCTATTTCTCTCTCCCTGCCAGATATTATACCTTATAAGGAGCACTCCTGAGGTTCTCCAGCTCCTTTCTTCAATAAACAGGTCAGAAGATGCTGGATGCTGCTAACCTACGTCACATGTAAAAGTATTTCTTTCTGAGAAGATGCTGCCTAGGTAACGTAAAATGAAATGTAGGTATCAATATAATCTCAGTTCAGAACCAGTAAAAAGTTAGGAATCTGTATTAGAAGAATACATTTTGAAATGGAAAATGTTCATTATAGAATATTAAAGGAAAAAATCAAAAGCAGATGTGGTATGATATTAACACACCCACCACTGAAAAGTTATATGCTCAGAAAACAAGAAGCGGCTGGAAAGTAATCACCAAAATGTTAAGGTATCTTTGGTGGTGCAATTATTATTTTTCTTCCTTAATGTTTTTGTTTTCTACAACGAATATATGTTACTTTATTTATTAAATAGGTTCTGTATTTTCATGGTACACAAAAAATAGATATTTACTGAAAAGAAAGTCCCCCCGTCCGTTCCTGGCCCCCATCTACCTGGTTCCTTTCTTTAGAGGTACCCACAGTTACCAGCTTCCGACACATACACACACCCAACACACGATATATTTTACACAAGTTGTAGCATATTATATACGTTGTTCTGCGTCTTGCTTTCTTTACTTGACAATGTATCTTAGTAGTTTTTCTGCATCAGGATAAAAAGCTGCCTCCCCCTTTTTAATCGATGCATAGTATCATGTTACATGGACGTATCAAGATGTATACAGATGGCAAAGCATTTACGTTATTTCCGACTTAAAGTCACAGCATGGTCGTTACAAACAACGAATGTCCCCGACCGTCATTTTTCACATGTGCAGGTGTATTTGGAGGCTAGATGCCCAGAGATGAAATTAACTCAAAAGGTACGTGAATCTGTAATTTTGACAGAAATCGGAAAACGTCACTGGGCGGAAGATGGATCATTTCACACTATTATTAGCAGTTTGTGAAGGTCTGTCTTCTCACACTCTCATGAGCAGTTATCGAACTTAAAAAAAATCTTTACCAACCTTACAGGTGAAAAGATGGCATTTCATTGCACCTTAAGTTTGCATTTCTCTTGTAATGAATGGGGTTAACATCTTTTCATATGTTTAAGAGTTACAGATCTTTGACTTATGATGGGGTTGCGTCCCCATAAACCCAGTGTAAGTTGAAAATTTCATGAGATTAAAATACATCTAGTACACCTCACTTAACGAACATCATTGCTTAGACTTGCTTACCTTAAAAGTGCTCAGAGGGCTTCCCTGGTGGTGCAGTGGTTGAGAGTCCGCCTGCCGATGCAGGGGACACGGGTTCGTGCCCCGGTCCGGGAAGATCCCACGTGCCCCGGAGCGGCTGGGCCCGTGAGCCATGGCCGCTGAGCCTGCGCGTCCGGAGCCTGCGCTCCGCAACGCGAGAGGCCACAACGGTGAGAGGCCCGCGTACCGCAAAAAAAAAAAAAAAAAAAAGTGCTCAGAACACTTACATTAGCCTACAGATGGGCAAAATCGTCAGACGCAAAGCCTATTTTATAATGAAGTGTTGAATATCTCATGTAATGTGTTGAATACTGTACTGAAAGTACACCATCATGAAGTCAAAAAAATCATAAGTCAAACCACCCTAAGTTGGGGACTATCGATATTTGGGTTTCTTTTTCTGTGAACTGTCCCTATTCTTTGTCCATTTTCCATTAGATTGTTGGATTTTCTCTTATTTAATTTTAGTTCTTTACATATGAAGGAATGTAGCACTTGCCTCTCATATGAGTTACAAATATTTTTTCCAGTTTGTTGTTTATCTTTTGGGTTTTCTGAGGTATTATAATTATTAGTGCTGTTATTTTGTTTTTGTTTCATAGAAGTTGTAAGAAGTTTTTCCAGGGTAAAATTTATCACTCTTTTCTTTTATGCTTCTGGATTTTGCATCATACTTTCTCTCAAATGAGGTTATAAAATTCTTCTCATGTTTCCTTTTAGTAATTTGTGATTTCATTTAAATCTTTCATCCATCAGAATCTATTTTGGTGTTAGTTATGAGATAGGGATTCCCTTTATTTTTTTCTTCAGATGGATTTCCCATTGAGTCAACACCTTTAATTTAATACGCAAAATTCTCATATATCCTTAAATCTACTTCTGAATTTTGTATTTGGTGTTAGTGATCTTTGTTTCTATTCATGTTGTTTTGATTTTGGAGGACAAAATATATCTGGTAGTTTCAATCTTCCTTGTTACTCTAATTTTTCCAGAATTTTCCTGGATATTCTTGGTAATTTTTCCATGTGAAATTTAGACCCAGCTAGTCTAGTTCCAAAAAAATACCCTTTTGGTATTTTTATTGGGATGACATTAAATTTACAGATGAACTATATTGACAGGTTTATGGTCATGAGAATTCAGGGATGTGGTATGCCTTTGTATGGTTAAATCTTCTTTTGTGTCTTTCGGTAGCATTAACATTTAAAATTATAGAGCCTGAATATTTCTTAAGTTTATTCTCAGGAATTTTTTTTTGATGCTATTCTAAATAGGGTCTTTTCTTTCTTTATGTTTTCTAAGGAGCTATTTTTGTATATGTGAATGCTATCTGATTTCCATATGTATAAATGGAATTTGTTAAATTCTGTTTGAGTTTGTAATGTTTCTATTTGATTCTCTTTTTTTCAGGTATACCAGGGATCTGCAAACTATAGACTCTGGGACTAATCTAGCCATGCACTGTTTTTGTACGGCTGAAGACTAAGAATGGTTTTTTTACATTTAACAGAACTGTTTTGTTTGTGGTACTCGGGCCTCTCACCGTTGTGGCCTCTCTTGTTGCGGAGCACAGACTCCGGAGGCGCAGGCTCAGCGACCATGGCTCACGGGCCCAGCCGCTCCGTGGCACGTGGGATCTTCCCGGACCGGGACACGAACCCGTGTCTCCTGCATCGACAGGCGGACTTTCAACCACTGTGCCACCAGGGAAGCCCACATACTACTTTTCAAAGTTGTGAACTGTAGAAAACAGACAGAGGAAGCATTTATACAATTTTGAGAAAAATAATAGAATAAACTCTTATGTACTCACCGTCTAAGGCAAGAAATAAAACTTTATCATTGCACAGGTGTGCACCTACATGCCCTTCCCCAATTGCATGGCTCCCCTTTCCTCACTCAGAGCTAATTTTGTGCTAATTATTTTCTTTCTTTTCTTTAGAGATTTCACTTCCTAAGTAGTTCTCTAAGTCACTTTAATCATGATCTATCATTTACTTCATATAAATAGAATCCTATTGTACGCTGTCTTTGAGCTGTTCCTTTTGCCCACTGTTATATTTTGAAGCTTTTTCCCATTCTGACGCACAGAGTATTTCTACGTGTGACTCTAGCTCAAGGGACTTATCTATTCTACTGCTGATGGACATATGGTTCGCTTGCATTTTTTTCTTCTACAGAGAATACCACTATAAACAACATTCTTGTGAAAGTCTCCTGGTGCACATGTGCAAAAGCCAGATAGTTTTCCCATAGTGATTATGACATTTCAAATTCCCATCAGCACTGGATGATAATTCCATTCCCACTAATCCTTGGAATTGGCAGAATTTTGAATATTTGCTCATCTGGTGAGTCTGAAAAGTATGTTGTGATTTTAATTTGCATTTCCCTGATTATTAATAGTTGACAGTTTTATATCTGTGTGGAGCGTTTGTGCTTCATTTTCTGTGAAATTTTTGACAATTTTGTTTATTTGGCCGGGGGGAGGATGTTTGTCTTCTTTCTACTGATATGAAAGAATTTTTGTATTTTGGATACTAATCTTTTTGGTTCTATTATTCCCATGTCTTCGCCTCCTCTGTGGTTTTTGATAGTGTCTTTCGAGGAATAAGTGATCATAATTTTAATAAATGATCTTAATTTTAAAAAGATGAGTAATTTCTTTATGGTATATTGAGCTCCTTTTCAAATGCTTACTGACCCTTCGGGTATAATCTTTCATGAAGCTCCCGTTCAAGGCTTTTGTCAATTAAAAAAATTGTATTAAAAAATATGTCTTTTTCCTGTTATTTTGTAAGAGTTTAAAAATATATTTTGGATATTTGTCCTTTCTCAGATATACGTATTGTGAATATTTTCTCCCACTCTGTGGCTTGCCTTTTACTTTTTAGATGTCTTTTGATAGCACAAGTTTTGAATTTTGATAAAGTTTAATATATCATTGAAAAAATTTTGTACTTCACACTTTTGCATCCAGTTTTTAAAAGATTTTCCTACTCCAAGGTTATGAAGATATTTTCCTGTTCAGTCTTCTGGAAGCTTTCTGGTTTTAGCAATCATGCACGGTTTTATGATTCATCTTAAATTAACTTCTGCGTACGGCATGAAATAGGGGTTATATTTAATTTTTTTGTATAAGGGTATCCAGTTGTTCTAGCACCACTTATTGAAAAGTTCTTTTTTTCCCTATTGAATCACATTGGCACCTTTGTCAAAAATCAAGCGATTGTGTTTGAATGATTTCACTTCTAGACTTCTCTATTCTATCCCGCTCTTTATTACGACGATACCATACTGTCTTATTTCTATAGCTTTATATTTTCCTGAAATATGACAGTGTAACTTCCCCAGTTTTTCTGCCATCTTTAAGATCGTCTTGGCAATGCATATACAATTTAGAATGAGCATGTCAATTTCTTCAGAAAGGCTTCTGGGATTTTGTTTGGGACTGCATTGAATCTAGAGGTCTACAGATCAATTTGGGACAAGCTGAGGTCTTAACAACCGTAAGCATGCTAATCCATGAACATAGCATATCTCTACAGTTATTTAGGTCTTCTTTTATTTCTTTTCCTCAGAAATATCTAAAAATAATCAGTGTCAAGCTCTCTCCCATACTTTGTTAGATTTGGAATTTGATTTTTTTTTTGAAAGCCATGGTAAATGAGACCGCTTTTTGTTTCAATTTCCAATTACTCACTGCTAGTACATAGAAAATGTAGAAATAGACTATATATAAATATAGCCTACATAAACACAATTGATTTGTAAATATTGACCAGTAACCTTGCTAAATTCATGTGTTAATTATAGCTGTTTGTTCTTAGATGTCTTTAGATTTTTTTAAGTATGCTATCAGAGATAAAATTTTACTTTTTTCTTTTGTAATATTTACACCTTTTATTTATTTTTCCTGCCTTAGTATACTTCCTATGACCTCCACTATAATACTAACAGAAGTGGTGAGAGTGGACATCCTTGCTGTTCTCAGAGGAAAGTATTCAATATTTGACTATTAAGTGTGATGTCACTGTAGGTTTTTAGAAAATATTTTACTGAAATTCTAGGATTAAGAATTTTAAAATTAAAAAATGATAAAAGTAATAAATAATCTTGTGGGTATCTGAACAAAAATTCTCATACGTATAAGGAGAATGCTATCAGGCTGGCTTGAGGCGTCAACAACATTCTAACGTTAGAAGAAAGTGAAGCAAACACCGCAAAATGTCAAGGAAAAGGTGTCATAAGAATTTTACACACCAATAGCTGTCATTTTATGTAAAGGCACTGACAGATATTTTTAAGCATACAAAAGTTTTGGAACTATACCACCTAAGAAATCCTCCTTAATATCTACTAGATTGAGCAGATTTAGCCGGCATTTTTCTAGAGTAAAAATGGTCAATGATTAGCAATTTAGTGGTTTAGTTTAATAGAAACATGAAGGGAACAGCCATGTTGAAGGATTTAAATAGAGAAGGACAGTTTTTAAAATGTGTGTATTGTGGTTTCAGAAGAGAAAGTAAATGCTATCGATTTGACAATGTAGAAATAATAATTATAAATAATAAAACTCTTGAGATGGAGAAGGGAGAGGAGATGAGAAGTTTAATTGCACTTATCTCTTCATCCTTCACGTGGGAAGAGGGGAATGTGCAGCCAACAGGATATTATAAAGCTGGGACAGACCGTGTGAATTGTCTGCCCCCAATCCACTTGTAGCCCTGTTTTCTCTTCCGTTCTTTAATGGAAGTTGGAAAGCTAAAATTCTAGCTATCCCAGCACACTTTGCAAGTAGGGAGAGCTGGGTCACACCATTCCTAACCAATGAGATCTCAAATCTGCTTGGAGAGGATTTATGTCCAATACAAAGACACAGTTACAAAAGGAGAAGACTCTGGTCCCGTTTTTCCTGCCTGGATTACGAGTGAGAGCCCAGAGGAGTCATTTATTCACACTGTAGCTCGTGGAACTAAAAGATGGAAGGAACTTGGGACTACGATAAAATCGTGGAGCCACTCAAACAGACTGCCCAGGCTAAGGACTTTTATTTAAGCCCTTCTTATTGAAACTCTGGTTTATTTGGTTCCTGGTTATTAAAGTCAAACTCTTTCTTAACTGACTCAGATTTGCGGATCCAGAGGTGAGGCTCTGAGATCCAGACCTGGCTGTGTAGGGGAGGCACCGAGCCGGTGTTAACAGCACAGGTGTGGAAGCAGACAGGCTCTGTCTGTGTCCTGGCTCTGCCACTTACTGGCTTTGGGTCCCTGGACAAATTACTTAACCTAAAACTTAGTTCTTCATCTTAAATCTGCATAGTGAAAAGACTTAACTTGTAACATTGTTTTGCAAACCAGAAATGCACGTACACAGCTTAGCGTAGCGACTGGCACGTGGTCATGTCCATGAGTTGTGACTCTTTAAAAGCCAAATGTCAGCTCGAGCCACTCTGCCTTTCTCAGATATGATTAAACTTGGCTTGAACGCCCATTCCACAGCCCTGTGAAAATCCGGAGCCCATCTGCAGCAGGCAGACTTCTACGGTGGCCCCAATGATCCCTGCCTCTTGGTATTCATGCCCTTGTATAACTCCCTCCCCTTGAGCCTGGGTTGGACCTGGTGACTTGCTTTTAATTGACAGAATACGGCAAAATGGAAGGGATGTTGCTTCTGTGATTAGATTATAGAAGATTGTGACTTCTGTCTTGCTAATAGACTCCACCGCCTTCCTGGTTCGTGTGCATTGGTGACCGTGCTGGAGAGATCCACTGTAGCGAGGACCTGAGGGCAGCCTCTGGTCCACAGTCAGAGAGAAGTTGAACGGCAGCCACAATCATGTGAGCCCAGAGGAGGACCTGAGGGCAGCCTCTGGTCCACAGTCAAAGAGAAGTTGAACGGCAGCCACAATCATGTGAGCTCAGAGGAGGATCTTTCTCCAGACGACCTTGCAGATGAGACCCCAGCATGGACGACACCCCCTAAGAGACCTTGACTGTGGCCTTGTAAGAGACCCTGAGGCAGACGACTCAACCATGTGCAGATCCTGACCCACAGAAATGATGAGATAATAAATATGTTGTTTAAAGCCACTAGGTTTTAAGGTAATTTCTTATGCAATAGAGGGCTAATACACTTTAAAAAAACCTTGATATTGGTCATATTTCTGTTTGCCTTAACAATCAAGTGTCTGTGCCCCTTCACTGTTTTCCACAAAAATATCCCATCAGATCTGGATATTTTTGCAGTGGGGTATATTTAATGAGGATTGTGGGCTAGGGGAAATTTCATCCCTTCTCTCCTTCTTTTTCTTCATGAACAATAGCAAATCCTTCCTCAAGATGAAGAAATGAACAATAGCAAGTCCTTCCTTTGACCTGAGCCAAATAGTTCTGCCCAAGCACCTGCCAAAAGATACAGTTTCTTTCTTAAGAGAAATTCTGGAAAATCCAAGTTTTCTCATCTTGTTCCATAATAGTCTTATTGCTGTTAGTGGGGAAAAGAAAAAAAAAAAAGAAGGAACCATGGACATATCATCAGGAGAAGAGAAGGCTGAGGTGTGAGAGAAACCCTCAAACCCAGGGTAGATTCCAAGAGTTCAAAGAGAAGGTCAAAGAGAAACATCTCTGCACACCGAGAAAGGATGAAAGGAAACAGGTTTGACGTCCACGAGAGCTAGAGGGGCCAAGATCTCTTTCTTGAAAGGCAGCGAGCCACAGGTTAAGTCAGTAATTTGTCTGGAACCTTTCAGGTGTTGCCCTCTTGGAGGCTAGAGAGTGATGTGGCCTTCACAGCAGATTCCCACCAGCCCTCTCAACTCAAATGCGGAAGGTCGGAGAGGAGAAGGATCTCCCCTAGGGTCACTCAGCATAATGTAGCATCATGGGTCCGAATGTTGCCTGGTTCTTGTGCTATTCCCTAGACCTGCTGCCTGACCAGGTTAGAAGGGGGAGGCCGGAGGAGAATGTCTCCGCATTCTTGTTCTAATGTTAGCAAGAGGGGGCGAGTAGCAGAATGGAGCCCAATCCTGGGCGTGAAAGATTTGGGCAGTGAAAATAGAGAACTCCTTATATTGGGTGTGTGGGAATGGTAGCGTCCTGGAGATTGAATACAAGAGTTCAGGGCAGAATGTTGACGATTGGAGCTAAGAAGAAGGATGGGGACCAAGTACTAAGGTAAAGCATTCGTACTGGAGATGGCTGGAAGTTGGGAGTCAGGAGCGTGTGCCTGGATACGTAAGTATCCAAACACAGACCTCTCTTTTTATTTGGCATCAACCTCATCACTGGCCACTCGTGCCCTGGTGTTTTTACCTTATGTCAGGGTTAGTGAGTGGTAGGGATGGGATTCTACGGAGGCCCCTGGACTCCAGTCCAGAGCATTTTCTACAAGGTGTAGGAAGTGCTACATCTCCTGTGGACCATCAGTTAGAAATCCAATTGCTCTTTGAAGGGGACAAGAAGAATAACTAGAACACGTGGAAAATCCCACGTTTACCAAGTGTGGAAACCAGGGCAAGTCATTCACTTTCTCTGCAGGTGTGTTCAGTAGTGATTATTCACTTCCCCCCAACCCCCAGTATCCCCCACTTGCACCATTCCGCTCTCCTGATGCTATCAATTCTATTTTCAGAGGGAAGAAGAGAAGCCCTCAAACGGGACTCGCTATAGACACCCAGCTCACCACCAGCTTGTACTCACACCCCCACCCGTCTGGGGGTCTCCCCGTTTGTTGGGGAGCCTGTCTCCTGCCTTCTCAGCCTTTGTGGGGCCACTGATGACTATCCGTCTCTCATGTCTTCAACTTCTTTCTCTTTCTCTAAAGGCTTCTCATAAAGATTATGTGTTCAACCCTCTCCTACATATAAAAACTTCCCCTTGATCCCCCGCCCTCCTCTGGACTTTCCTTTCTCCCTCTCTCTCTCTCTCTCTCTTTCTCTCTCTCTCTCTCTCTCCAGAGCCAACATCTTGGAAAGAGCCAAGTCCATCGAGTCCTTTTTCTCAAGCCCTACTGGGTCCTCAGTGCCCTGCAAGCTGGGTTTCATCCCAACCACTTCAATGAAACTGTGGTCCCCAAGGTGACTATTGGGCTCCATGTCCCTAATTCAATGGACACTTTCCTGTCCTTGTTTGGTATCTCTGCAGCTTCTGAAGCAGGTGTCCACTTGATCCTGAGAGCACATCTCTCTCTGCATCCCATGAAACAACACTCCAGTACTTTACTGGTTTTCTTCCTTCTTTTCTGACTTTTCTTTGATAGACTTGCAACTTCCTCACTTCCACACACCCCTAAAATGGGCTCTGTCCTGGACCCTTTTCTACATATTCCCCCCTGGGGATCTTAATCTCCATCATGGCTTTACCGTGACCTGCCGGTGACTCCAAAATCTAGATGTTTAACACAAATTTCTTTCCTTGAAATCGCCCACTGGAAGTTTCCTTTTGGAAGTGCCAGAACCTTAGATTCAACATGGTCAAAGTAAAACTCATCTCTCCCCAACAGCTGTTCCTCCTTTTGTGTTTTCTCTCTTGGTAAATGACACCAAAAACCACTCAGGTGTCTAAGTCAGAAACTCAGACATCATTCATTTTTTTTCCATTCTTTTTCAAATTCTTTTCCCCTTTGGGTTATTACAGAATATTGAGCAGAGTTCCCTGTGCTGTGCAGTAGGTCGTTGCTGGTTATCTATTTTAAATATAGCCGTGTGGACACTTCAGACATCATTCTTGACTATTCTTTTATTTTTTTCACAGACAACAGAAAATCCTGTGGTTCTAAATCCAGACTATCTCTCCAGTGCACCCATTTCTACCCTTCTCCTGTGCCACCACCTGAGACCAGGCCACTACGTTTCTCACCTGTGTTATCACAGTAATTAGTTCGTAGCTGACCCTCTTCCTTACACTCTGATTCCTTCCCATTGAGTCTCCATATTGCAACCAGATTGGGCCTCCTGAAATACAAACGCGCTCATATTAAGATCATTCAGGGAGGGATAAATTAGGAGTTTGGGATCAACACATACACACTACTATATATACAATAAATAAGCAACAAGGACCTACTGTATAGCACAGAGGACTATACCTATAAGGGACAAGAGCCTGAAAAAGACTAGATATATACATATATGTATAACTGAATCATTTTGCTGTACACCTGAAACTAACACGACATTGTAAATCAACTATACTTCAATTAAAAAAAAAAAGAAATAAGACGGGTTACATGGAAAAAAAAGACAGAAGAGCAGAGATAAGAAGAAAAGAAAAGAAAAAGTATAGACAAGATAAGGTGAAAAAAAAAAGATCCTTCAGTAGCCTTTCATTGCCACGTGGTCTTTTCTGATGCTGCAGCCTCTGTCTTCGCTCACGGTGGCCCCTTTGTATACGTTCTAACCCAGTGCCCCCAAATTGGCTACCCATTGGCCCATTAAAACCCACAGGTGTGTTTTATTTGGCACGCACAGTATTTTTTCTAAGCTGAGCTGACATTTAAAACTAGAGAATTTCTCATAAAAGTCCAGGTTTCCAGATTCCTTTAAAAATTGGAATATACATTAATACCCTCCTCCCCCCATTCTTGTGTGTTCACAGTCTGTTGTCCCTTTAGATGGGGCGTGAGTTGTCTAGTGCCTATGGTCTCCCACGCCCCAGGGCCTCCACTACAGTAAGTGACCACCGTTGTCATATTTGTACTGCCTCCTCTGTCTGCAATACCCTCACTCCCTTCTCTTTGCTGAGCCACCTCCCGCTTTTCCTTGGGTCTCATCTTAATCATCACTTCCCCACGGAAAACTTCCTTGAACCCTAGGGCCCTATTTATGTGCTCCCACAACATGAAAGCCAAGAGTTTCTCCTGTGTTGGGGGAACCTAGTGCTGCCCAGGAGAGGAGGGGAGGTGGGCTGGGAGGCAGTGACCGGGGGGGACTCATGGTGAGCATGGGACTCTCCACCAGCATTTGTGACCACACCATGTCCCTGAGCAGGGGCTGATATATCCAGCCTTCCCAATGGGATGTGCTTTCCTAGGTCACATTGCAAATGACTTTCCAGCCCTCTGTTTGTCCTGTATTTCTGGGTGCCGTCCTTATGCACCTTATGATATGGAGAAGCAAGTTAGTTAGCTGTCGGCTGACGTATGCCTAAAAGTTCAAGGGTACACGGTGCTGTGCTAGGAACAGGAGATGTGTAAGTAAATAATACATAGCTTTTACCTTGAGAAGAGTATCCAATCCAGTGGGGAAGACACACACAAATGCGAATAAGTAGTGAAAGTGTTAAGAGCTTTGATAAAGGTGTGCAGGTGGGTGCAATAGGGGTGCCGTTGCTGCAGTGACAGTTTCTGCTCGAGGAATCGGGAAAAGCTATTCCGAGGAAGGGAGGTATGAACTGAATCTTGTGGGACAGATGAATCGAGAACAATACAAAGCTTGGAAGAAAAGCCACGAGGGGAGGTCCTTCCGAATTCTATAGGTTCAAAGGACTTATGGAAATAGAATTTCCAAATACATCAAGCAAAAATCTGATACAACTGAAGGAAGAAATAGGCAGTTCAGTCACTGCTGGAGATTTCAATGCACCTTTCTTACCGATTCTTGCCCTGGAGAAACGACTCAACCTTTTGGGCACTTATTTTGCTCATCTGTACAGTGGGGATAATGCCGTTCTACACTGATCTTTAGAATTATGCGGACGAAGCAGACGTGGAAGAACTTAACAGTCTTTCAAGAACTGAACAAGGTGTATCCCTCTCCTCCTAACTGAAATAAAATGTTTTGCTCATCATCACGTGGCAAACAAACAAAGTCGAGAATATTTACATTGTATCAGGCACTGGATGCTGAGGGGTAGAGAGAGCTCAGACAGCGTAACGTCCTCGAGCTGCTCAGAGTCTGGTACAGAAGACAGACACTGATAATTTTATGATACATATTTACATAGTATATGTACAAATAATTATATAATGTATCTAATATATGTTCTATGGTAATATCTATGTTTATACATTATAAATAATAATTTAATTTGAAAGTCTTTTACATAGAAAGACACAGAGGTTACCAGGCATCACCAACATTTAGTATTTTTTCCTTCATTCATTTATTCAACAAATATATAGCTGCTGGGTGCTGGGCCCATCCTGGGGCTGCACAAATGGTGAGTGAGACCGGCAAGGTCTCTTCATTTGCGGAGCTCACAACCTTAGAGACCCTGTGGGGAGAGGTGACGGCACTGCTCAGATAATAAACAAATAAGTAAACAAGATCAAGCCAGATAATGACAGATGCTTGGAAGGAAATAAACAGGGCAATTTCGTAGTCCCTGGGGAGGGCAACTTTTGCCGGCGTGTTTGGAGGAGGCCCCTTCGATAGAGACCCAGAGGGTGGGGAGTCCGCAGGGTGGATGGTGGCAACGGTGTGTGTGTGTGTGCAGAGCAGAGGGGTGAAGGGCGCTTGAGATGGGGTGACAGATGTGACCAGCTGGCACAAAGCACACCTAGAACAGAGCAAAGCCATCTCTGCAAACTTCTTAGAGGGAGAGACCCAGAGGGCAGGGGTTTCTCTCTGCAGGCCGGGTAGGGGCTACCTTCGGGAAGTTCCAAGTACGCGCAGGCAGGGAGCAGCACACTCCGCCACTCCTGCAAATGGTGCTTAAGGGCTGGCACCCCACCTGAGGTTACCAACCAACTGGGTTGGGCGCTGCGGACTGGGAGACGACTGGGAAACGGAAAGGGACTTCCCCTCCGCCCTTTCTGAGCCTCACCCCTTCCTCCATCTGCTCCTGTCCCCTCCCCCCAGAAGTGTATGTGAGTGTGTCACCCTTGCAGGAGGTACTTGTATTATATTTAAGCCAAGAATCCTGGAAGGTTGGAAACGTTGAGGACACCAAAGGAAGTGCAGGAAAGTCCGGAACCATGTGAAGTGGAGACCACGTTTTCTCTGGGGGCAGGAGGAAAGAAAGGCGTACAGCCACCAGCCGCCATGCAGCCAGCTGGGAGCTTCGAAGGTGGGCCTCCTGGGCATGTTGGTCCCGTCCATTCTCCCACCGCACCTCGGGGTTCAGAAGGGTTGTGCTGTTCTCTTAGCTAGTGTTATATGAGGAGGAAATGAAAGAGAAAACTAAGGGCTTTCGCCTTAATTCATGTCTTCTGATTAGGTTGGGGCTGGACTGAGTTAGGGTGTGAGTGTGCGTGTGTGTGTGTGTGCACGCGCGCACACACAGCAGCAGCAGCGCCCGTGCAGTGGATGTGTGTAGCTCAGTGCGTGGGATTCCAGTTGGGGGAATGCTTTACACAAAGTGCATATCTAGCCAAGTCCATTTCCTTTCTTGTCTGCCCTTTTCTCAGAAACGCAGCAACCCTCCCTTCAAAGCCGAGGCCCCTGGTTGTCCGTGGCGTGGCGTGGCGTGGCGCGCGGATGGAGAGAGGGGCGCACGGATGGAGAGAGGGGCGCGCGGGGCAGGTCTGGGTGGGAGCCCTGGGGCACCCCTGGGCTCGGATGCCTTGCAGATGAGGTCACATCCTCTCCCTCCCGCCTCCTCCGCGGGTTGAAAGGCGGATGAAAGGCCGGGGAGACTGAAATGTCCGTGAAGAGGGCCGGGCCGGGCCGGGCCGGGCTGGGATTACCGATATGCGCTCCGGCCCACCTTCCGCTCTCCCGGGAGGACGGGAGGCCGGGCCCAGGCGCCTGGAAGGAGACGCAGAGCTGGAGGCCGCTGGGCTGGAGGGAGGAGGGAGGCCTCCAGGGAGGGCTTGCAGGGCGGGTGGGGATTGCGGGGAAGTCGGGGACCCGGGAGGAGAGGCGGGGGGAGCGAAAAGCCGAGGGGCGCGCTCCCCTCTGCATCCACTCAGCGCACTGCCTGCAAAAAGCAGCTGCAATCAGGGTACCCGGCCAGGAAAAAGGATGACAAATTGGATGGCTGTGACGTGGCAGAGGAAATCGCTCTCTAGAAAAGGGTGTGAAAGTGAAGGAAAGAGAGAAACTCAGGAGGGGAATAGAGAGCGCTGTTCGGTGTCACACCCTGGGAACCAACGTGGGAGTTGAAGCCAGGATCCAGGCAGGCGCCCAGCTCCACAGCGAAGACGGCTCTGGGGAGGCGCTGCCCTGGAGGGACCGAGGCATGGCCTTTGCGTCCCTCAAAGTCATTTGGGACATAATTTTGAAAATGACCCATTAAGAATCTAGAACCCGTGGATACAGAGGGCTGATTGTATACACATTTTTATAATAATTTTTTTTTTTTACAATTTAAAAATGTGAAGTATCGTTGGTAGAAAAGGTAAAATTTTATTGGAAATGCATTCTAAATTTAGCCCATGTATCCCTGATGAATATTACCTATGTGATTCAACATCAATTCCATTCTGATTTTTCATTTTCATGGGCATTTGTTCACATAAAAAGTAAATGATGGGAAGTTTTATGTGACAGTGTCACTCAGTTCTTTGAACTACTCCCAATTTATTTGCTAAAATATCACATAGTAATGCATCATCAAAACTACCTTTTGTCATTCGATGATTTATCAGCTGATAATTTATGTCCTCCCTCAGTTTGTTAAAAACAAAGCCGTTAGATTTTGAAATAAAAGCCATTTGACTGAAGAATGGATTTGTTACCCAGACAATAGTGTCATTCCTTTCAATTTCTGGAAATGCAGCTAAGAAGGCATTACCCAGACATAGTCAATGACTGTTAAGTATACGTCTTACTCTTTCCGTTGTTGAACCAGATGGACTCAGAAAGCTTCAGGAAGTAGAAATATTTGTTAATTTCAGTATATCTTTGCCAATACATCTTTGCATTGAAATGCTTTTATTTTGTCACTCGCTTTATATCTATTTTCATCAGAACCTTGGTGGTGCAGATTTATCTCACTCAATTTGTGGAAAATATTTCATGGATAACTAACCAGCCAAATCAGACAGCTTCTGTCTGAAAGAACCTGCCTTCATTTTTCAAATCAAGGAGCTGTGTTAATAGGAATCCTTTTAATAACTTTGTCACTTTTGAGTTCTAATTTTTAGATGGAGAGAGATAGGAAGAAATGCCAAGGACACTTGCCATGAGTTTGTCACCTGGATGAAATATGGACGCAGCATCTTTCACATTCTCTGCTGTGGCTCGCTGGGCTTTGCTGTCACAGGACCGTCCCTCGGAAGCCATATAGCCTTTGGCAACAATGGGATCAAGAGATCACTCAATAACATTGCTATCCTTCTAGTTTCGTTCTATGGTCTACCTGAATTGAGAGCATCCCAGCATTATCCAAAACACACCATTTTTAACGCAGAGTTTTGCCCTTAACAGAAATATGTGTATATCAGAAAGGGGGGGGTCACATCCTGGTGCCTTGATTAAAGACCTCACTGACCTCAACTTTTCAAACTGTTCCCCCTTTTGGATGCCCCTGAGATTTGTTGTTGCTGTTGTCGCTGTTTGGCCGCACCAAGCTGCACACAGAACTTCCCCCAACCAGGGATTGAACCTGTGCCCCCTGCAGCGGAAGCACGGGGTCTTAACCACTAGACCACCAGGGAAGTCCACGGATGCCCCCAAGATTTTAATGCCCAGGAGCAACATGCTGTCATGAGATGTCAGGATGGGTGAGAGGTGCGCCTTTATCTGTAAAATGGGAGCAGAGTAATGGAGGAAGGAAAGGTGGGAAAAGAGACCCAACCTGACACTTCGATGGATGGCAGGTGCCACCATCCTCAATGGATCAGTTTTAGCAAAGCTTGAGGAAGTTGAGGATCTGGAGATGGACACCTTTCAGATGATCCACGCTCACGTGCCCCGTGGAAAGCCTGCATGTACCCTAAAGGACCAAACCACTAGAACTTCATCAGTAGAAATGGTTGAATTCCACACTGATGCCTGCCTTTGCCTGAGACCTTGCTCTGCCCTGTCTTCTCTGTGCTTGGTTTCCTCTGTATGAGCAGTGGTGCGTGTGAGGCTCCAGGTCTCTCCACCTGCATCCCATCAGTCACCTGGGGCTGCTGGTATCAGAGCTGCTCATCTCTCACATGGACCACGTCACAATGTCCCAACTGAGCCTGCTGGCTCCATCACATCCATTCTCCGCACTGCAGTGCAGTGATTTGGCTAAAATGTGAATCTTACCATGTTGTTTCCTTGGGTAAAGCCCTTCAGAGCTCCCTACCGCCCATAGGATAGAGTGTAAGTTCCTTACTACAGTGTGCTGGAACCCTGCCTGCCTTTCTAGTCTAATTTCATTTTTTTTTTTTTTGCGGTACGCGGGCCTCTCACCGTTGTGGCCTCTCCCGTTGCGGAGCACAGGCTCCGGACGCGCAGGCTCAGCGGCCACGGCTCATGGGCCCAGCCGCTCTGCGGCATGTGGGATCTTCCCGTACCGGGGCACGAACCCGCGTCCCCTGCATCGGCAGGCGGACTCTCAACCACTGCGCCACCAGGGAAGCCCCTAATTTCTTATCTTGCCTATATTTTCCAGCGTGTGTCTCTGGGATAGAAAGTGGAACTTCCTATGGTGACTTCCGCATCTTACGGTGACGAGTGCACTGAGTAGCCCCAGTTTTAGGCATGCAGAGTTAGTACTCAGCCTGTGTGGTGTTACTGGAGGCGTGTAAGGAAATCTTTCCGCTCACTCAAGCTGGCTAAAATTGCAGCATTAGACTTTCTTTCCTTAGATTTCAGGCCTTACTTCATCAGTTCCCTTCTTCTAAAATGCATGTGTCCCTGAGACGTGAATACACGTCTTCACTAACAGTACCTCAGAGGGCATTAGTTGAACTATTGCCCAGACATTTTCTACCCAGACAATTAGCTGAAAGAAGAAGGTATGCAGTAAAGAGAGGAAAAAATGACTTAGGAATATGGCTGGCTCTCTAGAACGGGTGTTCCCGGATGGGGTCACATGCTTGGCAGCAAGAACACCCACTGGGAAGGGTGATAGACCGCCTCCCTAAGAGGGGTTTGGCCAAAGGTGGCCTTTATTTGTCACCTCTATTTTCGGGGTCTGGTTACTTCGACAGTATTAGAAATGGTAACTGTTGTCACAGGTAAGCGTTCCAGACGCTGGAGGTTATGCCCAGCCTGTTTTCTGTCCTCCAGGTCGACAGTTAGATTGTATAACCTTGAAGAGAATATCTCTCCACTGGTTTCCATAGCAGAGCAGGATTGGGGGCAGGCCAGGCAAAGAGCTGTCAGGGACAACACTCTGTGAGAGGTATTGAGACATCAATGACATCGAAGAAAACAGAATTTCCTTTTTTTCAGTAATCACACCTCTTAGGGGCAGCAGTATGTGTGGTTAGAATCCTTTGATAAGCCATTTGGTGGATATTTGCATAGGTAAAGCCCCAGGGAGGTACTCAAGTAACAGCTAATAAGCTGCTTTCAAAGAGCGCAGATGTTACGGACTCCTCAGCTCTTCCTGATTGGGGGTGTGCAAGTATGGGGTCCGAGCTGAATTGCAGGGTGATGGTCGTCGTTTTTGTTACCTTTGTTGAGTTATAATTGACATATAACATCGTGTAAGTTTCAGGTGTACGTGTTGATTTGATACACTTACATACTGCAAAATCATTGCCATCATACCATTAGGTAACTCTTCTATCATGTCATCTAATTGCCATTCATTTTTGTGGTGAGATCATTTACGATTTACTCTCATAGGAATTTTCAAGTGTATAATACAGTATGAGTAACTCTTAACACTATGATACACATTAGTAAAGTAAGATAAACTTACTTTTATAACTGGAAGTTTATATCCATTGACCAACGTCTTCCCATGTCTCTCACTCACCAGGTCCTGGTAGCCACCCCTCTGCTCTATTTCTGTGAGTTTGACTCTTTTAGATTCCACACATAAGTGATATCACAAAGTATTTATCTTGCTCTGATAGACAGTATCCTTACTGTATTCCCCCAGGAAGCACCTAGCATCTTTAAACAAATGCTGAATACCTTTTAGATAAAATGTAAATGCTTACCTGTTCTGGTAAGCATTTTAGAGCAGAGTCTAGCCTTTGCTACGGAAGTCTGGAACCTAGAGCAGTCAATTCAATTCTCAGGCCGTTATTAATAGGCTAATTTGGTGTGATTTAAATCGTGCCATCTAATGTGGCTTCGTGAGTAATCAGGGCAGAATTCTGATATCCACCTCTTAGAGTCTGATGTGTATCTCTTGGTTTAGAACAAGGGCAGGAAAAGGGAGTGTTAAATGTTTGGCCCCCTGTATTAGTTTCCTAGGGCTATGGTAACAAATGACCACAAACTGATTGGCTTAAAACAACAGAAATTTATTCTTTCACAGTTCTGGAGGTCAGAAGTCTGAAATCAAAGTGTTGGGAGGACCACAGTCTGTCCAAGGGCTCTAGGGGAGAGTCATTCCTTGCTTCTTCTGGTTTCTTCTGCTAGCTCCCAGGTTCCTTGGTTTGTGGCAGCTTAACTCCAGCCTCGGCCTCCATCTCTGCGTGGCTTTCTCCCCAGGTCTCTTTTTCTGTGTCTGTGTGTCTCAAATCTCCCTCTCCTTTTTCTTGTAAGGACACTGGTCATTGGATTTAGGGCGTACTGTAAATCCAAGATGCTCCTTGAGTTAATTACATCTACAAAGACCCGATTTCCAAATAAGATCACATTCATAGTTATTGGGGTTTAAGACCCGGACATATCATTTTAGGGGACACTATTCAACCCAACATACTCCCCCAAACACTAACGTCTATTAGGGAGCAGAGAACATTGAAAAATAAATAACAACTGTCATTTGTGGAGCATGTGACACGTGTGGATGAGGGCTTTGGGCGTGGCCGGGAGGCAGGGAGCTAGGTTTTGGCAATTAGGACCCTTGGGGAGGGGGTGTGGTTGACCTTGGCCATTGGGATTACTGCTCACGTGAGGTCATGTAGCTGGCTTTGATGGATTTTAAAAAATTAACCTTTTATCGATGTGCACATATTATAGGTGGACAGTTTGATGAAATTTTACTAACTGGACGCTCACGTAACCAGCACCTGAATCAAGACATAGAACACCAACAACGCCCCATAGACCCCCTCACGCCAGGTATGACCTGCCAGCTGCCATCCTGACCGTTAACAGCATAAAGATTTTTGGGTTGCCTTTGTAATTTACATACATTTATATATATACGATCATGCATTATGAACTGTGTCCGTCTTCTTTCCCACAACATTATGAGATTTTTATGAGATCGTCCGCATTGTTGTGTTTAGTTTCATATCATTCATTCTCACTGCTCTGTAACGAAATTGGCTTTTCACAGGGATGGCCTGGGTAGGAGGCATTAGGCTTTAGGAAGCACTGGCCATATGGGACCCTCCCCTCAGTGTGTCCCTGCAGCCAAAGGCTACTTGGGCGTTTTACACAGGGATGGAGGGAGGCCTGGGACCCTAGCAAGTGTGGTTGCTTTTAGACAGATTTAGGAGACAGAAGCAGCAAGGATTTGATTAAGAGGAGACATTAAGGGGTATTAAGAAAGAGGCAAGGGTTTCCTTAAAGAGAAATGAGAGCATTTCATGGGGGCTTCTGGTGTGAGAGAGTAGGACAGTTTTACTGTGGTCCTCAGCAAGGTCTCCGAGCCAGGAGACCCAGGGCTTATTCTGTCTATTTGGTAGAACAGAGTGAGTTTTGAATTTTAGAGTGTTAGTGGCCGGTAACTGTAGGCGGCATACGATAAACTACCCCCCAATTCTGTACTTTAAAAAATTGCTTTAAATTATCTTCAGGAGCAAAGAGAGAAAACTACAGAGGAACTTGATTTTAATTCCTGTAACTTGACCACAAGTTCAAGAGAAACCCCCATTCTATGATTTCAAAGTGGTTCCAGATTTGTTACTGATACACTTTGACTATGGTTCTGAATATCAGACACCCAGTCTGTGGCTTCCTGTACAGAAAGGTAGTAGATTCTACTTAAAAAACTAATAAAAGGAATCAAGTCTTCTATCATAAAGAGAATTCTAAGTGTGTGGAAGAGAAATAGATCGCTTTTATTGAAACTGAAAGTCCAAGGTTAAATGTTCTTAAAGGAGGAAATTGAAATGACGGATATGTTTTATTTTTTATCTTTTTTTTTTATTGAAGTATAGTTGATTTACAATGTTGACAGGCATATTTTAGATGAGTCTAGAACAGAAACAAAGTTTGAATTCCAGTAAGGTTAAACGGAAGAAGAGAAGCAAAATTTTACAAAAAGCAGACTGGAATGACTTTCCCAGGGGTAGCCAGGATCCAGGAAGATCTGAGAAATGTTTGTCCTTTTCGATCTCCTGGGAGGACGGCTGCAGAACGAGAGTACATTGTAAGAACAATTGACAATGGCCCCTTGAAGGATGGATTGGACAGCTATGCAAAGGGGTTATGAAAATTTGGACAATGAGAGACCAAAAGATCAGTGTGAAATACTAAAAAGAAAAAAAAATCATTGAGTGAACTTTACTGTGACCAGGAAATGCCACTGTCTAAAGGAGTACCTGAGAAATTCATGGAATTTGGTCTCTGAAGAAAAGCACAGGAAGGATGAGATGCACGATAGAGCAGCCAAGCAGGACAAATGCCGAACAAGTCCAGACGCGAGAAGACGCTGGATTGATAGGAGAAGACCTCTGAGTGGGATTTTCCAGCTTAGTAAGATTTGTCTAAACAGCGGTTACTTTGACCAGACCCAGAATTAATGATTTCATATCTCCCATTGTGGGAAATCCCATAAGAAAAGACGCCGGAGGATTATGTTCAGAAAACGATTCTTGGAAAACACAAGAAAGGGCTGGCTTTATATGAAATAAAGGGTTAAACTGACACAAAGCTGAGCTTGCCCGGAAGAAGCAGGGGACAGTCAAGAGGAAGACAACACGTGAAATATCTCACCTCTGCAGGAAAAGATTTGAGGAAAAGCAATGATAGCCAAAGGGCGGATATATATATATATATTGTTTTTCAAAGGGCAGATATTTTTGAAGGGTCTACGAAGAAGAGCGTTTGAGAAGACCGTGCCGGGTCTCAGCAAGGATACCCCTGCGTTGGGATGCCCACAGGAGGGGGCGGACGTGCTCAGGCAGCTCCTGGAGCCCGAAAAGAATGCACGTTCAGAGGTTCTGACTGTTCTGGTTGGGAAAAGAAGGTACCTCGGATAAGAAGACCTGGTCAGTGGAGCCGCCATCACTGCAAATTGCTAACTTGGTATGAGGACAAGACGGTCTTTAGACCGTGCTGTCTCAGAGGGGGACCCTGTGCATAGTCTCCCTCCCCCCATATGACACTTGCACAGTGGCAAAAGGACCCCGTCAGGGGAGATTTGACCCTATTTAGTTTAAGTGGATTCCAGACCCCAGTCTCCTATTGCCTGACTAGCATCCTGGCAGAACGGAAATGATTTTCTGAGTTCATGTCTTCTCTTCCTCCCCACCCCAACCGCCCCCTGCCACCTTGAGTCTCTTTCTTGGCCTTCGCAGCATCACCTACAGAGCCCGGGGAATATACCTCTGCTCAGATACCTGCCCCGGGAGCTGGGGATTTACTGAGCATGCAGCCAGCACAGCACTCATCTGTTGGGTTCAACAGCTTAGCCCCCTGGATGCTTTGTAGATGAAGCTCATGGGAGACTTGGCCGCCATCACTTCTGAGGTGCTGAAGGGTCCATGCCCCTCTCCACTAGACATGGCCCAAGCTGTGGCCGCTGAAGGGACCCCAGGTCCACCCAGACCCTCGGGGCCCCCCCCGGCTGTGACTGAGCAGAATCAGAAATTCACCATGGGAGTGAATTTGTGTTAAGTTTGGGCTTCTCTGTGTTGGCGTTTTACAGTGCGCTTATTTTTATAGCGTCCTTTACTGTCACAGTAACTCTGATGTGCTCTATCGCGCTACATGTAATCTGAGATGGAAAATGGAGTTCATTTTCCAGTTTAGGTACTGAGTGGCCTTGGGGTCAATTTAAATGTCTTGTCCTGTTTTGTTCCTGACCTTCAGGCAACCAAAGCTGCTTTGCCCAGCCATGGTTCTAGGAAGCACCCAAAGGACCAGTAGCTGGTATTGGGCAAATTTCTCCTGATGATAAGGGCAAGAGCGCCCAGGCCTGGGGGGACACACCTACCCCTAATTACCATAAGCTCAGTGGGTAAGTTCAGTGAGTTCAGTGAGCCAGGAGTTGGGAACCTTAGCTGGCAGCATACGGAGGTAACACAGTCCTCCTCCTGTCTGTGGGGGACCGAGATGATTGGCGGCTCCGGAACAAGGAACTGAGCCTGATGCTTGATTTTTCCCTCTCTTCTGTCTTTGCTTGCCGGTGGGCAATATTTCTTCTGTTCTCCCCCTCCTGTTTTACCTGCACAGATCCTGCAGTTGCAACATTCAGCGATGGTGTGTGGACAAGTCAGGCAAATTGAGGGGGGGATATTGGCAAACGTTCTCGTATAAAACATCTAATGCCAGTTCTCCAAGAGGTTTACTAGATGGTATTTTGAGCTTCTGCCTTTTCACTGGTACTGAAACGGGGATGAGGGGATATAACATATTGGAGACCCTCAATTCCTCCCTAAGGCAACATGTATAAGCAGTTCCTTGTATATCTTTAGAGGTACCCCATGTGTAAGTTGTGTGTTTCTGTGTGTGATTTTTTTTTTCTCCCCTAGCTTGATTTGAAGTGGGTCAGAATAGCTCTTTAATTATTTCCAAAGCCATTCTGTATGAGAGGCAAAAAAAATCATTCTCATTTCTGTTTCCCATTCTAAATTCTGTTTGGAATATGAAGAAAGTAGTATATCTGCCTGTACCATTGTTGTAAGGGGTAAACGCAAAATACTTGAGCTGCGCCTGACATGAAGTGAGCGCTCAGTGAGTGTTAATTGCTACTTTAGCTAGCTAGTAGGGGCCCCCCGCCCCCAGATACAAATAGTGGCACACCTTATACAACATTCTGCACCTTGCTTTTGCCTTAACAGTTATATCTGAGATGTGGGTCTTTATCTGTACAAACAGAGGGACCTCATTCTTTACATCAACCATACGATGTTTTATTGGATAGATATATTACAGTTAATTTTCCCAGTGTCCTGTGGATGGACATTGAATTTCTAACTTTTTGCTCTTACAGAAATACTGCAATGGATTGTACAGGTGTTAATTTTTACGGGTGTGAATACAGTTGTAGCTCAAATTTCTGGAAGATCCCCTGCTGGGTCAAAGAGTATTGAACAAATATTTGAAGGACTCTGGTTTGAAGGGGCACCGAGTTATTAGGCAGTGCCTATACATCTTGGTTTGGCCGGATTTCAAAGGCTTAGGAAGAAAAAAATATAAAATACCAAGTTAATAATTTTTATATTGATTATATGTTAAAACGGCAATATGTTTGAGATATTGGGGTAAAGAAAATGTATATTATTAAAATTAATTTCACATGTTTCTACTTTTTTAAATGTGGCTACTAAAAAGTTTTAAATTAAAAACGTGGCTTGCATTTGTATCTCAAATTATGCTTCTATAATTGCCAAAATTGGAATTCAAGCAGTAGATGAAAGAATTATATCAATGTTAAATTCACTGTAGTTGATAACTGTTTTGTGGTTATATAAGACGGTATCCTTATTTTCAGGCAATACATGAGGGAGTATTTAAGGGCAAAGGACCTCGAGGTATGTAACTTACCCCCAGCTGGTTCAGAAAAAAAGTTACCTATAATATGTAATTACGAATAATAAAGGTTGCTAGAGAGAGAGGGCAAATGATGAGGCAAATGGGGGAAAATATTTGCAGTGAATCTGGATAAATAGCATATGTACGTTCTTTCTACTAATTTTATTTTATTATTTTTTTTGCGGTACGCGGGCCCCTCACTGTTGTGGCCTCTCCTGCTGTGGAGCACAGGCTCCGGACGCGCAGGCTCAGCGGCCATGGCTCACGGGCCCAGCCGCTCTGTGGCATGTGGGATCTTCCCGGACCGGGGCACGAACCCGCGTCCCCTGCATCGGCAGGCGGACTCTCAACCACTGCGCCACCAGGCAAGCCCTATTTTTATTTTTTGTAACTTTTATATACATGTGAAATGATTTCCAAATAAAAAGTTTAAAAAATTGGAATAATCTTATCTATCTCATGGAGCTATTATTCAACATTATTCATTCGACAGGTATATCCTGAGTCCCTGTGATGTGCCTGAACGGGGGTGGAGGGATGGAACCTGCAGCCGTGGCCCTGCCCTCGTGGGACCTGGAATACACTGCAGTGGGAGGGGTAGGGGAGGGGAGGGACAGACCTGGTTTGCACTAGGTCCTAGGAAGAGACAGCAAGGCACACAGAGCACTTGGCAATGGTTTAACCAACCTCGTTTGGAGGATAAAGGAAGAATTATCTGAAGAAGTATCACGTTAATTTCAACCTGAAGGATGAGCGGGAATTAGCCAGACTTGGGGGCGGAACTGGGGACTGGATGGAGGGAAAGTGCATTCTAGGAAGGAGGAAGGGTGTGGACAGCACCCTGGGGTGGGTGGGGACACAGTGTGCTTGAGGAAGTGGGGGCTGGAGCCCAGGGAGAAAGGGCGAAAGTGGAACCAGAGCGGGTGGGACGCCGGGCTTCCTGACCAGGCAGCGGCTTCCTGACCTGAAGACTTTGACGTTCCTCCGGGGACAGTGGGGGCACTGGGATGTTCTGGGGTGAGAGTGATGTGACTGGGGGTTGAGGTTTAAAACAGCCGCTCGGGGGCCTCCCTGGTGGCGCAGTGGTTGAGAGTCCGCCTGCCGGTGCAGGGGACGCGGGTTCGTGCCCCGGTCCGGGAAGATCCCACGTGCCGCGGAGCGGCTGGGCCCGTGAGCCATGGCCGCTGAGCCTGCGCGTCCGGAGCCTGTGCTTCGCAGCGGGAGAGGCCACAACAGTGAGAGGCCCGCGTACCGCAAAAAAAAAAAAAAAAAAAAAATAGCCGCTCTGGCGGCTGAAGGTTACGTGGAAGGGGAAAACCCCATCGCGAGGCCTTTTCGTTGGTCCAGGGGAGATATGGGTGACTTGGGAGAGACGATGGCAGGGGAGAAGGAAGGAGGGAGCAGACTCGGGAGATGCTTAAGAGGGAAAACCCACAGGACTTGGCCGTGGATGGGATGCGCGGCCCAGAGAGAGATGTGTTGAGGAAAACTCCCGGATTTCTGGTTTAAAAAACTTGCCAATCACGCAGTTAGAAGGAATTCTAGAGCAAGAGGAAAACGGGATGATCTTTCTGCTTGGTGATGGGGTAAGAGACTCAGAAAAGAATGAGTTCAGTTTTGGAGACGTGGGGGCTGAGAGGGAAGCTTCCTCCTGTTCTCTTCCCTCCTTCCCCTGTAGCCATAGCCGTTCTTCCCCGGGTGGTACCTCCCGTTCCCCTCCCCCATGTCCTGCTCTGTCCACTGTGACCAGGCTTCAGTCTCATTACTGAAACTGCCCTGGATCAGGTCCTGCACAGCCTCCCCAAGGCCAAATGAGATAGGCCCGACCTTCCCACTCGACGTCTCTGAGGCATTCAGCTGTCCTTGGCTTCCGGAAACCCCCTGGCTTTCCTTTTCCTGCTCTGGCTCCTTTTTCTGTCTCTCCCTCCCTCCCACCCCACTGGGAAGCTAGCTGTTCCCGGGGCTTGTGCCTTGGGCCTCGTGTGTTCCCTGCTCTCCACCCCTCTTCACCCGAGTGACTCTGTCCACGTTCATGGCTCGAGAACCTCCATCTTCAGCCCAGATGCCTCCTGTGAGTACCAGATTCCAAACTTCCTACTGGATGACTCCATCTGAATGTCCCATTAGCCCCTCAAACTCAACAGGATGTGCAGAGATGAACAAGGATTGGCCAGCTGGAAGTGGGTGGTGGGTGAGTTCTACAAAGAAGAGAGAGCATATCCACAGCTGAGGTCACTTTTCCCTTTTCTCATCAAGGACACTTAATGTAGAGAAACAGGTATTGTCCTCGACCCTTCTCTGTTTCCCTCTCTCTGACGCCCCATATTCGGCCATGGAGTTCTCCCGAGTTCACCTCGGCCCATCTCTCAGACCTGCCTCTGCTCTCCAACCCCACGGCTGCCCCTCTGGACTCTCATCCTTACAACGTGGCTCTGGCACTGATCTTGCTGCCCTGGTTACAGCCTCACAACCCTCCCAGCTCTCTGCCTCTCATGGAGACAGAAAGACTTTTTTTTTTTTGGTGAATGAAGTTTTAATATGCCTAGGTGTTCACATAAAAACTGTAAAAATCAACATTACAACATTGGTTTTCAAAGATTAACATTTACAACTGTAGCAAAATAAAGCTTCACAAAGTCAAATTTCCTTAACACTTCATTTCAATATTAATCTAACTCTTTACAGTTTATCAAAATGGTATTATTTCATCTTTTTTTTTTTAAACCATGGGTGCTTTTCTTAACTGAAATGTTAACATGGGGTCCTAATATGTAAAACAGAAAGTGTAGCTGTTCTAGTTTGTCGGGGGGGCGGGGGGGGTGCTTCCAGAGGGAGCCTTACACTTCCCTCGGTATCACCTCTTAAGACTCTAAGCGCCCTAAGCATAGTCTGAGACAGAAAGGCTTTTTAAAAATCACGAAACCAAATGTGTCATTCGTCTACTTGAGCCCCGTCAGTGGCATCTCCTCACCTACAGTGTAGACGCCAGCCCTGAGTCAGGCATCTCGGTCCCCGCAGCCACTCCGGGATTTGGACCCTGTGTCTCTCTCCAGGTTTACATCTTGCCCGGCTCTCTCTTGTGTGCAAACCCTTTGCTTCAGCCATTCGGAACACCTTGTTCTTCTGCGGTCCCCTTGCTGCTCCACACATGGATGCTTCTGCTGCAGCTACTTCCCTGACCGGTCGTGCCCACTCTTGTTCTAGCTGCAAAGAATCTACTCATCTCTCAACAATCACTTCTCCTAAATGACCAAGAATGGTAGAAAATTACATAACAGTGGCTTCAAGTGGATTTCTTTATTTGCTTTCTGGACTATATGTCTTTCAATGGTCGTTGATTAACTATTTTAGCAATGAGACTATGATGAATATTAGGAAAGTATCAGCTTTATCCCAGTGGCCCGCACTGAGATGATTTGAGTAATAAAATAAATAATGATGGGGAAAGATGGTAACCAGTAGAAGAGAAGAGGATAAATGTCCACGAATCCATACTGACATAAATAATAGAATAAATAAATACATCAATGGAAAAAAAAAGGAACAGCTCTTTTCACAGTAGAATTCCAATTAATAAATGCAGAAGAAATGAGAGATGGAGAAAACCACAATTTGGTAACAGTCCGTTAATAATTGTGGCAGGTACGTCTCATGAGTGGATGCTGAAAGTGGGATGTGAAAATACGATGGAAAACAGGAAAGCTGCAGTCTCAAAGTATCTCCGCACAAGGCATTTATTAGTGACAAAGGGAAAACAATAACTCAAGAGTGGAGAAGCCTAGCAGATACCACCTTAAGCGGTCGAGTTAACATCACCAGGAATGAGAAACAGCGACATCCTGTAGCCCTTGACAGGACGCACAGAGACGGGCACAGCATCCCATCTGTGGGATTCTTGCCCAAAATACACAGCCTCAATTGAGTCATGAGCAGCTATCAGACAAGTCCAGACAGAGGGACATTCTACAGAATCACCAGCCAAATACTCTTCCAAAGCATCAAGTTTGTAAAACTGAAAAAAAAAAAGAAAGAAAAAGACTAAGGAACCGTACCAGATGAAAGGCGATTAAGACACCTAAATATTACTAAATGGGATGTAGGATCAGGGATTGGACCCTGGACCTGAAAAAAGACACGAGTAAAACAAACTGGCGAAGTTTGAATAAGTCTGTAATTAGGTGATAGCATCATATCAACGTGAGCTTCCTGGTTATGGTCACTGAATCACAGTTATTTAAGCTCTCAACAGTTGAGAGCACTGCGGGGTAGGGTGGAAGGGAACCCTGTACTATTTTTACAACCTTTGTAAGTCTGAAATTATTTCAAAATGAAAAGTTAAAAAACAAAGAAGAAAACAGAGTCTCTCAAGCATCCCTTGAGATGGTAGAATTGATCACATCCTTCTCTGTGCCTGTCTCCACCCTCTCACATCATACTTTCTTATAGCATTTATAACACTTTATCACACTTATTGCTTTCTTGTTGGTCTCCCCCCAAGTTCTTTTATGCAGGATATTATATTTCATCTTTGAATCTTCAGTGTGTATAACAAGTGATACTTATAAGGCACTGATAAATTCATTCATTCATTCAACAGCTTTTTAAAAAGAAATTTACTTTATCTATTTATTTTTGGCTGCGTTGGGTCTTCATTGCAGCGTGTGGGCTTAGTTGCTCCGTGGCACGTGGGATCTTCTTGGACGAGGGCTCAAACCCGTGTCCCCTGCATTGGCAAGCGGATTCTTAACCACTGCACCACCTCATTGAACAGGTTTGATGTGCCAAGTGTTATGCTATGGCCATGAAACCCAGTGATGGATTTTCCCCCAAGTGGTCCAGGATGGAGTCAGACCAACTCAGAGGGAACTCGAAAGAGTGAGGTGGGTCATGGGATGGAGCGAATGAAGGGCTGGCGAGAGCTTTCCCAAGGAAGTGACTGTTAAGGGCGTAACTAAAAGTTGATCAAGAATTATACAGCCAAAAAGGGTGGAGAAAGGATGTTCCAGGCAGGACAACAAAAACCACATGCAAATGTCCACAGGGGAGAGAGAACGGAGAATTTGGGAAACCGCACACTGGCTGCAGGGTCCAGGGTAAGGAGAGGGATGGTGAGAAGTGAAGCTGAGCCTGCATCGGGGCTGGGTCGTATAGGGGCTGGTGTGTCAGGAGAGAGGGTTTGCTCTGTGAGAGCATGACCCAGGGAGGTTTCTGTTGTAGAAGGAACACACTGGCTGCACGTGGAGAGCAGCTTGGAGTTAGCAGACCGGCGGGAGGCAGTTTTAGTGACCGATCGGAGACACCTAGCGAGGGGAAAAGAATGAGAAGCTTCTGGGGTAGGCAAATGGAGAAGGAATATTGTTTCTGTGTCCACTCCGACCAGCTGTGACCTTGGTGTTTTCACTGGTGTGCCTGGGAGGGTCAGGGTTCTGTGGCACAAATAAGGTTACGTGGATATATCCCTTCCATGGGGGAGGTGGGGTGGAAATGGGGTTTAGGTAGGAAAGGCATCTCACTAGGTCCCTGTGGGACATCTAAGTATGCTGTCCAGGAGGAGCCAGATGGGCTCATCTGATTCTCAGAGGAGAGATGTGGCCTTAGATACTCATGTTTGGGAATCTGCAGCATCTGGATGAGTGAAACCAGGGAAGTTGCTGGCATCGCCTAGGCAAGAGGGTGTAGGAAGAGGGGTAATCAAGAAAGAAGCTAGAAGTCCAGGAATAGACATACCTGACTGATGGGTCAGGGAAGGGAGAGAGCCAGCGAAGGTCCCGGGGAAGGGGGGTCAAAGGGGACACAGACAGGGAGAGAACACATTCATGCTGAAGACCCTGGGGTGGTGGCACCAGGGCAGGGATGCAGGAATCCGGCTGTGACAGGTAGGCCCCCCGCCACCTGCTTCCAGTGTGATGAGCAGGGAGGAAGAAGGAGTGGGCGGGGCTGCAGGGGAGGCGGGGGAGGGACCCTCTGAATGTGGCAGGTGGGGAGACAGGTTCCAGGAGGTACAGCACCAGTCTGAAAAAAATCTGTTGTGGAGAAAGGGGTAAAGGAAACTGAGAAACGAAACAGAATTTCTGAGCTGAGGTTGGATAGCCAAATCTGAAACGACACCGGTCTCTGTGCCGTGTGATCTGCTTCTGGGGAAGGAACAGAAACTCTGGCCGGGGTTGGCTGGGTTTGCCAGGTGCGTGTGCGGGCACAGGCCTCTCCATGGAACCCCCAGGGGCCTCACAGACCCCGCAGCTCCTGGGGCTGTGACGTCGGCCCAGCTGCCCCCTTTGCCCCTTCCTCCGTCCGTCCTGTGTTGACAGAAGGCTCCTGCCTGCTTTTCAGGACCGAGTTCACGGGACTGCTCCTCTGTGAAAGCTTCTCTCCGCTGTCAGAGTTCCTCAGCATCCTGTACGGACTCTGAGGACGGCGCTGAAGCCCTTCTTGCCTCCTGACACGTGCAGGGAAGGCGACACCTTCACCTTCAGCAGAGCAGGGGCCCGGGGCCTCTCTGGTTCAGCCCTGAACATCCCTGTCCTGGAAGCCCATCAGGCCCAGGCATCCGGCCTCCACCACCTGAGTGAGTGTGTGGCTGCTGAGCTGCCTTGTGACACTCATGCCTTTGAGAGACTGACAGTGGGTGGTGGGAAATCGTTCCATCTGCCTTTACAGATCTCCTCCTCCAGGGACACTTAGAGTTGCCTTGTCAAACTCTCATTTTATAGGTAAGGAAACTGAAATGAAGGTCTTGAAGCTTAAACATTATCCAAGGTGATACAACTGCTTTTTTAAGAAATGGAAATATAGTTGATTAACAGTGTTTCAGGTATACAGCAAAGTGATTCAGTTATACATATATATCTATTCTTTTTCAGATTCTTTCCCATGATAGGTTATTACAAGATATTGAATATAGTTCCCTGGGCTCTACATAGGTCCTTGTTGTTTATCTATTTATATATAGTAGTGTAGCAGAGGGTACTGTTAATCCCAAATCCCTGGTTTATCCCTGCCCCGCTTTGGTAGCCATAAGTTTGTTTTCTATGTCTGTGAGTCTATTTCGGTTTTAACTGCATTTTAAAAAAATTCACAGATATTTTTGAGCAATTTAATGTTTACAGAAAAATTGAGGGGAAAGTACGGAAAGTTCTCATATATCCCTCACTCCCGCCTCCAGTTTCCTCACTTATTAACAACTTGCATTAGTGTGGTGCATTTCTTATAATTGATAAGCCAATATTGGTACATCCTTAACTAAAGTCCACAGTTTACAGTAAGGTTCACTCTTCCTGTTGTTCATTCGATGGGTTTTGACAAGCGTGTAATGACATATATCCAGCACTACACTATCATACAGAATAGTCTCACCACTCTAGCAATCCCCTGTGCCCACCCATTTATCCCTCCCCCGGTCACGGGCAATTACCAATCTTTTAACTGTTTCTGTAGTTTTGCCTTTTCCAGAATATCACATAGGCAGAATCGTACAATATGTAGCCTTTTCAGATTGGCTTCTTTCACTTAACAATATACTTTTAAGGTTCTTCATGGCTTTTCATGGCTTTTGATAACTCATTTCTTTTTAGCACTGAATAATATTCTATTGTACGGATGTGTCAGCGTTTGTTTATCCATTCATCTATCGAAGGGCATCTTGGTTGATTCCAAGTTTTGGCAATTACGAATAAAGCTTCTAGAAACATTTGGGTGCAGGTTTTTGCATGGAGATAAATTCTCCACTCATTTGGGAGAATACCAAGTAGTGGGATTGCTGGATCATAAGGTATGAGTGTTAAGTTCTGGTGCTGCCCTGCTGCCTTCCAGAGTGGCTGCACCACTCCTGTTGTTCTACACCCTCATCAGCACTGGATGTTGTCAAAAATATCTGTGAATTTCTTTTAAATGCGTTTGGATGTTAGTTAATCTAATAGGCGTGCAGTGGTATCTCGTTGTTGTTTTACTATGTGATTCCCTAATGACATACGATGTGAGCATCTTTCTATACGCTTATTTGCAATCTGTGTATCTTCTTTGATAAAGTTCAGATCCTTTGCGTAGTTTTTAATTGGGTTGTTTGTTTTCTCATTATTGAGTTTTAAGTGTTTTTGTATATTTTTAGATGGCAGTCCTTTATCAGATATGTGTTTCACAAAGATTTTTCTTTTAGTCTGTGGCTTGTCTGTCTCTTCTTTTAACGCAGCTACTATTTGTGGAAGTATAAGATAGATAGACACAAAAATATTCACATTGTAAGCTCTAAATATAATAAATGTCTTTATATATGTACTTAATTTATATGTACTGAGTCTAATAAGCGTATAGTTTATAAGTGAACTTAATTTTTACAAAGCACACACCTTCAGGTAACCAGCGCCCAGATCAAGGCAGAATATTGCCAGCAACCCCTTGAAGCCACCTTCATGCCCCCTCCCAGGGGCTGTCAGAGGTGCTGGTTATGACTCCACTGACTTCTAACAGCATGGGTTCATTTGGCCTGTTTCGGACTCAGCATTAGTTGAATCGAATCGAGTCTGTTGTCTTTGGTGTCCATCTTCACTTGTTCAAGAGCTTGTGCGACGCATCTGTATTGTCGGTCGAGCAATTGTTCTTTCATTCTGCTTTTCTTTTAAATTCCGCAAGGCACACAAGCGATGGGTGGTCTGTGTGTGTGCAAGCGTGTGCACGTGTGTACATATGGATGTATGCGTCTGTGCATTCCTTCCCCTGCTGGCAGACCTACATCTCTCTCTGACTCGGGGATTCACCCTGAATTTCAAGTTCCTCCAAGTCACGGCTGGTTCGCATGAGACAGACAGCAGCTCCCGCACACTGAGCTTGGTGATGAGCTCAAGGGCCAGCCCTACCTACGATCCCAGATCCTATTCACCCTCAGAGACATCAAAGACACTAAGGAGGAGAGCTGTAGAGAGAGGACCAGGGGCCACAGGGAGCTGAAATGTGGCCAGAGAGGCTGGGGGGCCACGGAGGGCTGCGTCAGCCCGGGGCTGGGAAGCGGGTGGCAATCTCCCCGTCCCCACATCCTCCGGGTGCTGTGGTCTGTGACGGGGAAGCTTGGGAGAGGAAGGAGAGGTGGATATAAAGCCAGCAGAGGGGGAGGAACTCTGAAGCTTTTGGGTTGTGGATTTGGGGAGAATTTTTTTTTAGGTGTTTGGGCCCCAGGGGCTTTTTGCCTGTGGGACCAAAGGATTTTCTTCCCAGCCCGTCCCCCGTCTTCCTAAGCTGGGGTCTCCCCAGGGAGGAACTGATGATTCAGGTAGGGGTTGAGATGCACAGACAGATCCTGGGCGCTCAGGAAAGAAAACATGGATCTGTTGAGTACCTGCTACGGGCCAGGGGCTTTATGTACGTTGGCTGTTTTGATCCCTCCTTCAGCTCTCGGAACCAGGTACTATTTCCCTCCATTTGGTACTGAGAAAGCTTAGGCACAGAGAGATGAAGTAATTTGCCTAGATCACACAGCTGATAGGCAGGAGGACGAGAAGTTGAAGCCCAGCGTAGCTGACTCCAAGTTCCTGCTCACCCCACCGTGTTTCCCTTTGTAAAATTCCCTCTGCACACCCCAGTCCTTTCCTTGACAGCGGGAATCTGGGGGAGATTGAGGGAAGGGTCTGGTGAGGGGGTCAGATGTGCCTATGGGTCATCGGGTGGGCTATAGGAGGGAAAAGCCCACCCGTGGCAGCACCCGCCAACCAGGGCAGCGGCAGGCACCTCCATATCGCCCAGACTCCTTGGACACCTTGAGCCAAAGTTCATCACCTCCATTGAATGTTTAAAATAAGCAGGATTTGCATTATGCCTGCCAGGCCGGGAAGAAACCAGGCGATCTTAAACCACTTGTGTGAAGAGCATAGGTCCAGCATCACCTTGTCCGGTCACACAGTGCATCGAATAATTGCTTATTAAGGTACCAAGCAATGCAGGCCAAAGGTCTGTAACTCACCTAGTAGACACGGTGTCCAGGGGAAGGGGGGTCACAGAGAGACTCTACTGGCTGCTGGCGGGGGCCATGGGGCGTGCAGCAGCGCTCACTCCAAACAGCTCTCAGTGTCGAATGGAGCCCCTGCCAGACGGGGTGGCGGGAATGACTCTCGGCAGGTTGTCCAATATCTCTCCTCCAGGATTCCGTTCATCTCCCCCCGAGAACCCTCGCCTGCATCCTTCCCGGGGCAGCTGCCTGGCTCCAGACTCCAGAAGCTCTTTCAAAAGAGCATCACCCTGAAATGCCGTCCAGTTCTGCCCATCCGCAGCCTGTATTCACTGCAGTACCCCTGCTCCTCAGCAAGCTCTGAGCTGTCACCCGCACAGTCTCTCTGGTTCCCCAAACCACCCCTCTTCCACCACTTTCCTCCCCCTCCCCCACTTTCCTTCCCCTCCCCCACTTTCCTTCCCCTCCCCCAGCCTCAATCATCCTTCTTCTTAGTTGTCCCAAAGGCCTGATGGCTTTGCCCAGCCAGGAGTGGGGGTGGGTTTCTGCCTTGGGGGTGATGGGGTCACAGCCCGCTGTGGCTGGCTCTTTCCCCAAAGCCTTGAGATTCAGCCGAGGACAGTCTGTGGGCCTCTCACAGCAGAAGCGTTCAGCCTTGGGGATCAACTCTTGTACCCTAAGACTTGACAGGGCCCTGGGGAGCTCTGAGGGTGTGTGTGTGTGTGTGTGTGTGTGTGTGTGTTTAAGTTCAAGGGGGTTTACTTTCCCCTACTGAGTGTTTTGGTTTTTTACATTTCAGTTGCATTAATATTGTCATCTATTTTAAACATTATTGATTTATTACTAGACAAGGCCCCTGACGTCTAAGGAGTTAGAGTCTGGATCTTGGGGGTGCACAAGAAGAACACATACTGGGGAAACAGAAAGAAACACAGACTAAGCATCGTGTAGTGGTCAGCATCCCGGGGCTCGTGGCAAGGATGAGCCCGTGGGTACTCCAGGTCAACTGGAGTGACAAAATAGAGGCAGAGGATAAGAATCCCTCATTCACTTACACATTTCTTTCAAGGCAATTCTGGAGCTCCTACTATGTGTCCAACATGGTGATGGAACCTGGGGATGGAAAAACAAATAAGATTGTGTCCTCCAAGCCATCACTGCAATAGGAGAGATGAAGTGTTAAAACTGAAGTTCACACGGTGAGCTCTACCAGGCCAAGAATAGAAACCCCTAAGCCAGGCTAGGGAGCCGGGGAAGGCTTCCTGGAGGAGGTGACGTCTGGACGGAACTGAGCCACTGGAATGAGCCTTATATTTTCATGGGCCCTTATGGTTCACAAATTGCTTTCACATTAATTATCTTGTATAATTTTCTCCACACCCTTTTGAAGTGAAATGAAACGGAAATATTATCCCAGTTTTACACATTACATGTAGAAGGGGGGCGGCCAGCAATGCCTGGGGGTTAAGTTGATCGTCCAAAGTCACACACACATACACCCCGCCCCCCAGATGGCTGGCCTCTTGCTTCCTTGTTCCGGGCTCTTTCAGCTCATCACCAGGTGGCCTGCCGGCCACCAGTTTTGCCGAATGCAGCTGAAGATGGCAACTTTCTGATAATCCCAGGCAGGCTTCCTGGAACTGGTATGGGGGAACCAGGGGACACCTCAGAATAGCCCAGGGGCCTCGACCAGGACTCCACCCCCAGGAAATCCCCTGGTCTGTGGCCCCTCCGACAGGCGCTCTGACCATCTGCCCTGATGTGCCGAGATCCAGGGTTGCTCACGGATACTTCCTGCACCCTTCTCTCACCCAGCCCTGTGCTGGATGCCGGGCAGCGGGTGGATGCGGGGTAGAAAGTCCACTAACTGCTGTGGCCTTTTCTTCTGGGGAATTCCACCTTCGCCCCCATGGCCCTTTACAGCCATCAAAGTATGCTTGCTTTCTTTAAAATTAGGAAGTCACTGACACCTGTCACTCAGGGTAATTAGAGCTCTGTTCCCCTTACATCTTCATTTTCCCCCCTTCCCCTCCCCACCTAGGCCCCAGGAACCATCATCAAGATTTATCATTAACGACTCTGTTAGTTCCAACCTCTGGATAAATAAGGAGTATTTGAATTCTTTTTATTATTATGTTTTAATTAACTGTTAAGTACATAAGCAATGCAAAAATAATTCTCCCCGTAAAACCTGAGGCTTACAGATGATATCCTGGAGAATCAGGTAGAACCTGCCTGTCTTCTGGAGCTCTGGCCCCTCTAACCCTTGTGGGCAGGGTGGAAGTGCCAACTGAGGCCTCTGCTTCCCTTCCTTCTCTTCCCACCCTGGTTCCTCGGGCCTGAGGTGTCCAGGAAGCCAGCAGCTGTCAGGAGAATGGATCCAGAGGAGGAGCCCACAGAAGTCTGGAAGATGGCTCAGGATTCTTTAGAGGAGAATTCTGGGGTCCCAAGTTCCAGAGTATGGTCTAGAAGGGGGAGCGCGGTAAAGCCAAGGATGCTTGGCCTGAGAGAAGGGTCTGCAGGAGGCCACAGGCAGTGTCCTGGTGCCTCTCCCCATCCCACTAAGAGAAAGAGGCTTCCCTTTAACTAACCGACATATGTAACACATGTACCCATGGAAATAAAAGGTGTTGTTTTGAAGGTTATCTCCCGCCCTGTGAATAGATCACATTGTATATATTGTTCTACAATTACTTTTTTTCTCATTTACTCTGCAGTGGGGATTTTCCCACATAGCTCTGCATTTTCTATTCTAACCACTGCTTAGTATCCTGTGGATAGGATAATTCTATAGTTTCACATATAAAAATCAGTAGTATTTGTTTAGTACAGGTTTTTTGTGCTGTAACATAATCTGGGCATTCCTGAAAAACCTCGCATTCTGCAAAATTGCACACTAAAAATAACAGGCTAAGAACGACCTTCACATTGTATGCAACTTGGGAATAGAACCCTACACGAAGCGGTGGTGGATACCTCAGGAGGAAACCTGGACAGCTAGGTAACATGGTTGCACATCTGAGGTTGCCTCCAGGGATGTTAAAACTCTCGAGTGACACTGTCGCCTGCAGGTGACGAGCTAGTGCCGATGGAGGTGAACTCCCAGCCAGGTGGGCACAGGGGAAGTGCAACCCGCTTCCTGGGATGGGTCTCTCTGGGACCCCAGGTGCAGGCACGCTTTTCAAATTTTCTTAAAATAGACCTGAAAGTGCTCTTGCCTCAGCTAGAGCCAAGTTAAGGGCCTTTTCCTTTCTGGCTGAGGGTCACCATTCTACCTCTGCTGTTCCAGCTCTCCCAGCCAGGAAAGACTCCATCGGAAGCAACCAGCTTCACTTATAACCTCAAGGGCTCCTCTTCATCAGGTGTGGGGGGAGCTCTTTGGTACTATAGAGACGCTTTTTACAGAGGAAAAGATGGTAGAAAGATGACTAGGGGCTTCCCTGGTGGCGCAGTGGTTGGGAGTCCGCCTGCCGATGCAAGGGACACGGGTTCGTGCCCCGGTCCGGGAAGATCCCACATGCCGCGGAGCGGCTGGGCCCGTGAGCCATGGCCGCTGAGCCTGCGCGTCTGGAGCCTGTGCTCCGCAACGGGAGAGGCCACAACAGTGAGAGGCCCGTGTACCGCAAAAAAAAAAAACAAAAAATGACTAGAACATAGTACCTGCTCAAGCAACTTTTGTAAAGGATGAGAGGGAGGGAAAGAAGGAAGGAAAGAAGAACGGAAGGGAAGATGTAGGGAAGGAAGGAAGGGAGGGAGGGAGGGAGGGAAGGAGGAGGTTAGGATTCAAGAAAAATTTAAGGAAACAGACAGTATACACCTTTGGTTAAGAAGAGCGGGCCCATGTCACATCATCAAGTTTGTTAACTCCTAGACGAGGTTCCATGATGGACCTCTGGTGGTCCTTGAAGAAATTCTTGCTGGTATGAGGGAGAATAAAGACCATGTATGTGAGTAGAAAACGTTCCTTGAATAAACAATAAGGACCTACTGTATAGCACAGGGAACTATATTCAATATAACTATATTCAATGACCTATAATGGAAAAGGATCTGAAAAAAATATATCTGTATGTATAACGGAATCACTGTGCTGTACACCTGAAACGAATGCAACATTGTAAATCAACTCCACTGCAATAAAAAAAAGAAAATCATTCTCTGAGTGTTTTTATTCTGAGATTGTTTTACTTTTTTTAATTAAAATGTCTTTTCTTTGTGAAAAAACAGTCAGAGCAAATAGTCTTTCTACAATATGTCTGTATCAACCTATCCCCATATTCTTATTTGACAAAATACTGAGTCATCAGCTTTTTATTGGTCCTCAAATTTGGGGGTGAAGCTTTACTGGTTTATCAAGTACAAAAGTCTGGGACCCACTGAATGTTAGGCCATCCCTGACCTCCAAGTAAAATCATCCCTAAACCATCCTGCAAAAAGCTGTAGCTGGTCTATTCCTCCGGTCCTAGACTCATTCAAGGCTCTGAAGGGCAAATCTTGGACCTTCCAGCTTCGTGGTAAAATCCGTATAATGCGGTCCTTTCATCATCGTTCTCTCTACTCCAGGGAGAAGGGCTACGTTAAATCTTGTTTGAACTTCATGCTGTGGAAGTCTCCTTCAAACATAACTTATTTTTCACAATGTAAATGGGGGAAATTTGGGGAATGGAGGCCCAGAGGGTGAAGGGGACCCTGGATTCCCCACAGATCCCCTTGATTACCCAGCCATCTACCCGGGACTCTCTTCTCGTCCCCCGGGGCTGGTGTTAAGGTCTCTTCGCCTGCGTGGAGGTGAGGCCGGGGCAGAGGAAAGAGGCTGAACCGCCTTGGGGAAAGAGTGCCTCTGAACTCAAAGCGGCACCCCGATGCCTAGGACAGACCGCATGTACCCAGATTTCTCTCTGGTGAACAGAAATCCAAGTCAGGAAGGGGTTTCCTTCCCCAAGGCGCTGCAGCCCCGGATACTGGTCTGAGGGACTCTAAGCTGATGGCCCTGCCACCGCCTCTGGGTCTGGGCCATCCCTGGCAGCAGACAGGGTCCTGCTCTGGAAGGCTCCTGGGCTCGTGCCAGCAGTGGTGATCTAACCAGGTCGCCTGCTCTGGGTTTTGGGGGACTCAACTGTTGCTGGAGGAGGCTGCCTGCAGAATCTTTCAGTTCCTTCCAGCTTCTACGCCTCACAGCCTCCCAGGTCCACCCTAATCAAAGGCAGCCATGCAGAAACGGGCTCTTTACAAAATCCAGTTGCAAAGTCCCATGCTTGGAAAGGGAGATGGACAGAGGGAGAGAGAGACACACACAGCCCTCAAGATATTTATTACGTTTAATCCCAGTCTCCCAATTCATCCCACTCCCCCCTTTCCCCCTTGGTATCCATACGTTTGTTCTCTACATCTGTGTCTCAATTTCTGCTTTGTAGATAAGATCGCCTATACCAATTTTTTCAGATTCCACATATATGCGTTAATATAAAATATTTGTTTTTCTCTTTCTGACTTACTTCACTCTGTATGACAGTCTCTCCATATATACACTATTGACACTATGTATAAAATAGATAACTAATGAGGACCTACTGTGTAGCTCAGGGAACTCTAGTCAGTGCTCTGTGGTGACCTAAATGGGAAGGAAATCGAAAACAGGGGGGATATATGTATATGTACAGCTGATTCACTTTGCAGTACAGTAAAAAATTTTTAAAAAGATATGTATTAAGTTTAAAAGCAAAGTACAGGACAATAGTACATTACCCTTCGGGGTAAGGAGTATACAAAAGAATATTGATACATATTAGAATGTATATGCAGGGACTATCTTGGGGATGATATATAAGAAACTGCTTTCTCCTGGTAGCCCTGACGAAGGGGGCTGTGCTAGGGGTCGGAGCAAGGCTCCTCATTGCATAAACTTTTGTATCACGAATTTTGAACTAATTGGATTTTCGAAATGAACTTAGAGAAACATCCTGGCTCAGCCACTTAGTAACTACCGGTCTTTTGGCAAGTGACCTAACTTCCGGTTTCAGTTCCTCATCTAGACAAGGAAGATAATTGCCCCAGAAGGTGAGTGAGAATTCAAGGGCTGAGCTCCGTGCCTGGCGCATCAGAAGGCTTCACCGAGCAGTAACCAATCACGCATCAGACGTGAGGGATTTCAGCTCCACGTCTGGAAGCTCACACACGAGTTGGAAAGCCAGTCTCAGCAAGAAGGATGCCCCTCTGGGACTTCCCTCGTGGTCCAGTGGTTAAGAATCCACCTGCCAGTGCAGAGGGCACGGGTTCGATCCCTGGTCCGGTAAGATCCCACATGCAGCGCAGCAACTAAGCCCATGAGCCACAACTACTGAGCCTGCGAGCCGCAACCACTGAAGCTCACGCACCTACAGCCCGTGCTCCGCAAGGAGAAGCCACCGCGATGAGAAGTCCGTGCACCACAAGGAAGAGGAGCCCCCGCTCACTGCAACTAGAGAAAGCCCGCGTGCTGCAGCGAAGACCCAGTGCAACCAAAAAAAAAAGAAGGCTGCTCCTCTGTACAGGGAATGCGGGGTGACAGGGGGATGTCCCCTACCTTATCACCTCCTCATGCCAGCCCTGAGCAGATCAGGGGCGCCGCTGGGAGAGGAGCTGTCTTGAAGTTCACACCTCAGGATGGCAGGGCAGGGTCTAGAATTCGGGTCTTACAACCATCTGTCCTGATATCTTCGGGTCATGTTTCCTTTGAGTGAAGGCCGTTCTGCATTGGTCTGTGGGGTCAAGGGAGAAGAGAGGCCCTACTCCTCCAGCCCTGTCCTTCCCAGGCCAGCAGGACTTGTCGTCGGGTGTCTTGGGGGCTGGTGGACTGCAGCCTAGGAGGCAGTAGATAAGCAGTTCTGCGTGGCTTCATCATTTGAAAACAGCTCAGGGCTCCCCCTTTACTCCCATCCCTCGCCCTCAGTGCACTTCCTTCCTGCGACCCCTCCTGACTCCTGTCCACTCTGGGTGGAACCGAGTCTGGGAGCTACTTAGGCGGTTTTCTCAAGTGTAGAGGAAGCGGGTTGGATTGAACAGAGTATTTGGATCCGAGGATGCTGGGCTGCAAGGATGCGAAAGGTCATCTAACTCTGTGGTCCCCGATATTACCGAGAAGGAAGTGGGAGTCTGGAGGGCGGAGTGGTATCATCAGGGTCGCAAACCACTTCGGGCAGTGCTGAGCCTCAACCCCAGATCTTCTGACTCCAGGACAAGTGGCGGTAGAGGTTCCTGAGCTTTTTAGCTGCAGAAGAAACAGCGCCAGTGTGTTTCATGAGGATTGATTTATGTCTCGGCATGGGTGGGCATGCGGGGAGGGTTGGGAGAAACAAACACCTGCTGGGAGGGAGCCAAGTACAGGGCATTAAAGATCCCTGAGATTCAGAGAGGTGAACATCACTTTCCCCATTGTACAGACGACAAAATCGAGGTTCAGACAGCTTGCGCCAGCTTCCCGGGGTCTAACAGCTAGTCCGAGACAGAACCAGGATTCGAACCCAATCCTTCTTTGAAGCATAAGGTGCTTTCCAAAACAATAGAGTTGGAAGTCAGGAACAGGGCATAAAGTTTTTCATTCCAGTCTCCTTGCAGGCTCTGCAATGACACCAGAGTGTGGTTAGGATCCTGGGACCGACGTGGCGAGTCAGTCTCTGAAAGTCTGGGGATTGCCGGCGAAACCCCCTTAGCAGGGGATGCCTGGGGTTCCTGGATTAGTGAGATGAAGCACCGGTTCCCAGAACTGCATGTGAATCAGTGTGATCAGGACGTGGTCAGAACCACTCACCCTGGTCACACGCAGTGCCCTCCGTGGCCGGAGTCCTGCTGTCCTGGTCACAGACACCTGGCTGGTGCGTTGGTGGTCCTGCCAAGCCCTGGCTTCTTTCAGGTGGCTTGGAAGAGCCTCTGTCCCATAGGGGTCTTCACATGGGACGGTGACACCATGACCCAGTTGGACCCTCTCCCTTGGGAAGTGCAGACAGAGCAGCTGTGTGTCCCAAGCAGGGAGGAGCGTGTCGTGCGTCCCCGGACGCCCAACTGCAAAGGACTGTGCTTCAGAGGAACCTCTCATCACAGCTTCCTGGTTCTTCTAGAACTTCTCCACTTCCTTGTAAGTCCTCACACACCCAAGCCTCCCACGTTCTTCAACCTTCAAGGCGCACTCTTTGCTTTGGGGTTCCGGTCACGCCAGCTGGAGCCCCCTCTTCCCTGTGGCTGTAGGAGGAGCTGGGGGTCCAGGCTGGTTGGAGCTGAGGTTCTCGATGGAATAAAGAATGAAAGGGTGGAAGGCAAGAAACTGAGATTATGATGGAATTGATATTATTGGTAAAATGAGGTCTAGTATATGAGCATGGGAGCAAGTGTTTGGGGAAGGTAGAGGACAAGATTGTTGGAAAGGAGGTGCTCAGGGAACCATGTTCACAGCATATTAAACCCGTGAGATGGAAGAATAGGTGTGATGACTGGAGAAAATGACAGTGAGCCAGGAGCTGCAAACACGGGGAAGTGACAGAGCGTGAACCAGTCGGACAGGTGGGTGTTAGCGCACGTCCCTGGGACCCTTGTCTCTTTTCTGACTTCCGATTTTAAGACAGATTGTTGGAAAAGGCGTGAACTTATGAGTTTTATCCCCTGGATGATATAAGGTGACTGTCTTTTTAATAGTTCACACTGATACCCCACCAGCTTTGTTCTTATGGGGTTCATTTCAGGGCAAGGTTTTTGTTTGTTTGTTTTTCTTTGACGATTATAAAAGGAAAGAAGAGGTGAGGTTTTTAAATAAAAGTTGTCATCATGCCTGCCCCTGCTCTATAATATACTGTAATTGAATATATTCCATGACAGACAAAATCACCCCCATTTCTAACATGAACCTTAAAATAAATATGTAAGAGCCTTGAGTGAGAAGGCTTCTGTGGGTGTTTATACCTGGGACATAATGAGATGCAGGCAGGGTGAGAGTAAAGTGGGAGAAGGGTGTTTGTGAAGGAGAGGCAGGTGGATCCAGGTGGAGATGAACACGTGGGAGAGCGCCAGGAAATCGGTTCTGTTAAACTGGCCAGTCTCACAGATCTCTTGGGAGATTCTTCCTGCACCCCACTTAGCAGGCCACTGGTCTAGTTCACAATGGGTCTCAGTTTCCATATCTACAAACTCAAAACTGATCCCTAGATGGCATTCCAGCTTTAAATACTTAATTCCAACCATCAGGCCAGGCTACTGGGTGATCCAGGCATTTGCAGAGGCCACTCCTGTCTCTGGAGAAGCACTGAATGGGCAGGGCAGCCTCGCACTCCCAGGAGAGCTGGACCCTGGCTGTCTCCCTCACTGGTTGTTTGCTCTTTCTCTGTCTCTCTCTGTCTTCCCCACACCACCTCCTAGCTGGCTGATCTTGGGCATGTTTACTCAAGCTCTCGGAGCCTCAGGGAGCATTGTGCATTCAGGGGCAATCCTACTGCACAGACCATATAGCATTTTTAAAAACCCTGAACTCTTAAAGGAGGTGGTGGTTTTCGGAGGATGGCATTATAGGCACCGTGTCTTTTATGCCTGCAGTGTTAGAGTTTTTGCTATGAGAATGTATGTTGCTCTCATGTGCATGCTAACACGTGCAAGAACATGTATACTTATTTTTGTATTTTTAAATGTTCTGTTTCTGTTTTATTTTATTTATTTATTTTTTGCGGTACGCGGGCCTCTCACCGTTGTGACCTCTCCCGTTGCGGACCACAGGCTCCAGACGCGCAGGCTCAGCGGCCATGGCTCACGGGCCCAGCCGCTCCGCGGCACGTGGGGTCTTCCCAGACCGGGGCACGATCCCGTGTCCCCTGCATCGGCAGGCGGACTCGCAACCACTGCGCCACCAGGGAAGCCCTCTGTTTCTGTTTTTGACTTAAATGGTACCAACTTGCTGTTGAAATGGCGTAGTAGGAAGCGCAATACGTAATGGCTATGATGTGTCTGATATGTCTCTTTAAATGGAAGAATTGCTTCTTATTTGGTAAATAGAGTGGAGGCATAGAACGGGGTCAGTGTTGCTCAGGAGACTGGGCGTCAGCCCTGCAGAGGGGTGTCTCCTCCACCACACCCCTGCCTCTGACTTCTGTGTGGACGGAAGTGGGTGTTGGGGGGTTCGGGCGGGGACGGGAGAGGCAGGAGAGGGCCTGCAAGGCAGGAGCGGCATCGCTGAACTCAGCACGCGGCTGGGGGAAGTGGGTGGTTTGAGTTTTACTTTCAGTTTTCCTCCAAGTCATTTCAGGATGAAACACACTTAACGGTCAGATCTCTCAGCCAGATTTCTCAGCAGACCTGTGCTCCACCCCAGCCTAGGTCCTTCAACTCGAGCTTGCGAGCGGGCTGGGAAGGCAGCAGCAGGCACGCGGCTGCCGGGAGGGCTCCCGGACTCGGAGATGTCCATCTTCTGCAAATCAGCAATTCTCACCGAGGGGACCCTGGGTACCAACCCTGCCACCGCCTGTGGGTGATGGTGGGCAGGCATCCCACCTCTGCCCTCTGCACATGCGTGTCACGAAAGGAGCTCTAGACCATCATTTAGCTGGCACTGCATCTTCAAAGATGATAAGACACAGCCCTTGCCCCAGGGAGCTCACAGGGTAGGTGGAGAGGAAGAGGGGAAGAAAAGTAGAGGTACGGCGGGATGACAGCAGCCGCTCCTGGTGGCTGCTCTGTGCCAGGTGCCTTACTGTGTTATTTTCATAGTCCTTACTGTGACTCAAGGCAATGCTTCTTAAAAGTTGAGCTATGGATCACCCATCAGAATGCAGATTCCCAGGCCACACCCTGAGCCAGTGGCTAGGAATTTATGGGAGTTGGGTTGGGCGTCTTCATTTTTGTCAAACATCTTGAATAACTCTCATGTACTTCAAAGACTGAGATCTGCCCCACTCGCCCCCCTCCTCCCCACTTAGGGGGGAGATACTTTACCTTAGTATATCTCACCAACAAGAAACCTAAGCTCAAAACAATTAAATTGCTCAGGGTCAGCCAAGGTTCAAGTTGGAGGGACTTGGTTCGACCCCAGAGCCAGGGGGATCGGGGCCCCACTTTACCTGGAAAAATTCTGATTTATGCCTGTTGTCCTGCATAATTTACAACAGCCCTTTCACTCTCAAAGGCATCCTGGTTGGGATACTAAATTATACGGCTACCCCATGGGGACTCCCCTAGCGGTTACTCTGTACCACACTACTGTCTCTTCCAAAGGTCAGCCAGTGAGGTGATGGGGACACACAGAAGACGGTGGCGGATCAGAATGGAGGTAGAGTAGGAGGCAGGTCAGGAAAGGCGTCCCAGCAGGGATGCTCACCCTAATTCCCTCTCTGTCTTCTGGACAGCATGGTAGACAGCAGGTCTTCTAAAGAAGGAAATTGATACACATGGATTTCCTTCTCCACTAAAAGCTGCAGCCACAGCAGCCATGAGAATACACTCAACCACTAGCACAATGCTCACGTGCTCTGAGCACCCTGCACGCACCACCTGGATGAGCGGAGAGCCTGAAGGTCAGCCAGAGGGATGAAGCGGGGCGGCAGGCGCTCCCGGGCCGGGAAACTTGGGGGAGGTGGGTCCCAATGCACTCCTGACCGAGGACCCATGAGTCCTGTCATCCAGCTGAGCCACGAGGCAGTTTCTGATGCAGCCTTTCTAAAGTGTGACCTTTCTGGATGACGTGGAAAAAGTCAACACCAAGATCCCGAGCCTCATAGTTGATGAAAGGAAGCTCATTTTCCCCTCTCCGGGGACCTTTAAAAACAGAGCTGCCTGCACATCTTGACTAGTTTAGTTACAGCCCTGCCCGGAAGCAGGAGGATGGAGGAGATGACCTCCGAGGTCCCTAGGCGCCTACGGGGTCTGTGATCATTACAACCACATGTCAGAACCCGGAGACATTCCCGTTTCCTGCTCCTTCACCTGGGCCCCGGGCTGCGGGCTCCCTTCACCTGCGTTGTTAGCAGGTCGTGCCCTCTTCTATGGGCCTGCCGGCCTCCTCTCCTGCCTTCCCTGCCCCCACCAGCAGGCCCCCCAGCTCTTTCTTTTCCCGGATCTCCTTTGCATTCTGCCCTCAGAAGGAGCGCGGGCGCGGATGCAGGATGGAGTCCTTGCTTTCCTCTACTTCATCTCTGCTGTGCGTCTGGATCTTCCAAGCCAAGCTTGGGCCTTTCCTGGAACCAAACTCTTTCAGTGACAAGGAGCAGGGTGCCCTCTCCCTAAAAGAGAGCCAAGGCCCTCCCCAAACCCACCCCTGCAAACCTGCATCCTCTGTGGGCGTCAGAGCCAGTGGCCACCGTGGCCGAGACCACATGTGGTCAGTTGTGGCTATTCTCTGAGGGTTCTTTTTAACCCGGGAGTCCAGCGAAGGGCATCCCCTGAAGACACTGGGCCTACACATGCATTTCTGATTTAGATGGCAAGGGATTGGCCCAGGGCCCAGCCAAACAGAGGTTCCTTGGAGGCAGCTGCTCGGCTGACAGCTCAATAAAGGGAAAGAAAGCCTAGCTGGGGGGAGAGGAGAGAGAATGGGGGGGAGAGGAGGCGGAAGGGGGAGCACAGGCTGCCACCCCATCAACTTGGGGAAACAGAGGTTTTAGGGCAGAGGCTTCCTGGAAGGGTCGGGTCAGGGGTAGGGGTGGGGAGGGAGAGATGTGCCTCTGCTTCGGCAGTGGGATCTCGACAGCTCCCAGCTCAGCTCTTGGGGAGACTCCAGACACAGTCTCTGTGGGGGGGCGGGGGGGAGGGCTTTCGGGAGAAGAGAAAAGCAAGTGCTAGGATCACCCACAGGTGCCGTACATCCCACTCAGCTCACACTTTCTACTCACCTATATTCTGTACGCCAAGCTCCATGCTAAGCCCCGGGCATGTGGGCAGATGAGGCACATCTCTGGCAACCCTCTGGGGAGACGCACGGCATGCTCAGGAGGCAGCTGTGGGTGCAGATATGTGGTGGGCAGAGCGCTGAGATTCCTTCCAGAAGGAAAGGAACATATGCGTGAGCTAGGGGATCTGAGAGCTGGGAAGCCCCTTGGAAAGGCAGCTTGTGGGTTGGCCCCTAAAACTACCCCAGACAAAGGATTCCTGCCTCTGTGCTCTGCTTATCCTGGGGACCGGGCAGGACAGATGTTGGTTCTGCGGGTCAGAGAGGGAAGCTCCAACAGCACTGAGTTAAAGGTTTTTCTTATTTGGGGTCTTCTGTTGTTTGCTTTGGTTTTGCCGGCAGAACTTCTCAGAGCCTCTAATATGTAAATTTCCCGAACTTGGACAGTACCGACTTTTTGAGGCTGCAGGATACGCTGCGACTTCTGAGTTCTTCTGCTCCAGTGGTGGAAAGAACTTTCCTATGTTCAAGAGGGGGAGAAAAAGGCCATGGATGGGAGCACTGATCTTCAGGCTTCTCTTGGGAGGTCTGGACTTCCAGTCGGCCACTCCACCTGTCCCCAAAAGCTCTTTGAAAACCCTTCAACTAGATTAAAGATTTGTTGAACTCGCCTTTGTTCTCAGTGATGTGACCTTGGGTGAAGGCTCCCTTTCTTTATGGCCCTTCTGTTTTTCTCCTCAATGAATTGGGATAATGGGCCTCAATTCATTCCTGTCTTCAAGGGCTATCTGTCCCCAAAGCATTTCCCTGTTGGACTATTCGTTGCTACTTCCCTGAATTGTTCTGTATTATTTTCCTCTATAGGTTCTGACTATAGAGGAAAGCACCCTGAGGGCAGAGCCCCTTCTTAAGACGGTGGCTCAAGGCTCCCCCAACAGCGTGACAGACCTTCGGGGATGGGACCTCAGGGGATTGGGTTTGCTTCCCCCCTCTGCCACTCAAGCTCCGAGAGGCTCATTTCCTTCTTCTATTAAAAAAGTGGGATAACTGAGCTGAGGGAAAGTGATTTATAAATTAAGCTTCCTTAGACTCCCAGTTATTTTTATTACTCATTTATCCAGCTCACGCTGACGGTGTTCTTGGCACTGTGCAAGACGCGGAGAACCCAGAGGTGAGCCTTTGGTTCGTCCACTGCATCTCGTTCGGGCTGTGTGTGGGTAAGGGTGATGCTCGTGGAAAGGCATACCTACAAAACTTAAGGAAACCTCAGCATTCTGAAAAGGGAGATGGAGAGCTTTAAAAGGCAGGACCATTGGGTGATGCTTCATGAGCTGCGGTCCCCAAGCCATACCTCCCCGTCCAGGGCAGCCACTTCCATAATAGAGAGTGAACGCATGGACGTGGTGCTTTGATTCTAAAAGGAGGACTGAGAGGTGTTTTGCACTCAGGTAAACTGGAAGTTGGGGTGTTGGGGGGAAGGGGCGGTGGGCGGGAGAAGCCAGCGGTAGAGCAGACAGACCCCCAACACAGACGTGCACCCGAACAAGCGCATGTCTGGAAGCTCTGCGGCCCACGTGGCTCTGTCCTGGTCCCCTTAAGGACCACCCTGGGAAGCCCTCTAGAAAACCCATCCATCATGGACAACAGTCTGCTTTCTTTCCTCCGCGGTTCAATATCCATAGCACAAAAATGTGCTTCGCTAATGGAAACCTTGTGCTGGCCTCTCGGAAGATGCTGGCAGTGAAAGGCAGAGGAGGAAGTGGGTGTGTGAACCGACACCCACAGGCCAGAGCTCCCATGTCCAGGAATGCAGTGCGCTCGGACGGAGACGGGGAGCCGAGCTGGCGTGGGACACTGTGACAGTGACAACAAGGATGCAGGGCTGCTGAGGGCTCCCCGAGCCACAGGGAGGGATGGGCGCCGCCCTCCTCTGTGTTTCTCAATGATTCAGAGGCGGCTCAGTGTGTCTGGCTGGGGTTTTCACTGGCTCTTTCAGACCGGGTTGGAGGGGGAAAAAAAAAGAAAGAAAGAAAAAGATCAAATTTCAGTTCCCCTCAATTGCCCTGGGTTTGTGAAGCCAACTGTCATTGTGAGACTGTCATTGTGAGACTGTCGCTGCCTCGGTCCTCAAGGGGGCCTGCACGTGGTCAGGGTCTGCACCAACACGACAGCAATTAGCAGCCCACCTGTCAGAAATCCCCATGCTACCAACCTAACTCCTGGCTTAACCCACAGGGCTGTCTGAAGGAAGGGGTGGTCAGTGAACGCTTACAGGCGTGTGAATAAAAACCAAGGGTGGGTCCTGAAGGAGCCTGGACCCAGGTTTTATGAGACCCGCTTTCTAGTCCTGGGTCTGTAGGAACTGGCTGTGTGACCTTCGTTAGGTCACTGAACCTCTCTGATCGTTACAGCCATCCACTGAAAACTGAACAGTCTCTGAGGCTCTCCAGTTCTGTCCTTGGATGGGCATCTTATCCACTGGAGGGTACCTGGCATGAAGGAAGAGCTGCAGGGGCGTGGATAATATGAAACAGTGGTGACCTAAGTTTAATTTTTTCTTTTTTACTTTCTGTTTGCCTCTGGAATGTAACTGGGGCGCACATTCAGACACCAACTTCCTCTCCTTCCCTGCCCCCTCTCTTTGCGCCTCTGCTCTGCCCTCCAGGCCTGGATGGGGGTGGGGCATGTGCCGCTGACTTGGGGGCAAGGGGTGGGTTGGAGGAGGGGAAGGTTTCCGGCTGGGGGCTGGAGGTCGTGGGGCAGGAGTTCTCCAGTCACTGCAGAACTGATCAGCTATAAAATCATTCTAATCCCTTCCCTGATCCAAAAAGGTAGGAGATTGTGAATAGAACATTCCTCACGTGAAATACTGTATATACTTGCCTAGGAGAAGCCTTGGGAAAAAACAGTCGTGTGTGTTTAAATGATGAGCCTCAAGGAAAATCATCAGAGAAGTGCTAGCTCTCATTCTGCTCAATTAACATATGTTAGCCTAGTTTCCAGCCAAGACGGGGGCCCTGCAGAAAACTGGGATCGCTAGGGCCACGGTCATGGCTGTGGGGGCGGAGACTGGAAAGGGAGACGGGCCCTCAGTGGGGAAACGAGTGTGCGGTCGCTGCCATATTCACTCCTCCGTGGCCTGGCTAATGGGCCACATTCCTTCTGCAGCGGCATCTTCTATGTGAGCATATACGGTAACCGAGGCATTCCAGAGCCCAGCCACTAGCCAATCAGGACTTGGGGCCTTTCTTCATTTTTTTTCTTTAAGAAGAAGTTTTGGGTCCTCTTAGGAGCAGCAAATCAACTGCCTTCTACAGAGTTGTCATCCCCTCCCCCAATCTTCCACCCTCTGGCGTTGTGATGGGTGTGTGTGTGTTAGGTGGACCTTGGTCCCCACCCTGGGGAGAACCCCATGGAAACAGGCAGTCCCAGGTGTGGGGAATGTGGGCACTAGGGAGAGGAGAGAGAAGCTAGCTGACCAGCTGGGACCATTGTCCGGGGTGAGGGCACTTGTAGGGGGAAGTAAGGGAAGGGAAGAGAGAGAGAGAGAGAGAATTCTATAACTGTGTGTATGTGTGTGTGTGTGTGTGTGTGTGTGTGTGTGTGTGTGTGTGTGTGTCTCACCCCCGGAAGCTCTCCCTACTGGATTGGACAAGTGGCAGGGTGGTGGGAAAGACAAGGAGCTTGATTCAGGATGGGAACGGAGCAGCTGTCTCTCCAAGAGACGGCTCCTAGAAGCAGCTGCAAGCTGGGGAGGGCCACGGAGCTGCCCGCTGCAGGGATGGACCAGGAGAGGTGGACGGGGTGCTCCAGTCTTGGGGGGCAGTGCACTGTGACAGTCAAGCTCAGAGCTGGCCAACCTCAGATTTCCTTCCTGTTCTTGAAATCTGGGTCCCAACCCTCCTGTCTGTCTCTCCGTCCTTCTTAGGCTTGACTGACTCTGCAGCCGAGCCCCTGGCTCTGTGGCCGTGACCTCTGCTCACCTGCAGGCTGGGTCCCTTTTCTCCTTCTGAGGCTTTGCATGCTGTTGTCTGGCCTCTTCCAGATGCTGTCCTGTTCCCTCTTCACTTCTCCACTTAGTTTTCCTTTCGTTCAAGGCTGGACAGGCGGACAGACCCACATGCAGCGTGACCGGCAACCTAGGAGAGCAGGTTGGCCTTCTGGGCACGTTTCTTGGTCTGAGCACCTGAGATGCTTTGCTCCCTTAAGTCTTGACTTAACACTCCCTTACATGGTAAGCTCTTACTCAGATGAGGACTTTGAGATCAACAGAGGTAAACTAAAGCAGTTTCCAACTCAGGCACTCACCCAACATCCCCTGACCACCAGCAGCAGCATTACTTAGGAAATTCTTAGAAATGCAAATTCTGAGGTCCCACGCCTGACCTGATCAGCCACTCTGGGAGCAGGGCCCCGAGATCTCTGTCCCCTTCACCCCCAATGCTGGAGAAGGGCAGCCCTGCACAATGATCTCACTAGACCTTCTCAGCTGGAGGATGGGGCCCAGGCCACATAAACATTTGAGGTCAATTTTCCAAGCTTCCTCTTTCGGTGATTTCACTGTGGAAGGAAGTTGAATATTTACCCACAGCAGGCCTGGGTGCAAGTCCCATTTTCAGATGCGGTGGCCTCAGCCCTACTGACCTTCTGAGAATAAGGATGGTTGACTTCAGTTCATTTTACACCCTGTTCCTTCCTTCCCTTAATGATTTTAAGCTTTTCCTTTCACAGAAGCTTTTTGCGAAAGTGGTAGTTTAAGGATTTCAAGCCTAGGAAGGCATATCACACGGGAGAGAGTTTCTTAAAGACAGAATGACAGCGGGAGACGTTTAGGTCGATCAGGTTGGTAGTGTGGCAGCATTGATCTGGATTTCTGGGGATGGCCTCAGTTTGAAACACAACTCCCTAGAATCCACACAGGTACGGTTATACTTGCAAGACGACATTTTAAAATGTTAATTTCTTACTTGACGCTTGGAAAGTGATTACCACGTAGTTGGAAGACAAATCAATGCCTCACGTAGGGAATATGTCTATGGGAATCAGGGAAGATGCACCAGGGAGGTCTTGTTTAGTCCAACAAGTTTAGTCCAACAAGTTTGCCAGCACAATTTGGTGATGGGCCTCTTTGGGCAAAGACTTGAAGGATGGAGCTGGAGGTATCGGTGACTTGGAAGTTTTAATTCTGATTCTTCTCGCTAGTAGTACGGTATAAGCAAGTCCCTTAAATTTTCTGTGATTTCGTTTCCCATTTTGTTTTCTTTAGTTTTTTTTTAGCTTTTCATTTTGAAATTGTTAGCAGACAATTTTCCATGGTCTTCCCTGTTTCTGCACATGTTGTGAAGAAAGCCATGGACAGACTTTTGTTCAGGATTATCTTTCTAAGAATGTTTGTACAGCAAACAGCCTTAGGTAATGGAGAGAAAGTCTTCCTTTGGAGAAAAGGACTGGTTTCTTCTGCGATGTATTAAAGATAACGTCTCTGTCCAGGCCAGAATTTGGGTAGGTTTGCATGTACCTCCTATAAGAGATTGGGATTTAATTTGTGTGATACAGACTCACTGCCTGTGAGTTACCTGTGTCACCCTGGTGGGACTTGGGGGCAGAGGTGCAGCCATTGTGATTATGATGCTTATGTGACACGATCTGCCAAAAGAATTAAGTCCTCCGTCTCTGACCCTGGAGTAGGAGTATCATGTCTTCCGCCAGCATTAATGACATTGTAGCAGGTTAAGTGAGTTTACAAGCAGGGTAAAATCTCAGATCCTTCGCAGTTCTTGGCAGAAATAATTTCGGGCTGGCAAAAATGATACAATGAATTTCCATTTCTCCTTCACTCAGTTTCCCCATGTGTTACCTTATATAACCACAGTACAATGATCAAGAATTCCCTGGTGGTCCAGTGGTTAGGACTTGCTGCTTTCACTGTGGCCCAGGTTCAATCCCTGGTCGGGAAACTAATCCTGCAAGCCACGTGACACGGCCAAAAAAAAAAAAAAAAAACAAAAACTGATTTGATTACAATGATCAAAGCCAGGAAATTAGCATCACACACAATTTATACTACTAACTGGTACTATTAATTAATCTAGAGAGCTTATTTAAATTTCATCAGCTGTACTACCAGTGTCACCTTTCTGGACCAGGATCTAATCCTGACATTTAATGCATTTAATTGTCATGGTTCTTCTCCTGTCCTTTAATCAAGGTTGGTCTTTCATTCTGTTTCTGTCTTTCATGACCTTGACACTCGGAAGGGTATTGACTAATTTTTTGTTAAAAGACCCTCAGTTTGGGTTTGACCCATGTTTCCATGTGATTAATGCATTTTGGGGGGAAGACAACACAGTAAGATTGTGCCTTTCTGAGTTCACCATACACAGAGGCACACGATGTCACATTATTTCATTAGTGGTGATGTCGAGTTTGCTCATGTGGTGAAGATGGTGTTTTCCAAGAGTCATCTCTATAGAAGTTACTATTTTTTCCTTTGTGATGAATAAATACCTTGTGGTGGGATACTTTGAGACTGTGCAAATATCACGTTTCTCTTCATATTTTTGCCTGCTAATTTTGGAGGCAATAGCTTAACAATACTTTTGAAATATACCACTTAGCAGGTGGGACAACAAAGGAAGATCTCAGAGGCCAGAAATGAAGATCACCTAGAATACGGAATAACGAGCAAGTACTGGGATTTGCATTTGCCATGTCACTGGCGACCTAGCATAGGTTTCAATAGGTCGTGCGTTGAAGACAGAAGACAAAGTATCAGGTCCATCCAAGTGAGGAGGTCCATGTTGGAGAGTCACTCAGAAAGCTGGGATACTTTCAATGGCTGAACCAAGGGAAAAACTCACCTCCTAGAAGGAGATAGTAGGAAGTCTGTCCTACTACGGCATGTAAGGGAATAAAGGAAAAGTCCTCTGGGAATCTGCAATTTCATGCTCATTCCCGCGTGGGTTGTGACCTGACATTAAAAAAATCTTTCAGCTCAAATGATAGCTCCCCTAATCACCTGGCAAACACCAACAGAAACTCTCTCTGAAGAAGTACACTTTAAACCCTAGCCTCAGAGAATTCCTTCCAAAGAATGAATATGAGCTCGCAATTAAAATGTATTTTTTTTTTACAAAACACGGAAATCAGAAATTCATTAGCTGAAAACAAGCAAATTGCAGATTCAGAGAGATGAAGACTACAACTATTGTGATAATCAAATACATATGTAGTATAAGTTAATTTCCATGCATAAAAAATAAAGAGGGTGTTTAAAATATAATTGAGGAGCAAGCATCTATCAGCCTGGAACAGACACGTTTGAAAAAGAACCGAATAGAATTTTCAGAAAAATGGAAAAATGATTGAAATTGAAATTCAATGGATGGATTAAACAGTAGCTTAGGCTTAACTAAGGAGAGAATTAATAAACTGGAAGATATATTTAAGGAAACCACATTGAATATAATAAAGACAAAGTCAAAAAGTATGAAAGAGGTAAAGAAACATTGGAGCCAGACTGAAAAGTTTTAATATGGTTTACAGTTATGGAAGGGCAGAAAACAAAGGGAATGAGGAAGAAAGGAGAATTAGAAGACATAATGGTTGAGAGTTTTAGTAAATTGTTGAATAGCATGGCTGTTTAGAGTCAGGAAGCTCTATAAATCCCAAGCATGATAAATATTGACATATTCATAGTAAAACTACAAAACACCAAAGACAAAAGAAAGAGATCTTAATAGGTAGAGGAAAAGACTGTTTATCTATAAAGGATGACTTTTTAGCCGCAACAAGGGAAACTAAGAAAGCTACGTACTGAGAGAAAATTGCTCTTGATCTAGATATACATACCCAGCAAAGCAATCTTCCTAAAGGGGGGATAAAATAAAGATGTTTTCAACAAAATCTACCAACAGGGCTTCCCTGATGGGGGCAGCGATTAGGAATCTGCCTGCTATTGCAGGGGACACGGGTTCGAGCCCTGGTCCGGGAAGATCCCACTTGCTGTGGAGCAACTAAGCCCGTGCACCACAACTACTGAGCCTGCACTCTAGAGCCCGCGAGCCACAACTACTGAGCCTATGAGCCACAACTACTGAGCCTGCGCTCTAGATCCCGTGCTCCACAACAAGAGAAGCCACCGCAATGAGAAGCCCGCGCACCGCAACAAAGAGTAGCCCCCGCTCGCCACAACTAGAGAAAGCCCGCGTGCAGCAACGAAGACCCAACGCAGCCAAAAGTAAATTAAAAAAAAAACAAAACTACCAACAGATGTTCACTAAAGGAACCTCTAGACTAGGATATAGTTCAGGAAGAAGGAATGATTCCAAAAGAATTGAGATGCAAGAAGAAATGGTGATTGAAGAAAAGGATAAACACATGGGCAAATCTGAACATTCAACAAAAAGCAAATAACAATAATGTGTAGTTTGTGGGGTTTAAGGAAAGAAAGAGCTAAAATAGGGCAAAAAAAGATAAATGTTGGAGTGAAGTACAACTAGGGTTGAAACATGCTAAAGTCCTTGCATTGATCAGGAGATGAGTAAAAAGTTAACTTTTGATTTTTGCTTAATAACTACATAAAGAATAGGAATGGAAGAGTATAGCGTTGAAACGAGTAGAAGGAAAAATTGAATGAATTTTAAAAAAATGAAACAAGACAGAAAAGAAGGGGAAGAAATAAAGAACAATATGGTAGAAATAAATATATCAGTAATCACTAAAATGTAAATGGACTAAATCTCCAATTAAAAGAAATGAAATAATTGTTAGATTAAATTCTTCCACAGAAGGGAAAATATGGTTAGACTGGATTTAAAAATCTGATCTATGCTGTTCTCAAGAGACACAGCTCAAACATAAAAATGCTAAAAGAGTAAAAGCAAAAGCCTGGGAAAAGATCTACTTGATAAAAAGTAATAAAAGAGGAAGTAATATCAGACAAAATTTACTATAAGGCAAAAAGCTTTATTAGACATAAACAGACACATTCACGATGATAAAAAGTTCAATTCACAAGAAAGACACAATCTTAAACTTGTATGTAACCAGTATTGTAGCTTCAAAATATATAAAACAAAACTGTAAAAACCACAGGGAGAAACCGACAAATCCATAGCACAGTGGAAGCTTTAATATTCTCTCTCAATACCTGATAGGTCAAGCAACAGAAAAATAAAAGAATATAGAAGATTTGGACAATGCAATTAATGAGCTTGATCTAATGGATATATATAGAGCTCTAAAAAGAGGCATTGTTTTTAAAGCGTACTTGAAACATTTAAGAGAATTGCCTACATGTTTTACCATAAGCCAAGTCTCAAGAAGTTTCAAAGAATCAGTATCTCATAGATTACATACTACACTTACAAAGAAATTAAGTAAGAAATCAAGAGCAAAAAGATAATTTTAAAAAATAATTCTGTTTGGAAGTTTAAAGATACACTTTTATATAACTCTAGAGTCAAAGAAGAAATCATAATAAAAATTAGAAATACTTAATATTTATTGATAAGGATAATATTGTATATTAAAATGTAGGATATAAGGTTAAAACAGTGGTTATAAGTGGTTAGAAAGTGTTAGAGGAAAATATATAGCTTGTAAGCTTACATATTAAGAGAGAAGAAAGTTTGAATAGTAGCATGTAAACCTCCAAATTAAGAAATTATAATAAAAGAATAAGCTTTTTAAAAGTAGAAGGATGGGGCTTCCCTGGTGGCGCAGTGGTTGAGAGTCCGCCTGCCGATGCAGGGGACACGGGTTCGTGCCCCGGTCCGGGAAGATCCCACATGCCGCGGAGCGGCTGGGCCTGTTAGCCATGGCCGCTGAGCCTGCGCGTCTGGAGCCTGTGCTCCGCAACGGGAGAGGCCACAACAGTGAGAGGCCCGCGTACCGCAAAAAACAAAAACAAAAACAAAAAAACGGTAAAAAAAAAAAGAAAGTAGAAGGATGAATTAAATAAAGAGCAGGATTAATGAAACAGGGGAAAAAAGAGATAAAAGAAGATTAACAAAGCTGAAAGATGTTTCTTTAAAAGATTGATGAAATTGAGAACTCCCAGCAAGAATGACTAAGAAAGAGGAAAGGCACAAACAGGAACATTACAAATGAGAAAGAGATGGGACTTCCCTGGCGGTCCAGTGGTTGGACTCCGTGCTTCCACCACAGGGGGTGCGTGTTCAATCCCTGGTCAGGGAACTAAGATCCCTCATGTTTCATGGCATAGTCCCCCCAAAAAAAGAAGAAAAAAAAGGAAAAATGAGAAAGAGGGCTTAACTACTTGTTATGAGTTGAACTGGGTCCCCCACAAAAGATGTGCTTAACCCTTAGTACCTGTTAATGTAACCTTAATAGGAAACAGAACCTTTGCAGCTATAATCAAGTTAAGATGGGGTCATTAGAACAGTCTATAATCCAATATGACTGGTGTCTTTATAAGAAGGGAAGAGACACATGTATAGACACAGTTAGAACATCATGGAAAGATGAAGGCTGTGACTGGAGTGGTGTGTCTACAAGCCAAGGAACACCAAAGGGTGCCAACCATCCTCAGAATCTAGGAGACAGGCATGGAACAGATTGTCCCTCAGAGCCCTCAAAAGGAACTAACTCTGTTGACACCTTGATTTCAGCTTTCTCGCCTCTAGAACTGAGATAATAAATTTTTGTTGTTATAAGCCACCCATCTTCCGGTGCCTTGTTACAGCAGCCTTTGGAAACTAGAATTCTGCTGGTGCAGCAGCAGTGAAAATCTGGAAGAACATTTTAAGTCATTTATTGCCAATACATTTGAAAACTTAAATGAAAAGGACAAATTACCAGCAAAATACTAATTGCCAAAATGAACCCAAGGGTAAACGGAAAACCATTAAGTTTGGGTAAAATGAATAGTTAACAATCTCTCTCCTTAGAAAATACCAATCCCAGATGATCTGATAGATGAGTATGCCAAATATTAAAGAAAAAGATAATTCCAATGTTATCTTAGCTCTTCTATAGAAGAAAAAGGAACATTTCTTAGGACATTCTATGAGGCCAGCATACTCCTGATGCCAAGATCAGACATAGTTGTCAGAGAAAAAAAAATCACAGAACCGTTTCACCAATGAATGTAGATGCAAACAATTTAAACACAGCAATAACATTGACACTAGCCAAATAGAAAAAAGGATAATAAATGATGACCAAGTTGGATTTTTTCCATGGAGTCCAGCCTCAGAAACTTTCTGTATGTAGTTCACTACATAACAGTTCATTAAAAGAAGAAAGACTATATGATCATCTCAATAGAGACAGAAAGCGTTTGATAACATTGAATATTTTTCCTTACGATAAAAAGCTCTCGTCGTTGCCCAACAAGGAATCAAAGGTAACTTCCTCAACCTGATAAGGGTTTTGTGGCACACACTCATGGGTGTGTGAGCTCATATGTGTGCACAAACACAGTTCTCCTAATCACATATTCAATAATAAAATATTAAAATTTTCCTTCTATGACATTCTGGAAAAGGCAAAACTATAGGCTGGAAAACAAATCAGAGGTTGCCAAAACCTAGGAGGTGGTGAGGGAATTGTCCATAAAGAGGCACAAGGAATTTTGGGGGTGATGAAAATGTTCTCCATCTGGATCGTGGTGGTGGGTACACCATCCATCGGGTTGTCAAAATTCCTAGAACGTTAGACCCCCAGAGGGTAATTTTACTGCATATAAGTTAGACCTCATCTATCCTGATTTTTTAAGAAAGGAACGACATATTACTTAGAGACACATCCACGAATGGCAAAGCTATTTTTAAAAGCAAGTTACTTTTAAGAGTGAGGGTGTTTGGCAGAGTTCGGGAGCAGCACATAGGTGACCTCAAGTTTTGACAGAGTTAAGTGTCTTCAGGTAGAAAAGGAACAGAACTGAATTGTTAAAACAGGATTATATTATTTGGGAGAAAGGGGTGAAGTGAAATACTAACCCTGTCCTATTGGCTTGAGGTCACTCATCCACGAGGGACTTGGGGGAACTGGGGGTGACCGAAGGTGTGGGATGGTGCAAAAAAGGGAATGGCCAACATTTTTCATTGTCCCTGGAGCACCGTCCTCCATCCTTCCTTGCTGAGCAGGTGCAGAGGCAGCTGGTCACCTATATCTGCCTTAGTGCTTTCCCCAGTCTGCCCCCCGTACGTACGTTTTGTTTTCTTTTTTTTGGCTGCACCGCGCGACATGCAGGATCTCAGTTCCCCAACCAGGGATCCATCCTATGTCCCCTGCAGTAGAAGTGCAGAGCCCTAACCACTGGACTGCCAGGGAATTCCCCCCAGACTGCCCTTGGAAGTGAAGAAGGCAACCAGTCCCGGGGAGAGCCTCAGGCTGGTGCCCATTCTGACCCCTACCTTATCCACCAAACACAATTTCTTACCTAAAGACAAGCTGGAGAGGAACATTCTTGAAGGCGGGGATGATACGGTAATAGAAAAAACGTGCACTTTGGAGTCAGAGCAAGTTTGGAACCCAGGCTGGTTTACCAAGTTGAGTGCCCTTGGGCAAGTGAATGAACCCTTTGAGACCTCTATTTCCTTGCTGATAAAAATAGCCATTATACCTACCCAACCTGTAGGGCTTTGTTGTATTCTGATGTGTTTTGAAATAGAGAAGTACAGTCTGAAAGCCCAAGAGGAAGGGGCAGAGAAGGCGGGGGCTTCCTGGAAGACCAGCTCCGGTGGCGTGATCTTGGTCTGCGTCTGGCCCTCCATCCAGGCCTGGATCTCTGCAGGGTGGACGGGCTCATCTCACCCCGACAGAGACAGCTCTGGCATCTGAATGGAGCTGCTTGGGGCTGACGCTCATTCTCTCTTTGGGGATAAAGTACTCGGGAAGTCAGGTTACACTCACGTGGCTGTTTGGTGGACACAGAATGAAATCACAGAAGTTGGTTGTAAAATGAAAATGTGTCATGCTATCATGTGATGTTAATTTGATGTGTTCATCTCCACAAGAAAGACACAGCTGCCTTTAGCACCAAGATATTCTCTCCAGGCCAGCTCTCTGGATTCTCCCTAGGACTCCTTTTTTCTGTGTTTCTGTGGCTGACCTGTCGCCCCCTTTTAGGACTGTCCACCTGTTCTGTAGATGGTCCTTCAGATGGAGGCTGTATGCCTAGAGAATCATTCTCTCCTGAAGGTCCTTGCAGGCTCTGCTCTGAGGCAGTGTGTGTTAATTTCACAGTTTTACCCTGTGAGAGCAGTTTTATCCCCCTCATTTCCAGATTCCTGGGGGTCAGAAAGGAAAGGGTGCATCTCCATGTCCAACGTGTGTCCCATTCACCCACGGTGTTTTCTTGATAACTGTTCTCTTTCCACGTATGTCAGAGACTCATTCATTCCTCACGTTAAGTTATTTACGGGGTTCCTTGCGTGTGTGAGTGTGTGTGTCTCTCCAGCATTGTGCAGGGACAATTATGCTGCCCAGAAACCGTCCCTCCAGATGCTGCAGCCACAAGACAGCCCCTAAGCCTACCTCTCCTCCCTCCAATTCTCTAAATACGACATCAGGACCCACTGTGAATCATGACGTCTCTGTGGCCTGCGGGATCAAGGCTCATCCGTCACCAGCTGCTCAGGGCCTTCTCCAACAAGGCCCCGACATCCCTCTGTAACCTCTCGACACAGCTACAGACCTATAATCACAGCTTCTGCTGCCTACGGCCCGCCTGCCTCAGTGTCTCTTGTGTTTATTGCCCCTGCACCGGCACCAGACACTCATTCCTTTTCTCCTCAGGCTGAAGGTGCTCACCAGCCATCATCAAAGACCTGCAGAGTCTTGCACAGCAGCAAGGCCACATGTCACCAAACAGCCCCTGGGACCTGGTCTTTCTCCGAACAAATGCTACCTTGTCACACCACCCTTGGCTCTCACCACGTATTTATTTTTCAAAGCCACAAAAAGAACTAGGAGGCAGGAGGCGAGAAGAGGTCTGAGCTCACCAGGGGATCTCCCCTCCCCTAGGGCCTGGGAACATTCACTGTCTGTGTTGCCCCATTGGCCGTGCTTCCTAAGGACTGCACATCCCATAGAATTTAGGAACGATGCTCTTCCTTGGTACGTAGCACATGCTGACTCTATGTAGATGCGAAGTCTCTACTTAGAATATGAATGAATGACTGAAATGAACAAATGAAGAATTCCTGGTAGATAGGGAAGAGGGTGGCTGGAAAACACCAGTTGTCACAGCATGGTGGTTGGTGCCTGAATACGGGAGGGTTTCGTGGGAGGGAAAAGAGGACTCAGGGTACATTCTGAGCGACAGCTTGGTGTGGATGCTGAAAACATGTGCTTTGGAGTCTGATAGGGTTTGAATCTGAGCTCTGCCACTTCACAGCTGTGCGACCTTGGCCAAATTACTGAACCTCTCTGTGCTTTTACTCTGTCACCGGGGATGAATACCTAACTTGCAGGGTCGTTATGATGATTAAATAAGATAATCTGCGTAAGTGCCTGGCCCAGAGGGATGTTCCATAAAGGATGGTTCATTATGATTAGAGAGGGCAAGGGGAGCTGAGAGGCAGACTGGAGGAAGACCACGTTCAGGGAGCTTGGAAGTGTGTCTCGAGCCATCCCACCCTGGCCCTGTGGTCGTCAGTGTCTTTGCTGTCTTGGCACAGACGTCCTGGAGCCCCCATTTTGGTCGTGGCTCTCTCTGGTTTCTGGAAGTGGGAGCAACAGGTGTCTGCTGGGTGGTGGCAGGGGCGGGGGTCGTTGTGAGTGGTGGTTTTGGGGAGGATGGAGAGTATTCAGGTGGGGCAGGAGGAAGGGATAGCAGTGGGGAAGCACTGCAGCTGAACCGTTGGTTTATTTCAAGGTTGCAAGACCTCCAACCAGCTCTTCCTATAAGCCCCGCTGACATGAGGGCGGGGCAGCTGAGCCGGGACCAGATGTTTCCTCTCTCTCACCATCGATGGATGGCTTGGCGACACAGGGGGAGGGAGAGGGAAGGAAATAAGGCAGTGAGACAGATTCCTTCGTTGGGAACCCATCCTCCTCCACGTGGGTCTGCAGCTTGGAGCGTCTGCCCCCTGAAGTTCTAGGAAACACTGAGATTAGTTGCATGGCCAACCTGAGGGTCATATGGCCCGTTTCCTGGAGGAGCCCCTTGGGAGGGAACTTGGAGGGTGGTTAGAAGCTTCTGCCCAATTCAGTGAAGAATAACTCAGGACAGGAGAGGCTAAGAATAGCTCTTTGTCAGAAATAGACTCACAGACATAGAAGACAAACTGTGGTTACCATAGGGCATAGCGGGCGGTGGGGGGAGAGATCAGTTAAGAGCTTGGGATTAAGAGATACACAGCACTGTACATAAAACAGGTAACCAACAAGGACCTGCTGTAGAGCACAGGGAACTCTACTCAGTATTTTGTAATAACCTATAAGGGAAAAGAATCTGAAAAGGAATGTATGTATACATGTACACACATGTATATATGTGTAACTGAATCACCTTGCTATACACCTGAAAGTAACACAACATTGCAAATTAGCTATACTTCAATTAAAAGATGGTTAAAAAAAGAACAGCTCTTTGTGTCATCTGTGTCACTTGGAGAAAACCTGAGAGGCAGGGATAGACTCTCAGAGAGTCCAGCACCTTCAAACTCCACCACCAGGATCTCCCTGGCATCGGTTTTTCCATCTGTAAAATGGGGAGAATACTCACACCTATCCAGATGACTTTACTCCCTCACTGGGAGGACTTCATGGGCAAGAATTGTCACGACAGTGCTTTACAAATGGGCAGGATCAGCGGGAGGGAGGTTTCATGCGGCAGCAGCGCAGGGGACCTATTTGCAGGTGGGGGAAGTACTGAAGGGCCCACCACCTGCTGTACCACAGAGGGGCCTCAGGTTGGGGGCAGGTGCACTTCCCCCCACATTACTCTGAAATCAGTGTGGGTGCCCAGGAAGCACTTCTTGGCTAGAGAACAACTGAAAACTGCTTCGGGCTTAAAACCTCCAGCACTGGCTAATCATCTTGGGGCCTTTGGTCTAATCTCCTTTCCTGAGATACATCTTTTTTTCTCATGCAAGTGGCTGTGAGGCCCCCGTGAATCAGCGAGTGTACCAAGCTAAGCTGGGCACACGGTTTTTCTTGGTGGTCCTCCCAGTTTCTATCTCTAAAGGCAAAGAAGGTACCTTCATCCCTCCCGAGACCCTAAAAGCCCAGCCAAGTTTGGGGGTCTTTGCGGTGCTACTGGGAATGGAGGGGATCGGCTCCAAGTGTGGTGGGTTCCCCAGCCCGGAGGTGGTCGACAACCAACGGGGAGCATTTCCCAGCACTGACACCGTGCGAAGGAGGCCCTTCTCGTGTGCTATCTTCACAATTGCCTCTGAAGAGGGAATGATTATCATCACCCCCATTTTACAGATAAGGAGACTGAGGCTCCAGGAGGGTAAGTGACCCTGGTTTCACAGCCGCATGGCGGCCTTCTGAGAGCTCGGAGATCAGGCTGCTAGGGATAAGCATGGCCCGCCAGGGGATCACACGGCCCACTGAGTGGGGCCCAACAGGGCAGCGGTGAATTCCTCCCCAGAGGGAAGGCCTTTAGCTGAACCTCAGAAAATCTACCCTGGGGTCAGCCTTGACCACCCTCACACTCTACCTACAACAGGGTGCACCCTCCACCAGGGCTAACCTTCCTCCACCTCGAGCCAGAGGGGCTGGGAGGGAAAACTGAGAGGTGGGTGCAGCATGACCTGGGAACGATGCTTTTATCCTTTCATAACCATGATACTGAATGCTGTGTGTGTGTGCGTGTGTGTGCGTGTGTGTGGGGGGGCAGGTATATATGGAAGAAGAGAGTGTTGCTTTTGTATGACTCTCTTTTTCTCTCTTTCCTTTATTCCTTCCTCCCCTCCCTCCCTCTCTCTCTCCTTCCTTCCTTCCTTCTTTCCTTTCTTTTTCCCTTCCCTCTCCTTCCTTCCTTTCTTTCTTTCTCCCTTCCCTTCCCTCTCCTTCCTTCCTTTCTTTCTTTCTTTTTCTTTCTTTCTTTTTTCTCCCTTCCTTCTTTCCTTCCTTCTCTCCCCCCCTCCTTCTTTCTTTCTCTCTCTCCTTCCTTCCTTCTTTCCTTTCTTTTTCTCTTTCTTTCCTTCCTTTCTTTCTTTCTTTTTCTTTCTTTCTCCCTTCCCTTCCCTCTCCTTCCTTCCTTTCTTTTTCTTTCTTTCTTTCTTCTCCCTTCCTTCTTTCCTTCCTTCTCTCCCTCCCTCCCTCCCTCTTTCTCTCTCTCTCTCCTTCTCTCTTTTGCTAAAACCACAGACCAGCTACACATTCTTTGGCAGTTTCCCAAAGATGAACTTTAGATTTTGTGGAGAGAGAAAAAAAGAAAAAAAAAAAGAAAAGAGCAGGGGGAGGGAAGCAGTGGGGCAGAAAGCTATGGAGCACGTGCACGCACACGCACACAGCGCCTGGCAATCGGGAAGTGAGACTAGATCTTTTTCATGAATGGGCTTAGCTCAGCCTGGCTGCACTTCCGCTCTCCCATTCACCAGCATTCAGATTTCACCTCTGACCATCCAAGGCAGCTGGCTGCTGGCCCAGGAATGAGGAGCAGTTTCAGATCATCCCCCGACCACAGGCAACTGTGTGCTCACAAGGATCTTCTTTTGTGAGCTGGCAAATGCAAATGATCAGCGTATTTGTAGGACACGAGGTTTGGGGCGGGGGACACTGACCCCTGGGTCCCCTGCAACGACAGCTACCCCCAGGGCTGTTGCTTATATCCTGGGGGGCTCAGGAAGGACAGCAGGAAGTGCCTGTGGAGGACGTGCTCCCGCCAGGGGCTGCACCCTGCGAGGTGCTCGCCTGCTTTAAGTGATGCTGGGAGAGGAGTCTCAGCGTTTGGAGAGGACACTTAGACTTCTCCCTCTGGGGGCCAGGGGGCAGGGGGCCGTGGCTCGTGGCCTGAGAGGGTGGCATTCTTTCATTCTGGATGGGAGCTGGCTGAGGACCAGGGTGCCACTGAAGCTGCTGTGCCTTGAAAATTGGCTTGGAGTTTCCAGGGGGTTCGCCCCGGTTGTGGGACGTCCAGCTGCAAGATCTCGATCAGGTCATTGAATTTTGCAGCGGCTGGGAAATCTGGGGTGTTAACACCTTCTGCAGAGCTGCTGTGACACCTCAGTGAGCTGAGGCCGGAGGGTGGCTCCCCAGCACCTGCCCCGGCCGAGGGTGCTCAGTCACTGTTCACAGAGGACGGACCACCCTGCAGCCCTGAAGCTCCAGGAATGGGGGCTGAGACAGGCTTTTGATTCATGGCCTGGAAGGAGAGGGAAGCAGGGGTGGCCTGGCCCGGACACCAAGCAAGAAGAGGAAGGAGAAAGGTGAGGGTGTAGAGACCCCCCTGTCCCAGGCTGTGCTCTTCTTTCTTTGTGCTCCTTCCCCTCTCCTGCAGCCCTTCTAGTGGAAGGTCAAGGAGACAACAGAGAAAGGGACATCATTCTCCTGTCCCCACCCTGTTGCCCCTGGTCCCCACACTCGGATGGGTCAGGGGGGCTCCCCAAACACCCACGTCTTCAGCTATTTTGGCCCAGAGGCAGGGGCATGGATGAGATGACCTTCGGAGTGCCTCCCCTCTTCTGGGGCCACGAGCCTTTCCCGAAAACGAAATCCAGGGCAAAGTGCTGGGGAGCCGCATTCCACTCCCTGCAGCTGCCTTGCTGCCCGGGCCCAGCTCTGGGCACTGGGAATGGACTCGGAAATACCAGTGGGCTTTGTTGGGGCTTATGACTCACAGCAAAGGAATGACATCCATTCCATCAGACTTTCTAGGAACTTGCCTGCAGCTGGAGCGTCAATGTCCCTAGGTCCTCCCTCCAGCACAGAGAGGATGCTAGCAGAGGCCTGGTGCCGCTCACGCCGGAGCGTGGACCGATGCCAGCGGACCCCAGGAGGGGCCGGTGTGACTCTCCTTTGATCAAGTTAGGCTCTGAGGCTCCTCCCCTGTGATAAGTGAAGGCATCTTTCTTGACCCATTCTCCTGTCTCCTCTTCCCCCTCTGCCTTCCCCTCACCGCCCCCCCACCCCATACACACAGGCAGAGCAAAAGAAAGCTGGATCTGAGGAATGTTCACTAGGACAGCAGTGATGTGAGGAAATGCCCGCTGATCTTGGGGGCTCTGATCATGAAAGCCGCTCTATCTCCCCTAATCCTTGCAGCCTGCCTTCGAGCAGCCCTATCGCTGTGCACTTTTTACAGACGCTTATGAGGAGCCTCAGAGAGATCAAGAAATTCTTCCCAGATTACACAGTTAGCAAATGGCAGAGCTGGGAATTCAGCCCATCTCCACTCAGTTGCGAAGCCTGTGGGTTTAGCTCCTCTCTCTTGGGTGTACCCTATCAGCTCCACTTTTACGAGGAGGAGAGACGAAGCACCCCCGGAGGGGAAGGCCTCATTTGACTTTTTCTACGTTTATCTCTACAAGATACCCGCAGCTCCTCTGAAAACGCAGCGGCCAGAATTGGCTGGGATGCTGGAGGATGTGCAGGATATGCTACCTTGGCGGGGGGCGGGGGTGTGGTGGTCTGGAGGCCACAGGGGCTGAAGGGGCGCTAGAGCAAATCTGGACCTTGTCCCTCCTGCAGGGGCGCCCCTTCCACGGCCGTTGATCCACTCCTACTGCCGCTGTTCATGGCTTTGTCTCTCTCCTTCCCCATCTTCCACCAGGTCCACCTGCTGGGGTTTCCCCGCCTCCTGGTCCATGCCTGCCTTCTCTCTGCACCTCCTAACTGTCCATCTGGAGCCCAGCGGTGCAGTGACCACTTTTCTCTCTGCTCTCCTTCCCCAAGCCACGATGGTTTCCATGGCTCCCTCTCCCTCTGTCTCTGAGCTCCTGGACCACCCCCTATCTCCGTGTCCTCTCAGTATCTCACATTCAGAAATCCTGCCGGAGGCTCTAATTGGTTAGTGACTGTCCCATCTAGAGCCATTGTAGCCAGCCTGACTTTCAGGCAGCTGGCCTTCTAGAGGGGACCCCAGGACCCCACCCCCCGTCCAAGTTGTTGGGGCCAGGGTGGCAGGGTAATGTGGCCCAAAGCATATGGGTTCAGTTGTGTTATCCCCAGTTTAAAGATGGGGACCTGACACAGAGAGGTTAAACAACCTGTCTGAAGTCAAGTATTTAGAAGACAGTAGAATCCAGGATCCAGATTAGGACACCAGTCTTCCGTGTCCAATAGCCTGAGAATTTTCTACTCTATGGTGCTCCCTCCCAAGAAAAATGAATTGTGTTTGGCTTTTGTGTTTTAGAGTAATTAATTACATTTTAAATCATAGAAAAATTCTCATTTCTATAAGGTCTTCCCCTCAGCCAACCTGAAACTTCCGTCATTCTGAATAAATGAAAATATATTATCATAAGGGTGTTAATGTTAAATAAAAACCTTAGCATTAAGTCTGACATAGAATTGCTCGAATGATGATAATATTATCAATAGCATTATTCGTTAATTACATACCAATCACTGCTGTTTGCTGAAAATAAAAACAATAGAACTGGTAGTAATAATACTGCAAAAACCTATTCAGAACAAAACGGACACAAGAACAGTGGTTGTGGATTAAGAGGCTCGACTCAGCTACCATGAGCTGGCTCTGTGGTGGGGCAAAATGACGTCCCTCTGGGACCCCTCAAACGAGGGGCTTGGACTTCCCTGGCGGTGCAGTGGTTAAGACTCCATGCTTCCACTGCAGGGGGCGCGGGTTCTTTCCCTGGTTGGGGAAGTTCTGCATGCCATAGGGTGAGGCCAAAAACAAATGAGGGGCTTGGTCTAAATAATCTCTATGGCTCCTTCTAGCTCCGACATTCTACAAAGCTAAGTATTTGTCTCTGCAGCCTCACAAGAGGCTGAAGAAAGTATGTAAACTGAGGGTATATTGCAGCTAAGCCATGAGACCTCCTCCGCCCCGCAGCTGGGTGGTCTCACGGGACTTGAAGGCAGGGACGGTACACAGAAGAGGTTCTTGCTACCACCTGAAGACTTCCTGTCTGAGCCATGCTAACTGGTTGCCCTTCAGGGACTAAAAAGCTTCCTGCACACTCCACTGGACACACACAGGTCATCCCAGTGGCCACGTCCCCTCCCTCGGTTCTCATCTGCTGGCCTCTGCAGGCAGCAGAGTTTCCATCCGCTCAAGCAGCTGCCAATGGCTGCAGGGTCCGGGGTGGCCTCTGTTAACCCACCAGCTGCTCCAACAGCAGGCGGGAGGAGCTTCCTCCGGCTGGACTGCAGCTGCTCAGAGCCTCCCTGCAACAATGGTTGACTTCCACGACAAGAATGTGTCAAAACCGATTTTTTTTAACACAGAAAATGATTTCAGATTGACTTGCAAACTAGTCCAAATATGTTCTCTGGAATATACAACATGGTGATAAAGTGCCCCCAATAATGCCTCACATGTAGCAAGTATTCAGTACATTTTAGCTCATTATTATGACTATCAGAGCTCCCAGAATAACGAGATTGAAACGATGATGATATCCAAACTCTACTCGTCCTCCCCAGACCGGCTCAGATTCCCGTTCCTCCAGGAATTTTTCCTGCACTCCCTAGCCTATATTCATAATCATTCATTTCGTTCATTCATTCATGCAGCAAATACTTTTCAAGTGCTTGGGGTTCTAGGTGTTGAGGATATCATGGAGAATAAGAGTCAAGGTCCCTGCCCTGATCGAGTTTGTATTCTGGTGGGCAGAGACAGATAATAGTTAAGACGTTAAAAAAAAAAAAACAACATTCATTCATTCAATTAAATACTTACTCAGCACCTACTCTGTACCAGACACATTTTTAGGTGTCTGGAGATACAGTGTTGAGACAAACACAATCTCCCACTTAAAGAGCTTTCCTTTCAGTGGAGGGACAAAGAACAAATGGATTAAAAAGTTTAGACATGGTAAATGTTTGAAGAAAATGAAACACGGGTGTGTGCCTGGGGTGAAGGGGGAGGGGAGGTGTGCTGCTCTAACCAAGGAGGTCAGGTTTCAATCATTTCTGGAGAATACGAATCACAGCCCTAACTCCTACTGCACTCACTGTCCAGCTCATTCATTTCCTACACTGTATCGTTAAAGACTTCTCCCGTTTAAACATCTCTGGGACACTGGCTTAAATATAGTAGCCACCTGCTGTATTTGAAGAGTTTCTTACCTGAGTTTAGCAGAGAATAGGGAAAGCTGCTCTTTAACTGGATTGAAGCTACTTCTGAAGTGTTTCCGTTACAAAGGTCTTAAGAACCTGGGGGCTTGTGGGAGCAAGGGCAGGTGAGGGAAGAGTGGTGGAAAAGAAACTTTGCGGGGGCACGGGAGGATGAGATTCTATAAAGAAGTACTAGAGCACGCAGGCTTGACTTCCAGTGAGAAGCCCTGAATGACATCACAGGTTGCTGAAAGCAAAGCCTGGCTCTTCCCCAGCCCAGCCAGGATGTCATTACACATCCTGACACCACCACGACCTCCCCTCTGTATCAAGATTTGAACTTTCAGAACACTTTTCTTTCCAGCCTGAGGTTTACGTCATTCTTGCGAGATAAAAGTGACAAATACTATTATCTCTGTTGAGAGTCACGGGGTGGAGAGAAAAAGGTCAAAAGTCTTATCCAAGGCCACCCAGTTAGTTGTAAGTTGGGTGAGAAACCAGGAACGGACGCACCCTCCTAATTCAGAGTCTCTGTTCTGCCCACCACATGGCCCGTCAGTACCATAATTCGCTAGATCCGCGTGAAATATGCATTCATTCTGAGCTCTTCTGTACGTTTAGAATAATGATCTGACTTGGAACTTCTTCTTGAAGAATGAACTGTCCGTCTTCTCTTTGACTTCCCAGATGCTGCCTGGCTTTCCTTGTGGGTGGTGGGGAAGGAACCCACAGCTATGGGCAGTGTAGGAGGTGGGCACTTGGGGCTCAGCTCAGGACAGCTGTCCCTGATTAGGGAAGGGTGCACTCGAGTCCCCAACACACCCTGCTCCACACTGTTCCTGAATTGCTGAATGCAGTGTGGAAAACCTCAGCCAGACTGTTGACCAGACAGGACAGCACTGGTGGGTCAGGCTGGTGGAGACCGACACCAGGTCTCACACTTAGCTGCGACCTTCTCCTCCCAGGTTTCCCTCCATCTCGAGAAGATGCACACTGGCCTGTGTGAGGGATAGTGCCTTGTGAACCCCTTGGAAAGAGGGCAATTTCCTGTTCCTACACTGACCTCTCTTCCTCCCCTTCATCCCAATGCCCATGCAGCCGTCAGCGTGGCCTTTGAAAACAGAACTCATCATTACTCTCTCCTGCTTGAAACCCTTCAAGAGCCCCCTTCCTGCTCCAAGGATAAAGCCTCACATGGCTCACAACTGCTTGCAGGATGTGGTACCTCCCGCTTACTCGCCAGCATTATTTCAGGTCAGCTGCCTCTCCCTCTCTCCTCGGACTCCAGCCACAACGGTCTTTCTGAGCCTTGAAAGTGCCAAGGTCTTTCTGCCTCAGGCCCTTTGCACAGGCCCTTCCCTCTGCCTGGAACCCTCCCTTCCTTTCCCCTACTTCTTTGCTTGAGCACCTCTTACTCACTTTCAGATCTCAGCTTAAATGCCACTTCCCTTGATTCCTCAAACTAGATTATACTCCAGTTATATTTTCTCATAGCACTTTCCCACTTCTCTAACATAGTACCTATCACAATTGTGTTTTAAAAAAAAAACCCAATTGTTTACTAATTCACCTCCCCCTCCTCCTGGTATCAGGAGCTCCCTAGTTCCTAGGACACTGCCTGGCACTCCATTATTTGTTGAATGATTGAAGGAACGCACATGCCCTAAGGGTTGGGAGGACATTTAAGATCATCAAATCTAATGAGTTTCCCTTACAGCATTCCTGCCGGCCATCCCCTACCAGTGCTTTGGAGCCTCCGTGGAGGGGAACGTGCTGGCTCTCAGGGCGGCAGGTCAGTGTAAGGACACAGCCCCACCAGGGACTGAATTCTCAGGGCCCTGAGTACATTATTTAGCTCCTCCGGTTCCTCTCCTGTAAATGTGATAAGAATAATACCCACTCCACAGGAACGTTGTAATTATTCAATGAGATCAGGTACGCGAAACGCAGTGACTGACACCATGCAGTGGTTCCATAAATGTGAGTCAATAATATTATTATTTCCACCATCATGATCACAGAAGAGGAAATTTTCCTTACATCACATTATAACGGATGTCTTTATAAATCTGCTTCTACCTTTGGGTCTACATAGCATGTCTCTGGCATGTTCCACTTGACAGCCATTGGAATCTTCGAAGACAGAGTCATGTTGACAGTGTCTTCTCCAGTTTACCCTGGGACAGATACTGGACAGGTTTCGAGCTTCTCACCATCTTGGCCCCTCTCTGAATAATTCCTCTTTGTCTATGTCCCCTGACGTCTTGGGCCGTCCTAGGGATGAAGAAGGTGCTGGTCCTAACAGATCCAGGGATATGGGCATCAGATAGAGAGTGACAAGGAATTATTAATATTTAGGCTTTGGACCCAGTTAAGGTATAAGGAGATTTACGGGTTCTTTAGCAAACCTTGGGGATTTCAGTTCTCCATCTTGACATGGGAGCTGAAGGACACAACGTGAGGAGTTCAGGTCTGACCATAGGCAAACTTGACCTGTTCTAATCCACCATTTCTTTTCTTCCTACCTCTTCTTTTTTTAAAGGCTATAACTCAGGCACCCAGTGCTTACACGCCACTCCAGCTCACACACAGACTGTCCCACGTAACCAACGATGAAAGTTGCACAGATCTTCTCTTTAGAACTTACCGGTCTTTCGTTATACTTTTCCAAGGTCCTTTCTCTCCTGAGTTAATATACCAGATTAGTTCCTGCTAAAGTGTTAATGACTAACCTTGGTCCCCTTCCTGCCTGCCATCTGCCCCCCCCCTCCCCAAAGGGCTGGATAAATTTGAACTTTAGACGTGGATGGCGGGGTCTGTGAGGGAGTTCATTTTGAGCAGGTGGAGATCTCACCTAGGGCTCTCCCATTCGCCCTGTGCAGGTGGCTTCCTCTTCTACCTGTGCATGAAGCCAGCCAACCCTACAAGTTGCACAATCCGGTGGAAAAGAGGGTTGTTCCAGTTAGGAGTCAGTTAATATGAAGACCGCCATCTACTGGTAGATGGTATCTATCGGCCCCATTGGTGTGCTTAGTAAGTTACTGCTACTGCCCCGACTTTCCTGATTGGATTGCCTGAGCGAGGACGACCGGTCATCTCCCCCATTCCTTTTCTCTAATCTTACTTAAAAAAAAATTCCTTTTTAAACGGTGATTCCTTAATGTACACAATGTTTCACAGAGCCTTTGACCTGAAAGGGATCTTTGGAGTATATAACCACTGTAAGCCATTAACACTTTAGTATAAATTAACCCATTGGACTACCACAATTCTAGGAATTGAGCTGGAATTCTAAGGAGATGACAGGTTGGTTGTCTTCCTTCTTTCCTTCCTCCCTTCCTCCATCTCTTCTTTCTTTTCTTTTCTTTCTCTCTCCGTTCCTCTGTCCCTCTCTCTTTTCTGTCTCTCTCCCTCCCTGTGTCTCTCATTCCCTTCTCCCTCCCTCTGGCCCTCTCTCCCTTCCCCCCCTCTCACTTTCTCTATCCTCTCCCTCTTCTATCATTGAATATAAAACTTTAGCTCAAAAGCAAAATCTTACCTGTGGATAGGAAAGGATGGCGAAACATTTTCATTTACCAAGAGGTAGCTGTGGGCATTTTTTAAGAGGTGTTGTCCCACTGGCCTTACTTACTCCATCAAAGTTCATTTGTACCCATTTCTGAGTCTCTGAAACAAATGCAACTCCTCCTGAAATCTCCCGTCTTCTCCCATATTTCCAGTTCCTTCACCCCCTCTAACAGTCTCCAACCTCCCTTCCAGTTAGAAGTGTAAATATATTTGCCATCTTCTTAACCACGTTTCATGTGTGGTGTGTTCGTTTTATGTGTGTCCATCTGGCCTCTTCTCATGGGCGATTACTTGTGAAGACATTTGTCTTCTCTTTGTTTTGGGGCTTTTTTTGGGACAGAGAGTAAATCTACTCTGGGTGATTTGTTTTACAATGAGGACCGCCTTCAATGATCAGGCTAAATTGTGGATGCTCTTCATAAAATGATGTGTTAAATCTGCAGCTTTTGAATGCTTGATAACAATAAAAAATAAAGCTTATGATAATATAAAATAATTTTACAAAAAAGTTCTGGCAAATATATATTGAACTAACAATATTTCAATTTATCTAACTCTAGGTATATCAAATTAGAAGGTACCTTTAAGAAAAAGAATAACACAAGGCTTCCCTGGTGGCGCAGTGGTTGAGAGTCTGCCTGCCAATGCAGGGGACACGGGTTCATGCCCCCATCCGGGAAGATCCCACATGCCGCGGAGCGGCTGGGCCCGTGAGCCATGGCCGCTGAGCCTGTGCGTCTGGAGCCTGTGCTCTGCAGCGGGAGAGGTCACAACAGTGAGAGGTCCGCGTGCCGCAAAAAAAAAAAAAAAAAAAAAAAAGAATAACACATAATTAATAATCATTTGATGAGTCAAGTATTTTAAATGACTTCTCAGAAACAGAGAAGGTTAATGACTGCAAAGACTGAAAAATAGGTATTTGTAAGTCAGATGTTTTCTGATTCTTTGCTTTCAGTGATATCAGAAGAGGACCTAATGGAGTTGTCAGCTGATAGATTATTAAAAATAATTCTTGATGATAGAGCAGTATGTTATTTTTGGCATAGAACTTGGAAAGGGTTCAGAGAGTTAAATCATATCGCTATAGTAAAACTCCTTCCAAATGATTTATGTGAACAAAGTTTCCCAGCATTACTTCTATAAAAATGAGAAGCAGTAATGGAATGGAATGGATACTGCTCTCTAATTCTAATAACAAGTAATATCACTCATGGATACATAAAGTAATTAAAAATAAAAGTCTTAATCTTTTTATTAAGGGATAATTTTCTAATAAAAATTCTTAACTGAACTTCTTAATTTGAGAAAATAGATGCCCATGCAGTTGTAAGAAATTTTACGCAGATATCCTGTGTACGGGCTACCCAATGGTAACATCTTGCATACAATATAGTAACCAGAACATTGATAGTGTCAAGAGATAGAATATTTCCATCACCGTGAGGGGTCTTCATGTTGCACTTTTATACCACGCCTTCTTCCATTCTGTCTGGCCCCTGCTTAACCACTGCTCTGTTCTTCATTCCTATGATTTTGTCATTTCAAGAATGTTATATAATAGAATCGTACACTGTGTAACCCTTTGGGATTGGCTTTTTTCACTCAGTAATATTCTCTGGAGATTCATTCAGGTGTTATATGTATCAATAGTTCATTCCTTTTTGTTGCTGAGTGATATTCCGTGGTATCAATGGACCATAGTTATTTAACCATCCACACCATCCTTTTCCAGAATGTTATATACTTATAATTGTTCAGTGTGTGGCCTCTTCTGATTGGTTTCTTAAAATTAGCAACATGCTTTTAAGGTTCCTCCACTTCTTTTCATGGCTTGACAACTCACTTCTTTTTAGTGCTAAATAATATTTCATTGTATAGATGTGCCGCTATTTGTTTATCCATTTACCCTTTGAAGGACATTCATTATCTGGCAATTATGAATAACGCTGATATAGACATTTGTGCACAGGGTTTTGTGTGGACATAAGTTTTCAACTCACGTGGGTAATACCAAGGAGCACAGTTGTGGATTGTATGATAAGATTACATTTAGCTTTGTAAGTAGCCGTTGGACTGTCTTCCAAGTGGCCGCACCATTCTGCATTCCTACCAGTAATGAACGAGAGTTCCTGTTGCTCTCTCCTCACCAGCATTTGGTGTTATCAGTGTTTTGGTTTCTAACCATTCTAATAGGTATGTAGTACCTGTTTGATTAATTTACAGTTCCCTAATGCTCTATGGTGTGGAGCATCTTTTTTATGCTTATTTGTAATTTGTGTATCTTCTCTGGTGAGGTTTCTGTCCGATCTTTTGCCCACTTTTTAATTGAGTCGTTTGCTTTCTGGTTGTCTTATTGCTGAGTTTTAAGAGTTTTTTGTATATTTTAGAGAACAGATTTTTAAAAATATCAGATGTGTGTTTGGCAAAGATTTTTTTTCCAGCCTCTGACTTGTCTTTTCATTCTCTTAACAGTGTCTTTCACAGAATAGAAGTTTTTAATTTTAATGAAGTCCAACTTACCAAATATTTCTTTCATGGATCATGTTTTGGTGTTGTATTTAACTGTCATGGCCAAATCTGATGTTACATAGATTTTCTCCATGTTATCTTCTAGAAGTTTTATAGTTTTGCATAAGGTCTGTGTCTAGATTAATTGTTTTTCTTTTTGCGTGTGAATGTCCAATCATTCTTAGCACTATTTGTTGAAAATACTATCCTTTTGCCATTGAATTGCCATTGGTCGTTTGTCAAAGATCAGTTGACTATATTAGCATGGGTCTAGTTCTGAATTCTCTATTCTGTTCCGTTCATCTATTTGTCTATACTTTCATCAATACTGTACTGTCTTGATTACTGTAGCTTTATAGTAAGTCTTGAAGTCGAGTAGTGTCTATCTTCTGATTTCGTTCTTTTTCAATATTGTGTTGGCTATTCTGGGTCTTTTGACCCACATAAACTTTAGAATTCGTTTGCTGGGATTTACACTGGGATTGTGTTGAATCTATAGCTCATTTTGGGAAGAACTTTGACATCTGAACAATATCGAGTCTTCCTATCAGTGAACATGGAATATTTTTCCACTGATTTGGATATTCTTTGACTTCCTCCATCAGAGTTCCGTAGTTTTCCTCATATAGTTTTCTCACACATTTTATAAGATTTATACTTAAGTATTTCATTTTTGAGGGGTGCTAATGTAAATGGTGGTGGGTTTTTAATTTTTAAATTCCAAACATTATTGGTATATAGGAAAGCAATTAAATTTTTTTGTATTTTTTGCATCCTGCAACCTTGCTATAATTGTTTATTAGTTCCTGAAGCTTTTTTCGTTGTTGCTGTTAATTCTTTGGGATTTTCTACATGGAAAATTGTGTCATCTGCAAACGAAGAAAATTTTAATTCTTTCTTATCAATTTACTTCCTTTCTTGTCTTTTTGCATTAGCTAGGACTTCCAGGATAATGTTGAATTAGAGGGGTGAGAGGGGATATCTTTGCCTCATTGATTCAATTGTATTTTATTTTAACCAGTCTGATGAGGGTGTAATGATATCTCGTGATTTTATTTGCATTTCCCTGATGGCTAATGATACTGAATCTTTTTTCATGCACTTATTTGCTACCCTTATATTCTCTTTGGTGAAATGTCTTTTCATGTCTTTTGCCCATTTTTTAGTTGGATTTTTTGCTTTTCCACTGTTAAGTTAAAAAGTTTTACTTTTCTAAAGGAGTTTTTTAAAAAATACTTTCTGGATACTGGTATTAGTCTGAAGATATTTTCCTCCTATCTGTAGCTTGAAGTTTTATCTTCCTGATGGAATCTTTTGCAGAGCAAAAGTTTTAAATTTTGATAAAGTCTAATTTATCAGCTTTTTCTTGTACAGATTGTACTCTTTGTGTCAGATCTAAAAACTCGTTTGCTTAGCCTAGATCCCGATGATTTTCTCTTATTTTTTTCTACCAAATTTATAGTTTTATAACTTACATTTAAGCCTGTGATCCATTTTGAATTAATTTTTGTATAAAGTGTAAGACTTAAGTTGAGAAATTTTTATTGTTATTTTTTAAAATTTATTTTTATGTCCATGGCTATCCAATTGCTCCAGCACCATTTGTTGATAAATCTATCTTTCCTCCATTGTGTCGTGTTTGCATATTTGTCAAAAAGAAGTTGGATACCTTTGTGTGTGTCTGTTTCTGTGTTCTGTATTCTGTTCCATTCATCTTTATGTCTGTTCTTTCACCAATAGCACACGGTCCTGATTATTGATTTATTGAAGCTATAAGTAAGTCTTGAAATCAGGTAGATTGATATTTCTCTATTTTTCTTTTTCAAAATTATTCTGGCATTTCTAGTTCCTTTGTCTTTCCATTAAAATTTTAGAATCATCTTGTGAATATTTACCAAAATCTGGCTGGGATTTTGATAAGAAGTGTGTTGTACATGTATATCAATTTGGGAAGAATTGACATATTTACTGTGTTAAGTCTTATGACACATAAACACAGCACGTCTCTCCATTTAGATCTTACACGTTTCATTAGAGTTATACATAAATATTTCAGTTTTCAAGCAACTGTTAACATGATATTACATTTTTAATTTTGGTGTCCATTTGTTTGTTGCCAGAATATGGGAATACAAGTGACTGATTTTTGTATGGTTATCTAATATTCTGTGAACTTGCCAAACTCACTTATTAGTTCTAAGAGTCTTTTGTGGATTCCTTGGGAGTTTCTTCACAGACAATCATGTCATCTGCAAATAGTTTTATTTTTTTGTTCTGATCTATATGCTTTTTATTTCCTTTTCTTGCTTTATTGCCCTGGCAAGAACTTCCAGCACTATATTGAATAGAGTGGTAAAAGCAGACATTGTGGCCTTGCTCCCAGTTTCAGGGAGAAAACATTTAGTTTTTAACCTTAAAGGCTAATGTCAGTTATAAATTTTTTGTAGATGCTCTTCCTCAAGCTGAGGAAGCTCCTCTCTATTCTGTATTTTTTTCCTGAGAGTTTTTATCATGAATGGGTGCTGAATTTTGTCAAATGCTTTTTCTGCCTTGGTTGATATAATCATATAGTTTTTCTTCTTTAACTTGTTAATATGGCTGATTATATGGATGGATTTTTTTTAAGTTTAATAAAATGAAGTTTATTAATATGTTTATTATAAAAATATCAGCAAAGCTATCCACATTGTAAATCTTTCCAACCTTCCTGAATAAGGAAGTAAAGTGTACTAGAGAAGGAATCTTTTTCTTCTAAAATAACAAATAGCCACCAATCAAGCCCTCAAGTCTCAAATCCTGACTATGTTCTGTTGCCTTTGATTGGTGGATTTTAAAATATTGAACTATCCTTGCATCTGTGGAATAAACCCCACTTGGTTATGGTGTATAACCCTTTTTATAATTGTTGAATTCTATTTGCCAATATTTTATTAAGAATTATTATCTATACTTATGAGATTTATTGGTCTGTAGGGTTTTGTTTCTTTTTTTGTACTGGTTTTGGTATCATGATAATACCAGCTTCATAAAATGAATGGAAATGTCTTTCCTCCTCTTGTGCTTTCTGGAAGAAATTGTATAGAATTGGTGTTAATTCTTCTTTAAATGCTTGGAAAATTCTCCAGTGAAACCATCTGGGCCTGGAGATTTTTTTTTTTGAGTTTTAAAGTTACAAATTCAATTTTCTTAATGGTTATAGGATGATTTAGATTATCTATTTCATATTGGGTGAGTTGTAATTATTTATAAGTTTGTGTCTTTTGAGGCATTGGTCCATTTCATCCAAATTGTTAAGTTTATGAGAGCAGAGTTGTTTGTAGAATTCCTTTACTATCATGTTGATGTCTTCATCTAGCGCTCTGTAGTGATAGTCCCAGTTTCATTCCCGACATTGGTCATTTGTGGTCTCTCTCTCTCTTTTCTGTAAGTCTTGTTGGAGATTTGTCAATTTTGTTGATCTTTGCAAAGAACCAGCTTTTCGTTTCACAGATTTTCTCTATTGCTGTTTCTGTTTTTAAATTTCATTGATTTTTACTCTTATCTTTATTATTTCCTTCCTTCTGCTCACCCTTTGGTTTATCTGCTCTTCATTTTCTAGGCTCTTAAGATGGGAGATTTGGTTATTGATATGGGACTTTCTCTCTTTTCTAATATAAGCATTTAGTGCTACATGTTCTCCTCTCTGCCTAGCTGTGTCCCATAACTTTCGCTATGATGTATTTTCATTTTCTTTCAGTTCAATGTATTTTTGGACTTCCCTTGAGACTTCCTTTCTTCCCATGGATTATGGACAAGCGTTTTGGTATTTTCCTGTTATCCCTCTGTTATTGATTTCTAGTTTGATTCCACAGTGGATGGAGAACACACTCTGTATTATCTCAATTATTTTAAATGTGTTGAGGTTTGTTTTACCACCCAGGATATGGTCTATATTGGTATATTCTACACTTAAAATTTTCTTATCAAAATGTGCAATATTTTATACTTTTTTTGTCAACTGTATACTACTAATAATTGTCATTATAACCTAAGACGGAATAATAATTTTGACAATTAGAACATAACAGTTATAGGAACTTTGAAAACTATGTTTCTGCACATATTTTTGTTGAATTACAACACGTGAAGCGAAGTAGAAATACAACTTCAAACAGAAAAGGGAACAATATGACTCACAAACATAAAGAATTTGCTTATAAACTTTTAAGTATATGATGTGTATCAAATAATTATTGTAAACGTGTAGAAGTGTCATTTAGGGATTTTGTTTTAAAATGCCAATTTCTATAATACTCTGAAATTACATCCATTTTAATTACATGTTTAACTTTTGATGTAAACTTGCGGATGTTAACTTACAAATGAAAGAGAATACGTAATTTTTTTATAATTTTGTGTCTGTGTAGGGGGTGGTGAGTAAGCTAGGAACGTCTGAAGACCACTGTTCTGAGATGAGTGAGGGGGATGGATTAAACAAAGTATCTGATGAAGATGATGTGCCATGTTGGGTGTTTATTCATTCATTGAACTAGAGGCGTTATTCAGTACCATGCGTTGTTATGAGCTACTTCCTCTGCTAAGTGCTAGGAGAGACACAGGTGACTGAGTCAAGGTCCCAGCCCTCAAGTAAAGCATCAGTTACCAAGACACAAGCGGCAACGCCACCATTCATCAGGGTACCTGGGTCTATGCTTGTCCTCCAGCCTTAATTGCTGTAATGAGACAATGGATGGGGAGGGTGTACAAGAGCCTCATGTTTTGAAACCTGGACCATGGAACTATATAGCCCACCCTGCTCTCATCCTTCTATAGTTACTCTCATCCATAGCACATCATCCTCCTTACTAATCACTTCACACAGAGAGAGGAAGCACAGGACACACACTGCAATGACTGAAGCAGATCACAGGCGTACGGCTTGGTCATAGACGTTCTGCTTGAGCTGGTTGACCATAAGTGAAGTCTAGCTTCTCAGGTCAGACCTCCTCCGCCTCTGGCCAGACGGACTTCTGCCATCCACCCAGCCACGGCTCCTTGAGGAAGGAAGACAGTGCAGTAGAGTGGGGAGAGCTTGGAGAGAACTTGATGGAAACGAGATTATTGTCCCAGGGGTGACCCTGTGTCACCTTGAATAAGGGAGCTCAGCGTGTTCATCTGTGAAAGGCAGAGGCTGGACTAGATGATTTACAAGCGTCCGTCGACCGAAAAATAAATGCACAAGCTAAATGTTGAGAATTAGGTTTTATTCGACGGACACACTGAGGAATTAAGGGAGACAGTCTCTCAGCTCTGAAGGACTGTTTTGAAGAGGTGAGGGAGGAGCCAGGATACACAGGAGTTTTTGTTAAAACCAAAAAACAAAAAACATGTAGTTGGAACATCAAAGGATTACTGTTAAAGAAAACCCAGACACCTCAAGTTAATGAATTTAGCGCTTTTCTACGCATGGGAAGATGCAAGAGTCTGGGCTCACTGAAATCATTCCTTTGAGGCGCTCCTCAGCTCTCTGGGGCCCGTATCCTGCTTCTCTCCATCCTGAACCCCCTCAGGGTACACGGTGGGGCCTGCAGTGGCTGCTGGCTTGATGGCCCCAGCATCCTTTGTTTACTGATATGGTGGGCAAGTCCATAGGCCCTTTAGTCTGAGGACTCCATGAGTCTAAGTCTCTTCGGGTCAGGTTTCATAAATAATCCCCAAGTCCCAAGCACTCTCCTCCCGATTTGCTGTCATCCCTCACTCTGCATGAGGCTCCTCACACAGTCTTTTCAATTCCTTAATCCAGGTTCTGCCGTCTTACTGTCTCCTGCTTCCCCTCCCCAAGAGGACCCGTGTTTCTCCTCCAGCTGCTTCCTCCACAACCTCCCTCAGCATCCAGGGTCTGTGCCTGCCTCTCTCTTGACTTGGTTCATCCTTCCTGTCTGTGGTGCCAGCGTCAGCCGGGCACCTTCTAATTCCTGAATCATTACCTTATGAGCGTGGACCACTCCCACAGAATAGCCCTCCAGGGAGAAGTTGCCTACATCTATCAATGGGCAAGAACTCGTCCTCCACACCTAAGAGCGACTCTTCTCTCCTCTGCAAAGGAGGCTTTCAGATTCCCCCAAAGCTGCAGCCCTCTTGAGGCCAAAAAAAGTTTGGTTTTCCCAGGTAACTAGGCTTCGTCTTCAAACGTGGCATGCAAGAGAAGCCAGAAGGTAGTCCAGACAATCTAAGACAACGTGAAATTTAAATATTTTATCTCTTGGATAAACAACAGGATCCTACTGTAGAGCACGGGAACTATATTCAACACCCTGTGATAAACCATCATGGAAAAGAAGATGAAAAAGAATATATGTGTATATAACTGAGTCACTTTGCTGTACAGCAGAAATCAACACTACATTGTAAACAACTATACTTCAATAAAATTAAAAAAATATTATCTCAGAGGGGAAGGGATAGTTAGGGAGTTTGGGATTGACATGCACACACGGCTGTATTTAAAATGGATAACCAACAAGGAGGAACTGTATAGCACAGGGAACTCTGCTCAATATTATGTAACAACCTAAATGGGAAAAGAATTTGAAAGAGAATAGACACATGCATCTGTGCAACTGAATCCCTTGCTGTACACCTGACACTATCACAACATTGTTGATCAGCTATAGTCCAATATAAATGACAAAGGTCAAAATATATTCTAGCTCTTGTCTCTATAAGCCATCAAAATATCTGGGAACCGTCTAAACCCATGAAAAGTTCTCGGCACTCAAATTGGGACAACCAGGTACCATGTGTCTGCTGAGGTGATGTAGCAGGAAGTACACGGCATCATCTATGTGTGCTCCCGCTAAAACATGCACCTCGTCAAGCCTTTGGATCTCGATTTTACAGGAAGCACAGGAGACAAAAGAACAAGTTATATACACCTCAAGGAAGCAATCCCATAACCCAGGGAGTGAAACATGCATGACCGTGGGCACCGCTTCTTTGACAAATGATGATGCAGGAAAGAAAAGAGAGGATACAATTCTAAATGGAGAGACTTAGGGGACATAAAACAAAACACGGTATGTGGATCTTGCTTGGATCCTTCTTGAAACAAGCCAAATGTAAAAAGGCATCTTCTGAGACACGAGGAGAAATTAGAGTTGAACTGAGTATGTGGCGATATTAAGAAACTTTGATCTGCTTCAGGTGTTTGGTTTTGTCATTCTGTCAGAAATCCCTTCTTCCCTCTCTTTCCCCCCTGTTTAGAGCTACATATGGAAGTATTTAGGCTCAAAACAACAAAATGTCAGGAATTTTCTTTAACGTACTAGAGAAGAAAGAGGAAAAGAAGAAAGGGGGAGATGTAAGTGTGGCAAAATATTGGTCACTGTTGAACCTGGGGGATGGGAGTTTATTTCCTACTCTGTGACTTTTCTGTACAACTAAACACTGTTAGTGTAAATCAAACAAACAAACAAAAAGGTCTGAGAAATGTCAGTGTCCTGGTGTCAAAACGATACGTGGCGCTCTGAGAAGCCTGTAATTACACCTCTGAGTTGAGTGTCATAGTGGTGAGCACAGGACCAGATGGCAGTCCCCGCTCTGCCACTTGCTGACCGGGTGATCTCGGACGTCTCGCTCAACGAGGTCTCAGAACCTCACTGCTTACATGGCTGCTGTGAGAGGAAACGAAATCATGCACATTAAGGGCTCAGCAAAATAGATATTTTGGAAAACATTGAAATAGAAGTTATTACCATCTTTAAGCCCAGAAGCATCGGAGAAACCCTCTGTCTGGCCATGTGTCCTAGGTGGGGTTCAAGAAATAGAAATTCGGAGAAGAGAGAATCGGGAAAAAAAAATATGGAAAAAGTATGGCCCACACTCTCAGAGCTGATGAGACTCTGAAGTCCCCCAGGGAAAGAGGCAGTGGCCTCATTAACCCCCAGCGCCCAGGCCAGGCGGGAGGGGCAGAGCTTTCGGCCCAAAGTCTGCGGAAGAGGAGGCCCTTGTGTCAAGCAGGGAAGTGAACCAATTTAGAGCCCTGGGAGGGGGCCGGGCCCAGGAAGAGGATTCAGATTCACCTCCCAGTTGCTTCTGCACCCACCAAGAGCATGAGTCGCTAGGAAGAATCTAAATCTATAGCGTGTTGCTGTTGAAATGTTTCCTTCTGACAGCGCACTGAGCATTTTCTCTCATGGAGCTCAGATTCCCCATCCTGGAAAGTGAAATCGTTTACAGGCTCCCAAGGGAAGCCGGAGCCCCGGATTCATTTTTCCCCAGAGAAGGCATGTTTGCTGGAAACCAGAGAAGGTAATTGGAGAAGCCTAGGGAAGAAAAGGACCTGCAGGGGTCATGGAGTCCATCCTCCAGCCTCCAGGCAGGAGGGAAACTAACTGGTTCCAGATGGTGACTGTCCCCAGCTGCTGAAGACCGCCAAGAGAGACCCCCGGAGCCTGACTCAGCGGCTCATTCCAGGGGAGGCCCGAGCACGTGGCCTTCGGGTCACCGACTCGCGAATCAGAATCAGTCGCCTTGGGTCCCAGTTTTCCCACCTATAAAATGAGGGAGGTTGGTTCTGCCTTGCTGCCCTGAGATTAAATCCTAACACAAAACGGAAATGAACTCTGTGCCCAGGAAGAGGCCAAGGTGTAAAAGGCCCAGTAGCTTCTATTGTCAGCATTTTAAAGAGGTTTAAAAACTCTCTTAAAGCTTATGGAAATAAGGCCTTATCGCCACTGCTTCTTCTGTCCTTATGGAAGACAGTGGGAGGTGGCAATATTCCCTCCGAGAAGAAAATGCCTACTGGTGCCACAAAAATAATGTGTTGGTGTCATTCGCTCAGAACAAAACGGAGTCCTTGGCAGTGATGAAGTATCCAGAGGCTTTGACATCAGGGCAACGCTAACAACGTTAGGGAAGAACTCAGCCACGTGTGAGCCAGGGTTACGGTCCGCTGTGTGTCTGCAGGGCTGAGGAAGACGACTCAGCACAGGGCTCGAGCGTGGGGATGGAGGCCCAGAGAGATTAAAAAGCACAGCCAATAGGGGGTGAAAGAGACGAGAACCAGAGCTGTTTGGACCCTGCTCCGTACCAGGCACTGTGGTGATGGGTGCTGAGAAGGTCCAGCCCTCATGAAGCTTAACAGTGAATGGGGAAGAGAGACATCCAACAGCTCGTCAGTGTCACAGAGGAAGAGTCCAGGGGGTCGTGAGAAACTGGGAAGAGGCAACCTGGACCACCTGATCTAGGTTCTCAGTCACAGGGGGGAGCCGGTTATCACAGCAAAGTCACTGTGACATGCACAGACAGCCTTGGACCTGGCGCTTGGCCTCTATCCGACCTGGACTCCTGTCACCTCTTCCACAGCATCCTTGACATCCTCTTGTAACTGAAGTGAAATTCACAGAAGATACACGTAACGATTTTTAAGTGAACAAGGCAGTGGCATTTAGGGCGTCCGTCATGTTGTGCCACCACCAGCTCTATCTAGTTCCAGGACAGTTTCATCACCCCAAGTAAAGCCCCGTACCATCGAGCAGTTCCTCCCCACTCCTCCCTGGCCCCAGCTTTTGGCAACCTCCAATCTGCTCTCTGTCTCTATGGAATTGCCTGTTGGGATATTCCGCACACACGGCATCACCCAGCATGTGGCCTTCGATGTCTGCTTTCTTGCACTCAGCACCATGTTGCGGTCCTTGCATGTTGTAGCAGGTATCGATCCTTCATTCTTTTCATGGCTGAATAATGACACCGGTATTTTTATAAAGGTCAATTCATGGTTGTTCTAGAAATAGCACTGGAATCAAGGCGGAGACACCTGCCTCTTCCAGATACAAGTGAATTACTCTGAACCTCCGTTTTCTCATCTATAAATCAAATGGTAAGAATAGGAACCCAACTCACCTTGCAGAATGACTGGGAGATAAAAAGAGACACTTATAAATAATAATACATTTTCCAAATGTAGCTATTTGCAACAACTAAAAGTAACAACCAACGGCTCATGTGTGCATCTTGTCTCTTCAACTACATTCTAAGTTCCGTGGAGATCACGACTACGTTATGCCCATTTCTACCCTCACGTCACTCAGAATGATTACTAGCGGCTTACTAGCTGTTCAGTACATGTCTCTTGAGTGGGTAACGACTTGAATACTTGAATGGATGAAGGATGAAACGCTACCTGACTGAGGGAAACTGCTTCCTTCCAGGTCACTTAACCAATATTCATTGAATAAATGAGCGGACAAGTGAACGAATGACTGAATAAAGTGGTGGAGAGGAAGCATTACCCTCTGGCCCAGAATTTCAAGGCTCTGCCTTCCCTCCCTCTACCTGGGCAGCAGCAGTCCTAGACTGGCCTAATGGCCCAAAGGGGATGACTACGGAAAATAGCAATGGTACCAAGGGAACACAGACTTTCAGCCTGGAAATGATGTTCTGGGCAAAGACAAGTAGGGGTTCCGAGACCATCTGCTCTGGCAGAGAGTCTATCCCAAGTACTGGGGCTCCAAAGAGGAACAAGTGTGGTGGACATGGACGTCAGTACAAGCTCAGATGGCTCACTTCAAAAGGCTCAGTTATCTAGTAAGGGGGCGGGGGCGGGGGGGGGGCACTGAGGGGCCACCCCCAAAGAGGGGGCCGGGCTTCCAAAGAGAAAGGTTTGAGTATCAAAGGATTAAGGAAGAGCCCTTGAGATAAGTGATGAAGTGACTCTCTGTACAATTTCATTTTGAAAGGCAAAAATTAATTGAAAGATGGCTTATGGTACCATTACAAAATTGTGCAAGAAAAATGAGGTCCAAACAAGTCAATTTTTCAATCACTATTTATTCTGTGATTTTACAGGTAGCGGCAACTACAACACACATTTCGTTTTTTTCATTGCATGCTTTCATAATCTGTAGTATAATTTTTCATTTTTTTTTTTTTACTATTTACCGTAAAATCCCAGGATCTATTTTTAGGGGCCCTTTTCCTGTTCTAATTATGCTTTGTGACAAGCAGCTCCTGTATCCTTTTCAGACATGGGCACTGTTATAATTCTGAACTCACTGTAGTTGATGTACGTGACTCTCTATCAGGGGTCAAGAGACCTGAACTGTATTTCGGTTCCACATTTGGTTTCCTGTGTGACTTTGGCAAAGCCGCTTACTGTCTTTGTGTCCCCAGTTTCTAAGTCTGGGAAAATTAGAATAATGATCCCTGTCTGCCTTCTAACTCCACAGGGGTCTTGGTGGGACAATATATGATCCTTATGAAGGGTGGTCCTCAGGGAGAGGGTGATGCTGTGACCTGATCTGGTCCCCATTCCTGGTGCTAAAGGAATGGAAGACCCCTAAACATGATTTCTATTTACTTTTGGTATCATTACGATAAATGAATTTCAGGTTTCTTTCAGCCCTGATATTCGATGATATATGTCTTCAGAGCAGATTTGTCTTCCTAATTAGAGTTTCCTCAGGGTAACTTTATAACTCTGTTTCCTAAGCGCCCTCCCACTGATGGATGGGGAAGCAACCCAGGGCTGTTATGATTGATTTACGTGCTGATTCTCAAGGGTTCACAGGAAATTCAAGGAAGGATCCCCATCACCCTACCATTCACGTTGCCCCATGACATGCTGTGAGGTCGAGACCGGGCTTTCCCCCTATTTGACAGATGTGGAAATTGAGGCAGGCTCTGAAACTGGCAAAACAGTTCACTCACCCGGGCTTAAATCTGCACCTCTCCATCCCCATTTTTTTTTATTCTATTACCTCCTTTGTAAGATTGCAGAAACGAAACCAAAACCAGACAGGGTCCCCACCACTGCCACACAGTGTTTTGGCACCATACTGGGAAGCAGGGGGAGGGGCCCTGACATCTAGGTCAGGGGACACAGCGGGGCAGAGGGAGGAGGTCGCCCAGGGTCTTGGGCAGCTTCTCCAGAGCTGAGCCGAGCTCCGCCCCAGCGCCACGGTGCCAAGCCCTTTCCTCCTAATTGTTGTAGTTTACGAGCGTTGGGAGAAAAACGTCATCCAGCTGGTCTGGATTTCTCAGCACGTAAGGGATCCAGAGAGTGTTTTGTAAGCTCTTTTGGATGACCATCCTGGGTCTCTGTTAGGAATCAACTGGAGCCCTTTTCATTAATGGAGGGAAACTGCATTTCACCAGCTGTCCCAGCCCGGAGGTGGAAGGGCTGCCTGGAGAACGACGACGTAGGGCCCTGGTGCAGAGCCAAGGACAGGGCTCCTTACAAGTGCCCTGCTGGCTGGGCAGTCGGCTCACAGCAAGGTTTACAGACCGCAGGGGTCACGCTGGCCCTTGCACGGCCCCCTACAGCAGGAGGACCAGCCCAGGTTTGGGAAGCCGAAGGGGGTCACTGAAGTAGTGGGGACGCCTCAGCAGCAGCACGGTAGAACCAGCACTGCTGGTCCCGGGGCTTGTTGCCCACAAAGCTTCCATCACTGACTTGGGTCCAAATCTTGGTCTGTGTGACGTTGGGAAATCACCAAATGATCATGAACCTTAACTTTGCTCATCTTTGAAGTGGGGATGATAAAACCTCCTTCTTGGAATGTTGGGAATATTAAAATAAAAGCATATATACCGAATACCCAGCATGTTGCCAGACAAATGGTGGTTTATTGAGTTATGAAAATACATATCAACCAGCAAATGTCCCCAGGCCTCATGTATGAGTGACATAGGCAACAAGCATCCCAAATTTAAAGAGGGGAGTTCTCTGTGAATTGGGCAGATCAAGGAGGGCTTCTTGGAAGAAGCAGAAATAGATCTTGTCCCATTTGCCACAGAAAACTCAAGTTGGTTATTTAGTGACCCTGCTAGAACTCTTCTAGAAGCTGGTTGTTTATCTTCTGACGTTTGCCCACGTCTTTGCGGGGGGAAGGGGCAGGACAGATGGAGCCTCTGCTCCAGTCCTTGCTGGGTGAGCTCACTCCACCAGGGCCAGGAGGAGGCTGACCACCAGACCTGCTGCCATTGGCACTGGTGGCAACTGGGCCAGAAGTTAAGGATTGTTCCCAAGTTCTCAGCATCTGGGTCACTATTCCCAAGAAGTGTCCAAAGCCAGCTTGTCTCAAGAGCTGTATTTCCCTGGGATACTTGTGAGCAACGTTAGGGGCTTTTGTCCATTTGGAGGGGCAGCGGGACCTGGGGGTGTCAAACCCAGAAGGTAATCAGGACAGTGGCCCCAGAGAGGGATGCTTTCCAGAAAGCAAATGCCCTGGGAGTTTTCCAGTGTGGTGTCTTCAGACGCATGAGTGTGTGTGAGAGAAAGGGCAGAGAGGGGAGGTGCAAGCAGTGATAGCAAGCACAGCATTGGGAAGTTTGTTTTCCACACGGCCCTTTATCTGCTGTCAAATATATTTCCTGGGAAAAGACAACATTTCTCAGGGCAGTCCCACGGGAACCTCTCTCCTTCTTCTTGTGATTTACATCGGGGCTGCTGGGGGCGTCTGTGGTCCCATGGGGAGCGGGAGGGGCTCCAGGGCTCCGGTGGGCCCTGCAGGTGGAGGGGACAGTAGAGAAACAAGAGGTACCCACCCTCCCAGCCTGGCAGCCGGAGCTGGCCTGGGTCTCATCTACACGGAGCGCCCGGGAGCTGGATAGCAGTGTGAACATGTGATGGGGCATTGTTACAGCCCAATATAAAGGCCTCATCACGGTCTGCCCGCTGGCCTCTATGCCTGTCCCCCACCTCAATCACAGTGTCCACAGCTATACAATGGCAATGACAGGACCACGCGAGGCTGCAGAGGCAAATGTGTGCTCGTTACATTAGGAAACACACAAGGACATAAGTTGTTCTTAAGTAGTCGGTGTCGAGGAAGGAGCCTGGGGTTGGGGTCAGAAGATCTGGGGTCCCAGCCCCCGACAGTGGCGGCCACAGCCAGGTGTGTTCCAGCTGTGTCTTCTCTGCTTCACCTGAAAAGTGGAGGGGAAGCCCTTCACCCCATCTCACTGGGGCTCACGGAGGAGTCGGTGGGTCATGACTCTGAAAGCACTTTGTATGGTGAACTGCTGTATACAGTCCTGGGTTCATGTTATGAGAGGTTATATTTAGGGCTGAGCCAGCTCAGAGGACAAACGGGAGCTTGTAGAGAAGGGCCAGCCAATATGTCCTGCCCTTTACTTCAGCTACTGGAATCCCTGGACTTTCCTGGTGGCCTGACCACTTGAGAATATTCTTGCTTGGAGTTAAATCATTTTTTAAAATTGAAGTATAGTTGATTTACAGTGTTGTGTCAATTTGTACTGTACAGTGAAGTGATTCCATTATACATACATATATATATATATATATACACATACTTTCTTAAAATATTCTTTTCCATATGGTTTACCACAGGATATTGAATATAGTTCTCTGTGCTTTACAGTAGGACCTTGGTGTTTATCTAAGGAATGAAGTCAAGGCACCAGGAATGAAACAGGTCCTACAAACATCAACAGGATAATAAAGGAGTACTACAAACCACTCTACATATGTGATTTTGAAAGCTTAGATGAAATGGACAACTTCCTTAAAAATACAAACCACAACTCACCCAATATGAAATTCAAATTTTAAGTAGCCCTGCAACTATTAAGATAATTGAATTCATAATTATTAAACTCCCCCAGAAGAAGTCTCCAGAGCCAGATGGTTTCACTGGAGAATTCTACAAAACATTTTTTAAAAATTAGCCCTAATTCTACACAATATCTTCCAGAAAATAAAAGAGGAAGAAACTTCCCAATCCATTTTATGAAGCTAGTATTACTGATCAGAAAACCAGACAAAACACTACAAAACAAAAAAGAACTACAGACCAATATCCCAACATATAATCCTTAAAAAATATTAGCAAAAAGAGTTCAACAATATGTAATAGGAAATACACACCATAACAAAGTGGGGTTTATTCTAGGGACGCAATGCTGATTTGATATTTGAAAATCAGTCAACCCACCATATCAACAGGCAAAAGAAGAAACAAAATGACATAATCATATCAAAAAATGTAGAAAAGTATTTGACCAAGTTCAATACTCATTCATGTTAAAAACTCCCAAGGGAAAAAAAAGGAAGAGAGTGAAACTTCCTCAACTTCATAAAAAGCATCTTCAAAAAACTTACAGCTAACATTATAATTAATGATGAAAAACTGAATGCTTTCTCCCTGAGATCAAGGCAAGGATGTTCACTCAACATAGTGCTGAAGTTGTAGCCAGTGCAATGAGGCAAGAAAAGGAAATACAGGGCATATGAATTACAAAGAAAGAAAGAAAACTACCTGAATTTGCAGATGACATGATTATCTGTCTACAAAGAAAATCCAAAGCAATCTACAAAAAAATTCCTAAACTAATAAGTGAGTTTAACAAAGGTACAGGACACAAGATAAACACATGGAAATCAATTGTATTTCTATATAATAGCAATGAACATGTGGACACCAAAATTAATAACACAATACTATTTATACTTACTAAAAAAATTAAATCCTTAGGTGTAAGTCTAACAAGACATGTATAGGGTTCTATGCTGTAAACTCTAAAATGCTGATGAAAGAAATCAAAGAATATCTAAATAAATGGAGAGATGTACTATATTTATGGATTAGAAGATTCCACATCATAAAGATGTCAATTCTTCCCAAATTAATATACAGATTTAAAATAATTCCTATCAAAATCCCAGCAAGGCTTTTGTTGGATATACACAGTATTATACTAAAACTTATGGAAAAGCAAAGGAACTAGAATAGCTGAAATCATTCTGTAAAAGAAGGATAAGTTGGGAGGATCAATCTTCTCAATTTTAAGACTTACTATATAGCTAGGGTAATCAAAATGCTGTGTTATTGGCAGAAAGATAGACACAGAGATCAATGAAACAGAATGGAAAACCAAGAAATAGACCCACAAAAGTATGTCCAACTTTTTTTTGACAAAGGTGCAGAAGCAATTCAACTGGTGGAAAGATAGTCTTTTCAACAGAAGGTGGTAAAGCAATTAGTTATCCATAGACAGAAAAACGAACCTCAACGTTAAGTCTTAACTCAGAATGGATCACATACTTAAACGTAAGTCTTTTACAGAACGTGTAGAGAAAAAAAATAGAAGAAAATCTTCACAACCCAGAGCTAGGCAAAGAGTTCTTAGACTTGACACTGAAAAAGTATGATGCATAAAAGGAAAAATTGATAAATTAGACTTCATCAAAATGAAACAAATTTTTTTTTGCTCTGTGAAAGACCCTGTTCAAAGAATGAAAGGGCAGACTGGGAGAAAATATTTGCAAACTTCATATCTGAATACAGTCTTGTATCTAAAATGTATAAAAATAACCTCCCTGAACTCAACAGTAAAAAACAAGCCAAAAAAACCCAGCCAAAACAAAAACAACCCAATTAGAAAATGGGCAAGAGACATAAAGAGACATTTCACTGAAGAGGATTATGGACCATAACTAAACACATGAGAATATGTTCAGTATCCTTAGCCATTAGGGAAATGCAGATTAAAACCACAATGAGATAATCAGAAACGCTGAATTTTACTGTAGTTGGATTTATCATTTTCCTTAATATATAGAAATTTTTGTCTAAGATATCTTTCTCTATCTCCAAGTTAATAAAGATATTCTTCTGTATTACCTTCCAAAAGCCTGTCGTTTGTATTGCCCATTTAGGTCTATATGCACTCACTGATTTTGTGTAGTCCAACCTCATTTTTTCCCACATAGTTATCTAATTGCCCTGACATCATTTATTAAAGACGCTTGTATTTATTAAAGAAAAAAATCACAATGAGATATCATTACATACTGATCAGAATGGCCAAAATAAAAAGTAGTACAGGAGAATCCCCAATAATTTATGTAGATACTTCCTCCCCAAAGTGGTGGAACTAAGCTCCCAACCCCGTGAGTGTGGGCTGTACTGACGATTTGCTTTCAGAGGGTAAAGTACGGAGGAGGAGGGGGCAGGTAACTTGACAGTGGAGACCCCAGGCAAACACTCCCTTACCCGGATGGTCAAGGTTAACTTCATCCATCACGTTGATTGCACGTACCTTCCATGTGATGTGGCAGGAATGGCGCTTCACCTTTGTAGTTATCCTCCCCCAAATCCATTACCCTGGTCTAAACCATGAGAAAAACAAAAGAAACCTCAATTGAAGGATATGCTATAAAATACTTGGCCAACATACCTCAAAACTCTTCAGGTCATCAAAAAACAAGGAAAGTCTGAGAAACTGTCAGAGACCAGAAAAGGCTAAGGAGACGTGACAAAGGAAAGTGACGTGGTACCCTGGATGGGATCCTCCAACAGAAGAAGGACGCTGGGGACAAACGAGTGAAATCCGAGTAAACTGTGGAGTTTAGTAAAAAGTTATGTTTCAGTGTGCTTTCCTCAGCTGTGACAAGGGTACCCCACAAACGTAAGACGTTAACCATAGAGAAAGTGAGGGAGGGGTACATGGAACTCTCTGTACCATCTTTGCAACTTTTCTATCTGAATCGATTCTAAAATTAAAAATGTATTTAAAAGAATAATATGTAAAAAAAAAAGTGAGGCCACCAAATGCTGGAGAAGATACAGAGAAACTGGATCCCTCACGATTGCGGGTGGGAATGTAAGATGGCACAGCCACCCTGAAAGACCGTTTGGGAGTTTCTTGAAACATTAAACATGCAACTATTGAATGACACCCAGAAGGTCCACTGCAACACATTTATGCCAGAGAAATGAAAGATTATGTTCACACAAACACCTGTGTGTGAATATTTATAAAGGCTTTCTTTGCAACAGCCTCTGACTGGCAACAACCCAGGTGTCCTCCATTGTACGGATGGTTAAACAAACCATGGTCCCTCCATGGAATATGTCTCAGCAGCAAAAAGGAACAAATTGCTGATATGATACTTACAAGACCTGAATGAATATGGCTGAGTGGAAAAAGCCAATCCCAAAGTGTTATATAAGGTATGATTCTATTCTATAACATTGTGGAAGTGACAAAATCATCGAAATGGAGAAGACGTGAGTGGTTGCCAGGGATTGGGAATGGGTGGGTGAGGGAGGGAAGTGGGTGTGGCTGAAAAAGGGCAACGCGAAGAATCCTCGTGGGAGTGGAGATGGCTGTATCTTGACAGCATCGCTGTCGCTATCCTGGTTGGGATATTGTACTATAATGTTGAAGGATGACACCACGAGGGGAAACTGGGTAAAAGGTACATCGGACTTCCCTGGATTAGGTGAATCTACAATTATCTCAAAATTAAAAAGTCAAAAAAAAAAAGTGAAAGTCCCAAACTGAGGCAATTTCAAAATCAGGCAACAGACTACGTAGAATGTCTCAGTGTCAACAGGGATCACAGAGATCCTAGTATCTGTAGCAGCTCAAGCCCTCTCCCTGCAAAAAGAGAATCAAAAACACGGGGTTAGAAATACCAGGAAACATTCGCAGGAGTCAAAATTGACAAGTAATACAACAGGAAGGAAGAGGAAAAGCGGGTATGGAAATAATAAGGTGGTGACCCTGAGAAACACTTGCTCCTGGCCCCTCTCAAGCAGTCACTCTGGGAGACTGGTCACTTCTTCTGGGAGCTACTAATGCTGAGAAGAGTTTTGAAATCTCTTCCAAACACGCCTTGGAGTCCACGGTGTGTAACGAGCTATACCTCACCAACCTTCTGCCATCTAAAGCGGATTTTATTTTTCTGAAACCAGTAGAAGAGCTGGGAGGCATGGTACACCGTGATGAGTACAGCCTTGGGGGCACTAAGAACAGGTTTGGTTGCGTCACTCCCTGTCTCACCAGGTGACTGCGTGGCCTTAGGCGTGTAACTTCATCTTTACCCATGTCAGTTTCATAATCTGTAGAATCGAGCTAATTACGCCCATCTCCCAGGATTTGTGTAAGATTAAGTGTGATAATGGATAAGAAGGCTCTAGTCCTGTGCCTGGCCCAGAGTCAAGTCTCGTATTTAAGGAGTTTTAATTAAGGTTGAAGGGCACAAGTCGATTTTCTTGTGAGACGCCCAAATGGAATTTGAAGGCCATCCAAAGAAGGGTTCAAAATTGTGCTGAGTTGCATCAATCAACTTCTTTGGAATAGGCTGATCGTCTCTCGGGTTGTATGCAGAACAAGTCACATTTTGTTTGGGAAGTTCTGGCATGTTTGTTATAAACCAACTTTATTTCATTAGAGTTATATCCCATGGTGATGTGGCATCATCTATTAAGGAGGCGGTCAGCATCTTCTCCCTCGTCAGACCCAAAAGGAATCATGAGTATTTATAAGATGACACTCATGATTTATCAAAATCTGTGGGCTCAGGAGATTTTGTTTAAAACCACAGGGATGCGTTTCACATATTCCTGTACAAAATGGTTCAAATACATGTTCTTTTTAAAAAAGCTTTGTCTTAAAAATAGGACCATTTGACCATTAAAAAGAATAATGACTGCAGTGGACAGTAATACATCAAATATATAAAAACCTATGAATTCAGGGAACATATTTGCAATCCATGTATCAAACAAAGGACTTATATCCAGAATATCCAACACTATAATAAGACAAGTAGCCCAATAAAAAAGGAACAAAAGATTTGAACAGACACTTCACCAAAGAAGACATAGGAATGACCAATAAGTCCATGAAAGAATGCTCAAAATATCATTTGTCATCAGGAAGTTCAAATTAAAACTTTATGAAATATCATTTCGTACCCCCTAGAATGGCTAACATTAAAAAAACTGACAAAACCAAGTGTTGAAAAGGATGTGGAACAACTAAGACCCTCATATGTTGCTGGTGGGAGTGCAAGAGTACAACCACTCTGAAAAACAGTTTAGCAGTTTCTTATAAAGTTAAATATTCACCTACCATACAACTCAGCAATTCTACTCCAAGAGAAAATGAAAGCATTTTTCCACAAAGAGACTCATACATGAATGTTCACAGCAGCACTATTCACAATAGTCAAAAGGTGGAAACGCCCCAAATGTCCAACAACAGATGAATAGGTTAAAAAAATATATAGTATATTCATAAGGCAGAATGTTACTCAGTAATAAAAAAAGAAACAAACTGTTGATACATGGAACAACACAGATGAATCTCAAAAACATATGCAATGAGAAAGAAGCCCTACACAAAGAGTATATACTGTATAATTCCTTTTATGTGGCAGTCTAGAACAGGCAAAACCAATTAATAGTGAAATAAAGCAGATCTGTGGGTGCCTGGAGATGGAAGTGGAGGGATAATTACCGCAAAGGGGCACGAGAAAAACTTTGGGGGGGGGTCATAGAATATTCTGTATCTTGATTGTAGTGATTATGTAGTAGGTTATACATTTGTCAAAATGAGTGCACTATACTTTATATAAATTATGCTTTGATAAAGTTGATTTTATTAATAGAAAACTGTCCATAACGATTACTCAAAACAAAGCAACAAACATCTTTTATTGGATGTCCTTGGAAGTTGTTAGGGTACCTATTATTATTCTGAAAATAAAGAGATTAAATAAATAAAATATTAAATAAATAAAGTATTATGAATTTATACTGATTTTCCCAGGATATTCAAAGAGTTGAAAGTTCTATTTTATATAAGAATACCAAGGAACACATCTAGAAGAAATGGCATTTTGCAATGTCTGATAAACCAATGTGATATCACTGGATGGTGAAACCATTAAGTTTCTGGTAGGAAACATCGTAATGGATGAGTCAGGTCGCCAATCCCTAAACCCACTGATCAAACTTCACGTCACTAAGAATGGGATATGCCCCCTGATGCTATGAAATATGAACCCGAATCTACGTGGGATCCCAACTCGACACATTTACAGCAAATAAAAAGAGGAAAACTGTAAATAACAGCACAAGAAAAGAGTCAGACAAAGTCAGAGAAATTTTATAAGACGAGTAATCTAATTGTTCTTCTTTGTTAAGATATAATATGAAGTATTCTGGCGAGAAATTGTAAGATGTCTGGAATTTGTTTTAAAATTCTCTAGTAAAATAAGTAAAATAGAAAAAAATAAATGAAACCGTATTGGAAACTTAAAAGAAACCCTAGGTGATGGGTACATCAGGATTCTCTATACTGTTCTCTTTACTTTCATGTACATTTAAATAGTTCCATAATAAAAGTTAAAAAAAAAAAGAAGTTATGGCTTTCAGAGTAAAGCTTTAATTATTTGGGAAATCAACTTAACTGTTTGATGATGTCAAACAAAATAGGCATCTCCAGGATGTTTCTTCTTTCAGTCTGATTTTATTTAAGTCAAGCTAATACGTGTTTGAAAAGTCAGACAGTACTATAAAACTTAGAATAATTATCCTGCTAGTTCTTGAGTTTTTCACTTTTAGACATTGCTTATTGATCTTCAAATGTCAATGTCTGTCAGTCTTTATCTTAGGTCAGTTAATTTCCCTCTAGAGGGACCTTCCTCTCTGATCCTCTGCTCATGTGGGAGAAAAGGGTGGGAAAGGAGCAGTTGCCTGGCTGCCTGGATGGGGGGAGAATTCTCATCTAATCTGTGAAGAAGCCCTGGTCTCTGGCCCCACCTTCAGAGGTACTTGGTGCCCCCGCTCCTGGGTTTGCTGGACAGGTTTCCTGTTCATGGCTCCACCATAGGTATCCATGGATTGCTCAGCTCAGCTAAGTCAGTATCCATTCACCCACTGACCACCATCATCATTTATCCATTTGACAAATAATGTATTGCGGGCCTGCGATGTGATAAATACTGTTTTAGGTGCTTGGGATATAACAGTGAACAAAACAGGCAGTGGGTATAATAAGTAAGTATGTTATATATGATATTAGAGCAGGAAAAGATAATCAGAAGTGGGGGGAGGAGGGTGTTGGGTTGTAATCTTAAATAGGGTAGACAGAGTGTGGGTGGCATTGACAAGATGACCTTTGATCAAAGACCTGAAGGAGGGAGGGGAGCCATGTGGATGGATTGGAGGACAGCCCCGTTTAGTTGAAATCTTTTGCCTGTGTGGATCCCTCTTTTTGTCCTTGTAGGGTGTATCTTTTTATTCTCTTCCACCCTGTCGATGGGGTTTGGGAAGGGAATGGACATAAATGTTGATGCGCTCAATCCAAATCACATAACCAGAAGGGCCTCCTACTAGCCCCCACCTCTCATCCTAGTAAGTTTCCTGTCTTTCTCAAATTGTCCGGCACCAGATGAGTACGTAAGACATCAATAATTAATATCTGTTTATTCTTACATTACATTAATAAATCATTAATAGCTAAACCATTAGTTTCAGAAAGCTCTATTTGACTTAAAATTTTGTTCAGCCTCCTACAAGTTCATTTCTTTTCTACATCGCCTTGAAGAGCCACTCCACACCTTGTACTGTCAGCAATGAAATGGTTGTGCGCCTCATAGCAGTCAGGGTCCTCAGTAGTGGGTGGGAAAGTGCTCTTCGTGAGGGTTACCTATTCAGAGTAGGATCTTGAAGAAACAATGCATCTCATTGACGAAAATACGGAAAGTAGGGAACTATGTGTGTGTGTGTGTGTGTGTGTGTGATGGAACTGTGTCGTATAGTATTGGGGTGGTGGTTATCTGACTGCAAGCATTTGTCAAAACCCCCAGATCTGTACGCCACAAAGAGTAAACTTTACCATACACAATTTTTCTTTTTTTAAATTAGGATTTCCAGTTTCTGATCCAGCATGAAAGAAGCTTGGAAGTCACCACTCTGTCCTAACAAGAATAAAACACTGAAAAAACTGAAAAATCAGCAACTCTCCTTAGATCCATAGAAGAAATTATGTCAATTCTCTATAATCTCTTTCAGAAGACAGAAGCAGAGGGAATACTTCCTAACTCATTCTGTGAGGTCAACATTACCCTAATGCCCAATGCAAACAAAGATATTACAAGAAAAGGAAGCTACAGACCAATATCTCTCATAAACATAGATGCAAAAGTCCTCAACAAAATATCAACAAATCAAATCCTACAAGGTATACAAAGATTTATAAAACTATGACCAAGTGGAGTTTATGGCAGGTATGTAAGGCTGGTTCAAAATTTGATAATCAGTAATGTAATCCATTATATCAATAGGCTACAGGAGGAGATTCACATGATCACATTAGTAGATGTGAAAAAACATTTGATAGAATCCAACACTCAAATTCATGATAAAAAGTCTCGGTAAACAAAACAGGGAAACTTCCCTAACCCAGTACAGAATATCTACAAAAGACCTACAGCTAACAGCATACTTAATGGTGAGAAACTTGAAGCCTTCCCGAAAGGAACAGGAACAAGGCAAGGATGTCCCCTCTCACCACTGCTTTTCAACATCATACCAGAAGTCCTAGCTAATGCAATAAAACAATAAAAGGTATACAGATTGGGAAGGAAGTAATAAAACAATCTTTGTTTGCAGATAACGTGGTCATCTATGTAAAAAAGGTAGAAAGGAATCTACAAAAAATCCTGGAACTAATAAGCTATTATAGCAAAGTTGCAGGTTACAGATTAATACAAAAAGTCAATCGCTTTCCTATATAGCAGCAATGAACAAGTGGAATTTGAAATTTAAAACAATATAAACATCCTCCTAAAAATGAAATACTTAGGTATAATCTAGCAAAATGTGTACAAGATCTGTACAAGGAAAACTACAAAACTCGGATGAAAGATATCAAAGACCTAAATAAATGGGGAGATATTCCGTCTTCATGGATAGGAAGATTCAATATTGCCAAGGTGTTAAGTCTTCCCAATTTGATCTATAGATTCAAAGCAATTTCAATCAAAATCCCCAAATTAGTTTGTGGATATCAACAAACTGATTCCAAAGTTTATATTGAGAGGCAAAAGATCTGGAATAGCCACCACGATTTCGAAGTAGAAGAACAAAGTTGAGAATATACGCTACCAGACTTCAAGTCTATCAGGCTAGAGTAATCAAGACAGATTAGATCAATGGAACAGAATAGACAGCCCAGAAACAGACCCACATAAATACAGTCAACAATCTTTGACAAAGGAGCAAAGGCAATACAAAGGAGAAAGGACAGGTTTTTCAACATTTCAACAAATGGTGCTGGAAAAATTGGACATCCACATGCAAAAAAGAGAATCCAGGCGCAGATCTTACACCTTCACAAAAATTAACTCAAAATGGATCACAGAACTAAGTGTAATATGCAAAACTATAAAACTCCTAGAAGATAGTATAGAAAAGAATCTGGATGACCTTGACTTTGGTAATTACTGCTTAGATACAACACCCCAGGCATGTTTCACAAAAGAAATAATTGATAAGCTGGAGTTCATTAAAATGAAAAATTTCTGTTCTGTGAGACACACTGGCAAGAGAATGAAAAGACGACCACCCATAGAGGGAGAAAATATTTGCAAAAGGCAATCAGATAAAGGACTATTACCTAAAATATACAAAGAACACTTAAAACTCAATAATAGGAAATCAAACATCCTGATTAAAAAATGGGCTGAAGACCTTAACAGACACCTCACCAAAGAGGGCATTCAGATGACCAATAAGCACATGGAAAGATGCTCCACATCATATGTCATCAAGGGTAATCCAAACTTGAACAACGAGATACCACTATACAGCAGTTAGAATGGCCAGAACACAGACAACATCAAATGCTGACAAGGGTGTGGAGCAACAGGAACTCTCTCATTCACTACGATGGGAATACAAAATGGTACAGCCACTTTGGAAGGCAGCTTGGTACTTTCCTCACAAAACTAAACGTACACTACCATAGGATCCAGCCGTCACACTATTTAGCATTTATCCAAAGGAGTTGCAAACTTACGTCCTCACAGAACTCTGCACAGATGTTCATAGTAGCTTTATTCCTAATTGCCAAAACTTGGAAGCAACCAAGATGTCCTTCAGTAGGTGAATGGATAACTGTGGTCCATCCAGACAATGGACTATTATTCAGCACTAAGAAGAAATGAGCTATCGAGCTACGAAAAGGCTACATACTGTGTGATTCCAACTACATGACGTAATGGAAAAGGCAAAACTTGGGGACAGGAAAAAGATCAGTGGCCACTAGGGGCTGGAGGAGGGGGAGAAGGGATGAAAAGGCTAAGCACAGCGGGATTTTAGGGCAGTGAAGATACTCTGTATGATACTATAATGATGGATACATGTCATTGTACATGAGTCCAAACCCCAAAGTGAGCCCTAAGCTAAACTATGGACTTGGGGTGATTATGACTTGTCAGTGTAGGTTCATCAATCATAAAAAATGTACCACACTAGTGAGGGACGTTGATAACGTGGAGGCTGTGCATGTGTGGGGTGGGGCTGTATGGGAAATCTCTGTATCTTCTGCTCAATTTTTTCTGTGAACCTAAGACTGCTCTCAACAATAAAGGCTATTTTAAAAAACCAACCAGAAGGTTGGGGGATCCTAGAATGTCATGGAGACTTTGACAAATGGATCTAATAACTGTATCGCAAATGTATGACTTAACCACACTGAAGGGGAGTCGGAGGGGACGGGAAGGGGGGAAGGAGCTGACATAAGTAACTGTGGGAAATGGTGTTTTAACTGGAAACGGTAAGGCTACAGACAGAAAGCACTGTACAAAACGCTGTCTTCTCATTGGAAAATGTGTTTCTCACAGAGGCACAGTTTAGCAATTCTGAAACTACTTTATGTGTAAACCAGGGCTGAACAAATAAGTAAATAAACTGTGGATAAAAGAGCCAAATTTCTCACCGCCAGAAAAAGAAGTTACATTTTCACTGGAGGGAAGGCTAGAGTCCAGCGTGCAGTTGGAGAGAGCGGTAAGAACTTATTTAATACGTATATAGATCTAGAGATACAGAAATGAATATAGATATGTGTGTGTACACGACTTAGGACATATGCATATATTTCCTAACTCTGTCTGTAGAGAGGACCCAGAAGCAGCCACACCCTCTTGGCAACAAACATACCCAACGCTTGGATCCTTATTTCTAAATAACATTCTCCAGTGAAAGGAACCGGAGCTGTCTGGAGAAATGGCTGATTCTAGGGCTAGGACAGGGAAAATATAACATGAGCCCGGAACATCTTTTGGTGTCAGGAAGTAAAGAAGACACACAGAGACAGAGAGACAGAGACAGAGAAAAGGAAGGAAAATAGAAGAAAAGAGAAGGAAAAATGGGGACGTGTGAAAAAGGTACAAACGCTAACCTGGAAGAGCTCCCCAGGGCCAAAGCTGGAACCATTTGAGGAAACGAACAAACAGATTCGAATCTAAAGAACACAATAAATCTTCCTGAGTCCATATTGATTGTATTGGATCGAATCGTGTCCCCTCAAAATTCATGTCCACTGGAATACCACAATGTGACTTGGTTTGGAAACAGTGTCTGAGCAGATATAATTAGTTAAGGAACTCGAGCTGAAATCATCCTGAATTTAGAGTGTCCTTATAGGAAGAGGAGAAGGTGATACAGAGATGGAGGTAGAGACCAGAGGGATGCCTTTAAGGCCAAGGAGCAGCAAGCATTGCCAGCAACCACCAGCAGCCAGGAGAGAGGCGTGAAACGGGATGGTCCTCCCTTGGACCCTCTAATAGGAACCAACCCTGCCAACACCTTGATTTCAGACCTCCACCCTCCTGAATTGTGGAAGAACGCATTTTTATTCTTTTAAGCCACCCCGTTTGCGGTAATTTGTTATGGTGGTGCTGAGAAACTGATACACTAATATAAGTAAATCATTAAACAAACAAAGGAGAGAGAAGGAACAAATTTCCCCTCCAGGGGAATTTCAAATAGTATGTCTAGATAATCCCCTCTCCCAGAAGTGAAGCTTAATTCTTCTCCCCTTGAGTGTGGGCTAGACTTAGTGACTTGCTTCCAAAGAATAGAATAAAAAAAGAGAAAAAAGAACAACTCTGCAGAAAAGTAGGAACTCCATAGAAACATACCCCTTTAAGCTAGTGATCAAGTTAATATCACCAGTAATAGGTCATGTTGACGGTGTGTATTCCCCATTATGATGCAGTGAGAAGGGCAATTCGCTTTCATGGAATTCTTTCCCCAAACTCATAACCTCGGTCTAATCATGGGACAACGTAAGATAAACCCAAATTGAGAGACATTCTACAGAATACCAGACCATCACCCTTTAAAGCTGTCAAGGTCATAAAAAAACAAGAAAAAGACTGAGAAACTGACATCTATCAAAGGATACTTAAGGAGCTATGACGATTACATGAAATGTGGGATCCTGGGTTGGATCCTGGAACAGAAAAAGGGCAGAAATGCGGGAACTGGTGACCCTGAGTAAACTGTGGCATTTAGTTAATAGTGTGGCACCGATGTCACTGTCTTAGTTTTGGCACACGCACCGCACTTAAGTAAGATGCTAACAGCGGGAGAAGCTGGCTGAGAGATATACAGGAACTCTCTTTACTGTCTTTGTAACATTTTGGTAAAATAATTCCAAATTAAAGTTTTGTGTTTTTTTTTTAAAATACAGCTGTGAGTAAATGATCTAGAAGCCAGTCAGCACTTTCTCTACCCTGACTTTCCATCTGTGGTTTTATTTCCTTTCTCTGAGACGGAAGAGAATCTTGACTCAACTTTTGTTTGACACCTCCCCCTCCCAACCTCTTTCCCAAAATAACAAACACATTTTAAAAATAAGAAAGTAAGGAAATGAATGAATGAATGAACGACAAATAGATAACTTACAGTAGAGTGAGGGCATCCAGCAGTTTGGTGGGAACCATTAGAAAGTGTAAATATTTAGCCCTCACGGCTTGCCCATCACAAGGGCAACAGCCGCACCAGCACAGTGCTTCAAAATGAAAGTTCAATATTTATTCTGGTTCCCCAGTCTCTCGTCCACCAGGGCTCCCTGCACAGCTGGCTTTCGGATGGAGACAAGGTCCCTCCTATGGGCCTCCCGATTTCCCACTGCACATGTGTTGTAGGTAAACAATCCGCTGGCGTCCACTCCATCTTATTGGCAGTCAAGAAAGAAAAGCCCGGTCAGAAGAAGGGGAGCGCTTCTCACCCACTCTTGGATATCTTCAGCAGGTGTCTGTGCAGATCAGATGCACTGGATAAGTTACTGAGTGTCGCCTGTGAACCGGAAAGCACTCCGGAATCTCGGGATCTTGTAAGGCAGTGATGTTGTTAGTATTGGTCCTGTGCTTTGGTTCTCTCTGGAGTATGAAGCTCTCCTTGCCACAGGACCAGATAACCTACACAGGCATCTAACACACAGCAAGCCAGCCTGACTTGCTTTCTCAGCCCTTGCAGCCCTTAATTCTGTGGCTGAGACACTTGATCCTTATGACTTTGGGCTCAGCTCTATAGTGATCCCTTGATTAAAAAAAAAATTAATTCGGGACTTCCCTGGTGGTCCAGTGGTTAAGACTCCGTGCTTCTATTGCAGGGGGCATGGGCTTGATCCCTAGTCGGGGAACTAAGATGCCCCCCCCCCACAAAAAAATTAATTCAACCTCATGGCAGCTCTGTGCTAGGTATAGGAACACAGAGATACATAAGACACGATTCCTAACTTGGAAGCGATCACTCTTGGCCGCTCCTTTGCTTTGTTTCTAATCCCATGTGGTACCCTAGTTTAGCTTTTCCTCTCTTCTCCAACTCCAGGCTTGTCTCTCTCTCTCTCTCTGGCTGGTCCATCCAGACTACCCCGCTGGCGATGGGATTCTCCAGTTTGGCTTTGGACTCCCTCCCGTTGGCCCATCCCCAGCATGGCAGCATAACATAGGGGAGAGGAAGTAGTTTTGGTGTCCTTGCTAATTCTTAGCCTTGGAGGTTCAGGAGTCTGGCTGTGCTGGCTATCCACCTTCCTGCCTGGGCATTAAGTTTCTAGAGTTGCTTGCTGCCTTTCTCCCTCACCTGTTGGGACATTCTGGCCATCCTTGGGACATTCTACTATGTCTACTATGTCATGTCATCCACGTCCTGTCTGGACCCTAGTGGACTTTTGTACGTACCCCTGAGCACCGATTTGCCCTGCAGATGGAACCTCCAGGCCGCAGCGCTGGGACCTTTCCTCCATCCCATCTTGGTCCCACTAAGGCATGGGAATCTTCTTCCTGATCACAGTTCCTCCATGGCTGCTGAGAGGGTCCAGCTGAAAATGACTGGACAATATGTCACCTTAGCAAGAGGAGGGTTCTGCCCCAATTGGGAGAAGCACAACTGCTAAGCACCCTTAAGATTTTCATCTTTTCCAGGAACTTCGACAAGAGGCACTTTCTTGCTCAAGTCTGAACCAGTTTTCTGAGTCCTACCAAGCGATCAAAGTCTAGTCTTGAAGCCAAAATATCTCATTTCTGGCTTTAATGTCTGTATCTCTTTTAAAGTTTTTCTCTCTTTTTTTTTTTTTTCCAGAGATGGGGGAAACCTAACTGAGAATGGCTGTACTGGTCTGGAGGTTGGCAGAGGTTAGGGTATCAGCTAGCAGCAGAGTTGCTTGGAACACGGCTTTCCTTCTGACGTCCAGCAACCCAGTTCCAGGGAGAGATAACCATCCCCTCAGTCCTCAGGGCCAGTCACTTCTGCAAGATAGCAGAGAGCAGGGAGCTCCATTTACTATGTGAATATCATTATTTTTCCTATGTGTTCCATGACGTGAAAATGGTTGAGAGGCTGTCTTGTAGGTTCGGACATCGACTGCTACCTTCCTCATTGCTCTGGCGGAGACAATGCCTTAGAATTCTGAGGTACAGCTGGTGGGGAGGAGAGAAGGATGGACTAGACCAGCTGGAGAGAGGTCCAGGAGCCACTCATAGGAGAGAATGTCTCTCAGTTAACAATCTCAGAGATGCTGAAGAGAAAAAAGTGAAGAGCCAAGCTTTGGATCATAAGACCAAGGAGTCTAGATCTATCATTGACTCAAGGGAACTGGGGGAGTTTCTGGTCCAGATGTGAAGGACCAGGAAGTGAGAGCATCGGGGAGCTGATGAGAGGACCAAAGGAAGGGAGTCTGAAAGATGTTGCATCCTTGTTGGACTTTCACCTGGGACCCTTGAGAACTAGATGCATTTCAAGGGCCAGAGTGGATCAGAGAAATTCATCATTGGCAAGCCCTACACTACCAGTGCTTGCAACTGCAAGTATTCTTTTCCCTCACTTCCACCTCTTCAAATCCTACTCCTCCTTTGAGGTCCAGCTCAAGACTGACCTCCCTCTGTAACTTGCCATGTCCTCTGAACTCCCACCACCATCTTGATCTCCATCATTCACTTTGGCATGTGACTGCTGATACATTGCATTGTAAAGGCTCACAGGTACCACCTTAGCCTAGTTTCTCTCCTGGAAACAAGGCACCCTGTCTTAGGTCCTTTCGTAAGGCTCCCTGCATCTAGCATTCTGTTGGGCTTAGTAAATTCTCATGAAATGGACACAGTCATCAAGTGATATTGACATTCTCAACGGCCCAAATGCTTCACCAAACTTGGGTGTTGCCTGTCTGGCTCCATGCAAATAAACAAATGTCTGTAAATGGAAAGATTTTCCTAACACGTGTCAACTGGTAGAGGCTAAACTTAGTGTCAGTAGGAGAGGCACACCATGGGGCTTAGCAAATTAGGCTAAATCAGTAGTTCTCAACCTTGGATTCCCATTTTCAGAAGCTCCGTTCTGATTTAATTGGTCCAGGATGGAGCCCAACCAAGAGTGCGTTTTAAAAGCTCTCTGGATGATTCTAATAGACGACCGGGATTGAGAACTTCATTTCATATTCTGAATCTTTTCAATGTGCTTTTCGTACTCTAGTGTCCAATCCTATCTGATCCAGTTTACCCATCCCAATGTCTAACCAGTGTTTTCTACTTTTGTTTGTATAATTTGATTTATTTATCAAGTACTTAGTACGTGATGGGCCAGGCAGAAACAAAGAGAAATCTGGTGGTCTGCCCTCAAGAAACCCACTGTCAAGGGAGAGACAGTTTTACGGAAATAAATAAAGGTACAAGTAAACTTTGCTGCCTAAACTCGAGAACTTAAGAGATTCAGATAAATTCTTGGATCACACCGTGCTGTCTGGATTCTCACAGCTCGCTACCTGAAATTCAGAAACCAAACAGATTAAGACAATGTGGGACTCCTTGCTACACAAATTTACCATCCAACCTCTTGCTAAGACTCAAGGCCTAAACAGACTGGGAAAGTACACTCTTGTAAGTGCTGTGGAGGAGAATGAGTTGAGAATGGGCAGGAAGGAATGGCCACCCAGAGGAGTAAGGCTCCCTGGTCTTGGGATCTGACAGCTCCCGACAGCCAAGCTGGGTTAAAAAGGGAAGCTTTGTGGGCTAAGTGTGTCGATGCTGTGCTCGGTCTCGGCTGGAGATATTTTCTTTTTTCATTTTTGAGACTTTGGTGTCTCCAGTAGCACCTGAATGTAGTTTCAAAGAAAAGGCTGAGAATCTCCCCTGTTTGGTTTAGTTGAGTCCTGCAGATGGCCAGTGACTAGTCAGACAAATTGGGGGTATTTGGGAGGAGAAGTAGGTATAAAGGAAAGGGCAATCAAGGGATGTTGCTTAGCACGGGCCAAAAGATTGAAGAGAAAGCTCGAATTAAGAAGCCAGCAGTGGTCCTGTTGAGTCCAGAAGTACACGCTCCGGGTACCACGCTGCACACTCTCAGTTGACTGTCATGCCTCCTTCCTGCGGCACTCGGATGCTTTCTACAACTGCTCATCTGCATCCCATCCCCTGTCTTAACCTTGACTTTGATATCTCTTCAGACACATCTGCGGTTACTGGTAACGTGAACCTGTCCATCACTCACTTACCTCATGGTCTTAGGATAAACGTGAAGGGGCTTCAGAGGTCACCTCTTTTGTGTCCCACCCAACAATGAGCAGAGGAAAAACGCACTCTTCCTCTGTGGGATCCATGGGTGGAGGTTCTCCACCAGGACTGGTATCTCACCTCCTCTGATGCTGCCGCTGAAGCCCAGCCCCCAGTTCTGGACTCCTAATACGCCTGCATTTCCCAAGGCATGGCTGACTCTGCCCATCCCCGTCTTTGTCTCCTCTTTCCTCTGGCCTCCCTCCTTCTGCAAATTTTTTCTGCACTTGACTCCAACCATAAATTTTATTAATACTTTGTTAAACTAATAACAAAGACAACAATAATAATGAATGGCAGGGTAGCTATATTGGAGACTTTCAGTTTTTTAATAACCAACCTTTGGGGAATTTAGTAACTATTAAAGCATCTACCAAGAGAATCCTCCAGGGACTTCCCTGGTGGCACAGTGGTTAAGAATCCGCCTGCCAATGCAGGCGACACGGGTTCGAGCCCTGGTCCGGGAAGATCCCACATGCCACGGAGCAACTAAGCCCATGCGCCACAACTACTGAGACTGCGCTCTAGAGCCTGCGAGCCACAACTACTGAAGCCCGCGTGCCTAGAGCCCGTGCTCTGCAACAAGAGAAGCCACCACAATGAGAAGCCCACTCATGGCAACAAAGAGTAGTCCCTGCCCACCGCCTCTAGAGACAGCCGGCGCCCAGCAATGAAGACCCAACGCAGCCAAAAATAAATAAAATTTTAAAAAAAGAAAATAAAATCCTCCAGAGAGACTTATAAATTAAAAAAAGATGGCTATTTGGGACTTCCATCTGATGGAGTTCACTGCACCAGAAAAGGGCCTCGTGTTGCAATTTAAGAATGCTCTCTCTGAGTTATGTCCCTCAAAACGATTTCCCAGGCCCTTCATCTGTTGGCCCACAAAGGAGGATTGATAAGAGAGTTCAAGGAAGCCGAAAGCCAGGAGCATTCCCCATGCTGGGTCGAGGAAAGTTTGAAGCAGGCCAGGCACCAACGCTTCAGCTCCTTGTCAGCAGCCTTTGATCTGCGTGGCAGCTGACACGAAAGTAGAATTTGGCCCTCCAACTGTACAGGACGAGACTTGACAAGGAAATCAGTTTCTCTGACAATTTCAAAAGCCCTGACACTTTCGTCACTTGGCACTTGGCCCTGGGGAATGGTGCTGTGGACACACAGGCACCCACCAGAGAAGCCATTTCCCTGGAAGGACTGACAGGCAAGTGAGGGCAAGTCTGTGAGGAATGAAGGACACGCTCTTCCCTGCCCTTCCTGGAGGACAGGTGTTGCGGAAACCAAGAGAATTCTGATCGGAGAACTGAAGGAACTTCCTACCTGTCTGTCTGGGTGGAAAGGCACCAGGAGGGGTGGCCAGGGAGTCTGGAGAAACTCTTTCAGTCTAAAGAATAAGCATAACTGCTCTGGGCTTGTAGATCTAAGCAGAAGACACTGTAGCTGGCTCCGGGAAGGATCATTCCACGTTGGCGAGGCTACGTGGGATTTAGATGTGCATTTTCAGCGTGCGTCACTGAGCAAACCAAAATACATTGTGTTTGGCCTTTTATTATAATTCCATCTTACAGTTTGGCTGCCTGAGTGCTGCTGTCAGTGGACTCAGCCCTTCTAGGCTGCTCTGTTTGGGATTCATGACAGATGCTAAGGTGCCAGGCTTGGTTCAGGACCCCTGCTTGGCAGTGAGTCGAGCTGACACCTTGAGTGTTCTTGATTAAAAAGCCAGCTAAAGTACAATTACCTTTCAGGGATGCCTAGGACGACACCTGTTCCAGTGAGAAGTGGACGAAATGTCCTCAGAAACTGACAGCCAGAGTCTCTGACATTTTGCTTTGGTGATGGGCTCAGGGCACCATTAAGTCCCAGAGGCTTCTGGAAGCCAGGCTTGACAGGCGGCACTAATTATTCCCCCAAAGACGAATGAGTCTGCAACTGAGTTTGGTGGGGAGGTACGATGAGCATAGGAGACGCAGTTCTCTCCCTCCGGCGGGTCCCAGCTGACACGGAGTGAGAGACCTCGGGAGATGCCAGCAGTGCATGCTTATCTGTTAAGACGCAGACTGAACTCAAAGTTAGTATGTGGAGCTGCAGACGTGATGTCAGAGCTACTCACACAGGCAGCCAAGAGCAAGAGAAGGGGCAGATTCTGAAAGCTTCTGCAGTGGATGGGTAGTAAGGGTGTTAGAGGCTGACACGCAGTCACCTGGCTGCCGAGAGGGGGGCCACCTGTTGTAGGTCAGACTTCCCAGGAAGCAGATTCTGAAATGAAGATTACTGTGAAGGACATTTATTGGGAAATGCTCTTTGGATCACCACCTTCGGGGGAAGAGAAGAAAGCAGGTAGGAGCAGAGGGTGGGCTGGGCTGCAATGCAGTCCCAAAGGCCTCAGCTGGTCCATCAGTTACCGGGGACATGCCCCCAGAGGTGTCTCAGGCTGAGTCATGGGGCCAAGTCTTTGTACCCTTACTGCCCAGGCTGCCTTGGGAAGGGGATCTGTCCATGGAGGAGGCATCTCTGTTCAGCAAGGGCAATTCCGGAGACAGCTGAGAGCTGAGTGCTGTGAGCCACTGCATCCCTGCCGGGAAGGGGAGTAAATCCTTTGGTCCAGAAGGGAGATCTGAGCAGTACAACGCAGCATCTCCTACACCTGTCAGTCAGACACTTCATAGCTCACCTAGATTCTACTCTCGGACTGGCCTTGGGAAAACTTGGCAGAATTTTCCCGTGGTGCCCCTCACGGTCCTCTCCAGCATCTTTTACATCCCCCTCTCCTTCTAGCACCGCGGAGCTTCAATATCTCCGTATGATTCCACACTAAGGGCTCAGAACTCACTATGTTGCCATCTCCTAAATGTCAAGGAGCATTTTAAGGGTGTTTCCAAGGGATGCCATGTTTAATTCAAAAGAAAAGGCCATTAGTGGTGCAATTTCCATATCAGTCCAGATTGTTAGAGAGAAATCAAAGCCAGAATCCTTTCCCTCAAAGGTATGCTGTTTGGGGGGGATTTTATTTCCCCGGAAGACATGTTCCCTGAACTCTGAGCGAGATCCAAAGCTAGTGAAGGTTTCCCCTCCTGGGTAAGTCCCCAGGAAGGGTAGTGACAGACTTGCGATGCTTGGCAGACGTGAAGATGGAGCTGCGGGAGGGTGGTGAGCATTGGTGCTTCTGAACTCCCGTCAACACCACGTCAGTACTCATCGCTCTCAGCGTCCCTCTCCACCACCACCAGAACCGTAGAAGTAGCCAAGGGAGGGCTTCCTTAATTAAAGCTGCTATCTTGCCTACCCATCAGCGCAATTCGAATTTAATGAACACAGCCACTTCCTTCAAGCCTTAATAGTCACATGCTGAAAAAAAAAAAAGCCACCGTCCACTCTGAAAGCCTAAGAAGCGGCAGCGCAATTGGAATGAAAGAGATGGGGTTGTTCCGTGCTGGAGAAAATAACCAAGAGAGATGGCTTGAGAAGGACCAGAGGAAAGGCGATCACTTCCTTTTAAGCACTGCCAACTTCCTGGCATGGGGGCAGGGCAGGCATATTAATCAACTGGTCCATTAATAAGCATTTATGCAACACCGCTTTGACCAGGCCCTAGGTTAGGTCCACGGGATACTTGACAGGAAGGGAAATACAAAGATAAAAACATAGGACCTGATTTCAAGGAACTCACGGACCACTTCAAATGCTACTTCAGGCATGAGCACTGAAATCGTCAGCTAATAAGGCAAGAAAGTCAAGGACCATCTGAAGTCCCAGGAGTTCCAAGAAACCATGCTGTTTTGGAAGACGCAGATCCCGAAGAGGTGGAGGGGAAGTGGAACGCCTTCCAACAGAGGAAATTTAAGTCATTAAATGCTCACAATGACCTTAGGAGGTCGGTCTTATTCTTATCCCCATTTCCCAGATGGGGAAATGGAAGCCCACAGGGATTCAGGAACTTGCCCAAGGTCACACTGGGAGGATGTGGCAGAGCGGAGTCTCAAACACTGGTGGTTTCATTCCAGACCCTAGAAATATCATGTGAGCTACAGATGTCAGCCACGTACGTAGTTTTAAATAGTCTAGTTGCCACATGAAACGTGAAAAGGAATAAGAGGTGAAATTGATTTTAATAATATTTTATTTAACCCAAATTTCTAAAATATAATCATTTCAACATGTCATCAACATACAAATTATGAATGTGCTATTAGACCTTTTCTTAATACTAAGTCTTTAAAACCTGGTGCGTGCTTTACACTTATAGCACACTCTCAGTTCGAACAAACCCCGGTGGTCACAGGGTGCCGAGACGGGGGAGGTTAGCTGCGGCAGGTTGGGGAAGGTTCCTCGGGGCAGGTGAAGGGGTAAATGGCTTCTAGAGACCCCTTTAGACCCGAGGTAACAAGTGCGCTGCCTTATATGGGAAGCGAGCTGCACCCTCTGGTGTGATCCGCTCAACGGCACAGAGAAATTACTGCGACTCGTTTCCTAGAGGTCCCGTGGTCCAGCAGAGGAAAGCCTTGATGTTGGAGCCCGGGAGACTGAGGTGTGGCCCTGCTTGCACCACCTACGGGTTCTGTGATCTTGGGTAGATTATTTAATCTCTTTAAACCTTAGAGCCCACATCTACAGCTACAAAATGGGAAGAACATCACCCCGCTATTGTGTGAGGGTTACACCATACAATAGAGTTAAAGCCCTTAGGACGGTGCTTGGCACATTGTAAATGCTCAATAAGTGTGAGCCATTACTGTTATCAGGAGCCCCAAGCTACACAATTACCGAGTTCCAAGTCGCTCAGAGAGCCGGTCACTGGATCGTCACCCAGGTCCCGGCACACTGCCTTCCCATGTGGCCTCTTTCCGTGGTGCCAGGTAGAGCCCCATCAGCCTGGGAGTGAACTAGCAGAATCCATGCAGTGACCTAGGAGGAGTGTGGTGGGAAGACCCAGAGGGTCACTGAGAGCCCATCAGCTTGAGAAAAGTATTTAAGAGATGAACTGGAGGGATGAATAATACCTCCCGGACATGGATTCTCACCCAGCCAAGAGGTGTCGTTGCCAGTGCCAGGCAGCTCCTTAGGGGCAGAAGCCAGGAATCTCAGTTCCCTGTCTAGGGGTCCACACTTAATGAATTCTCTGGGACTGTGTTGTTCTCCTGTCAGCCCTGGCGTGGTGTCAGGATCACCTGGAAAGCTTTTAAAACTTACAGCTGGGCTTCCCTGGTGGCGCAGTGGTTGAGAGTCCGCCTGCCGATGCAGGGGACGCGGGTTCGTGCCCCAGTCCGGGAAGATCCCACATGCTGCGGAGCGGCTGGGCCCGTGAGCCATGGCCGCTGAGCCTGCGCGTCCGGAGCCTGTGCTCCGCAACGGGAGAGGCCGCAGCGGTGAGAGGCCCGCGTACTGCAAAAAAAAAAAAAAAAAAAAAAAAGGATCCCAAGAATCATCATTATGAACATGGTTTACACTTTCTCCAGAGCCTTCACTCTGCTGATCTCAGATTACTTCTCCCAATATCCCAATAATGTCAGAGGGAAGAAGAAGGCAACTGAGCAGAAGGAAGTGGCTCGAGATCAAGGGGGAAACTTAGGAAACAAGAATCCAGATCCCGTCCCAAAGCAAGGCTGGTTAGATCAACCCTAACTCTGCTGCATTAAGTCGCTCAAAGGCAAGAAGCCGCCTCTCTTTTGGGGCTAAAGGCCAGACAATTTCATTTCCCTCTATTAGAAAAGGATATGTTAAAAGAAGCGTTAATTTAAAAAAAAACAGAGAAAGGAAATAAGCAAATTTCCATCTCTATTTTTTCATTTCTCAAAACACCAGCCTCTTCTGTCCCATTGTTCTGAAAAAAAAGAAATTTCTTTTGCATTTTTCTACGTTTTTTTTTTTTCCCCATAGGTAGTTGTAGTCACCTTTCCCCGCTCGTATCATTTAATTCAGGTTGCTGAGTCTTTGGCATCGTTTTGTCTACTCCCTCCAAATATCTCATTTCATCTCTTCTCTGTCTTTTTTATTGGAAGAGTTTCTTCAAGCTGTAAGAAAACTCACCCCTTGTCTTTTCCCCATCCCCACTCTTTCCCTTTCAGCTGCTTTCCTGAATGGCTGCTGCACCAATTCTGTTTTCTTGACCACAATTGGTGCAGCTGGGATTGAGAAGGACCAACTGAAAAGGAAATGCTAATCAGACCATTTTGCAGAGCACAGCGAACACACACACACGCACACACGCACGCACACACGCACACAAATTAAAAAGGGCTCTGACTTAAGGAGAAAAATATCTTTTCTCAGTATCCCACATTGCTAGGGTGCTGGGGTTTCTGACATTCTCCTGATACGCTTTTCCTCCAGTGATCCAAGGAGGCCAGGGGACAGCCACGCATGGCTTGTCCTCTCCACAGTCTCCTCTTTCATTGAGCGGTTTCAGACTGAGCTGGAACATTCGGAGGGGGAAAAGTGCACGTACGCTCGAAGGCACATTCGTCAGCTCCACGTCTGGCTAGGGGTTGCCGCGGGAACTAGAAAGGGTGCCAGAGGAGGTGTCCAGGTAGCAATGGGGCCGTGAGCTTGCTTCTGTTTCGGTTGGGAAACACAGAGAAAGCTCAGGTGGACCTTTGCCCTGAGACCAGCGGCACGAACCGTATTACGTAGAGGGTTTGTTGTTGGTCTTTTGTTTTGTTTTTTAACATGGGGGAGAGGAAGAGTAAGTGGCAAGGCCACAGCTGATGCTCCAAATCCCTTGTGGCCTGATATCCGAGGTGCTTTACTGGATTTCTTGGAGGATATTCTCAAACCCCTAGCTGGGAAGGAGGGAGGAAAATTGAAAGAGAAGATGAGCAAACAGGAGGAAGCTTGTCGGAAAGGAAAGAACCCCAGGTTTGCAAACAACTCATGCGCAGCTCTCGTAAGGGATGGGACACATCACTTACTCTCTCTGGGCTCTGCTGCCCTCACCCGCAGAGACAGGTTGAAATTGATGAATCTCAGAATGACTTTCCAGCCCTGGCATTTACATTACCGAATAGTAGAAATAAAAGCATTCCACCAACAAGGACCTACTGTAGAGCACAGGGAACTCTACTTAATATCCTGTAATAACCTATAAGGGAAAAGAACCTGAAAACGACTAGATAGATACATCTATGTATAACTGAACCATTTTGCTGTACACCTGAAACTAACACAACATTGTAAATCAACTAAACTTCAATAAAACACATAAAACAAAACACAAAACCAGAATTCTCCTTAAATTAAAATCCGCTTTTGTTGTGGACAAGCACATGGGGCTGTTACTTACTGAAGTTATTTCTCCACAGAGAAACTAAACACAAAGGGGATGTAATGTACAGTATGGTGACTAGAGTAATAATACTGTATTGTGAATTTGAAAGTTGCTAGAGGCAGTAAATATTAAAAGTTCTCGGGACTTCCCTGGTGGTCCAGTGGTTAGGACTCCGGGCTTCCACTGCAGAGGGCATGGGTTTGATCCCTGGTCAGGGAACTAAAATCACGCATGTGGTGTGGCAAAAAAAAAAAAAAAGTTCTCATCACAAGGAAAGAAAATAGAAATGCATACCTCTGGTCTGTTTTGTTATGGCGGGGGATACAGAATAGTCATGAAGTGGGACTTAATTTATCTTGGGCAGTGTCTCCACCAAGCCAAAAGGCACCATCTTTGAGTGTGAGCCTTGCTTTCTCTCTCTCTCTCTCTCTCTCTCTCTCTCTCTTCCCCTCCCCCTCCATGTCTGACGTGGCAAGTGACGGGGAGTTGGGGGGACGCAGGGGAGAGGAGAGCAGGAGATGGGAGTTTTCTAATGATCTTCTTTAGTTAATAGGCGCAAGTTGTTAGCTGGATCTGAGAAGGCTTCTTTCCCCGTGTGCCAATACTCCCCCCTCCTTTCTGTAATGGGTTTAGTTCCCACAGCTAATGTACTGCGTAATGAGGCAGAGGGGAGCCAGTGCTCTGGAGTAATGATACGGAGCCTCCCGGGCCTGACAAAGGACAGAGAGCCCGGCTGGACAGTCTTAATGACGGGTGCAGGCTCCTTTCACTCACGGCGCGTTGGAGCCTCCTGCCAGGGCTGGTGTAAGCAGAGTGGCACAGTCCAGGCCCTGGTGTAAAACCCCAAGCGGTCCTGGGACAGGACAGATCCCTGCCAGGCCAAGTTCGTTTCTTTCTCCAAGCCCTGATCCGACCTCCCCGCCCCTCCCGCCTGGTCTTCCGTCCACTGGCTCAGGGGCTCTTGCTCTCAGGATGGGGTGCCCTTTCCCCATAGAACCCTCTCCCCATAGGGTAAGAAAGGCCCCTGCCCTGTTCCGTCAGCCTTTATCAGGCTGCAATGGGTACAGAAGAGACACAGGCAACGGCCCAGCAAGAGAAGTGGCCACCTTGAGGAGGGGACCCTAATCCCCTCGGCCGGTTTTGATGGCTCAGGCCTCCGGGTCCCCCAGCACTTTGCTCTGGTGGAGCTTCACCTGCTTTACTGTGCAAGGTCTCCCCGTGATGTGTGCCTCCATCACTCCCGTTAGACATGTGCTCTGTGATGTCCCCTTATTCACCTTCAACTCCTCACAGCCTCCAGTTATAACACACAACCCAGACTGGAAGCTCACACCATGTGTACTGAGTTGAAATTATTTGAATGACCGGGAAATGGGCTCTGAATATTTATGTCCTTGGGAAAAACTTAGGGATCATTATAGATTATTCCCTGAAGCCATCGACCCAGTGGGCTCCAGGGATTCCCAAAGGAAAGGGAGGAGAGGAGGAGAGGTAAGGTCAGAATCAAGGGGGAAAATATTTATCCTTTGGACAAATCCAGTGTTCACTTGTCCATTTAAAAAAATTAAAATTCCACAGCCAGGGGCTTCCCTGGTGGCGCAGTGGTTGAGAGTCCGCCTGCCGATGCAGGGGACATGGGTTCGTGCCCCGGTCCGGGAAGATCCCACATGCCGCGGAACGGCTGGGCCCGTGAGCCATGGCCGCTGAGCCTGCACGTCCGGAGCCTGTGCTCCGCAACGGGAGAGGCCACAACAGTGAGAGGCCCGCGTACCAAAAAAAAAAAAAAAAAAGTTAAAATTCCACAGCCGGGAAGTTCAGGAAGGGGCAGTTCCAACGATCGGGAGGAGGGCGGTGGGAGAACGTCACTGGTATGACTGCAGCCTCAGTGTACACTTTAGGGTTTACAGAATGGGTATAATACTGACTGGGTCTTCCTAACATCTAGGACAGCAGCCTATAAAATGCAGGCATGAAACCTGGGCTCCCAAAGGTTGGCTTCCAAGGGTGCACGGCTAGTGAAGCTTAGAAACAGTGCCCCTGGCCCTGTGCTTTTGTCACTGTGCCACGGATCTGGAAGAATCCATCAGCGGTAGAGAGAAGGCTGCGAATAGAGACAAGTTTGCGAAGCCCCAAAGGACCAGAACTGGTGAAAATATTCTGCCTTCACAAACCTATAGGTTACCTTCCAGGGTAACTGTTGAAGCTTGAATGAGATAAAATGGGGAACAAACAAGAAGACGGGACTTTTATGAGGTGAGCAGGAAGTAAGCTTGTGGAACTTAATTAGATAAGAAATAGCAGGGCTTCCCTGGTGGCGCAGTGGTTGGGGATCTGCCTGCCGATGCAGGGGACACGGGTTTGAGCCCTAGTCCGGGAGGATCCCACATGCCGCGGAGAGGCTAGGCCCGTGAGCCACAACTGCTGAGCCTGCGTGCCTGGAGCCCAGGCTCCGCAGCGGGAGAGGCCACCATGGTGAGGGGCCTGTGCACCGTGGCGAGGAGTGGCCCCCGCTCTCCGCAGCTAGAGAGAGGTTGTGCACAGCAATGAAGACCCAATGTAGCCATAAATAAATTAAATTAAAAAAAAAATAAAAGAAATAGCAGGGTCATCCAGCCCCACTGTGTGTCACCTCTGTGCTAGTGATTTGTTTCCCAGGGGAATTCTATGATTGGACAGGGCCCCTGCCCTCATGGGTCTACTTTAAGAGATGATGCTATTGGGAAAAATAAAAATCTTTAAAGGCAACTGGGAAGTCATATCTGATGATCCCAAATAGTTTAGAGGAAAAGTGGGGAGTTGGGGAAAGCTTCCCGGTCCTCTGAAGCTGATACTGGCTTTGCTTTTCCTCCACCAAAACTGCCTTGGACACTGGACGGTGACAGACCCTGGACTGAGCCAGAGCCACGCGGCTCTGTGTTCTGACGCACGAGGCCATTTCTCAGACTCCCTGCTAAGTCACAGGCAGTCCTCATGGCCTCTTCTCATCTCTTGGAAAGTTCCAAGATGCGTGGTCCCTCTGGCCTGCATCTCCACTGTGGGCCTTGCCCTGTCCCAGGCCTGTCCCTAAGTTCTCCAGAGAAGAGCCTCTCAGCAGTGAATCACTCATGTTCCTGCAACCAGGCAGGAACAGAGCATTCACCTTTAGCCAGGGATCAAGCCGCATTCCAGACACGTGGCCTCCTTGTGGTTCCACCTCAGAGCACCTCCCTTGGCCTGGAATCCACCCCTGCCCCCATGCCATGGTGATCACGTGACCATCTCCCTCCCCATCCAGGCATCTACACCTCCTCCAAGAGAGGGTCCCTCACTAGGCAGCAATCCCTCCGACTATTCTGTCCCCTGGCCCCAATCCATTTATGCTCCTACCTCTTACCCCTACCTCACAACAGATCTATTTCCTTCTCTGTTTATTGCCTCTGCCAGAATGTAATCTCCACTTCAGGAAAGAATCTTGCTTTTGTTGACCACTATGTCACCAGTTCTTAGGAAAGCGACTGGCACATAGTAGGCGCTCAATAAATGTTTGCCCAGTGAATGAGTGACACGGAGAGTTCCCATTCCTCAGATCACTTGCAACTAAAAACTGGAGTCAGAACTTCTCTGGTGGTCCAGTGGTTAAGACTCCCTACTCCTGGGCTTCCCTGGTGGCGCAGTGGTTAAGAATCCGCCTGCCAATGCAGGGGACACGGGTTCGAGCCCTGGCCTGGGAAGATCCCACATGCCGCGGAGCAACTAAGCCCGTGCACAACAACTACTGAGCCTGTGCTCTAGAGCCCGTGAGCCACAACTGCTGAGCCCATGTGCCACAACTACGGAAGCCTGCGTGCCTAGAGCCCATGCTCCGCAACGAGAGAAGCCACCACAATGAGAAGCCCGTGCACCGCCACAAAGAGTAGCCCCCGCTCACTGCAACTAGAGAAAAGCCTGCGCACAGCAATGAAGACCCAACGCAGCCAAAACTAACTGAATTAATTAATTAATTAAAAAAAAAAAAAAAAGACTCCCCACTCCCAATGCAGGGGGCCTGGGTTTGATCCCTGGTCAGGGAACTAGATCCCGCATGCCACAACTAAGAGCCTGCATGCCGCAACTAAAGATCCTACATGCCGCAACGAAGACCTGGCACAGCCAAATAAATAAATAAATAATTTTTTAAAACCAAAACCAGGGCTTCCGTGGTGGCGCAGTGGTTGAGAGTCCGCCTGCCGATGCAGGGGATGCAGGTTCGTGCCCCGGTCCGGGAGGATCCCACATGCCGCGGAGCAGCTGGGCCCGTGAGCCATGGCCACTGAGCCTGCGCGTCCAGAGCCTGTGCTCCACAACGAGAGAGGCCACAACAGTGAGAGGCCCGCGTACCGCCAAAAAAAACAAAAACAAAAACAAAAAACTGGAGCCAACTCGAGGGCTAGGTCCCCAAAGCACTTCTCCTTCTTCCTGGCCTCATTTCATGGGCAATATCTAGAGCAGTCATCGTCACCGCTGCTACCACCACGGCTGTTATTATTTGTTTATCAGCACGATGGCTAATGGTTTCACAAAGATTCATCGGACTAATATGATCCTAGTAATTAATGAAATGCCTATAATAGAACAGCAGTGCGCCTGGCAGACAGCAGCAGCTCGGTTACCCTTTGTTCACTGACTCTCGAGATAGTACAGTCTCTCAGTCAAGAGGGTCACAGTCACAACGAAGGAGCTGTGACCATCCGTCAGGTGGGGTCTGTTAGGCACACACCAAGTTTTGGGGGCTTTCAGGTACATCCTTATTCAGTTCTCTCAAGAGCCCCAAGACGTAGGCATTCTCATCCTCCAAGGTCACAGTTAGTACCTGAGGTTGCTGGTATTCCCTCTCAAGTCTGTACTAAACACGCCCTGTCCTAGAAAAAGTCCTCTCAGTTACTCCTGGAATAAGCCCTGGTTTCTTCACCTGTAAAATGAAAGCACTGGCCCGAGAGAACTTTTTTTTCAAAAATGCAAGAAATATTTTTTTATTGAAGTATAGTTGATTGACATATTAGTTTTAGGTGTACAGCACAGTGAGTCAATATTTTATAGATGATACTCTAAAGTTATTACAAAATAAAGGCTATATTTCCCTGTGGTGTACAATATATCCTTGTTGCTTTTTAAAATTTTATACAGAGTAGTTTGTAGTAGATACAAGCTACTATGGATAAAATAAAGTACCCGGAGACCTCTAAGAAACCTTGCAGTTTTAAGTTCTAGATTTTCTCTCCCCTCTGCCTTGGTGCGAGGAGAATCATCTCATGCTCACATAATGAGCTTTGCCACCTGCCTCTCTCTCGGCAAGATCTGATGACTTCAAAAGACCCTCAGATAATGTCTCCTCGCTTTACACCTCTTTTTACTTCTCAGAGCATTTTCCTCCTCTGAAGAGGTCGTGGGATCCCCCTTTGGATCTCATTTCCCTCTCCAGGAAAAGGCTTCCCCCAGGTTCTGCTCCACCTGACACGCACCCCCTCATCAGAAACCAGCGACGCCCTCTCTCAATTGGCCCCATCACGTCCTCCTGGTTTCGCCCAGAGCTGCTGCCACGACTTCCCACCTCGCCTGTCTGGCGAACATAACTCCTGTGTGCTAGGGCTCGGGTATCGGAAAGGAAACAGGACACGTTTCCACCGACAACCCATAAGTCCATCAAGCCCAGGAGGTCGGGCCAGCCTCTTCTTCAGTCATCAAAGTGAGGGAATTAGACCCAAGCCCTCCTCCTAGAGCCAAAGTCTATTTACCCCAAACATCAGCAGTCACTAGCAGAGTGATGCACCAGCCTGATTTGGGAAAAAAATTCCTGGCATTCTAGGCTGCAAGCACGAAAACATTGCAAGGACTTACTGGTTGGGAGAACAGAGGGGGTTTATGATCCACTTAAAATATTTGTGTAAGGAAAGCAGGGATTCACCACCTGTTCCCCCTCCCACTGATATTTATGACAGCTGAGGAATCTTACCCTTTACGAAAGCCTAGGCTCCATGCCCGAACTTTCTCGCCTATTCTTTCCATTCACATTAACATTTTCATAGAAAAGCCTAAATCTCATCCTGTCATGAGAAAGCAGAGTTCTCCCAATGCCTAGCGGGGTGGGGAGCATTTTTCTACAGGTCTTGACAGCTCAGCCCCAACTTCCGGTTTGGAGTGTGAGATGCATGGGCTGACCTACTCTGCCAGATCCGGCCCGGTGTTTGGCTCTCAGCATCTCCTGATGGAGGGAGTTTAAGAACGGGGTGCACGGTAGGTATGCGAACAAGAGGTGGCAGTCCCCCCAGCCTCTCCTAGTGCCTCTTACTCCTAAAGCATCATTGGCTTCCTCCTGGAAGGTGACTGGGTGGGTGGGATCTATCTCCCAACCCTCCACCACCACCTTCAAGGGCTTGTCATGCCAGGAACCCTGTAGGTGAGGTTCTCCCCTGCCCCTGAGGAGCTTACAGTCTTCTGGAGGGGGGCACCCCTGCGAAAGCAGAAGATTTCAGAGCTGTAGGTGCCCTTCAAGGTGATTTGGTCCAAATCTCCTCCTTGAATAACCTGGAGACTGGAGAAGCAAAGTGAGACTTGATTCAAGGTCACCCAGCTCATGGGTGGCAGGCAGGGACTCCACCCGAGCTTCTGACTTCCAATCCAGTGCACTTTTCATTGTGACATCAAGATCACGATAACAAATAATGGATTGAGCGCCTGTCTTTGGAGGGAGCTGCTAAACAAAGCACAACTGATGGACCTGGTCCAGGCCCTTTGCCCAGAGTCTCGCGTGAGGACAGAGGGCTGAACGCATCCCCGCCGGCAGCACTGTTGGAAAGGATGCCGCGGTCAGAGCACATACACTTGACCAAGGGGAATGCAGTCACCCACGTGCTGCTGTGCTGCAAGGGTTCTTGGTGGAATGATGACATTCTAGCAAATCCTGTAAGTCGTGTCAGAACGGAGAGACAGGAGAGTAGCTGTGGTTTGTTGGGCGGTGATAGAGGCAAGGAGGCAGCCTATTGAGAGACACTGGGTCCAGATGACAGATTTTGCACACGCTTCAGCATCACCCTTTCACCCCCAACCCCTAGACATCATGCACTTTAAACATCCATAAAATGCCAGGAAACGGGAAGCCTCAGGAGGTTCTAGAATGCCAGGTTTGAAGAGCATTCTAGAGCACCCCCAGAGGCCAGCCCATCCCTCCTGGAGGAAGGTCTCCACCCATATACACCTGCAGGCTTTTAAAAAGACTTATCTACACTGTCTTAAAATCGAGAGAGAAGAGAATTCTGCAGCCTGCAGGGAGCACTCTCCAATTCTGCCCTAACCCTCATCCCCAGGGGCCTCAATTCAGCGTGCTTCATCCAATGGCCACTCTTGCTTGCCTTGGAGGGAGTAGAAGCAGAAACTTAGCTGCATTTTGTCGCTACCGCACCATCCCTCATTGAGCTGGACCATATGAACTATGCCCCCTGTATCCCTCTCCACCCTCTCTAGCCATTTCCTCTGCAGATTACAGAGAGCTGCAGCTTTCCAAACTTCATGATCCTACCAGATCCCTCCTCTTGCTTCACCTTCATACAAGCCCAGAAAAACTGCTTCTACATTCAACCCTGGCCACCCTCCTGTGGCAGATTCTGGATCCTCTGGAGGGCTTTTCTGACTGTCTCCAGAGTGAGGGTCATGAACTGGCCAATATCATAGCCCTATGATTAAGCCACTAATAGCTGGGCATCGTAAAGTAATAGTCACCAGCTCATTTTAAAGGAGCTCTTTTTCCCCGAGTCCAATGTGCTTCCTAAGTGTTATACCGCCCCATCCCCTTATTACACGAAAAGCCAGCAAGACAGTGTTGAAAATCTTAACCCAGATCTCTGCCTCGTCCTATCTTAGTGTCCTTTCCCCTCATGTGGTTCATTGTAGTCCGCTGAAGCCACCCCTATCTGCCTCTGGATCGATGGTCAATTCTCAATTATCCACATATAGAGTGGCTATTTTGTGGGTCTTTATTTGCTGATGTGTTGAGACACAGTCCTAAGGCTGGGACCTGGGACCTGGGACCTGGGACCTGGGACCCTTTGCTGCAGTGCTTGCACCTGGATAAATGTCTCCTGGAGCAACAAAATACAAAGAAACCATGAGGGACTAAAAATAACTGTGTGCATGTGCAGTTGGGCCAAATTATGGGCAAGAAGATACAAAAAGACCAAAAAAACCCAACTGCCACTTCTGAAGAGTTGGGAGCAAACACGAGGTGTTGGGAGCCAAAGCAGGGTACTGCGCATGCCCCCTGCATACAACGCTACCGGAGAGGTGAGCAAGCCCCCTCCCCAATCCACCCCTCTGGCCCGACACCCTCACCCATAGAAGGAACCGGCCTGCTGCATCCCCACCCTGGGGAGTGAGCAAGGGAACTGGTTACTTCTTTTTGCTCCCCCCTGCTGCAGCAGGGACCCCAATAAAGCCTTGCCTGAATTTCTTGTCTGGCCTCTAGTCAATTTCTATTGATTGGAGAAGGCCAAGGACCCTGGTTGGTATCAGCGCGGCAAGGACTTCCAGAAGCCAGGCCGTTCAGTGCAAACTATAAGAGGAAAGCAGGCTTCTGCGCCACAGAGAGCTGAACACAGAAACTTGGAATGGCCGAGCTTTGGGTAGTTGGCCCACCGCAGGGACCAGGTGATGTGCGGTCAGCTCCTCGGGCTTAAGGGAGAGGAAAGTCATCTGCTCTTCTAAGAAAGCTGGGTCCTGGGTGATGAGCAGCATTCCCCCGTGAGCTTAACGGGATGCTGCAAATGTTCGTTGATGAACAGGCATCATTAGTTAATCCATCTGCAGGCTCTAACCACCCACAAGGGATTTGAATTCCACACGACTGAAGCAGCAGCAGAGGCAGCAGCTGTCGATCGGCACCTGCCACAGGGGAACTGGCCAGATTTCAGAAAGGGTCCTCTGAGGCCAAAGACCGCAGGAAGGAGAGATTCCAGGGGGATCGGGGGCGACAGCTGGGGCTGGAGGGGAAGGTGCGGAGAGGAACTCGACGGGGAAAAGAGAAAGGAGAATGTGCAAAGAAAGCAAAGGACCCTCCATGAGCATAGGAAGAAAAGGCTAAATGGCAAAGGAGTGACCTCAGAATGAAGCCAGAGATGAGTTAGGGGAGTCCCGGCAGGAAATCTCAGACAGCCTTTCCCAAGGACACCATCCTGCTATTTTGGCCACCAGAGGGCTCCTGTATTCCAAAAATATTATGGAAAAGTGGCAAATGTCTCCAATATTTTCCACTCTGAGCATACACACGTGAAATTAGCCCTTTCTGTGTATGCGTACAGAAAACTGTCTTGGGAGTTGGAGATTCAATTCTGATTTCGACAGGGTCCGTGAGTCAATATGGACAGAAAGTATCAACCTCTCTGCTCCGTTCCTCCATCTGCCAAAATGGAGAGGTGGCCCCATATCTTGTTACAATCCACAGCCAGAATCAGGTGGGAGAGAAGGAGGGGGAGAAAAGGGCTCTACTGAGTCGGACTTGAGATTTCAGAAAGACATCACCTCTTCTTAGTATTTATATTTAGCTAAGGATAAGAAGGCCTGTATCTTGGATGTCTTGTACCACCCTTGCCCTGGTGAAACTCGTATATCAAGGAAAAAAATTAATGCACATGTGTTTGGCCAAAGGCTCAGGTTAATGGGACAGTTCTGTCAATTTCTAACTATATGGCCTTGGCCTAAACCCCTAACCTCATGAGCTACAATTCCCTCCTCTATAAAAGGTAAAGTGTTCTTATCTCAGAGGCTGGATGCAGAATTGAATGAGATCATGTCTTTGAAGGCAGTTGGCACACCGTCGAAGCTCAGGATTCATGCCCTACACGGGAAATTGACATTACAGAGAGTAGCAACATGATTGCAAAGCTGGCACAGACCGGGCGTGAGGAAGAGAAGACTAAGAATGCCACCATCCCTGCCTTCAAATATTTGAAGGACTCTTACGATTAGGACTTGCATCACCCCGAGGTGTAGAAAGAGGACTCATGAGTGGCAGAATTGGGGAATCAGATCAAGCTCGCTAGAGAATGACTGCAATTTCCAAACGTGAAAGCTTCCCCCAGACGGAGTAAGTAGTCCATGTCAAACAGCAGTTAGCAGTTAGTGTTCCAGGAGAGGTCGGCTGAGCGATAGAAGGGAAGTGACAGTGCAGATTCCTGCATCAGGTGGGAAGGGCTGGATTCGGTGACCCACAAGAACCTTTGCAACTCAGGAAATTCTATTATTCTCTGTTCCAAGCAAAGGGACAAAAGGGAAAGCATTGTTATGTCAGGCTGGTGAGAAGGATGGTCTGTTTTCCAACCTGGCAGTTGTGACACTTTTCCTACATCATATGCTCTTTATGCATCTAGCCACCTCTGATCTTTTTTTCTGTGCGTCGAGCGGCTGGTGCTTAAGCCTTGAATAATTACTTCTATGCCAAGAGTAGGGTTACGCACCTCAAAGATGGCTAGTATAGACTCACTCCAATATTTTTGGAATGACTGATCGGTGTTTCTGACACAATAGTGATGTCCAGAGGAAGGTAGAGATGGAGGGCAAAGCTGTGAATAAGTGCTGAAGAAACGGGGATGGGCTGGCTCCGAGTTCAAGCTCGTTTAGATCAGGAGCTGTGTAATGCGGGCCACTTTCCCTTCCTCTCTTCTATCTGATGCTGAGAGTAATCCTTTGTTTCACAACCAGGGAACTCCATAAAAAGGCAGAAGTCTGAACATACAACTTCTGGAAATTCTTCCTCTGTATGAGTCCCAGTGCAAGACTAACTTCCACTTAGACCTTCTATCTTAAGGAGGTAAGTGAGTTTTCCTGCTTTTTCTGAGATAGAATGGGCCAAGAGAGAGAAGGTATTCCCAGCTCTTGGGGAAGGATGGTTTTGAGAGGAATCAGGAGATGCAGTATATCTCAGGGGTCAAAGCATGGGTTACTATCTCGAGAAACTTGGTTTTGAGACTCAGCTTGATCATTCGCTAGATGTGAAACGTTTAACAATGTCCAAGTTTTGGTGCCTCCATCTGTAAAAGAGAGATAATAATATCTCCTGGAATTTTGCTGAATATATGAAGTGTCCAGTATAGGGTGTGGTACAGAGTGGTGTTCAGACCACGATTGGTTGGTCTTGCTATTGCAAATCTGGTACCAGTCAGGAACAAGGGACAAAGGAACTGGAAAAATCCCAGCTCGGATAGGAAGGATATGCAGATTTATGGAGTCCAAGAGAGGCGTGGATATGTTTGCCCTGAAGTTGTAACCAGGAAGCTGTATGCCTGAAGCTACATAAATGGGCTGGTATCTGTACCACAGGGTTTGGTTGGGGTAGGGAGAGGAGGGCGTGGGTGTGCACAGTGTGTCATCACAGGCAGTGTCAGTCATCTTATAAAGAAACAGACTGGACCATGTTGCATTACAGCAAGGGAGCAACATTCTCCACGTGGCTGAACTCTGGAAAGCAACAAAACCCTGTTGCATGTAGGGCTGCCCGAGTTAGGACAAACGTAGACCCTGAGAACCAGTCTTAAAGCAATGAGTATGTCCTAGGGCCTATGGTGGCAGCAGCTCTGGTTTTTGTGAGGCCAGCAGAAGGGAGATGTCCTATGACCGCATAAATGGGAAACTACATGTGAATGAAAAACGGTGCCGTCGTATCACTAAACCAAGGATGTTGCAGCCACCAAGCCAACACATTACAGCTGCCCCGACGGTGAGCGCTGACGAAACTCAGGATGGAAACAGGATGCCCACCATCAAGCCATCAGCCCCTGCAGCCACCCCCCAACGGTGCACCCTGAGAGGACTCGCGGTGGGAAAGCACAGGATACCAGCCCCAGATAGCTGAAGTGCATATCAAAGGAAGGACTTCAGTGAGCCCAGAGTTTTGCATAGAAAAGCGCTAAATTCCTTAACTTGAGATGTCTGGTTTTTCTTTAATTGGCAATAATCTTTTGATGTTTCGGCTACCCAGTCTTTGTTGCAAAAACCCGTATAGATCCCGGTTCTTCCCTTACCTCTTCAGAGCAGTCCCTCTGTGTGACTTGAGATGCTGTGGCCCGGGCTTAAGTCCTCAGTTTTGTCTGCCAAATAAAACATAATTCTCAACTTTTAGGTTGTGCATTTTTTTCAGTTGACGTACATTATCCCCACAGGGCTTCCCTACACTCAGGTCTGTTAAGACACTGGTATTACTGACCACAGACATTATGAAGTCATCTTCTTCAGTGCTTTAAACATAAGTCCATTACTCACGAGTGGAGGATGACGTCTGTCTCCCATCTTCACTGAACTGGTACCCAGACACCAATCACACCATATCAGGGAACCACACACATCTACTGGCCCCCACTGATGGCTGCAGTAAGTGCATCATGTTTCATTGGAAGAATGGAAAAACACCATGGTTTTAATCACAGCATGATCTGTACCAGGATCATCAGGGTCTGGGGCAGAGATTGGAAGGAACCGAATTCCAGCTCCTGGCCGTGTTATGTGCTCTGTCAGGCAGGTGTCCTGCCAATGCAGCAGGCTACCAAACACTTCAATAGTCCCCTCCGTCATGCAGGGCAAGTGTAATCACCTTTCCTCTGCAGAGGAGGCCTTGGAAGAGATCAGCTAACTGTCTTCAAAAGTTAAGCAACTTCCTTCTCAGGAACTTGAAGTGGGAGAGAATGCAGGTCGCCTGTTGTTTGCAAGAACTTCCTGTGTCTCCGCCCTCCAGCCCACCCCCCTGGAGGGGCTGCAAATGCAATGGAGTTCAGACTTTTAAGATCATGACTGACAGTAATAAGTACCTTTTATATCGTGACCCAGGACACACATACAACCATACACACAAAGACATATACTTCATGAACCAGTACTTACTACGTGCATGTTCTTTGATGTTTTCTATTTCATTCTATACTTATCCATTCCATTTTTAAGTTGTTCATGACCTGAATTTCACTGTATAACCTGACCTTTGAACTATGTTCTTCACCACTGATCTTGCCTACCGATTCAAAAGCCTGCAATTCCTCTCCATTTCCTCCCAAATGAAGCCCAAATTCTTTAACACGACAGATAAGACCATTTAAATGGTCTTTATCTTCCATTTCAGTTCTGCCATCTTCACCTAAGCACCCTATGCTCCCAACACACCTGGCACCTGCCTCTCCTAGGTGCCTCAAGCCCACTGTGCACTCTCCCATCTCTCTGCCTTGCCTGCGCCCTACCCTCAGCACAGATGTGCTTCTCCCTGCAGGGAAGACTCCTCTCCATCCTTAAGAACTATCCCAGATGTCACCTTCTCTGAAGACTACCTTGACCTGCCCAAGCGGAGCTAAACTCTTCACTAGGTCCCCACGGTCTTGAGGAATTTCCCTTTCTGCTTAGCATTTAGTGATCATCTGACCCTCCTTGTCACAGCTGAGCTGGCCTTTTCTATTTTTGAATTGGTAGAAATAACTTTAAAAGAAAAAACTACCACTTTGGGTCTTTTCTTTCCTTTACGATTGGCCCTTGTCTTCCTCCTTCTTTATCTTCAACCTACCTCTCGCCCCACCACCATCTCCACGATGCTCATAAGCACCAGGAGAATGGGAAGGTCAGCTTAGGAGGAAGAGGCATATGGTCAAAATTAGTGGTGGCGAACCAATCTGGTTCTAGTGTCTCTTCCTCCAGACTGACAGGGAATCCAAGCTTGGTAGAGGCACAGCACAATCCATCCGAGTCACAGGAGGTTGGAAAAGGCAAGGGGAGGTGGGGAGACCAAGGCAGAGGGAGAACACTGGCGAAGGTGCTGACGTGAGGAACGGAATAAATACTGATTCACGGGCTGCAGCAAACCCTGATGCCAAACAAAGGCCCTGTGGCCGCCTAAGATGGTAGGCAGTAGAGGCCCTGATAGAGGCCCTGATTTACAACTAGTCGCAGAGTTTAACTGAAAGACCCCGCAGTGCTCTGTTGTTTTCAGAGCAATTATCCACACATTATTCCATTTCACTATGGGGTGTCAGAGCTGGAGGGAAATTTCAGAGGTCAATTAGCCTTATCCCTCCTCCCACAGCAAGTCAAAAGGCAGGCAAGTGACTTGTCTGAGGTCACATCCCTGAGTTAGCAGCTGAGTGGGATGCTCTTTTATCAAACCTGCTTCACACACACGGGTGCCCAGAGCTCCCCTGTTCCCGTGGATTCAGAGGGCTCTCACAGTTTTACGCAGCCTGCATTTCAAAGCCCCTCAAGGAAGCAGTGTGGTGCCTACCAGATCTCTGAAAGATTCCCAGGCAGAGACTCTACAGCCTCCCTCTGGTCAACCTTCTTAAAATTTGCTGCCACATGAGCTAAGCTGATCTTCACAGTATCATATCCCTATGACCAAGAGTGCCTAAGCTATGAACTCACCAGTAACTCGTGCCAAGCTGCCTCTTCTTTTGCACAAGATGTTCATTTAAAATCAAATTGCACATAAATCCCTCCAGTTTCTGCTCATTTCCCTCAGCCCTTGGCCTTTTTTGGTCTTTTTTCCCCTCTCTGCTCCCAACCCTGTCTGCTGCGAGTCTCTGAGATGACACACGGGCAGGGAAAGCTGGGCCGTCTAGGGGAGCATCCTGGAGTCGCGCTGGACCCGATGGGCGAGCCCCAGGGCCGCGTCCGCCCGAAGCGCACAGGCTCCCTGAGGGGGTTACAGGGGTGGCCTGATGCAACTACCCTCATAGATCTGGAACGCCCCTTAAGGACTCTTCTAGAACAACTCCCTCATCTTACAGATGTGGAAAATGAGGCCCGGAGTGCAGAACGACTTGCCCTTGCAATTGGGGAACCCAAGCTAGGAGAGCACCCTAAGTGGCCCCTCTCCCGGACTAGTTCACTTTCTGGACCGCTGCCTCTGACTCTGCGGATGAGGAAACTGAAGCTTAGAGAGGTGAAGAGATCAGCCATGATCCCAGAGCTACAAAGTGCGGGCTTCAGTACTGGACCCACAGTGCGATGGGAGCGGCAGCTAAGGGAGACCGGGAAGGGGTTGGCCAGCCATTTCCCACGCGGCGGGAGACGCCTGAACAACTCCAGGGGGCGCTGTTCGTACCGCCCCGCCAGTATGTGCCCCGCTGGAGACCGGGATGGGGGCGCAGGGTGGGGAGGAAGGTGCCCCGATCCTGCTGACAATCAGCCCCTGGGCCCGGCATGTCGGGGGCGCCCGCCCAGGTTGGGGTGCCTGGTCCCCCAGCACCGCCCGCGGCCCCTGTTCGGGAAGATGGGGACCGGGTCCGAAGGCCTTTTCCCATTCAGTGGGATTATGCCTTTTGAATTGTTTTTTTAAAAAAAAGCTGCAGCGAGCGAACCCTGCCTGACAACACCGAAGGAATTTTTCCCAGGGATCGGCCGAAAGCTGACTCACATTTAAAGACTTGCCCAAAGTGGTCATGCCCCTCTGAGCAAATACCACAGGCATGTCAAACCCCGCTCCCCACGGCCCCGCCGCCAGGCCCCGCCGCCAGGCCCCGCAGCTGCCCGGCCCGGCCCAGCCCGGCCCGGCCCGCGATTGGACGAGCGCCGCGCTGCTAAGCCGGGCCAGCCAATCGCGGCTCCGTGTAGCCGGGCCAGCCAATCGTGGCGCCGCTTAGCCCGGCGCAGCCAACCGCAGCGCCTCTTAGTCGGGCCAGCCAATCGCAGCGCCGCCTAGCCGGTTGCTATCCGGGTCCCGGGTCCTAGGGAGGCGCGGCGGACGGCGGTTCCTGCTTGTTTTCTGTCCCGCGGGCGGGGGCGGAGCGGGAGGCTCCGGCTGTGTGTTTAGGCAGGTAGGGCCCCGGAGGGAAGTGAAGAGTGAGGGCTGAGCCGCCTACGAGGGAGGGAGGCTGCCTCAGGGCCTTGAGCCGCAAGGTCCCACTGCGGCACGTGAGCTGCCGCGAGCTGCCAGGGACTCCGGCGCCGGCGCGGGGCGCATCCCTGGGAACCCATCCTTGGGAGCCGCTGACAGTCCAGTTCCAGGCTGCCCCAGAGCTCCACAACCCGTCAGTCTTTTCTCCTCCAGTTGTGGAAGGCAAGAAGAGGCACAGACCCATCAAGAGTGCAGAAGGTGCTAGAAAGATATCAAACGTCCGAGGTCTCTCTGTGTTCCCAGATAAATACACGTGTGAGCCTGGCTGATTCTCTTCACAACTATGGTTCTCGATTTTTCTCATCTTTAGAATGAGAAGTCTGGGCCCCTGTCACCTCTAAGATTCTGGTACTTATCTCAACACCTAGAGGAACATTGAGGTCTGGTTCTCGTTCTCAGGCCAAACCACTTTCCACCCGGCAGCCCAAGGGCTTTTCTTAACACACGAATGGAATCAAGTCGCCCCCCCCCCGCCCCCCCCACCACACCCACACACACACTTAAAAGCTTTTGAGCATGAGCATTCTCCCTCCACAGGCAGCCTTGTCCCCTTCCCCCGCCCCCACCTCTTTCCTCCCTCAAGGGCCTTTGCACATGCTGTTCCCTTCATCCCCCCACCCCAGCCTCTCCCTTGGCCAACTCCTAACTCCTCCAGGTCTCGGCATAAACGTCACCCTGATCTGAATTGGTCCCACTGCCGTTCCCTCTTATGGCACCCTGTGGTTTTCCATCATAGCACACACCCTAAACTGTAATTTTATAAGTTTATTTGTGTTTATTTGCTTAATGTCTCCTCCACTAGAAAGGACAGAGGCCAGTTCTGTTTTTTTTTTTTTTTTGTACCACATCCCCAGTGTCTACCACAGTGCCTGCCACTCGGTAAATATTAGGTTGAATTCATTAAAAAATTATCTTCAGGAGAGTAAAGAATCATTGTACCCATTTAACAGATGAGGCGGTGGAAGCTCAGACAGGTTAAGTAACTTACCTACATTCAAATGGTCAAAAGGTGACCAAACTTATCTCTGGTCTTCGGTTTCTGTGAGGCAATTGTATTAGGAGATCATAGGCCTTCCAAGAGGTAGCAAATAAATACTAGAACAGACGGTTATAGCATTTTGGGTGCTGTGGTTTTCCTTCTGCTATCCAGGTTTTTTTCCAGCCCATTGAAAGTTCCATTCACTTATTCATTCTACAGATACTTATGGAGCATCGATTATGATAAGCCCAGCAGCCCAAGGTTAAACTGGAGAGTTCCCTTCCAGAACTTACCGGTAAGTGTGAACTTTCAGACCACAAGCTATAGCCTTGTCTACCAAAGAGCAGAATCTACTCTGTCCATTTAGTAAAAAAATTTGGTCATCTATTCTGATGTTTTGTTGATTTCAGTGTCTGTTCTGGTATGTAGTAGGCTTAACCTGTATTTTTAACTGGACTAAAAAAATGCATTCCCAAAGCTGGAATATATTTTTTAAAGTTTAACCTACTGTTTCTTTGGATTAGCAGTGTTGTCTGGGAACCAATCATGGTTATTTCTAAAGGAGAAAGATGCTACAGCAGGGAAATGTACACATGGCAAGAGACTTTTCTGGGTACCATTCCCTTAGCTGTGATCTAGAAGCTGGCTCTGCTGTCAGCTGCACCAAGGACACACGCACACCACCAGCACCACTGCCACGGTCACTGCCACTGCCACCACCAAATGGCTGAGTCAAAATGACATAAAAGGGAAGGGAGATAATACTCAGACCAAGTCCCAGCTCCCCCATATAGCCAAGCCATGTGATCTCTGGCAAGTCTCTGCCCTTCCAAGCCCCAGGCTCCTTATCTGGCCCCAGTGCTTTCCAGCTATGAAGCATCTGTAAAATGAACTGGCTCCATTACTTTATTCCTTTACTTATTCAGCAACATTTATTAATCATCTCCTATAGGCCAGGCGCTCTGTCCAGCATTGGGACTACAGCTGAGAATAAAACTAACTATGCTCTCTGTTCTCAGAGAGCTTACGCTCCAGTGGCAGATACAACCATCAATTAAATAGTCACTGATCAAACAATCACCGTACACATGAATTACAAATTGAACTGAGTGCCACGGGTGATCACATTGGCGTGTGCACCAACCCTGAGGCAGGAAGCCTCCTGCACACTGAAGGAACCAGGGAAATCCAGCGTGGCTGGAAGAGAGCTGGGAGGAGAGGAGGGCCCGAGTGGTGCAGGGCCTTGAAGGACATGTTGGGGACTTCAGTCTTGATCCTGAGGGCGATGGGGAACCACGGGAGGGTTTTAAGAGGAGGATTCGATGTTTCAGTTTTTATTTTAGAAATATTTCCAGCTGAGGTATGGGGCATGAGTTAACAGAGTGGAAGTGAGAAGACAGGTTGGGAGGTGAGAGATGTTGGGAACTTGAATTAGGATGATGAGGGTGGGGAGGATATGACAGTGATGGGGAAGAAGTGATGATGGAGGGAAAGAGGTGATGGTGAAGAGGTGACGATGGAGGGGAAGAGGCGATGATGGAGGGGAAGAGGTGATGACGGAGGGGGAGAGGCGATGACGGAGGGGAAGAGGCGATGACGGAGGGGAAGAGGCGATGACGGAGGGGAAGAGGCGATGATGGAGGGGAAGAGGTGATGATGGAGGGAAAGAGGTGATGATGGAGGGGAAGAGGTGATGTTGGTGGGGAAGAGGCGATGATGGAGGGGAAGAGGTGATGATGGAGAGGAAGAGGTGATGTTGGTGGGGAAGAGGCGATGATGGAGGGGAAGAGTTGATGATGGAGGGGGAGAGGCGATGACGGAGGGGAAAAGGTGATGACGGAGGGGAAGAGCAAGAAGCTGTCTAAACTGGAGAGAGTGCATCAACACTGGTCTATCTTCAAAGCCCAGTTTCTCATTTTTTTTCCATTTTCTCCCAGTAAAAAGTGCATGCGAGACTGTAAAACTCAGCCCTTTCCATACCTGACACTGCACCAGACTTGGTCTATATGTGCTTGTACTGGTTCCCATTTACTGTGGATTCTGGACACCCAACGTGGATCCCAGAGCTGAGAGTCTACAAAAATATATGTGTATCTTCTCTCACTGTCCCCCTGGCTGTGAACGAGTCACCACACATCGTCGCCTCTGTGGGCGCTTTGGGAGGGGACGTCTGCCTTTCCCTTGAACTGACTTCCAGAGCAAGTATTGCTTCTGGTGCTTTGCCTTCTGTTGTGGGTAACGTCGGGGAGGGTGAGAGCCTGCAGTGTGGACTCCTTGTGGGCAGAGCTGATGGGGAAGGGTGTGGCGAGCAGCCATTTTCCACGTTCACCCTAGGGCCCTTGTATAGACCTGATTCACTGGAGTCAGCCTTTCCCTTCTTGGGCCCATCTTGGCCCTCTGTTCATCCTTCCTGTGAGCCCCAGCAAGGCCCCTTGCCTGATTCACTTTCAGTTCCCCAGCCTCTCTCTCTCTCTCTCTGTCTCTGTCTCTGTCTCTGTCTCAAACACACACACACACACACACACACACACACAGCCTCAGGCTGTGGTGTTTCCACCCAAGAGGGAACACATCACCTGCTCCGTACGAAATGAGTCTTGTCTAAATGAGAAAATGTGCGCGTATGTGTTTCCTTGACTATTTCACAAAACTGCCCTCTTTAACCACCATCTTCATGGAATCCTTCTGCTGACTCCACCTGAAAAGGTAGATCTTTGGGTAGCCAAGCCCTGAACTCCGCTGGCAGGCTTCCTGGGGTGGGGATCCCAGTGAGGACCCAGTGCACTGCCTCGGGGACAGGGAGCTCCATACCAGAAAGCAGCATCCCAGCTCCCCTGGCCTCCTGCCACCCAGGGCCCCCGGCAGTCCCTGTCCCAGGAGAGTCTAGGTGAGCGATGTGAATAGCTCCGGGCCCTCCCGACTGCGGTGTGTGTAGGAGGTGAGCATCCTCTTTTCTATAAAAGCAGCACTTGTTCGGAGTTCTGAGACTCTGACAGCGTCCACTGAGCAGCAGCCAGCGAGTGGGTCTGACTCGGGTCTGTGCTGGAGAGAAAGCAGGGTGCCTGATGGGTTTGACTCTGATGAGAAAGCAGTGTACAGAAGGCTTTTTTTTTTTTGGTAGGGGTGGAACTTTTCAACTTTATTGAGAAACGACTTGTGTAAAATGAACTACATTCAGAGTACAGGTCCATGAGTTTTAACGGTTGTGTATACCCATACAAAACATTTCCATCACCACACAATGGGGTTTTAAAAAATCATTTAAGATTGTTATATAGTATTACACTTTCTCCTGACTGGCCCTTCCCAGGTTCCATTCATTCTTTTCTTCATCCACTCACCAGGCTAAGAGGAGTTACCCAAAGGCAGGGTCATATCGTATGCATCTGTATATTCCCGCCTCTGAGCACAGAGCGTGTTCAGTGAATGGACCCATTTGGCGACCATTCACCCCGTGCCATGCACGGCCCTGGGCGACCCAAGGTGGGTACAGGACACCGTCCTTGTCTTCTGGAACTCGCCGTCTGGATGGAGAGTCAGCTGTGGCAGAGCGATTGCCCAAGCTGTAACTGTAGGCCAGGGCTGGAGGTGACCCTGCTGCAGGTGACGACTCCACCCTCAGGAGGAGCCCCTGTCCTGTCACTGATCCCTCTCCTGCTGCCTCTGCACCGGCTCCAGGCTTCACGTCTTCCATGGCCTCCCTGGGGTCCCACGGCCCACGTCGGGGGTCTGCTTTCCGCACGGGGACAGGCGCAGGTCTGACAGTGGAGTTGGGATCCAGTTTCTGTCAGTCCCCTGCTGTCTGACTTGCACGTGTTCTCAAGCCTTCCTGAGCCTCGGTTTCTTAATCTATGAAAATGACAGCCAACATCACAAGCCGTTTCCCTGTGCCAGGCTTGGTTTTGACTTATTTGGTCCTCCCAGCACCCACGGTCTTGGTTTTACAGATAAGAAAGTGAGGCCCAGGGAGGGAGCAACCCATCCACAGGGGCAAGAGCCGAATTGAAACCCTGGGAAGCAGCTCCCAAACCAAGCCTGACTTTGGCCCGCGCCGGCTCTCAGGCCCCCTTCCCAGGCCCCCTTGCTCTCAGCCTCTCAGGCCAGCTGCACCCAAGCAGAGCACGTCTCCTGGCATCACCGGCCTTTCAGAAACACGGGTCCCTCTGTCTCTTTCCGCAGGCCTTGACCTCAAGTCCAAGCCCAGACTCCAGGCGCGTCCTGCCGCCCCGCCCCTTGGGCTGAGCTCCCCCCTCCCCTTTCCTGGGCGCACAGCCTCAGGTCAGCGGTCAGCGGTCAGGTTCTCTGACCCGTCCCCTCTAGCACTCCCCTTTTCCCGGCCGGCCCAGCAGTCTTTCAACCTCAATTGACTCCTGCTGTTTTCTCCTCTCGGGCTCTCTCACTTCCTTTGCCCCTTTCATCCCTGCCCCCCACTCGGCTCCCACATCCTGCCCTGGGGCCCTCTCCCCGGCCCCAAGAAGTCTGTCTCGGTATTGTTCTCCAATTCCAACATTAGCATTCTCAAAACCCACATTTGCATTTTGATGGCTCCTGTCCCAGCTAGACAGGGGTACTTTGATGCCTATATATTTTGGAGAGGAGAGCTTTCTCCCGCACAGTCTCCTTTTCCACTTTGACTCCAGTGCATTCTCTGGTTCTGGCCCCGATTTACTCTGGGCCAAGACAGTCAGGCCAGCACCTTTAGGCTATGCTGGGGCTTATAGGCTCATGGGCGGCTTTGCCTGTAGGAGCTCCGGAGAACAGAAGTCTCACTTCCCCCACCTCCCAGCCCTGCTCGGAACATGAAAGCTTCTTGCAAGCTCGCATCTGCAACCAGTGTTCTCTCCTCCCAGGCTCCAAGACCTGGCCTCCAGCATTCCGCAGCACAATTGCGGAGGCCAGGGACTGGGGTTCGCGGTGTCACCTCTAGCCGGGACACCCACCTGCCATGTGAACCATCTCCGGCCTCGGTTCTAGGAAAAGCCACGAGGATGGGATAAAGAAGCCTAGTCAGCCAGTATTTCCCAGGGCAGGGGTGTTCCGGCTTTTAGTTTTTCTCTGCCTCTGGGCTTCTGGGGTTCAGCCAGAATTAGAACGGCCAAGTGCCAAGCAACTGAGAGAAAGGGATCTCCTGCCAGGTCTCCAGGGGGTTCGAGGCCACTTCTTACAGAGGTTTAGGGAATTGCGGTTTGCATGGCAGGGCTTCCTGGGGTTGCATCACAACTTCAGAGTGATTTATGACTCCTGTTCCTTTGAGAAGCTCTCGACCTCCGTTTCCACCTACAGCCGAGTCCTTCCGTACAACGACCCTACAGAACATCTTATATGTGTGGTGCGGGGGTGGGTATTGAGGCACTTGGGCTGGGGAAACAGAGGCACTTCCGGGGGCGAGGGGAGCTGGGCGGGGCGTGATCCTGGAGGCTTCTGACTCCAGGGCACCAGCGGGCCCATCCAGGGCAGCAGCAAAGGAGACAAGAGGAAATCTTGATTCCTCCAGTTTTGTCAGGTTTCAGCTAGCATTGCTGGGAAGAGTTCTGTGTTCCTGGCTCTGTGCTGGTGACTAAGGTTGATGCAAAAAACAAAACAAAACAAAACAAAAAGAAGTTGGTGAGCCTAAAACTCCAAGTATTTATGTTCTAGTGGGAAATACATAAATGCACCATATTATTAATAATGACTGCCCATCGATCACTTGCTCATGTGGAGTGTTTACATGCACTATTTCTAACTTTCACAGCAAGTTTATATTCTGGTGCCAGTCTTACAGATGGGGGAAGAAAGGCTCCTATTAAAGGCTCCAAGGTCACACGGCTAGGAAGTTGCTGAGCCAGAATTTACACCCATTCGAAGTTCGTGGCCCATGCTCCTTCCGCAGCACCAAAGTGCAAGACGAGGCTCAGCCCAAGTACCAGAGGGTGTAAAATAGCCATGTGCAGGGGAGTCCAGGGAGCGAGCACCCCCATCTCGCTCTGGGAACAGGAGGTGCATCCAAGGGGGGTGGGCATCTCTGGAGAGAGACGCCCAGGAGGACGCAGGGAGCAGAAGCACCGAGGTGCACCAGAGAAATAGTGAGTCATCCTGTTACTGAACCAAACGTGGGGCTGCTCGCCCGTGCACAGTGAAGCCGATCTACTGACCCCAGGTTGTAGGGAGGGAAAGAGCAGCATTTACTGCAGGTGCCAAGCAAGGAGTCGGGGACGGCTAGTGCTCCAAACACCCGAACTCCCCAAAGCGTTTCAGCAAAGCATTTTTAAAGGCCAAGTAAGGGAGGGGTGTCCCAGGGTATGTGATCAGGTCGTGCACAATTCTCTAACTGGCTGATGGTGAGGTAACAGGGTGATGTCACAGGGGTTCACATCAATCCTTAGGCTCCAGGAGTCCTGGGGTCTATGTGCTCATAGTCATCAAGTAGTTAGCTTCTCCCATTTGATGGGGGGGCGGGGGCGGTTTCACATCGGTAAATCAACTTGGGACATGTGCATCAGATACTATCGGGTTGGCCAAAAAGTTCCTTTGGGCTTTTCGTAACATCTTGCAGAAAAACCCGAACAAACTTTTTGGCCAAACCAATATTATCTAAGTCCTTCAGAGAGGAGCTAAAGCAGAGGATACGGGAGAGAGGTCTGCCCCGGGAAGCCCCCGTAGGTTACAATCCTGGAGTCTAGGATCTGCGGAGAAGAGAGTAGGGAGTAGGTTGGCACCAGAACACAGAGGCGTCTGTAGGCATCTGGCTATGTTCTGTAGGTGTTAAGGGAACATGGAAAAAATTTGAGTAAGCTAGTGACGTGAGAACTCAAGAAGACATAGGTGAGGAGTCTTGGGATGGGGAGAGAATAAAATGACACAGGAGATTCAGGTTACTGAAATCCCAGCAAGGGGCAAAGAGATCTGGAAAAAAGTAGCCTGCGAATGGCAAGATGGTGTTAAGTATCTGAAATGATTTGGGGATGAAATGGGGGTCTGGAGCACGAGGTGAGGTGTGAGCTGGAGCTACAGGTTTGGAGATTGCAACTTAAAAGGTGATGCTTGGGACTCCCTGGTGGCGCAGTGGTTAAGAATCCGCCTGCCAATGCAGGGGACACGGGTTCAAGCCCTGGTCCAGGAAGATCCCACATGCCGTGGAGCAGCTAAGCCCGTGTGCCACAATTACTGAGCCTGCGCTTGAGAGCCCACAAGCCACAACTACTGAGCCCGTGGGCCTAGAGCCTGTGCTCTGCAACAAGAGAAGCCACGGCAATGAGAAGCCCCTGCACCGCAAAGAGTAGCCCCCGCTCCCCGCAACTAGAGAAAGCCCGTGCACAGCAACAAAAACCCAATGCAGCCAAAAAATAAAAATAGAAATAAAATAAAATAAAATTAGAGAAGAAAAAAAAAGGTGATGCCTGAAACCCTAGGAATGGATTTAAGCAACAGGGATAACAGAAGACAAGAGAGGCGGGGATCAAATCTAGAATCAAAGGTCAGAGGGCAAAGGTGAGACGCAAAGGAGATGGAAAAGAAGCAGTGGGAGGGGAGAAAGTAAATTCCCAGGTGGCTGCCTCAGTCAACTCTGTCTTGTCCCTGCTTGAGACTCACATACCAGATTGGGGCGTGACTGCCAACCCTTCCACCTGGCCTGTACTCTGAGCGTCAGCGTCCTATTTTGTAAAAGGAAACAGGGCATGAGTGTGGCATCTTACATGATGGCTGGAGAAACAGAGCACTTCCTAGGGGCTCAGTCAATGGCATCTCTCATGGTTATAAGTGTGGTCTATTTACCCTATTCTTTTCCAAGTTCAGGACTTCCTCGAGATCAGGGACCAGATCTTTGTATGTACCCCAGTTGACACTGGGCACATTATAGTCACTCTTCAGATGTCTCTCGAATGCTGAGAAAGTGGGATGGATGAGGATTTCCTGTTGCCACCCTGATCGTTTAGCCCTTGTTGGCTGTTAGTCAAGAACCAGGCCCTCCGGAGGCTCTGAGCGCCAGCCCCTTCCTGTCCTCGGCTTCGTTTTCTCTGCCTAGAATTTCCATTGATAGGGCCGTGGGCAGAGGCCCGGGGCCAAGACAGCAGCCCTGAGACGTGGTTGGTGCCAGGCCCGGTTCCGCGTGGCGTATCGGGGACTTATGAGGCCACCTGCGTCACTCAGACAAGGTCATGGGAAGGACCTGCTGCTTTCTAGACTTCCGTGATCTCAGTTGGTGAGGGATGGGCGGGAGAAGCTTGGAAAAGCAAGGGTACCTACCCACACCCCCTTAGTGAGGGGCACGGTGGGGAGCAGAGGCTGGGCAGGACCGAGGCCAGGACTGTGTGGCTGCACCTGATCCAAGGGGCTTTTTTCTCAGCCTTGAGGTGAGAGTAGAGACATCCATCCCATGGGTCTGGTGAAAGGATTTTGGGAAGGATTCTTTCCCTCTCATCAGCACATCCTGGCGTGTCCTTGCAAAGCTGGCTCAAGGAGTCTGCCCTGGGAGCTGTCTGTTAAAATCCGCTCTCCACTAATGATGGCTTTTTTTTGCGGTACGCGGGCCTCTCACTGTTGTGGCCTCTCCCGTTGCGGAGCACAGGCTCCGGACGCGCAGGCTCAGCGGCCACGGCTCACGGGCCCAGCCGCTCCGCGGCATGTGGGATCCTCCCAGACCGGGGCACGAACCCGTGTCCCCTGCATCGGCAGGCGGACTCTCAACTACTGTGCCACCAGGGAAGCCCTAATGATGGCTTTTTTGCCCACGTTTGTTTGAGTGGGGCGGAGGTGTGAAGGGCGCAGAGTGTGTGGAAGCCCAGCGTCCCCCTTGCTCTTGGCTGTCCCAGGCTCTGATAATGCCGGTGGCCAAGGCAGCCACTGAGCTATCAGGCCCCCGCTCCCCGAGCTGGCGGCTCGGCTTTCATCTCTGTTTGTGGCCAAGGACAGGGACAAGGGGACCAGTGCCCAGGCTGGCTAATGAGTAATGGGAGCCTTGTCTGTCTGTGGCCCTGGACATGCCCCTGGGATGACCTTGAGGTTGCTGGAGCTGGGCAGGCCAAGGCCAGGGGGCCATTTCCTCTTTATCCTCTCTGCTGCTACACACCCCTCCATGAGTCTCCCACCCCCTTCACCTAAATGCCTTGGTCTGAGTCATTTATGAAAGTTATTCCAAAGGCTTTCCTCCTCCACTCTGCTTTTATTACACAGTGGAGAACGATGGGGCAAGTCTGGTGTCCATCTGAGTCAGCGAACTGTACAGCCTCTGGTTACCTTCTTCCTCTCCCCACGCTGAGTGTTTGTGCAAATCTCCCTCTAGGGATGATGAACAAAGCCATGGAGGGGTCAGGCGCACACCTTTGTGAAGGGCTACGTCATCTTGACCTTCCTTCCTCGGGTCAGATCGCTTCCTGCCTTTCTCTCCAAGGGCCTTGAATGGCGGCCCAGTAGGAAGGCAGCGGTCTTTGCTTCCTCCACGTGTGCCTCCCGTGCCTGCCCACATGGGAGTCTCTTCCCTGTGCCCGTGACTTGCTTGCTGCTCTGGGTCCCTGGCGCAGCTACCCAAACTCTCCAAGCTGCACCAAGGGGCCTGCAGCACCCCTTCCTAGGGCTAGCGGGGAGCTGCACAGAGGGCAGATGTCAAGTGCGAACAACAACAAAAAGGTAGGAATTCCCTGTTTTGGAGCCTCGTGTCTGTCCTCCTCCCTAGCAGTAGCATGAAACACAACACGTGAAAAATGTTTCCCAAAGGAATGACTGAATAAATGCATTGCTAATGGCAGCAAATATATGTGGGCATCTGTCCTCAGGGAATGAATCAGTTCATTGATTCTGAAGTGTCACTGTCTCGCAAGGATTTGAACCAGGCACATGGAAACCATGACCTGAAACAATTGAATTGGGCCTTAAAAAGTAGCAAGACTTTCCTATTTTATGTTGGATTAGTTTTTAGGGAGATGAACATTTGAGAAAGAGCTCCAGCCGCTGACAGAGCGTAATTAGGTTGTAGCGTCTGTATTTTGTTAGATGTTGGGTATATTTCTATGGGCTGGAGAAATGGATGAGTGACAGATTAGCCGTCGGCGATGGGAACAGTGCTTATATGAGCTGCTGGGGCTTGGGTACTTTTCAGGGGTCTGGGTACCAGCTTGCCGTACGGTCTTTGCGATGCCTCTTACCTTCTCTTCCTCCACCTGCCTGCCCCCCAATCTGAGGCGTGAAGCGCCACAATCCCCAATCTCCGCATCTTACAGGAGAGCTGGAAGGCGAATACAACCTGGGATATAGGCCTTCAGCAGCCTCCCAGGCCAATCTCCTATGAACATGATCACCTATCCTTCTGGGGCCTTTAGAGCAAGCAGAGTTGAGGGAGGGGAAGAGAAGAGGATGACGGGGGAAATGTGAACTGGACAAGTAAGTCACCGGAGGGCAGTGAGGCCCAAGAGAGCACCTTTATCTCCCTCCCTGCTGTCCTGTCTCCAGGCAGCATCCATTCTGCCTTCCTGCATAGTTAGGCTGTCTCCTGGGGACTGGGCCTGGCAACACAGAGGAGAGGCAGGCAAAATGCTGGTGGATTAACTTGCAAAGCTCTTTCTCATCCCCTACTTTAAAGCAGCTGTTTCTTCAGGAAGTTCTGACAGGCCCCTCAGAGTTGTGATGGGGCCTGTGGCTGGTGGGGCTCTGGGCCGCCTCAGCCGGGGGCTGCACTTTCTCAGCTGGGAGCCGGAACTTTGTGACGCATCCTGCAAGGAATTCCAGAAGGGCTGGTGACTGGCTCTGGAGCTTAGAACAGCTGCTTGGTGATGGCAGAAGTTCCAATCTCACTTCCTCCAGGAAGCCTTCTGGGATTCCCCAGCCAGGTGCTCCCTTCCCAAGACCTGTAGAGCTTTTTTTGGGACACTTAAGACTCTCTTTTGTAGTCCCATGCTTGCGTCGTTGTTTTCTCCCTTTACTAGTCTGGGAGCTGTTAACAGGAATGATCCTGATCTCATTTTTCTTGCATTGGTTGAGTGTCTATAAATACTGTTGACTCAATGAAGAAATAAATGGCCATGTCGCCTGTGCTGGCCTTCTCACCTCTCCAAGTTATTTCCAGGAGAAAGGAGGCAAAGTTTAAAGCGCCTTCAATACCTATTTTGGCCGCCTGTGTTGATGGTGCAGGCAGGATGAGGGTGCAGCGCCCCAGGGGAGGGAAGTCCAGGAAGTAAAGTAATGGGCGGACAGTTTAGCGGAATGGAATTCACGTGGGTGCTAACCCTTGGGTCCCATTTTCAGGTTTCCTGGCCTGCCCTGTTTGTAAGGTCACGGTGCCTTTTGCTCTGTGAAATACTAGCTTGAACAAACCTGCCTTTTTACAGCCCCATTTTGGGCTTCAAAGAGTGAGCCCCTCGTTAAGTTTCAAGAGGCAGGCTAGCAAGGTGGGTGGGATCTCAGGTTCTAGAACCCACTTCCTAGATTCACCACTAAATGGCTGTGGAAACTTAAGCAAGTTACTTAACCTCTCTGTGTGTATGCAAAGGAGGAAAAGAATAGAAGCTGCCTCCTAGCATACAGAGGACTGAAGGACTTGAGCAAGTGGAAGGCTCCTAGAATGGTGCCCGGCAGTGCTCGCCTGCCCTGATGGAAGCATCGGCGTCGAGAACAGCATCTTTCGATCCTAAGTTACCGAGGTCCTGCTTCCCAACAAGCCACGCTGATATACCTGTTAATGGAGAAACTTTTTCTGGGTCTTCCCTGAATGCAAGATGCACTGGACATCCACTCCCCACCACCATCAGCGCCTCCTGACCTTTATCTCCTGTGACCCCTGACCCCGACCGGGTCAGAATGTGGAGGCTCAGCCCAGGGGAAAGACGGGCTGACCCTGGGTCAGCCTAGACAAACACCTGCCTTCCGGGGAGGCCAGGTGATAGCATTCCTGAGGCCTGAGTGGGCTACACTATGTGTCAGCAGCAATCCTGTCTGCTCACTGCCTAGGACCCCTTCATCAGGTGGCCGGGTATCCCAGCAAACTCCCCAAGGCCTCTGGCTCGGTTAGAAGAGCTTCAGGGGCCTTGGCGCACACACTCTCAAGCCTGGAGTTAGAACGCATACCTGGCTGTGTTCAGTGCCAGGTCTGGTTGTAAGATCCCCCTTCCAGAGAACAGGCGAAGGAAAGGGAGCTCATGCCCAGGGGCAGGTTGAGTCAGTGGTCAGGACGGTCGCAAACTCTTCTTTAAAATAGGCAGTTTGGGGTGGGAGGAATTGGGAGATTGGGATTGGCATATATACACTATTGACACTATGTATAAAATAGACAACTAATGAGAACCTACTGTGTAGCTCAGGGAACTCTACTCAGTGCTCTGTGGTGACCTAAATGGGAAGAAAATCCAAAAAAGAGGGGATATATGTATACGTACAGCTGATTCATTTTGCTGTACAGTAGAAACTAACACAACATTGTAAAGCGACTATACTCCAATAAAAATGAATTTAAAAGAATAAAATAAAATAGGCAGTTTTAGGGTCGATGCACAGAACGATTTCAGAAAGGAAATCCAGTGGAGCAGTTGACAAAGACCTGGGTAGGAGGTAAGACTTCGAACGCCAGCCGGTGAGAAAGCCACGTCCTAGTAGAATTGCAGCATTTGTTTCATGGCCAGGCAGGTGTTAGGTGTGGTGCACAACCTCAGCACAGCCCTCTGAGCTGTGCTTGAGGAAACAGACTCAGACAGCGGCCGTCACACGACTTGTAAGTGGGGAGGTTTGAACCCCCGTCTCCTGGCTTCTGGCCCACTTCTTAGTCCATTGTTCACATCTGTTCATCCTGGAAGGGACCCTGGAGCTAGTCCTGCCCAGACTCTGGCCAAGTAGAGCATTAACCTAGCAGGATGCCTCCCCAGCAAGAGTTCTGTACAGTCCATCCTCCCACCCCCCCACCCCCCCACCCCCCGCCACCGTGGAGATGCATGAGGAACGGTCAAGGCTCTGAGGCATCCTGCAGTAGAGACCCACGTGTCCTGGTAAATGGAAGCACAGGGTGAGGAAGGAATTGCCTGAGGGCCGCCAGCCCGTTAGTGGCAGAACTGGGATGACAACCCAGTCTTCCTGACCCTCAGCTATATTTTTCTGCCACGCCTGGCTGACGATGTTCATTAACTTGGTATAGACCCAGTGGGGATCCAGAGTGAGGAAAGACGGAGATTTCACCTCTGGCTGGACACAGGTCAGGAAAAGGTCTCAGGAATATTTACATTCAACAGATCAGCAAAAGTACATCTTCAAGGGTAGTAGGATATCCAGCTGCTGACGAGGGGTGAGATCAAAGCCTGGGCTGTGGGTTGGGTGATCCTAGGAAGGATTTCTGAAAGACGGAAATGTGGAGACAGATTTTGACAGGCTGAATCACTTGTATTTCTTAATTCTTTTCTGTTTTAGTATTTTTTTAATTGAAGTATAAGATGTGTTCATTTCTGCTCTACAGCAAAATGATCCAGTTATGCATATATATAAATATTTTTATATTGTTTTCCATTATGGTTTACCATAGCATATTGAATACAGTTCCCTGTGCTGTACAGTTGGACCTTGTTGATCCGTTCTGTATATAAAAGCCTACATCTGCTCCCACTCCATCCCTCCCCCAAGCCCCTCCCCCCTTGGCAACCACCAATCTGTTCTCTACATCCTTGCTGAGTCACTTTTAAAGGGAAAATAATTAAATGTCGAATGTGAAAATCTTATTTTATTCATTTAAGAAAACGATTTTGCACAGATATGACTCCTATAAAGATTAGCTGAGCCCCCCAAAGTGCCTTTCCCTCTTGCCTCCAGATGTGCTAATTGAATATCTTACATGAATCACCATGATTCACCCACCATGATCCACCCACCACGATCCACCCACCATGATCCACCCTGACACCTTGTGCTCCAAGGCAAGGCAGCAAGCATTCAGGGGCAACAGCAGTACACTTGGAATAGGAAAAATCCATGTTTGAGCCCTGGCTTTGTGATTTGGGGTCTTTCCCTTTATCTTTCTGGGTCTAAGTTTTCTTAATAAAAAGAGGATTAAACCCAAACATGGGTCCACAGGTAGACAGCGTCAGCATCACCTAGGTTAATGAAAGGGACAGCTTCCTGGGCCCTACACAAGAAGTACTGCAGCAGAATTTCCAGGGCCCATGATTCTAACAAAGGCACTAAGTATTTCTGATGTGGAATCAGGCTTAGGAACATTGGACTAAATTATTTTTGAGCACTTCCAGCTCTCAAATGAGTTGCTTACGCTTACAGAATGTCAATATTCTTGTCGTAAAATGAGATATTAATATTCACCTCCAAGTCATATATATCAACATATTGAGGACTTCGTCAACTCTAAAACCACCTACAAATAATATCAATATTTGTAGAAAACAATTTTGATGTACAAAAACTCACTTCACAGGGAAAATATAGAAAGCTCACACCCAAGTCTGTGGGAATCTCCTGCATGGTATGTGCATGAGACCTTAAAATCGAGCTGGTCTCAAGCACGACTATGAAACAGATGAAATTTTTACTTGGCCATGGTTTTTTTTTATATAAATTTATTTTTGGCTATGTTGGGTCTTCGTTGCTGTGCGCAGGCTTTTTCTAGTTGTGACGAGCAGGGGCTTCTCTTGTTGTGGTGCACGGGCTCTAGGCACGCGGGCTTCAGTAGTTGTGGCACGTGGGCTCAGTAGTTGTGGCTCGCGGGCTCTAGAGCGCAGGCTCAGTAGTTGTGGCACACGGGCTTAGTTGCTCCACCGCATGTGGGATCTTCCTAGACCAGGGCTCGAACCCGTGTCCCCTGCATTGGCAGGCAGATTCTTAACCACTGCGCCACCAGGGAAGCCCCACTTGGTCATGTTTTTAACCTTTTGGAACTTTTCCAGCTCCCGTTAATCTCCCTTTACTTTTCTGGATTATCCAGAAAGAAAGCCGCAGAAGTGGTTTACACAAAGTCAGCGTTTCCCAAAGTGTGTCCTGTGGAACGCTAACAGGTGTTAGGGAAAGAATGGGGGAGGTTTCTGGGTCAACTGCATTTGGGAAACGCTGTGCTGACCAAGTTTTATCAAGAATTTCGAGAGCCTTTACCACGCTAATATTAACAGCAAATCTGCAAGAAAGCAAAAAGTGTGATTAGCGTTGCCACGCGTATTTGATCAGGGAGACCCTTTATCGAGGGCCATCTCTCAGGACCAGGATAATTTTGCATTAAGGTCCCAGCCCTTTGGGCTCATTCCTCTGAGGTGTCCTTCCTTTTCAAATTAGGACAGCTGGGAAAGCAAGACTCAAATCAAAGTGAACTAGAACCTGGCTGTGGATCACCGGGGGAGCATTTAACAAGTGCGAATCCCTGCTCTCCACCCCCGGCATACTGCATCAGTGCACAGCCAGCCCCAGATCATCTTTGGACCAGTGACTGGGAATCCTCCAAGGAATGAGTCACTTCAGGCATCTAAGTGGGAGGAATGCTTTTGGGTGTAGAGGGTAGAGAGGGAGGAAGACTGGTTGGTCCTCCAGCATTCCTTAAATTGCATCAGGCTGTCAGGGCATCAGCTCTCTCTTGTGAAGCTGGACCCTCCCCAGATGGGAGGAGGCTTCTCAAATGTTCTCAAATGTACCTGAAATCTGGAGACTTGGATTGTTGTTCAGATGTGATCGTAGCCTCCCTGTGTGACCATGGACCAGTCCCATAACCTCTCCGAGTTTCACTTTTCTCTTTGCAAATTGGCAGTGTTCATAGACACCTTGGGCCCTTTATGGAGACATGGTGGAAACAAAGGAGGCTAGGTAAGCAACAAGGATTTACTGTATAGCACAGGGAACTATATTCCGTATCTTCTAATAACCTACAATGGAAAAGAATCTGCAGCTGTACACCTAAAACTAACATAATAGTGTAAATCAACTATAGTTTAATTAAAAAAAACAACAACGAGGCAACAGACAAGGCTGTGTTTCTGGCCTTTCCAAAAGCAACAGCAAGTCAGGCTATTATGATTATTAATCCAGATTTAATGTCTGTTAAAAACTAGCACTTAAGGTGCTAAGAGACACAACCCTCTTTCTTTCCTCCGAAGAACCTTTGCATACAGTTTGAAATAGTGAATCAACATTGTATTTTTAAATAAATATATTAAGGAAAGGATCAGTGAAACAAGCAGGTCTGTACTGGGCAAGACAGGGCAGGGACTGGCACAACTGTCCTGATCACTCAGCCCCAGGCATCCCCGATTTGGGGTGGGGATTATCTAGAAAATTGCCTCAGCTGTCCACTTCATTTTCGGTGCTTGCTCAATGGACCACTGTCACATACATTTTTTTAAAACCTTCCAGCCTGCCACTAAGATTGGGTGTTATGACGATAGTCCACAAACCTGGACGTGTGGAAAGAATTTCACTTTTTTTATTTTTATTTTTTAAAGAATTTTTGATGTGGACCTTTTTTTTTAAGTCTTTATTGAATTTGTCACAATACTGCTTCTGTTTCATGTTTTGGTTTTTTGGCCCCAAGGCATGTGGGATCTTAGCTCCCTGACCAGGGATCGAACCCACACCCCCTGCATTGGAAGGGAAAGTCTTAACCGCTGGACCGCCAGGGAAGTCCCAAATTTCATTTTTTAAAAAATACGTGATGTCCACTGGATTAAACTAATTGGGGCAAGACCACGCCTCTCAAAGAAAGTGAGACTGGTTATGAAAGCACTGTTTACCAAATACCCATCATGTGCCAGGTCTCAAACTAGCTCCTTTTGTAAGTGTCACCTCATTTAATCCCCAGATCCGTTTAATTACTTTAAAGTAGGTGGGGGATAAACAACAAGGTCCTACGGTATAGCAGAGAACTGTATTCAGTATCCTATAATGGAAAAGAATAACGGAAAAGAATCTACAAAATAATATATATATATGTATAACTGAATCACTTTGCTGTACCGCAGAAGTTAACACGTAGGTCAACTATACTTCAGTAAAACAGTATTAAAACTGGCAAAAATTAAGTAGATAGGTAAGGAACTGGAGATGTTAAAAAAACAACCAATTAACAAAAAAAGCAAAAAACTGTGGCTCGAAGACCACAGTTGGTGGATTTGAAGACCAGTGTTTCCAATGCCTGTTGCTACTTTCCTTCCTAGCTCCTTCCTTCCAAAATGGGAATCTTTTAAACTTAGAAGTCTCAAGGAGGCATAAGATCTATTCTCCTTTCATATTTCGTATGAAGACAACACAGGACATAGAAAATTCTTAATTCTAACTATGCAAGAGTAGAGCTCAGGGGGGCTTTCCTGGTGGCGCAGTGGTTGAGAGTCCGCCTGCTGATGCAGGGGACACGGGTTCGTGCCCCCGTCCGGGAAGAACCCACATGCCGCGGAGCGGCTGGGCCCGTGAGCCATGGCCGCTGAGCCTGCGCGTCCGGAGCCTGTGCTCCGCAACGGGAGGGGCAGCGACAGTGAGAGGCCCGCGCGCGTACCGCTAAAAAAAAAAAAAAAAAAAAGAGTTAACTCTCCTACACTGGGCTTTTCAAAAAAAGAGGATTCACCATTGCAGATCCAGCACCCCTTTAGAGAGGGGCTGTGAGCTGTGCAAGATACAGATGAAGTGGGAAATTATACCCCATCCTAATGGTTGGGCCTCAGTGTTCTGCCCTTGTGAAAGGGGAGTGAGAATAACTTACTCACCTGAAGTCCGGAGGTGATCTTCCGGCCCAGGCAGGGAGGCTGCACTTCCGAAGGATGGATGCCTGGAGAGCTTCCATTTCCCCATTTGAATGGGCTCCCCCCTGCTCTCCCCTGAAAGGTACTTCGAGCAGGACAGTGTCTTTCTTCCCTTGTGGGTCCACTTAACCCTGAATAGAAGCCGGGCATCCTGCCTTCCAGCCCAAGCTAGTCCAGACCTGGCACATCCCCACCTTGTAGGACACTGTAAGCCTACGTGTGTAAGATCTTTCAAAACCATCCTTCCCACAGTCTGTGGGATGTTCAGGGGGCCTGGCACCCAGGGAGAAGGGGCAGGCAAACCGCCAGCCCAAATACCTTTCCTGAGGAGGCCCTGGGGAGGAGAACCCATCAGTGGGAGGGCACGTGCCACTCAGGGAGGCAGGGGCTGGAGGGGCCGGGCCAGATTCAGGACGATAACAGGAAAGTCTGCACGTAGCTACCAGCCCAGGCAGGGACGTGTTCACCTGGAAACTCGGTGCCCCCAAGAATGGGTGCAGCTGTGGGGTTTGCCCCTCGGGGTCCCAAGCTCCCGGCCAGGTGGTAGGAGACTGCCCCTGCTGGAGCAGGCGCTGCAGGTCTTGCCCTGGGAGGAGAGTGGAGCGCTGAGGGGCAAGATGGCACCAGGGAGCCGCAGTCCCTGTGCAACTGGCACCCGGCGCCTCCGGGCACAGATTTCTTATCCACAGCTTCCGGAGGTTGCTCTCAGCCAGGCCTCGATGTCTCTCCCGGTCCTGGCATTCATCGGCACCCAGGGCTTTGTGCAGTGACAGCCTCCTCTCCTGACTCAGACCCAGCTGGGCTTCCTAAAGCTGTGACTCTAGTGAGCCCGGGGGTCGGGACCTCCGTGTGTCCCTCCTGTCTTGGCTTTAAGTTGGCTGCATGTTTTGAGAAAACCACCTGACCTGCTGTACCTTGGATCCCCCAGCTCCATCTAAGCACCTGGTTTATGAAAAGCAAAGGTGGGGACTCCCTGGCGATCCAGTGGTTAAGACTCCTCGCTTCCACTGCAGGGGGCACGCGCTCGATCCCTGGTCGGGGAACTAAGATCCCACATGCTGTGCGGTGGTGCAGCCAAAAAAAATTAAAAAATAAATAAAGTGTATAATTCAGTGGTTTAAAAAAAAAGCAAAGGTGGACGTAGAGATTCTGCCAATCCTGGCCATTGAGGAATGAGAAAACTGGTCTCTCAAAGATGGAAAAATAATTATTCAGGACAAAGTAGAGCTAGGTCTGCTAGCGTCTCTAGTAGCTATTACCTGCTTCTTCCTTAGAAACGCAATCTGTAACCTAAACAGAAGGATGTCATTTATCGACTTCCCTTGTGGCCAGGAGAGTTTAGGGGAAGTGTAGTGGGCAAGTTCCTGGAAGTGTCTTTAAAGGGAAGAAGTGCGTCCCTCTTCACTGCTTCCTTGTTTCGGCAGGTGGGCTGCCGGCCTGAGAGCTGGAGCTCAGCAGTCATTCTGAGCCATGAGGTAGCAGCCAAGCTCTGAGAATAACAGACCACATAGAAGGATCCTAGGTCCCTGATGACCTTAGGAAGCCTCCCTGGCACCCCTGCACTAACGCCTCCAGACTTCTATTGGAGGGAGAAATAACTTCCCATCTTGTTTAAGCCAATACTATTTCTGTCACTTGCAGTCAAAGCTAAAACTAATTGTACCAAGAAGACAGTACGTGGTTCATTTGGAAGAAATAACCAGTTCTAGAGACCTGCTCCATTAGGAAAGCTTATAGTTTAATTTGCGTAGAAGAAAGGATCTCGTCACCTTGGAAGAGGCGGTCTCTTGCCTACAGCTCAAGGCCAGGGTCTAGAACCTTAAAGAAAAATTTCAAAAGGGGAGCTCTGTTTTTATTGATTGAAAAATAAAAAGAAATGCCTTTTTGGGAAGGTCACTGCCCCAAAGGAGCTGACTAGGTAACGTTAACCTGTGTGTCGCACTTAGGATTGGGAAGGCGGGGAGGGGAGCCTTACAGCACATACATCCACAGCTGGGTGTGAAGTAGCATCTTTGTGTGGCCGGCAGGGGGGCAGGGATAAGAGCCCTTAGGAGTGGAAGGAGGAGGTGGGTGGAAGTAGTCCAGACAGTGAAGTCATACACGGCCCGTCGCATTATAGTCATTTACGCATTTACTCTAGTTTATCACACACGGCCCGTTGCATTACAGTCATTTGCGCATTTACTCTAGTTTATCAAGCAGCTATTAAGTTCGAGGCAACAGAGGACACAGTGACCAGACACAGACCCTGCCCGTATGCAGCTTATGAAGCCCGGTAGGGAAGGTAGGATGTAGCTTACCTTTGAACACGAGATACAGTGATACACACCTGGGCAGGGGCTGGATCAAGTGCCCTGGGTGTGCAGAGCATGAAGAGGTCCCTGCCAGGCGTGTTTCAGGGGAGCTTTGTTGGGAGTGGGCTTTGTCTGCGGTCTTGCAGGGTGGGTCAGGTTTGGACGTGCAGGCCCGGTGGGGACAGAGAGTGCCTTCTCCCGGGTCCGCCTTTCTCCAGACCACTGGTAAGATGTCCACTTCCTGGCAGTGTGATGACTAACCAGCCCCTCCCAAGGCTGTGGATACCGTAGCCGTTCGCTGCAGGCAGGAGTGTGTTCTGTATCAGATGCAGGTGGCTTGGGGATGTCGTTATGGTCCAAAGCTGAAAGAGGAAGGGCCAGGCCAGCCCTTGGTTTCTGAGGTAGATATACTTTGACTGCCATCTCAGCTCAGTTCCTCGAGCTCCTCAGGGCTGGAGGCTTGGATTGAGATGGCCCCGCCAGCTGTGGCCAGGCCTCAGAGGTGGGCCTTAGGAGAAGCCTAGGGAGGTGGTCGTGAGGGGGCCGGGAGCCGGGCCTCCCCCGAGCCCATCATTCCATCTCCAGGGCCCTAGAACCATGGTCTGGCGTAGGAGGCAGCTCCAAGCTCAGGGACGCGGGAAACACCAAAGCAGATAAGTGCCCGGGAGAGGCCGTAAGAGGGCCGGGTCCCCTGGCCCTGGAGGCCATAGGAACTGATGGTCAGGCTGTCGGGGACACTGGAGGCAAACCATGAGGAGGACCCCTGGCGCTCGGGGCTTCATGGTACATAGATGTGCTGGCCGCGGGAGGAGTGGCTTCCCATAGCTCCAGCGTTCTGTTCTGTTCTTTTTTCCTCTCTTCCCTTCTCTCCTCTCCTCTCCTTCCCTTTCCTTTCGAGGATGAATTAGCACAGACCCACGAGGATTCACCACCACCATGCCTAGGACGCACACCTCCACGCCCAGGGTCCGTGCTCAGACGTGACCATACCCAGGGGAGCAGGCGGTTTCGTCTTTGTCTTTAGTTTCATGAGTACCTGGAGGCAGAAGGGTTGAGGGAGGGGCGGTGATCAGTAAGGAAAGCAGAAATGCTTTTGCCTCCCTTCGCAAGAATAATGGGAGAAAAAAACTAGACCTCAAACGGTGAGGTGTTCGTTGCCCCGGAGTAGAGCGTGTCCGGGCGTGGGGAGTGAGGGCACATTTTACTGTTCGTCTTTGAGACCTTTGCCCGGAACCAGGAAGTTTGTTTGGCCCACTTTACCTGCCGGGGTCACTTTCTATCTACCTGGAGGCACAATCTGCCGTCTGTAATATCTGGGTCCGTTGCCGTGGAGACCGTGACGTTAGCACATCAGCCTTCTGGCTGGAGGAAGGGAACAGTCTGCCGAGACGGGGCCCCGTGTACAAATAAATACATTCCAGAGCAACAGGTGAGCCTCAGAGAAGCCAGGTCTCTGGTTTCCACTGAAATGTTTCTGACATTAAACAAACATCGGAGGAAACACAAGCATCTGTCTAGAAGCGAAGCCTGGAGCTCATGAATTCCAGGGCTGCGCCAGGGCCCCTGCATCTGATTTCCTGTGTGGGCTGAGACCACTGGCTCAACCTCTCTGTGTCTTGGTGAACTGGCTGTCTCTCCTTCCTGGCTTCCACCCTCAGCCCCGGCCTCTTGGTGAGCTTAGGGGGGCAGATGCAATTGGAAAGTAGAAGGAAGTGTTTCATTCCACGGTGGCACTAGGCAGAAGTGGGCAGGAGAGATGGTCACCCTGCCAGGGCTCATAACATCCTCTCTCCCAGCGAAATACCACCATGGGTTAACCCCTTCCCATCTGCAGTTATTTCACTATACTAACGTAGGGAAAAAGTCCACAGGACGCGGTACCTCTTAGGATGATCTGTGTCTTAAGGGCAATTTCAGCTCTTGTTGGGGAACCTGGCACGTGAAATAGTGCATCAAGCCCGTGCATTCGGCTTCACTGTGTGCTGGATACGTGGTTCAGTTCCTGAGCAACATACACTGTCTGAGCTTACTTGTAGCTAGCTTGAACGCGGGGACCCGTCATCTTCCGCAGAGCTCAAGTCACTGATAACGCGTCCTAAATTTCCAGCCTTCTTCTTGGTACAGACAGGCTGAAATACCAGCGTAAATAGTGTGGTTTACTTCGAAATTCAAATATACAACTAGCTTATGCTCATCTCTAAGTCATAACTGAGCACTAACATTGCTTTGCATATAAGAAGCAACTACTGAATGAATGAATTAGGGTTAACATTCATAATCTGGGTGCAGTGGTCCGTGTGTGTGTGTGTCCGTGTGTATACAGATGAATATTTAATCCTAACGTTTTAGAGCCAGAAGGGACTTTAGAATCATTTGTTCCAGCATCTTATTTTGCGCAGGGTGGGCCTGGGACTCAGATTGATGCAGTGACCTTCCCCAAGTTGCAGCTAAAAGCACAGTCAGACTAAACTCCGAGACCGTAGAGTCTTAGACCCGAAACCATAAGACTCCTAGAAGAAAACATAGGCAGTAAGCTCTTTGACATCAGTCTTAGCAGTATATTTCTTCAATTTGTCTTCTCAGGCAAGGGCAGCAAAAGCAAAAATAAAAATCTTCTGCACAGTGAAGGAAATCATTAACAACCTACTGAATGGGAGAAGGTATTTGCAAACAATATAACCAAAAAGGGGTTAATATCCAAAGTTATTTATAAGCACTCAACTCAATATCAAAAAAAAAATCGAATTACAAAACGGGCAGAGGATCTGAACAGACATTTTTCCAAAGAAGATATACAAATGGCAAAGAGACACATGAAAAGATGCTCAGGGAAATGCAAATCCAAACCGCATGAGATCCCACCTCCCACCCGTCAGAGTGCCTGTTACCAAGAAGACAAGAAATAACAAGTTTTGGTGAGGGTGCAGAGAAAAGGGAGCCCTCCTACACTGTCGGTGGGCGTGAATTGGTGCAGCCAGTGTGGAAATCAGTATGGAGGTTCCTCAAAAAATTAAAAATAGAACTGCTATATGATCCAGCAATTCCGTTTCTGAGTATTTATCCGAAGAAAATGAAAACACTAATTTGAAAAGATACACGCACCCCTATGTTCACTGCAGCGCTATTTACAATAGCCAAGACATGGACCAAAGATATGGACACCAAAGTGTCCATCCATAGGTGAATAAAGAAGATGTGGTATATGTTTATACAGTGGAATATTACTCAACCCCCAAAAAGAATGACATCTTGCCATTTGCGACAACATGCATGGACCTAGAGGGTATTGTGCTAAGTGAAATAAGTCAGAGAAAGACAAATACCATATGATTTCACTTATACAGGGAATCTTAAAAAAAAAAGAAGCCAAAGGAGCAAACACACACAAAAAGGCAGAAACAGACTCATAGATACGGAGAACAAATGGGTGATTGCCAGAGGGAAGGGAAGGGGGGATGGGCAAAGTAGGCAAAAGGGATTATGAGGTGCAAAGTCCCAGTTATAAAATTTAAATGTCACAGAGATGTAACGTACAGCATAGCAAATATAGCCAATAATATAGTAATAACTTTGTACGGAGACAGATGGTAACTAGACTTATCGTGGTGATCATTTTGGAATGTATAAAAATATTGAATTACTATGCGGTTCACCTGAAACTAATATAATACTGTACGTCAGTTATACTTCAATTGAAAAAAAAAAAAGGCCGTGGATTCCCAATCCATTGCTTTTTCTCTCATTTCCCTCCGCACTCCTATGCTGTACCCTCACCCCATCCTTCCTTCCCTCTTCCTCCTGATCCAGTGGGGAAAGGCCACTCAAGCTTCCTGAGGTCACGGGGACTGCACACATAGCTCTGTACTGCCCTTACTTGGAGCTGCACCCAGCAAGGCCCTCGGAAAGGGCTGGGAGGCCAGGCTGCCGGGTCTGGCTCTCTCCCTCTTCCCAACTTAGAAGATGGAGTCAGGAGTTTTGTGTTTGAGCTTCAGCTCAGGGATGTTCCAGCTGTGTAACCTTGACCAAATCATTTCAATTCCTGGGACTCGGCTTCCTCCTCTGCAAAAGAACAGTAATAGTTCCTGCCTTGTTTGTGTTCCCGGTTTGGGGGGATCAAGTGAGATAATATGTGTACGGAGACTAGGAAACGTGATACCTATATCAAGGCATAGTCATACGACAATAATCGTTACGATCATTTTCAGTGATTTCATACCTGAGAAGAGTGAGGTACCCAGTTAACTGTGCCCTACGGTGTTTCTAAAACATCTGTAGGACAGAGATGGGCACCAGCCACGCACAACTTTGGGTCTTGACTCCACCTACATTTACCAGGGCTTCTGTCCCTGGCCACACCTCCGCCTCCACCTCTCCCAGGTCACAGGCAAACCCGTGCTTCCGGCCATGATCCTAAAGGCTCCCCATAAAGACTGTCGTTCTTCGTTGCTGGAGAGAGTTGGACACTGGACCACACTCAGTGCCATCCGTCCCTTGACGTAGCCCCTTTCAGGCTAAGTACACAGAGGGTTTTATTTTTTTGCCATGTTGGAGTCAAGTCAACCCTGAGCACCAACCAGCCTTTATAGTCTGTACCTCTGAAAACCAAGACTGACGGCGTCTTCCTTTTTTGCTCTTCCTTGCAGCTCTGTAAGCCCAGCAGCTTACAGCCAGTGAGCCCCCTCCCACCCACAATGTTTGGGGTGGTTTGGGGTTACCTACGGGGAACCTCCCACCCCAGAAGGTCTTGCCCGGATCCCCCATCCTGAGCTTCCTGCCACCTCTGTGTGGAAGCCGGGCACCTTGTTTGTTTCCACCAGTGCCTTCTACCCATTTGTTAACAGGAGAGCTGGCTGTGAAATCAGCTAACCGGAGAACCACGGGGAGGGTGTGCACCCTGTGTTTGCCCCAGTCTCATCTTTAAAATGGGGCCGTCCCTGCTCTGAGGTTTCAGGGAGGTGCCGGGCATGGAAGCGGGCTTTGTAAGCAGTTACACAGATCGAAGGATGATTACTTGGATGTCATTGTTCTCCCTTCCTGTATGACACCTGCCTCCCCCCTCCCCCACCCCCGCCCTTAGGGCTTCCAGTGCACACCACGCTCACCCCCCTGACGCCTGGCCTGAGCCTGCACACACCTCACTTTCTGGAGTTGGTTTTGTCCCAGAGGGTCACTGTTTGCATTGTGCTGGGTACCGCGTGGCTCCTCAGTTTGGAAGTGGCGAGTTGGTGAATTCAGTTCTCCCATTTATCAGATGAAATAACTGAGGTCCAGAAAAAGTCAGGGGTGAAGGACGTCCGCCAGGTCTGTGGAGGAGTACTCCTTTATTACCCTGGAGTAGAAAATCTTCTTTCCCAGAGTTTTGCAGGAAAGGAATGCAGGGAAACAACCTCCTCTGGTGCTGATTTGCATGCAGTCGGTTGGGCTCAAGGGGCCCCAGGGGAGGAGAAGTCCTTTCGGGGAACCAGTGCAGGCTAATTATGCCCCGACTCCCTCTCCCTCCCGAATGCACAAGTGCTTGACAGCTGCTTCTTTGTACCCTTAAATATTTGAGCAGCCTGCGATCCTGGGATCCTGGCTGAGAGCTTGTCACTGCCGGCTCCCTCCACCCGGAAAGCGCCCAGGTCTTGCTGGGCTGCCCCTCATTCCTGTGATTAGATATGGTGCCTGTCAGGAGATAAAGAGGGGTCAGAGGCCCCAGGGGAAGAGGGAAGGAGGCGGCATCTTCTTTTCCCAGAAAACAATCCCCACGGTCTCTGAATGTTATTAAGAAGGTATTAATGGAGAATTCAAGTTCATTCCAGCACAGAGTGGGTTTGCCAAGTCCAGCCAAGGGGGTTTTGTGGGTCAAGGACTATGACCTCAACTGTCCATCACTGAAGTGTATGTATTGACCGAAGGCAGGTCATTCTGTCTTGACAGAAACAGCAGGAGAAGCTGACTCTGGAGAGAAGGAATAGAGAAGAGTGTGGGCTGCAGTTCGTAGACACACACACACTCGTAGAGACACACACACACACTCCTAGACACACACACACACACACACACACACACACACACACACACTCTCTTGTATTAATTGACAAGTCACCACTGCCCTCTACTGGCAAAGCTATCACCTTCTCCCAGTGTTAGAAACCGCCTGGAACCTTTGTTGCTTCCGAAAATAATTTGATGGCTTATTGCATGATTTTTCACACAACTTGCAAATAAACTGTATTTCATAGGTTTTAGACAGTGCGTTCATTCATTCATTCATTCCACAAGTAGTAACAGAAATGGGAAGGGCGTGTGTGTCCCTGCTCTCAAGGAAGTTATAATCTTCTATTTCTAAAAGGAGGAAAGGAATGCTGATTTAATGAATACAAGTCATTTCACCTTGTGCAGGTTTAGTACCCAAGGCACAAGCCCCCTGACCCGTGGAGCTCAGGTTCAGACCTGCCAGTTTTCACCTGCCATTAGGATACAGCTGGAGAAAGGAACTCTTTCTCACTGTCAGGGAACATCTGGACTGGAATAATTAATCTTGGAATCATGGGTCTGGAAGCTCATTCAAGACTCAGCCAAATCAGAGTGTGAGGTTCCTAAGTCCAGATGGAAACCCCTCCTAACAATTCTCAGAGTCTAACACCTCCTTCAGGTGTGGGAGCCTGTTTCTCCCACTTCGCCCTGCAGACCCCAGTGTGGCTTCAGATTCTTGGAAACCGTGATGAAGCGCTGCCTTTGCCTCTCCTCCTTCCTAAGATTTTCAAGCTCTTTGTAAATCCTGGGGTTTTCCTGGGCAACTTAAATAGGCATGGTTCCATCCAAAGCTTCTGATCCTGGCTTTGCTTTTTGTGCTTTTCTTTAATCAAATTAGGCAAAGTACGTATCCTTTTTCCCCCTAACATTTTTTTGGATTAGGTAATGCAATTCACATGGCCCAAAATCAAAACAATAAAAAAGCTTATGGTAAATTTCAGTTCACCGTGTCATCCACCTACCCTCCCGTCCCTCTTTCCTCTGTCCTCTGCCAGGAGAAACCATTGTTGTTAATTTCACGTGTAGCCTCTCCGTGTTTCTTTATGCAAATGCAAACACGTGTAAATATACATTATTGTTGCCCTTCCCCATTAGACAAAAAGGAAGCACCCTTTGTACACATTTTGAAACTTTTTTTTGTAGAACAGTGTACATTGGATAACTTTCCATATCAATATATTTTTAAAACTTCCTCATTCTTTTTATAGCTGTTAATGTTCCATTGTGTGAGAATATTGTGGTTTATATAACCAGTCTCCTGTTGATGGGAACGAGGGTTTTTTTAAAGAATAAGCACTTTTGAGCTCATCTCAGTACACTGTTTTTACTCCCTTCTTCTCCCCAGCCTTTTCACTATCTAATACGGTTTGAAATAGTGTTACTGAACCATTGGAGGCTTACTGCCTGGGGACTCACTTCTGAGTGCCAACTGCACACTAAGAGCTCTGCGAATGTCCCCAGGAGAGCAGACTGCGGGACCAAGCTCTCCATGGCCGTGGGCAGAACGCCACACCTTTGGACAAGGTCTGCTCGTACTTGGCACCTGGCTCGGTAAAGAGAACTTTTACTCCAGAACTCCGAGGAGAAGAATGATGGGACTTTCTGGGCGGGTGGATGGAGACAATGACCCTGGGATGCGCTACAAATCACCTGCAGGGAATTGAAACTGTATAGTCCTTGGATGGGACAGGAGCCCAGGCAGTGAAGGGGCTAAAGAAACGAGGATGGAATGGAACACCGTCAGACTTAAAAGAAATGTAAGAGACCCACTTGTCCTTTCCAAAGCTGCACCAGAGCATTCCAACGCGCTCCTGGTCCTGTCTACACAGTGTCAAGATGCGTGGGTGATTCCTTCCGTTCTGAGGAGTGAGGCAGTCCTATGGGTGGTTTGCAGCCCATGCGGCAGTCAGTGGTAGTCTGACTTTGAAACATGACCGAAAGAAGTCATGGCTTCACTGGTGTCGGGCCACAAACACGATCACAGAGTGTTTCAGTGTGTTTACTGCTGTGTAACAAACCACCCCAAGACTTATATCTTAAAACGACAATTCTGTGGGTCAGGAAGTTGGGCAGGACTCAGCCAGGCAGTTCCGGCCATGAGGAGTCATCTGGGGTCATTCATTGGCTGCATTCTGCTGGCACTGAGCTGGTGGGAAACCAAGATCTCAGTCCTGTGTCTGGGGCCTTGGGGGTCCTGCACGCGGCTTCTCCTCTGGCTGCCTTGGGCTCTCTGGCATTTTCCATCCCTGCTGGCTTACAAAGAGAGAGGCAGCAGGAGCTCCCAGTCCTCTGAAAATCAGGGCTTGGAAGTCCCAGGTTACTTTAGCCAAATTCTGTAGGTCAAAGCCAGTCACAGGCCAGCCCAGATCAAGAGGAAAGGAAAGAGACTTCATCTCCCCACCAGGGAGAAATGCCTACGAGCACAGGGTGGGGAGAGTTTTTGGGGGGCCGGTGTTGGAAATTGGCATCCACAAACAGTGGACAGAAAACTGCAGGTAGGAGGTGCCTGCAGAATTGGGGGACATTTTGAATAAGACCCAGGGGCTGTTGGTGTCTCTGTAACTTGGTTTCTCTTTGCATACTGGGGATTGGAAGTTTCAAAAAGCTTTTTCTCTCCACTGGAAAATCACTCGTCTCGATGGCCAAGCAAGGGCTGGGGAGCACCGAGCATGCTTGCCGTGGGCTGGAGAAAGGGAGGGCTCCTCTTTGGAGTTAAGGGTGGAGCCCTGCAGGCTTGGGGGCGTGTGTTCTTCCCGGGTGCACTGGCTTGCCTGTTTCTATGCCAAATTCAGGGGCTGCAGTTTGAGTCACCATTCTCCCCCTCACCCATAGCAGACATTTGGACCACTCTTCCTAGCAAACCTTGGAATTCTCGTTAACACACAACCTAGGTAGACAATGTAGGCAGATCAGAAGTGTAGCATGCCTTGAAATCTATACACTAATATAGGCTGTCCTCTCCGAAAGGCACTGAAGAGGCACTCACAATCCCCAAGTAAGAAAGAAAGTCTAGCTGCCGCTGGGGTGGGGAGAGGTCAGGGGGAGGGAGGAAGATGCCCTCCTGACAGGTGTTTCCCAGGTACCACAGGGGAACACACCTCCTGTGGTTTGTTGGGAACCGTGCTCAGGTGTCCTTGGAGGTGGAGTCATGGCACCAGCAGGAGAGGAAAGGGATGCACCAGGGGCAGGAGACCTTGGGCATGGCATGCTCTCCCCTGACTAGTGAGAGGGCTGGTCATTAACAGGGGAGCTGGAGAGATGTCTGGACACTCTGATGTGGCACTGGGGGCCCCGGGGCCTCCATGTCATCATCTGTGAAGTAAGGGAGCTTGTTTCTGTGCCCCCCGTTCCAGCTCCAACATGCTGTGCCCCCCGTTCCAGCTCCAACATGCTGTGCCCCCCGTTCCAGCTCCAACATGCTGTGCCCCCCGTTCCAGCTCCAACATGCTGTGGTCCCCGTTCCAGCTCCAACATGCTGTGGTCCCCGTTCCAGCTCCAACATGCTGTGCCCCCGTTCCAGCTCCAACATGCTCTGCCCCCCGTTCCAGCTCCAACATGCTGTGCCCCCCGTTCCAGCTCCAACATGCTGTGGTCCCCGTTCCAGCTCCAACATGCTGTGCCCCCCGTTCCAGCTCCAACATGCTGTGGTCCTAGAGCTATGTGCCCCGTTCCAGCTCCAACATGCTGTGCCCCCCGTTCCAGCTCCAACATGCTGTGCCCCCCGTTCCAGCTCCAACATGCTGTGCCCCCCGTTCCAGCTCCAACATGCTGTGCCCCCGTTCCAGCTCCAACATGCTGTGCCCCCGTTCCAGCTCCAACATGCTGTGGTCCTAGAACTATGCCCCCTGTTCCAGCTCTAACATGCTGTGGTCCTAGAGCTATGTGCCCCGTTCCAGCTCCAACATGCTGTGGTCCTAGAACTATGCCCCCTGTTCCAGCTCTAACATGCTGTGGTCCTAGAGCTATGTGCCCCGTTCCAGCTCCAACATGCTGTGGTCCTAGAACTATGTGCCCCGTTCCAGCTCCAACATGCTGTGGTCCTAGAGCTAGCTGAACCGTGGAGGTCTTTCTTATAGCAAGAGATGAGCGACTTTTCAAAGCAGATGAAGGGGGTGTGATCCCTGACCTTCTTGCTTCAGACGCAGTGAAACAGATAAGGAAGGACGTTTGGCCAACGCTGTACTTGGGCCGCAGCTAAGGGGCAGACTTAGAATCAGAGACTTCTCCGCGTGGCAGAATGGCTTAGAGATTTTTTTTTTAAATTTGCCTTTTAGGACAAGAGTCAGAGGGAGGGCAGGAGATGATGGGCGTCAGCCCTCTGCCTGGGATCCAGGCGTCCGTACTCTGACCACTGGCTTGCATCACCAGCGCCAGCCAGAGGCTGACTCTTCTGGCTAAAACAGCCCCTTTCCCAACTGGGGTCTGGCTGGGGTCTGGGAATGCCCATTAAAAGCCAGTTCCACCCACTCAACCTCTTCCTCTTGTCCCTCTTTTCCCTTTCTCGACCTGGTGTTCTCGCCTTTGCCAAAAAGGCTTAAACCTTGTCAGCTTCTCAGCGATGAGAAATCCCACGCCCCCTCCAGCTCCCCCAGCCTGATCAGGCTTCGGGAAGAAGTTGCGGAATCCTGAGATGCGTCCATCAGAACTTCCCAACCCCTGAGAAAGTGGAAAACACGAGTCGAAGTGGCATCTTGAACAGATCCAGATGGAGCAGAACCCTCTGAACGGACTAGACCATGCAGGAGGGAGACAGAAAAGAGACAAAGCAAAAGGCAAAGGGAGGGTAGCAGGAGAGAGGCCTGATAGATGGGGCCTCTCCCTCCTCGGCAGCTGGGCCTCTGCTGAGAGCGCGGCTGAGTGAGGGTCGCTCTGAGCAGGGGCCCGGGGCCCCATGTTCTCTGAGAACGCAGGGGAGATTCAGTGGGGCGGGAAGATGCCGGGCCAGGCGCTGGGGAGCCTGTGAGGGCCATGACATCCAAGCCGTCTCCAAGGCCTGCTGGGGCAGGCCAGGCATCCCCACGCGGTCTGGGGCCGCACAGCAGCCTGGGCCCCAGCCCCAGCCGTGGGGCCCTGCTCCGAATTTCACACCATGTCTAATCCAATCAGCGGCAGATTGCAAGCTCTCTGCCTACCTCCCAGATCGAGCATTCTTGGCCGGCTCGGCCCAGCCCGGCTGGCTGCCCTGCTCATCCATGTAGGCCGTACTGTGGCCCCCTCTGGCCCCTACCTCCCCTTCTGGGCCCACAGAGTTAATCCTGTTTGCCTGGTCTGTCAATTTAAACAGCTTTAAGTATGCCTCCCCAGGTCTGGGTGGCAGAACCCTGATGCTTAAAAACAGAGGCCTCGCCTCGAAGCAGGCCGGCGGGGACACAGGCCACAAGGGTGTCATTCAGAGACATAAAACCCACCCCTTGTTCAAAACAAAAAAAAAGCAAGCCAAGTGAATCACACACACATAAAGAAAAAAAACCCTCACCACCCCACAAAACCGAGTGCCCTGTACCGCGTGCAAAAACAGCTCCAAAGCGGGGCGACGTGGGGCTGCAGCCAGCAGGACCCCGGCTGGGTGTGAAGCTCAGGCTTCTCCAGTAGGAACAGCGATGGAGGGACCCATCGCCTGGAGGACCGCACCCACCCGGCTCGGGGTAGATGGCTGGGATGATTTTGGAGCCGAGCCCGCTGCCCTCGGGAGCTCAGGGAAGGGTGTGGTGTAGGAATCTGGCTCTGGGTCGAGGCTCCTTCCCCAAGACTGAGCCCTAGCCCAGCGCTTCTCAAACTTTTACGGACAAATGAGTCACTGGGAGATCTTGATAAAATTGCAGAGGCGAAATCAGTAGGTGTGGGGTGGGACCCGAGATTCTGCATTTCTCCTTGGCTCCCAGGGGAAGCAGATGCTCCTGGGCCCTGGACCACAATCTGAGGAGCCAGGGTTTAGACGGAGCCTAGTGTCCTCAGCCTTGGACTTGGCTGCCTAGGTTTTGACTTCAATCCCTCCTCCTCCAGCGCACTGCTGCTCTGTTCCTTCTCCGCAAGAGATAAGACAGGAGGGGCTGGTCTTGTGTTAGAGCAGGTGACATCTAACCCAGATCTCAAAAAGGTGTCATTCCCTGTCTGTGCCATGGTCATGGAGCTGCCTGTCGCCGGAGTGTGAAAGCAGGAGCTGATTCAGGGGAGGCCCGCAGCCAGGGGTCTATCTGCAGAGGAGGACGGAAAGCCTTAGCTGGAGGGGGGTGCGAGAGATGACCCTTAAGGGGGCTTTTTCAGCCCAAGATTCTCTTATCACTCCTGACCTTGGCTTTGATAAGGGAAAGCATCCATCCTCCCTCCACCTCCCTCCATCGCGTAGGGAGTGACCCAGGGTGCCGGCTAGAAACTGATATCTGTGGAGGGCTCGTGCTCCAAGCAGATCAGCGGGGGCCTTGGGAGATGCGGGAAGGCTGTTTGCACTCGGTTTTGCAAGTTCTGTTTTGACTTCTAGAGAGAGGGGGCAGGCCCGCTGTCCCACGACTGCTAGAAACAGAGCCTTCTAGCGACAGGGGCACTCAGCTGGCCTGTTGGCATCCTCCCCCTGTCCACACCTCCCCAAACTCCACCTGTCACCCCGCATCAGTGTCTCCGAAGAAGGGACAAGGCTGGTCCAGTCCAATCTGCTCAGAGTTCCTCTCCACTTGGAGTCCGTGTTGCCCAGGCCTGACCCAGACCAGGAGCACAACACGCAAAGCTGGGGAGAAAGAGCAGGACAGGTCCAAGGAAGCGCCAAGTGGCCGGTGCTCCAGGGACCTCTTGGGACAGTAAGGGGGGGGAGGGGGAGGGGAGGTGACCGCAAGCACAGTGGGTGGGGCTCAAGGCAGCAGCCACACTGGGGCACCCCCTGAAGCCACCGGCAGCGAGTGGAGGCGGGTCAGGTGGGGCGAGGCTTTGGTGGAAGTGGCAGGGAGGCTGATGGGAGTGAATGTCTTTATGAAAGGTAGAGTCCAAACCAAAGCCACATGAAAGAGGAGGCAGAAAATGCAGCTCCCAGCACTCAGCCGAGACCTTTACCTGGACCTTCACCTCAGTCACACACGATTGTCCCCTGGAGGCAAGCAGAGTGCCAAGCGGGCAGATTGAGGTGGCCCTCGCCCTCAGAGCTGGGCAGGAATGCCTCACTTGCCTTACCTTAGTCCCAGCCCTGCTCTCCAGTCCTGAGTTGGTTTTCAGAGAAAAGAAAGACATGCAGATCTAGAGAGATTTTTTTTTTTTGGTTTAAGTCCCATGATAAATAAGGTCCAAAATGCTGCTCCATTTTGCCGGAAGCAGAAGTCCCACCTTATTTTTCTAGCCCTTGGTGTCTTCATTTGTAAAATAAGATGGTTGGATTAGAAGGGTTTACACATTTCTGTTATAGAACTGTTAGCCTCTCGATCATTAGTTCTTCAGCTAAATCACTAACCAGCAGAACTCCAGGACACCTCTTTCCTATCCCTGACTTACACCCATACTCTTTTGTTAATGAGGGGGAGGTTCCTCAATAATCCTAGATCTCTGCACAGGGGATCTAGTCAGAAAAGGTCATGCCTGAGTAGGATGTGTGATCCACCTGTGATCTAGATGCTGCTGACTCAAGGGTAGGCTTCCTTACCCCTTTCTGTTTCCCTCCCTCCCTCGCTCCCTCCCTCCCTCCCTCCCTCCCTCCCTTCCCTCCCTCCCTCCTTCCCTTCCTTTCTTCCTTCCTTTCTTCCTTCCTTCCAACACACATTGAGAGCCTGCGCTGTGCAACACTTAGTGAAGAGGTCTCCCTGTTCCCCCCGGGGAAACAGCTGCCTGTTGTATAACTTACAACGTGCAAGAAGTGACCTAAAGATACCCTTTGTGAACCTTGGCCCACCTGGCACCGCGGGCAGTGAATAGACACTCCATCTCCTGGGCGTCACCTGCCTTAGTCTTAACCTCCCTGCGATAAAGGGGGGAAAGGGCAGCAAAACAACTGCAGGGCAAGTCCAGTGTTAATTTCTGACTCTACTGAAGACTGTTTTGCTGTTTCGGTCTCTAGAAAATTCTGGTGGGAAACTCCCCAGTGAGAAGACATTGCCTTTGTTTTTCTTCTTTAAGAAAGGAACCTGTTTCGATGATTAGAACTTCATCTTGCTCATTTTGAAATGCCGTTTCCTTTGGGGACCTGGGGGTGTGATGTCACTCTCACCAAGGTGTCCTGCATCCTCTTTGCGCCAGAATGATGTCTGAGCCACAATGGTTGTTCATACCTTTTCGAGGATGGATGGGGAAAAGGGATGCGTCCTCCTGGCTAATTATGGGCCACTTTTAAACGTTTATGGGTTTGTGTGTACATATGTGAATGTGTGTGTGTGTGTGTGTCTCAGCATATATATCCCCTTCCTCGTGGCATCCCACCCCCATTGTGTGCAGTTTGGGGGAGACCATCCTTTGTGCGCCCCTAGCTAAGTGGTGGTACGTGAATTTAACTAAGCCAATCAGACTCTCTTTGCCAGTCCTTGAGGTCTTGAGCCGAGAGCTGGAAGGATGAACCAACACCATCGCCACAAAGGCCGGAGGGTGTTAATTCCCAGGCCAGTAGCCGGATGAGGACTCCAGAAGCTGTGGTGATGCTAGCCCTGGTTTCTCCTCTGCGTCCACACCTAGTTCTGCAGGTTCCTATGCTTTTGGTCCCATCAGTAGATGAAGGGATCCTGCCTTGGTTTCCGTGGCCTGCCACTGAGGAACCCAGGGTGAAACAAGCAGCCACCTCCTGTGTGTGGTACCCAAGTGATGAAAATCTCCCCTCCCTCCTCCAAACTCACAGTGAAAGCACACTGTGGTGTGTGCGGTGACAAACTGCCCCGAATCCACCTTCCGGATGAAGCGCTCATTCTCCCAGATGCTGGAAGTGTAGTGCACTGGTGCATCTCTGGGAATTGCCCTCTGCTGAAGACAGCCACCTGACCCAGGGTCATGTACTCCAAAGGGGCAGCCCACATCCGATGACAGGTGGATGGGGGTATATGGAGGCCTGGCCCCCTTTCCTCAGGGCAGGACAACTCTTAGAAGGCATCTCAGTTATTCTCCAGAATTCCCCGTGGGAGCATCTGGGGCTGTTGGGACTGTCCTACTTCCCCATAAGTATTTTTCCCACAGTCACTCCCCTGTCAACCTCCGTCTCCGGGTGCCTGTTGAAGAACTGACTTAAGACACTCGCCCAAAGCACTGATCTTTCTTTCTTTGGTTTCAAAGTAAGGGTGTTATAGACCCCCCAAGTCTGAGCAGTGCAGCTCTAACAGGACTGTAGCAGAAGTGCCCCAGGCACACCTAAATTTTTTAAGCAGTGTAATTGCAGCCGGTGGCTAAGGTCATCCCTCTTCCCCTCGGGGCTGAGTGTCATACCCTGATTTATAGAAAATAGTCTGACCTCAGTAGAGGCAAAGGAAAGGAGCAGATTCCCTTGACTGAAGTTAAGAGGCAGGAGGGTGAGTAGAAAGAGATGAGGCTGGGAAAAGAAACGGGGCATGCCAAGTTGTGGTTCCCCCAAATCATAAATACTATAGATTATCTAACTAAAGGGATGCATTCATGGGATTACCCAGGTTCTTCCTGGTTCCTTCCTCGCCATCCTGCTATGAATTAATACAGAAATACATGGACACGGTGATAAGCAAGTCTCCCATCAGGGACCGTGTCATGTTCAGATCAGCCCACATCAGATGTTTAACAGAAGGCAGAAAGTTCAAATTGAAACCAACCCTCTCGGTTTCTTTAGAGTTTCTTTCACAGAAAGAGAAAATAAGTGTGAGAATATCTGTAAATCATCGTTTTACCCGTTCCCTTCCCCCATACCTGCCCCTGCTATAGACCCTCAAACGTTGACCAAATACAGTAGCAGAGATGACAAAAGTCATGCTGCCAGTTTGCAACTTAAAGGTCATGGCTGCTAATAACTCAGAGGAAACCTAAAGTTCAACCCGTCGGCTGCCCTCTTTTGTCAGATGAGAAGACTGAGGTCAGAGATGTAACCGGGTTGTTGAAGGTCACGGGGCTGATGTTCGTGGCTCCTTCACCAGAATCACCACCCTCTTTGTCACACTGGGATATTGACCGTGACCCAAAAGGTTGAGGGTCACGAAGCAAGCCTTGGAGACGCCCGTGCGTTCTTCCTAGCAGTCTCTGTGCCCTTGGGGGAGTTACCACCTCAAAGGACAATGACGCCTGCTGCGGGTCTATGGGCCTCAACATTTCCCTACAGTCGAAGATAACTTTAAAAAGTTCTTGAATTTTCTACAAAAATGTCATTCTTTATGAAAGTCTTAACACCCATTGAAATCATTCCCTAATGTCTGCTTGTGCCAATTAGATCAAAGCTCAAAAATGATATAACACACAGAAAAACGTTAAGTATATCTGTAGTTAACGTCACATTTAAAACATTTTTTATTGGAATGCAGTTGATTTACAGTGTTTGTTAGTTTCAGTTTTTACAGCAAAGTGAATGTTACACATCTATATGTATCCACTCTTTCTCAGATTCTTTTCCCATATAGGTCATTACAGAGCACAGTGTACAGTTTTCACTAAGTGGGGCGTTCGGATTTATTTTTAACAGCTACGAACTAGCTTTTCTCTGTTCTGTTGTGGTTGGTTATCAGGGATAATGAGTCTTTACCTCTTTTAACCCTCTGCTCTGTAGTTTGCTGCCACAAGAAACTTCTCTTAATGTTCGACAGAAAAACACATCCTGCTTATCTCGCTGGGTTTAGCACTCAGCTGACCCCTATTCTCTACAGTGAATGAAATTACGTCATTCCTTTGTGATGGTTTTTCTCTAGAGACATTTCAGCTTCATTGTACAACCGGTTAACTTCCCTTAACTTACTGCTAAAGGTTGTTTACATTCTTTTATTTAATTGAAACATAGTTGACAATATGATGCTAGTTTCAGGTGTACTATAGTGACTGGACATTTGCCTACATTATGAAATGATCACCATGATGCATGTAGTAACCATCCGCCCCCATAGAAAGTATTACAATATTATCGAGCGTATTCTTTATGTGCTATATAACATCCCTGTGCCTCGTGTATTTTCTCTCTAGAGGTCTGTACCTCTTCACCTTCTTTGCCCTCCCATTTCCCCCTTCCGTCTGGCAACTACTGATGTTTCTCTGTGTCTATGAGACTGTTTTCATTTTGTTTTTTTGTTTGTTTTGTTTTTTAGATTTCACAGGTAAGTGAGATCATACTGTATTTGTCTTTCTCAGATTCATCCACATTGTCACAAATGGTAAGAGTTCATTTTTGTATGGCTGAGTAGTATTTCCTTTACACACACACACACACACACACATACACACACACACACACACACACCTTCTTTATCCACTCATCTATCAATGGACACTTAAGTTGCTTCTGTATCTTGGCTACCGTATCTAATGCTGCAGTGAACATTTGTGTGGATATATCTTTTCAAATATGTGTTTTCATTTTCTTTGGATAAATACCCAGAAATGAAATTGCTGGATCATATGGCAGTTTTATTTTTAATTTTTGGAGGAACCTCCATAGTGTTTTCCATAGCGGCTGTTCCAATTTACAATACTACCAACGACGCACGAGGAGCCCCTTTTCTCCAGCCAAAGATTGTTTCAAAACAAACAAGCAAACCAGCTTCCTTAGAAGAGCATAGCAGACGTTAGCCAGCTTCACTAGTCACTAAATGACAGTGTACGAGCATGTAAGCTTTAAAGAAATGCAAGAGTTGTGACATTTCTCACTAATAATCATGGGCAATCTTTTAAATGCTTTATATCTTTTAATTAACTAATCTTTAGGAAAGCCCTAGTAGGTAAATATTTTTCTTATGCCCAATTTATAGGTCAAGAAACTGAAACAGCCAAGTTAAGCATCTTGTCCAAGGTTCCTCTGGCTAGTGGTGGGGCTCAGATTTGCGCCCAGGAGGTCTGACTCTGAGTGTCACCCAGGACACTCTTCCCTCTCCAATACTTACTGTAATCTCACTTCAGAACCTTCTTTGGAGAGGCTGAGTCCTTTCCCCCCAGACTATTAGAAACCTCACGTCCACATAGCAGAGTGGCAGTTCACCAAGTCATCAAGTCATTTGTTATAAATAATAAGAGACCCAAGAACGCTTCGACGGCATGGGAATTTTCTCTTTGGAAATGACCTTACGTTATTACTGCTGGAGACAGAACTCTAGCCCAAGGGTCAGCAAGCTTGCTCGGTAAAGGGCCAGAGAGCAAACACTCTGGGCTTTGTGGGCCATGTGGCCTCTGTCGCAAGTACTCACTGCAGCCACCTTAGGGCCAAAGCACCCATGGACCATGGGGAAACCAAGGGCAGGGCTGTGTCCCAATAAAGCTTTACCTGTGGACGCTGAGATCTGAATTTCATCCAATTTCCACATGCCCCCACATACAATTCCTCTTTTGATTTTTACAAAACCAAGTAAAAAGCTGGCGGGTCCTGTAAAACCAGGCCTTGGACCACGTTGGCCCGGGGACCGCCAGTTTGCAAACCTCACTCTAGCTGCCCCTTCCACCTCCCCGGGAGCTCCCGGAGGGGAGAGCATATCAGAGTCAGCTTGGAACATTACAGACGTCCAGTGGAAGTTTTCTGGATGGAAATGAACTGAACTTGGAAAGGAGGCGGGGGGTTGTTTTCAGAAAGCCCTTCCGGCCTCACGCTCAGAGAGGAACTAAACTCAAACAGTGGGGGACAGCCCTGCATGCCGCCGCCCTGGCTTTTCGGAATAGATTTGTTCGCTTTTGATTGCGCTGGTTCCCGGCTGATGCGGGTCTCCCCCGTGAGCTCGCTCGCTCTCCCTCTCTCTGTAGGGCAGGTTTCAGGCTTCAATCTGTAGATAGAGACCAAGGAGGGAAGAAGACAGGCTAACAGGCTGCTCTGCTGCGCTCCCTGCCAATCAGCGCCCCCAGCACCGCAAGCCAAGGGGACCGTCCAGGGGAGTTCGTGCTCGTTCATTTGGCTGTGTGGCACAGCAGAGCGCTTCTTCCTGATTTCTGCTCCTGATAGCACAGCGGCACCCAGATCAAAGGACGGAGTGCTCCAAAGCACGCTGGGAACTTCTGCCTATTTGGGAAGTGTGGGAATCTAGCAGGTTTGCAGCTCAGTGAAGAGTACAGGGCACCTCGCTGAAGGTCTCTGCAGATGCAGGAATTAGAGACCCCCGGGATGCTGGGGCTTTTTAAGATCAGGGGAAATCCCAACTATCCTGAGATAGAGACAGACTGTGACCTCGGAAGGCTTCTCCCGGTGGGGAGACTTGGTTACTAGAAACAAAACCTCATCCGCATCTGCAGGAAGTGACAGGTGAGTCTGAAGACTCTACAGCCGGTCAGGTTAGCTGGGTGCAAGGCTGCTTTCTGGCTGCTTGGAGGGTTGGGGGCTTTCCTGTGGGCGCCCCTCTCCTGTGTGTCTGCAGTGCCTGGAGATTGGTTCTTGGCAGGGCAGAGTGAGAAAAATGGCGTTTTTAGTTCAGGTGGGATATTTTCCAGCCCGAGCGTGAGAGTCTTCCCCACACCCATCTTCCCCAACAGCACCGGCTCTGAACAATGAACCCCAAAAGGCAGCTTACACAGGTACCCTCCCCTCTGCTCTTCAGGTGTACGTCTCCAAGCGCTCAGCAGGTGACGGAGGGGACTTCCCCAGAGGTGTCATCACGTGCTTCTCTCTTTGGGGGATGCACTGCTCGTGTCTTTGCTTTTTCACTGAAATAATTGGCACTCTGTTTTGCTTTTTCCTCCCACTGTTACTGCATTTTTTCAGTCCTAGTTTGTCCCTGCCTATGACCCTAGTCTGGAGACTTGAAGGAATCCCCAAGTTTTTCCCCAGAACTGCCTGAAATTCTACTATTAGTGACTCACTTATTTGGGTGAAGCATTGACCCTTTACTGTAATTCTTAAAAGTCAAAACAAACACAAACAAAAACCCAACAAGCAACCATGGATATGACTGAAAGGGCGGCGCTTCAAACTTTGAGCTCTTATTCATTTATAATCTAAATTTTCTACTGAATAAGAGGGATGACCCATCATGGACACAGTGACAATTGTGGGAAAGGCGCAGGGTTCTTCCTGATATGTTATAAAAAAAAGCCCACGAGACCCCATGTGGCTTGCTCCTGCCAACCCGCCTTCAGCCTGCATCCTGCCCCCATCTTTCCTGTGCCGTGACATCATTATTTCTCTTCCTCAGACACGTGAAGCTCATTCCCACCTCAGGGCGTTTGCAGATGGTGTTCCCTCTGCCCAGAAGTTTGCATGGCTACTTCCTTCTTGTCATTTGCTTTTACACTTAAATACCACTTCCTGCTACATAATCTAAAGTTGCCCACAGATACTCTATCATGTTGCCTTAGATTGTTTTTATAGTAGTTGTTACTCTCTGAAACTATCTTGGCTTTTTTTTTTTTTTTTTTTTTTGGCCATGACGCGCAGCTTGCGTGTTCTTAGTTCCCCGACCAGGGATCGAACCCGGACCCTCAGCAGTGAAAGCACCAAGTCCTAACCACTGGTCAGCCAGGGAATTCCCTATCTTGGCTTTTTATTGTGTTTCTTTCTGTGGATTCTCAGTAGACTGTAAGCCCCATGGGAGAAGGAACCTTCTCCACTTTACTTAATAAATGAATAAAAGAATGAGAGTCAGATCTTCCAGCAAGGACTAAAAGCAAAGAAACAGGAAGTTTAAGCAGAAGCTTCAGGAGAGCAAGGACTGTGACCTGGGGGGTCATGGACAGGTGACCCCTCCAATGCTGGGAGCCCCCCCAGGGTGACTTTCTTTAGGAGACACAGTGGGAGCCTTGATTCAATAAATAACATCCCTCCGTCCCATCCTGATTCAGAGCCATCAGGGGAATAAGGCAAAGGAGGAAGCGATGGGAGCTGAACTGTCCTTTTCATTATTGACAAATTGGAGAAAGTGATTTATGTCTACGGGCGAGAGGACTTCACTCTATGAAACACCAGCTTTGGGCAGACTGCCCACTCAGCCGCAGCAGGGCTGTGCCACCTTCTCTGGGGCCGGGCCTCTGGTAAAGCTGAGAGCACAGAGTAGCGGGCAGGACGCTGGCTTGTGTGGGCAGCCGGCTTCCAAAAGAAGAAGAGAGGAAAGGGCTGCCCAGCTTCTCCTTCCAAATTTGCCAGTGAAATACACCCTCCACCTCCCTGGGACAGAGTGGGTGTGGGGAGGTGGAGAGGCGGGGTGTCAGGGAGGCCAGTGACAGCTCCAGGTGGAAGGAAGCGTCAGAGCGGGAAGATGCTCTCCTCCAACCACGGCTCATCTCAGAGGCGGGAATGGATGGACCGGGGTAGTGGGTCCCTAAAGGGCAGAACATCTGAGGACCTCGACTACCTGGCTGCACCTGGCCCCGGCCCCTCCTCTGTCTAACCTTGGTCATTTCACTCATGCTTTATTTATTCATTTGCAGACTTGTTCCACAGACATAGAGGCTACGCAGGGCTAGAGATGAGCAGAACTTATTGCTTTCCTGGGTGGTCCCAGACTAGCCCTGGCCAGGCCACTCCCACTTCTCTGGCTTCTCCCCCAGCATCCTCTCTACCCCAGGGTTCCAGCCACTCGGCTTCCTTGGGTCCCATGTGTGTGATGCTCTCTACTCAAGCCCTGTGCTCTTGCTGTCCCCTCTGCTGGAGGTCTCCTCCCCCGTTCTGTGGCTATTTGGTGACCCGGTTTCCAGAGAAATCAGCTCACTCATTGCTTCCTCTGAGAAAACCTTCCCCACCTACCGTGATTCTCTCCCTTAAGTGCTCATATCATACCATCTGTCTCCGTCCTTCAGAATACTTGTCACCAATGGAATTTTGCATTTAGTTGTGTGATTCTGTTATTTATGTTTAAAAACCTTTTCTATGGAAAATTTCACACATATACAGAAGTAGAGAGGATAGTAAAAATAACTCCGTGTATCCACCACCCAGTTTTAACAATTATTAACTCAGGACCAATCTTACAGATTCTTTTGTTGCTTATTCATTCTCTTCGACAGAATTTAAGCTCCAGGAAGGTAAAGAGAGTGTTTGTTTTTCTTACCACTGAATCCCTAGTGCCTAGTGCAGCATCTTGCTCATGTAAAGCCCATGTTTTTGAATGAATACTGGGGTTGAAAGGATGAATGAGATGTATTATCATTATGTAAAAGCACAGCCCAAGTTGCTATGAGAGTGCAGAGCGGCGGCATCTCGCCTCAACGGAAGAGTTCTCACGTGTCCACTGTCCCATCTTGGCTCTGATACTGAAGCTTTGCGGGGCAGAGGGCAGCGTGTGCAGGATGGAGAAGACGGGAGATGGGATTGGGGGCGGCGGGTAGGGTCCACTAAACCCAGGAGAGGGCAACACAGACCTGCTTGGCATCGTGGCTAGCAGCGGTCCAGTCCACCAGTCTTGCTAAATGGGTTGTTGTCTCTACACCAGAACTGATGCTTTGGCACTGATGGCTTCAAATAGTAATTCCCGAGATGCGCTACTCTGGAGGGCAGCTTCTTGATGAAAAAGGATCATTGGTCTGGTAGGGTTGGGAATGCTACTTACTCTGCCCTCTTCTTGGCTATTCCCTCTTGTAGTTTTTAAAGGTTTTAATTTGGTCTAAGACAGATCGTTCCAAATTTAATTATCCAGGACCCCATTAATTATCAAGGACCTTCATTAATGCATGAAGAACCAGTGTCTGCAGAATACACTTTGGGACACATTATAAACACATTTTCTCCATGACTTGCCATTTCCAAAAGAAGAAAAATTGTAAGCTTGCTCCTTTTCTTATTTTAACCTTTTCCTCTTTTTAGTATATAATTAACACATGGCTAATAGAGAAGAAACAGAAAATAAAATAAAGGAGAAATAACATCATATATTACATAAATAAATAACTGTTTATTTTAATGATTCCATGCATAGAAATAACACCCTATTTTTGCTGCATGTTTCTGCATTAAAAGATGCATAATTACTACACATATTTCTCAAAAGATATTTTATTTATTTATTTATTTTATTGAACTATAGTGGATTTACAATGTTGTATTAGTTTCGGGTGTACAGCACAGTGATTCAGTTACACATATACATATATCTATTCTTTTTCAGACTGTTTTCCCATATCGGTTATTTCAGAATACTGAGCAGAGTTCCCTGTGCTATACAGTAGGTCCTTGTTGGTTGTCTATTTTATATATAGTAGTGTGTGTATGTTAATCCCAACCTCCTAATTTATCCCTCTCTACTTTTAAAAAGTAATCACTGGCACTGATTTCCAGGAACAATGACAGAACAGTTTTAAAGGAGAATGCGCCCCTGACAACTTAAGTGCGGGGTTCTTCTTGGCGAATTCCAAAGTGCTTTTTTTTACCTTTTGTTCATTTGTTTTATCGTGAGTGAATTCCAGTTGCTTTCCTCTGTTTACCTGACATCCCCCCCAGGCTAGAGTTAGTCCAACTAAACAGACAGATTTCTAGTTCAAATACAGGTAGGACACGAAACTTTTACTCACGGCCCGGTGCAGGGAAAGAATGAAAATTGCCTGCCTTCTTGATATCAAATGACTGAAAGAGTTCCTCAGCAGAAACTTTTATAGGTGGAGAGGTGGGGGGCTCTCCTTTAACTATGGTCCCACCTGCTCGAGACCAAGAGACTTGGAAATGAGCTTGAGTTACTCCCCAGTTATGTGCCTTTGGAGTCCTACTAAAACGTAGTTTTCAACTTCTGTGGGCTGCTTTCTCTTGGAAGCTGGGTCACCCAGCATTTTTGAGTTTTCAGTGCTTGCCATTTTCTTCCTACTCTTCTCTGAAAATACTTCGTAGCATAGGTCTGTTGGCATTTGAAGTTAAAGTGATTTGGAGAATTTTGAAAGGAATTATCCTGACACCCTTTGAATGGACTGGAAACCTATTTTGAGAGCTTGAAGGTTAGCTGGGGGCATCTTTCTCTTAGACTTTGCGCGGAGGTCCTTGATCACTGGTCTCCCTGCAGTGATGTCAGGCATCTCTGCCCTTGTGTGTTCTCATGGTAGGCAGGGTGGACTTCCCTGTCCTGGACCTTGATCTTGGCCATATGACTGTCTTTGGTCAACAGGTTGTAGCACGAGCAAAGGCTGGAATGTGCTTTAGCGATGGGGCTGGTCCTCTGTGTGCCTTTCTTTGCCCTGAGATGCATTTACCCTGGGAAACCACTGGCCCAAGGAGGAAGAGAGACACGTGGAGCCGACCAGAAACCAAGCCAAGCCCAGCTGAGCCGCAGAGGCGAGAGCAAGAAGTAGATGCTTAGAGCTGTACACTGTTGAATTTCAGGGGATTCTCCCCACCCCACCCACCCCCGGCATTATTGTGATATAGCTGCTCGGTACATGTAGGCGAGATCTGCATGTGAAAAGCAGAAATGGGGCGCCTGATGGAAAAGCCAGTGAATAAGCATCAAATAGTAAACATTTAGGAATCTAGTATAGTGGTAACACTAAGACTTGAATTTTTCTGGGACCCAATTGCAAATATGTGGCCCTGTTTCCCTCTAAGGAACATTCTCATCAAGGTGTAAGTGATTCAGAAAATACTACTGTGTGTCCAGCACTGGGCTTCATGGAGGACGTTACAGAGACACAGAACAGAATAAAGGCACTTTGGTGTGCATAAAAGAGCCTAGACTTTGAAGTCTGAAAGATGTGATTTTTAACTTACACCTTTTTTGGGCTACTTAGTAGCCATAGGACCCATGGCAAGTGACTTAACATCTCTGAGATGTAGTGCCTCATGTGAACAGAGTGGCCTTTAATCTTTCCCTGCCTTGTGGGATGTAAGCATCTAGCACAAAGTCGATGCATAGGAGGCACCCAGAAACATAGTTACTCTAATAGTAATTGTCGTTAATCTAGTATCTCAAGGAGCTAAGTGTCATTTACATGTAGACTTATCTCACAGAAGCATGAGTAAGGATGCCAAACAGAATATGGAAGATGCCCTCTGAGCACAGATGTTGGCTGGCTTGGAGGGATCCACGTAGGAGTCAAGAGAGAGAGACTGAAAAGGCAAGTGTGGGCAATTGGGGCCTTTACATGATTCCAATGAAGCTGAGCTTCAGGCCTCCTGGCTGCCATGGACCCCTCCCAAAACCTGGTGAGGCTCCAGCTATTTGGCTGGTGTCCTTTTTCTTAAAGGGGGCCTCACAAATTGCAAAAGCCTCAGAGACCCACAGATGCATAGCTCTGGGTACTTTATAGGGTGATGAGCCTCAAGGGCTGGGCTGGGGAGCTAGGATTTCTCGTGTAAGTCCCTGGGGAGCTCGCCAGTGGGAGGAAGTGGCAGTGTTAGTGCTTCTGGAAACCACCCAGCTGCCTGACGTCCAGGGAATTTGCTCAGCCCCTCTGGGCTGGCAAAGACGCCTCACGGAGCATGCCCGGAGCAGCAGACTGAGAGAAAATCCTGAACCCAGCTCCCCTCCCTCGGACAAGCCAGTGCAGGCCCCTCTGATTGTGTGGGATCACCCACCACTCCCAAAAATTTGGGGAATCTGAGGCACGATGCTGCTTTCCTGCCGGCTCCCGGCGGCTAAGGAGGTTAAGCAGCTTTATTTACAGAAGCCTCCTGGTGACAGCAGCTCCAGCGCACCCAGGTAGAGCCTGGGAAGAAGGAAAGCACATTCCTTTCTTGTCGCCGCTGAATGCCTGGGCAAAGTCTCCATCAGAGACTGTCTGCACAGGTACCAGCAACCCCACCGAGGCTGACCACCAGTCAGCATCACAGGAAGAGGACCCTAGTGCGGGACCTGGAGCACAGTGGGCCAGAGCAGAGACAGGGCCTGATGTCCAGAGAGGCCTCCGCCACCTGCACTGAATTTAGCTCAGGAAAGGGACTTACTGAGCATTTTCTGAATGAATGAATGAATGAATGGCCATGACCACCCCAGCTGCCTCTGTGTCACACCCCTTCCCCAGTCCTCATTTCTGGAAGAAAGAACTTGTCAAAATAAAAAGTATTTTATAAACACATGTATTAATAAAACTTATTTTATTAATAAGCAATTGCAATCTACCCCTTAAGTGTGGAGCTTTCACTCAAAGAGTCTGAAAGGACAGAAATAAATGACTCCCGCGTCCTTCCACCACATGCCTTTCTTTCACTTGTGTGCCTGTGCACACACACACACACACACACACACACACACACACGCCTGAGAGACGGTCCTGCATAGTGATGAGTGTGTGATCTCTAGAGTCAGATGCTTTGGGCTAGGAACCCATTTCTTCCATTTATGAATGGAATGACCTCGGGCAAGTTACTTCACCTTTCTGAGCCTCAGTTTTCTTATCTGTAAGATGGGATGATGACGCCAACCACTTTCCAGGGTTTGTTATGAGGATCGATGAAGATAATAAAAAGTGCCATAAAAACCGTGAAGAGCACTTCACAGTTATTGCTGCCAACACAGCATCCTCGGATGAGTGAACAGGAGCATCTTGCTTTCGCTCTTCCTGGCACTCAGTGGGGACGGAAAAAGGATATGCATCCATTCCCACTGTGCGCAGACAGGGCTGGGTAGATGATGCTGTCCTGGAAATACCTCTGTGGAATAAGTTGCTAAAGTTTCATGGAGAAACCAGCAGGAGACCAGGGAAGACTTCCCAAAGGAAGTGATTTTGAAAAACATCGGAGATGCCTAATCCCTTGGCACTTAACCCCACTTTTTCAAAACCGAAATACCTTGGTTATCTCTGACCCCTATAAAGATCATGACTTGTGTTTCTGATTTCTCTTCCAAGTTCCACGTGTTTTCTTGAATTTCCGCCCATGAATGTCATTTGTTGATTTCTCTACTGTAAGTTGTGTAGCCCATGGTTCTCTTTGTGAGGGTCCCAGCAAAACCTTTTTGGCTGTTGTATTCGTGTGCTTGGGCTGCTCTAACGAAATGTCATCAATGGCATGGCTGAAACAACAAACATTTACTTCTCACAGTTGCGGAGTCTTGCTGGGTCCACACATGGCAGAGAGAGAGAGAGCAAGAGAGATCATGAGCGAGCCCTGGTCTCTTCCTCCTTTCATGAGGACACTAATCCCATCATGAGGGCTTCACCCTCATGACCTCATACCTTCCAGAGGCCCCATTTCCAAATAGTATCATATTGGGGGTTAGGACTTCAGCACATGAATGGGGGGACCACAATTCAGTCCATAGATTTCTGCTCCCTTTCCCCAAATCATGTCCTTCTTGCATGCAAAATACATACATTCCATCCTGACAGCCTCTAAATTCTTAGCTCATTCCACCATCAGCTCCTATGTCTCAAGTTCAGTCTCATCTAAATATCCTCTAAATCAGATATGAACAACATTTGAGGTGTTGTTTATCCTGAGGCAAAATTCCTCTCTAGCCGTGAACCTGTGAAACCACAGAAGACATGTGATTTCAAACTACAATGATGGGACAAGCATAGGACAGGTATCTTCCCTCCAAAAGAGAGAAGTAGGAAAAATGGAAGGGGTGATGGGTCCCAAGCAAGTCCCAGACCTAGCAGGGCAAATTCCATGAGATCCGAGGCTTCAAGAGTAATCCTCTTTGACTCAATGCTCTGCCCTCCAGCCCCATCATCCCCACAACGGTGCAGGGGCTCCGGGTAGGGCCCCGTCCGTAAGATGGCTCTCTTGGGGATGGGGGGACAGCCCACACTGTGGGTCTCTGCTGAGGGCCACAGGCCTCTCCTCTGACACAGAGGGGGAGATAGCCTCTCCCTCCCCTTTCCCCTCAGACTCCTGGCCTGTGCTCTCTGGGCCTTGTGGTGGGAGTGGCAGCCCTGGTCATCTCTGAATTGCCTTTGGGGTCCCTCCTCCCTTTTCTGGAAGGATAGCACACATGTGTAGCCAAATAGCTCTATGGTCCCAACCTGTAGCATCCAGGATGTCTAACAGCCTTCGTTTACCCCATGCCTCTTCCTCTGCCCCCTCTGGTTCCTACTGGAGTATCTGCTGGCATAATCCCACCTCTAATGCTGCCTCTCCTGAGCAGGCTGGGTGAATCTGTGAGTCACACTCACCATCTCCTTGTCACGTCATTGCCCAGCCACGCCTTTAGTGTCCTCAGGACAAGCTTTAGTTTTGCAGTATGGACAGGCTGGGAGTTTCCTAAACTTCCAAGTTCTGTTTTTTGTTTTTTGGGTTTTTCTTGGCTTACAACCCTCTCTTCGTGCTCTCCCTCTCCTCACTCGTTGCTGTAGAGAGCCAGGAGGAATCAAGCTGCTGCTTCTACGGTTGGCTTAGAAAGCTCCTCGGCTAAATTTCCAACCTCCTCGCTCGCAGTACGTGGTAAATGGTATAGGAGAGGGACAGTGTGTTATAGGTTACCTGGTATGGAGCTCATCCAATTATGGGGTTCAGTGCAGGCGTTGGAGAACGGGTGAGATTCTTGAGGATGGGTGTGTGATGGGGAAGGAGAGAGCGGAGAAAGAGTGAAGGTGGGCAGAGAGGATCGAGTGATGTGACGTTGGGGATGGGAGGATGGAATTCAGGGAAGGCAGCCTCGGGAGGCCCTTGAAGAGTTTGGACTGTATTGATTAGAAAATGGGGGCACCTATGGTCTTGAACATTTGGGAAGCCTGCTTTAAAGGAGAAAAGCCTCTCTCCGTCCTTGGCCCAGAGCTGTCTGTGCCTTGCCAATTCTACCCAGTCACAGAAGGAACCAGGGAACAGAAGTGGATGACTTGGATTCCTGGAAAACAGACCAAACCCAGGTCCAGCAAGGGAACGGGGGTGGTGGTACCATGGCTAATCTTGCTGTGGACATTACCTCTCCTTGGGAATCCACCCTCTAAGGATAGCAAACATTCCACGGATCTCTAGTGGCCAAAATGGTACCGAAATGGTCCCACATGCCCCTACTTCACAAACCTATCCCTAGGGATAACGGTGGAGCAAGAAATTGCTTAGAATAGAGCCTCTGTCCTTCCAGCCGCTCCTTTTTTTGCCCTCCGCGGGCTTTCCTTCTTCATTAAACTAAATCTGTCCACTCACTCCCTGAGCAAAAGTGTCTGACCCAAGTCAGTAACCTTCAGGGCTGGAGGAGACATGACACTTCTCTGTGTTGGTCACAGCCCGCTGAAGCTCTTTTACCTCAGGAAGCATCCTGTTTGCCCTGAAGGATGAGCACACATTAAAGTCAATATCTGACTCACAGTTAAATTTTCCTAGACCGTGAAGTAGGGTCAGGTGTTCTAAAAATAATCACTAAGGCTTAACACGATGTCAGATGACATTCTGGGCATTTTAGATATGAAATTTTACTTAATCTTCACAAAAACCCTTAGAAGCAGGCATTTTACAGTTTTTTTTCTTTTGCATTATGGTTTATTATAGGCTATTGAATATAGCTCCCTGTGCTCTACAGTAGGACCTTGTTGTTCATCCGTTCTACATATAATAGCTTGCATCTGCTCATCCCAAACTCCCAGTCCTTCCCTCCCTCACTCCCCTCCCCCTTGGCAACCACAAGTCTGTTCTCTATGTCTGTGAGTCTGTTTCTGTTTTGTGGATAAGTACATTTGTGTCATATTTTAGATGCCATGTAAGTGACATCATATGGTATTTGTCTCTGTCTGACTCACTTCACTCAGTACGATAATCTCTAGGTCCATCCGTGTTGCTGCAGATGGCATTATTTCACTCTTTTTTATGGCTGAGTAGTATTCCGTTGTGTGTGTGTGTGCATGTGTGTGTGTGTGTGTGTGTGTGTGTGTGTATACCACATAGAAGCAGGCATTTTAAAGATGAGGAAATTGAGGCACAAAACAAGCTCGAGATTACAAAGATAGGCAGTGATAGAACAGACACCTGACCCAGGCAGCATCATTGCAGAACCTGTGCTCTTAGACACCACAGGATGTTGCTTCCCAGCCTCATGTTGGACCAGCCAAGGGACATCCCTACGGTCCCTGGGCCTCTGCTTCTTCATCTGCCACATGAGGGGATTGGATTAGAGTAGACGCATCAGACTTAGACGTGGAACAGACAGAGACAACAGAAACAGAGCATTTGCTTTAGCAAAAGGGGGGCTGATAACCCAGCTCACTTTTTCTCTCCTCCCTGCCCCCTTTCCCATCCAAGGGGCTCTTAAACTCCTGGGAAAGATCTCAGGACTCCAGGGAACTAGACGGCACCACGGAATTACTTAGTGAGCATTTATTTAGCATTTACTGTGTTTCTGGTGTCTTATTCAGTGTTTTAGAAATATTATATCCCTAATTCTCACAACAATCTCACGAGGTAGCTGTTATTATGCCCATTTTACAGATGAGTAAACCAAAGCACAGAGAGAATTAATAGCTAGCCCAAAGTCACACAGCCAGTAACTGGCAAAACTGGGATGTGAATCTAGGTCTGCCTGACGCCAAAGTCCATGCCTTTCACAGCAAACTCCAAGGTCCCTCTGCCAGTGAGACTGTGTGCTGGGAATCGGTGTCCTGGCGTCTGGTTCCAAGCCTCCCCCTGAGTCACTGTGCCTGGTAAGGAGAAGGTGAGGACGATCTCTCCTCAGGGCAGCGGGGAGCAGCAGCTAGAGCCGAACTCACGGGAGGAACATCCGCTCTCCAGCTCAGCAGAAAACCAGCCACCAGGGCCATAGCCTGTCCGTAAGCATGGAGATGATCTCTGCACTTACAGAAGCTTTCAGTCGAAGGAAGCTGTTCTGACTCAAGCTTCTCCAGTCAGAGTCCCTTTCTAGATTCCGGCTCCCACACTAGGAGGGTGTAGAAGCAGACAGCTTTGCCACCAGCCCAGACACAAGCTGCCTCTCGGGGGAGACGGCTTGCCCTGGCTCAGCAGGGCTGTGGGATCAGCCCACGTCACTCAGCCTACTCAGTGGTTGGTTATCTGCACTTGGCAGGTAAAGAGAAATGGTTGGTTAGAGGCCCCCAGGAGGCCCCCTTTCTTGAAGTCACGTGTTGTTTCTCCAGCTGTGGTTCTCGCTCTAAATCCAGGGACCAGATAGAAAAGGGATACCGATGGATCCTTGATGCCCCCTCTCAGTTTAAAAAAGACCTGATTTCTAAGAGAAACCTTAGTAGAAGAGAATCAGAAGCAGAGCATCTTAGCAGCATCTTTGGAGAAGAGCATCTTAGAAGAAAATCTCACTCACAGTTAACTTTATCTGAACAGAATCATACACAGTTTTGAAGCTCACCATTTTATTTTATTTTTTCACTGCAATTTACTTTTATTTTTTATTTTATTTTTTGAAAAAAAGATAATCTTTATTCCCAGACAAAATGTGTAGTTATTGATAGAATAGTTTTCTTTCTTTTTCTTTTTTTTTTTTTTTTTTGCGGTACACAGGCCTCTCACTGTCGTGGCCTCTCCCGTTGCGGAGCACAGGCTCCAGACGCGCAGGCTCAGTGGCCATGGCTCACGGGCCCAGCCGCTCCGCGGCATGTGGGTTCCTCCCGGACCGGGGCACAAACCCGTGTCCCCTGCATCGGCAGGCGGACTCCCAACCACTGTGCCACCAGGGAAGCCCTATTTTTAATTTTTTAATTGAAGTATAGTTGCTGTACAATTTTATAGAAGTTACAGGTGTACAATATAGTGACTCACCAGTTTTAAAGGGTATATTCCATTTATAGTTACTATAAAATATTGGCTATATTCCCTGTGTTGTACAACATATTCTTGTAGCTTATTTTATACCTAGTAGTTTGTGCCTCTGAATCCCCTACCCCTATATTGCCCCTCTCCCATTCCCTCTCCTCAGTGGTAACCATAGTTTGTTCTCTATATCTGTGGTTCTGCTTATTTTTTGTTAAATTCACTAGTTTGTTGTATTTTTGAGATTCTACATGAAAGTGATATCACACAGTGTTTGTCTCACCATTTTATTAATTTGTTGTAAACTAAGACACCACACCCTAATGTACCTTTCCAGCAAATGTTGATTTTAATTGTTTCATGCCAGATTATTTTTAGTGTCTGAACCATTGGATATGACCATAGTTGAAATAAACTCCAAGATAAATCCAAAGAGACCTGGAATGAAAGTTGGATTTGCTCTGGGCTAGTGACACAGCTGTCATCCTCACCATTTCCTTCCACAGTCACCAAAGAGAGGGCCAAGGACAAATAAGAAAGGGTCCTCGTATTTAAGGAGTCCACAGTCTAGTAGAGGAAATGGATGTACAAGGGGAATATCTCAGTACAATGTGATACATGCGCTTACAGACGTATATTCAAAGGGTGATGGTCAAGGCTGTAATTTTTAGAAAAGACGAAGCACCTCCATTTCCCTGGATCATAAGCCCCTACAAAAAAGAATGTATTTTAGGCCAAGCTGTATGGGTGCAGTCAAAGCACAGAGCAAATATGCCCATTAGAACAAGAATTGATGCTTCTGGGGTCCAGACCACTACCCGACTCAGCCTCCAACCGTTGCAGCCTGGCCCCTTGGAGGAGACTGTCCAGCCTGCAGTCCAGAAGGGCCGGGCTCCTCCATGGCCCCTTGAACTGAGGGGACCACTTGCTGATCCCCCGGAATGGTGCCCAATGATGGTTCTCACCAGTGTTTGCCTGGGTTCCTGGGTGGAGGGCCTCTGCCTTGAACACCAACCTCAGAGAAGGGCTGATGGTGTCTTGAGGGGCAGGAAAAGGAGCAGGGCTGGGGAGTAAGGAGATTGGGGTCCAGAAGGAACCGGGGGTGTGTGTGAGGAGGGGAATCAAGCCGTGGTCTCTGGGTCTAATCAGAGCCTCACTGGTGGAGGCCCAGCCCTTATCTGGCGTTAAGTGCCCCCGAGCATCCGTGGTCAGGCTGGACCACAGCTGCGGTGTCGGACTGCATCCATCTGGGGAGGTCGGCCCACGGTGACCTTGGCCTCTTCCAAAACCTGTGCGGTCAGGCCAAGCTAAAGCACTGGGGCCGGGGGAGGGGGGAAGCAGGAGGCCAGATGGCAGGGGCCGGAGCTGGGTGGACTGATACGTCCAGGACCCCTGGCTGAACTTCTGTGCCCGTCCCCGCCCAGCCCTCCTGCTAGGGGTGGGCAGGAAGAAGTGGTGGCCGTAGGGAATTAGTAACAAGATATGGTGTCATTCACCTCCAGACCCGCTAGTTCTAAACCAGGTCCAGCGGGAGTCAACGTTCCTGACCAAGGAGGCCGTGGTGGTTCATCTGAGTGGCTTGAAGGCAGATGTTCGTGCTCTCAGAAGACAGCGCAGGCAGGTCGGCCAGGGCCACGGGGCGAGGAGCTGTGTCCCTGGTGACACGCCGCGCAGGCAGAGAGGCCTCTACCGGGGCTCGTCCTTGTGGTCCATTCTCTCCGAGACCCCGCTTCTCTGCCCCCAGGCCAGGTCACACCGCCGTGTGCTCACATCAGGGTTGCCTGTCCAAAGGATCCAGGTAGGCGGCACCCAGAGCATCTGGTGAGCGCTCTGCTTTCTTAGAAGTCTCTGCCTCTGAGGGCAGGGACCACAGTGATTTTATATGATATGCATATGATATCATCACTTTCTAGCACATCCTGATTTCATTATTATTTTGCCTTATCATTATCTCAACTAGTTTATTTATTTGTTTACTTGTCTCTTGCCTGAGTCTTAATACTGTTAACATTAAGGTCTTTGAAAGCAGAGACCCCATCTATGGCTGGCACTCATTAGATGCTCACACATTGATTATCGAATGAATAAATACATAAAACAAGGAATGAATCCCTGGTGCCTCACAGTGTCTGGCAGAGAGGATGTGCTCAAAGATTTTTGCTGGATGAATGAATGAAGGAGGAATGAATGAAAATTTTGAGAATTATCAGCTCCCAGCATGCCGGTGGGACCATTTTACTGCTAGAGAATCAGCAAGTTTTTCTCAATACAAAACTGAAATCTGTAAACCCCAAGCACGGTGCTTGGTGCACAGTAGGTGCTTAGAAAATGTTTCTTGAGTGAATGGATGATAAGTGGATGGATGGATAGATGGATGGGTGGACAGGAGGGTCAAGCAAGTAAGGCTAGCATGCATGGATGAGGCCAAACCCAAAAGGTTTATGAAAATTATGTTTTTCCTTCTTATCCAACATGTTGAGCTTTTGGTTTCCCTCTCTCCATAACTCCAGATCTGGGAGTTTCTCATTCATTCAGTTTGCACATAATTAAGTTTTTCATTCATTCATCCATCCAAGCAAACGAAGTGTTTGCTCGGTCCACGCTCAACTCAGTGTGTTGTACATGCGAGACGCATACCGTGACGAATAAGATGCGATCCAAGCCATAAGTCCAGCGGTCAGACACACCTTCTAACTTCCTCTGTCTGCCACTTGGCTAAAGTTTCTCTTTTTTTTAATCACATAATCTCTTGCCCACTCATTCGTGTTTATTCGTTTGTTCATTGAACACTTGCTCCATGTCAGTGACTGTGCTGTGGGGTTACAACAGTGAGTAAGGCAGCCTGGTTCTGCTTTTGTATTGTTGTTTTCATGTCTTGCAGCTGTACTGTCTGTCCTAGATTCTAAGTGACCCCTCACTCAGCTATCGAAATGGAATTCCGTCATGAGTCAGGACTAATATCTAATAAAAATTATGGGCAGAGGCTAGACTGAGCCTATTTGCCCTGTATTGTGACTAACCTAGCACCAGTGACAATTAGCAGTTTTGCAGAAATTTTCAAAAATAAGGCTGCTTATGGCACACAAAGGTACCATAATTGCAAGCTATATATCTCTGGGCAAGAATTGAGTAGCTTCATAATTCAAGACAATTGCTATAGCATCTTAGAGTGTCTACCATGTGCCAGGTATTGTGCTACATGTTGGGGGTGATGGGTAAAATCTTGCTTTGGCCCCATAAAAGATCTGAATCTAGCTAAAGATGTAAAAATGCTTTGTTCTATGTGATAAGGATTCTAAACAAGGTACGTATGTAGTGGGAGCATCGGGGAGGGCTTGATTAATTATGTTTTGGAGTGTTGGAGCCAATATTTGGGGTTTGCTCTGGCCAGAAAACAGCAGTTTGTGAAATGAGAGAAGGATGCAGCAGAGCCTAAGTCTGGCAGTTGTAGGTGTGTGGAAGTTGGTAGAACCATGAGCTGTCTGTGTGGCTAGAATGTAGGGCATTAAGAAGAGATGGACCTGGGTATATATCCGGAAAAAAAAAAAAAAAAAACCAAAACACTAATTCAAAAAGATACATGCACCCCATTGTTCATAGCAGTGTTATTTACAATAAGCAAAAACGTGGAGACACCTAAGTGTCCATCAACAGATGAATGGATAAAGAAGTAGACTACTTACACATAAAAAAGAACGAAATCTTGCCATTTGCAGCAACATGGATGGACTTGGAAGGCATTATGCTAAGTGAAATAAGCCAGACAGAGAAAGATAAACACCATATGATATCACTTATATGTGGAATCTAAAAAAAATACAACAAACTAGTGACTATAACATAAAAGAAGCAGACTCACAGATATAGAGAACAAACTAGTGGTTACCAGTGGGGAGGGGTGGTGGGCAATATCAGGGTGGGGAATTTAGACATACAAACTATTGAGTGTCAGACAGGCTCAAGGATGTATTCTACAACACGGGAATATAGCCAATATTTTGTAGTAACCGTAAATGGAAAATAAACTTTAAAAATTATGTAAAAATAAAAAAGAACTTTTTAAAAAGAAGAGAGAGACGGAAAACGGAACAGGAAAAGCACATATGAGCCAGACTGTTTTCTCCAGGTCATGCTAATGAGCTGGGTAGTTACTGTTTGGGTAAAGGGGAATCATCGAATTAGTGCTTTGACTGTTATGTCTGGGTGGGGGGGATCCTTATTTTCTACAATATGGCACATTAGATGACCTGAAAACTCTCCTATCTCAAAACTCCTAGAAATGCTGAACAAAATATATATATAGAAAAATTGTATTTTCTACACGCAAAGATGAGCTCACAGAAAGTAAGAAAGATCCCCCAGGAGAAAACAAGCAGGAATTGAAAATGAGTGAACGGATGTGGGGCGACCCTGGATGCTGGGGCAGGTATGGGGAGGATTGGGTTTGTAGGCTTTTAGGATTTTAAATTTTCTAATTTAGTTTGGGTTTTTAGGTCCACAGAAATTTGAATATGAGGGCTTGGGTCTGTGCCAGATGGAGAGTTGGAATGAAGGCTTTCACGTAACGCGAGGAAGAGGTTTATAAGGAAACATTCTGCTCAGCTACAAAGGGAGATGCCATATAAGCTTGTCTGTTGAGCCTGGGCTACGAGTGGAAGGAAAACAAGTGTCCCCTGTAATCTCATAATTACACGCTGACCTTCACATGGAGCAGGGGTTTGCATTGACATTACTTGAGTGGTCCAGGAACCCTCAAATCAACAAAATAATGAGAAGCCATCTTTTGGACAGTGCTGCTGGGATCCCATGGAGAACTGTACACAGACGGCCCTTGCAGGACACACGCTCAGTGCAGCCCCTTCAGAATTCTCATTCCCACCGTAGTGAATTCTCAACTCTGAAGTCATAGTCTCACAACCCCCCATGGGCAAACATCGGCATATACAACAAACAATAGGTGTAGACCACCAAGAATCTTCATTCAGAAAATAGAGCTATTGGAGACAGACTAGAAATTAGTGTTTTCTTTAAATCGTTAAAGATATATATAAAGGGAAAAAAATCATTAAGACACTACCAAAAGAAACTCAGACAGATTTGAAGAAACAAATAGAACCTAGAAAAGCAAAGTGCAGCAAATGACATGGGTTACACATAGCTGAAGTAAGAGTTTAAGAACTGGCAGATTTCAGAAAACTGCCCCAAATGCAGCATAGATACATAAATAGAAAATATAAAAACAAGATTAAGAGACATGGAGGATAGAGAGAGGGGAAACGTATGAGTAATAGAACTGCAGGTAGAGAATATTAAGAGAAGGAGGAAAGAAAACAACCAAAGAGAAAAAGGCTGAGAATTTTCCAGAAACTATGAGAGAAACAAATCTTCAGAGGCAGGGAATGAGTCCTAAGAAAGATCGAATGAAACTTGTACCCATAACACCAGAGAAAAACTTTTGAAAACCAAAAAGAAATAGATCTTAAAAGCGGCAAGAGACAAATATGGATTCTCACTAAGAAATCATAATTGGACCTATAACTGACTTCTCAAAAGCAACAGTGGAGCCAGAAGTCGATGAAATAATATTTTTAAGGTGCTGAGAGAAAAAAAATGGTCAGTCTTCATTTCTACCATCTTCAACTATCATTTAAAAACAAAAGGAAAGGGGCTTCCCTGGTGGCGCAGTGGTTGAGAGTCCACCTGCCGATGCAGGGGACACGGGTTCATGCCCCGGTCCGGGGGGATCCCACATGCCGCAGAGCAGCTGGGCCCGTGAGCCATGGCCGCTGAGCCTGCGCGTCCAGAGCCTGTGCTCCGCAACGGGAGAGGCCACAACAGTTAGAGGCTCGTGTACCACAAAAAAAAAAAAAAAAAAAGAAAAAAAAAAAAAAAGGAAATAAAGATATTCTAAAGCAATGACCAAAAAAATGTATGATTCAAGGACACTCATGGAAAAGGCTTCTAGAATATGTGTTTTAGGAAAGAAGAAATTGAAGTCAGAGGGAAAGATTCAGAGGCAAGAAGGGATGGTTATTAAAGATGCTGATAAACATCTAGGCAAAGCCAAAAAATGCATTAATTTGCTCAAAGCCAACAATAATGAAAATAATAACACTTAGGGTATAAAACTAAAGTGGAACTATCTAAAATGTTGGATAGCGATAATATGTAAGATGGGTTAAAATATTCTAAATTCCTTATATTATTTAGGAAGAGGGTAGTAATATTAACTTTAGAATTTAGGTCCAACTGGCTTGACAAAAGTTTCAGGATAACCCCTGAAAGAGTAGAAACAGAGCATGTAATTTCTAAATTAATTGAGGGAAAGAGAGAAATATGGAAACCTTGATCAATACAAAAGAAGACAGGAAAAGAGGAAGAAAAGGCATTAAAAAGCAGAGTAAATATGAAGTCCTGCAAGAAATGGTGGAAATAAATCTAAATATATTAAGAAACACAATAAATCTAAGTGGATTATACTCACGAGTTGAAAGACAGTTGTCAGGTTCGACGTGAAAAAAATAGAAAGAAAACTTACTTATGCTGCTTTCAAAATACATATTGGTACCTAAAACAGAAGGATTCAAAACAATTGAAAGTAAATGATAAAAAGAGGTGTACTAGGCAAACACTAATCTAAACAAAACTAACTAGAAGGCTGCAGCAGAGTAAATGTCTTTAAGGCAAAAAGAAGGTCATTATATAGTGATAAAAGGAATAATTCATCAGGAGGGTATAACACATCCAAATTTGTATTTACCTATTTTAGACCCTCAAAATGTACAAAAGCAAAAATTTGACCAAATTTCAGGGAGGAACTGACAAATCGTTACAGGAGATTTTAAAATACACCTTTCTGGTTATTGATAAGTCAGGAGGCATAAAAATTGACAAGACTGTCTAAGATTTGAATAACACAATGAACAAGTTGATCTAACAGACCTGTATAGAATCGTGTACCCAACAGTTGAAGAATGCACATTTTTCAAACACAGAAGAGATGGTTACAGAAACCGACAAGGTACTCGGCCACAAAGCAAGTCTCCACAAATGCAAAAGAATAAGGATTGTAGAGCCCACCTTCCCTGACCCAGTCTAATTAGGTTATAAATGAACAACAAAATGTAACTAAAAAAAAAGCAAGATATGTTTAGAATTTAAAACCTTTTGAATTGATGCATAGGTTAAAAAAAAAAGCATAATATCAGTGAACAAATATTTAGAACAAAATCTATTATTTATATATATTTTAAAATTTTTATTGGAGTGTAGTTGATTTACAATGTTGTGTTCGTTCAGGTGTACAGCGAAGTGAGTCAGATATATCTATATATCTCGATTCTTCTTAAGATTCGTTTTCCATATAGGTTATTACAGAATATTAAGTAGAGTTCCCTGTGCTATACAGTAGGTCCTTGTTGGTTATCTATTTTATATATAGTAGTGGATATATATTAATCCCAATCTCCTAATTTATCATTTCCCCCACATTTTCCCTTTGGTAACCATAAGTTTGATTTCGAGATCTGTGAGCCTTAGAACAAAACTCAAAATCCTACTTCATAAAGCTTGAGGGATGTCGTGAAGAAGTGCTATGAGCAGTGGTCCTCAACTGGGGACAGTTTTGCTCCTCACGGGGACATTTGGCAATGTCTGGAGACTTCTACGTTTGTCACGACTATGGGCAGATCTACAAGCATCTAGTGGGTGGAGGCCAGGGGTGCTGCTCTCTTCCAATGCCAAGGACAGCCACCCACAATTCCAGTGGGCTGGGCCCCCAGCCCCCAGGTCCTCGCCTTGTTCACATGGATGTTATATAAGCCACTGAAGAACAGTTGACAATTCTGCCACGGTGGAGAAAAAGAAAGAGACACGACCACATGTACCACAGCTCAGAGCTTCAAAGACCACACTTAAGGTGCACTTCAAACAGTCATTTTGCAGCTCGAGCTGGTCCCAGACCCAAGACTGTGTAAACAGAATTATATTTACTAGCACGAGGCCTAAAATAGAAATCCCGCAGCAAGCTCTTCTCTCATTAAAGGTGTCTCTTTGATACCTAAGTGGGTACCCATTGAAGGGGCCCGTGTCAATTGTTGACGCCAGTGGCTGGTGAGGATGCTCTCTCTTTCACATTTTATGGGGGACTTCAAAGGGCAGTAGATTCATAGTCTGGTGACATCTTTGGTGGAAATGCTCAGATATTTTTCTCTCTGGCTGTAGCTGGTCTCTATGGGTTGACGTTTGGTATTGAAAAGCCTAAAACAGGTGGCTGAGGGAATCTGTAGGCTCATTGTTTAACGTTTCAAATAGTCACGAAATGAACTTCTCTGAGCCCCATTTAGGGTCCTAAGATGTTTCTGACCTAATGAGGTTTTTGGTTTTGTTTTTTTTCCATCTAGATAAAAGATAGTCTGTTAGTCAAGATAGCTGGTATTTTTTATTTATTGGTTTCCCATCAAACTCTCTCTCTCTCTCTCTGAAGTACACACAGGTCTTTATTTGGTTTGTCTGTGTGTGGGAGAGAGATACACAGACACAGGGTAACAACCACAAAGAAAGGCAAAGCCAGCCTGCCTATGTCTGTCCTGCCGAACTGTCTGTCTCTGTGAAACGTAGACTACATAGGACTTCCTCTAAGTCAATGATGGTGGTGATGGTGGTGAGAAGAGAGCACAGAAACACCAAGAAATGGGTAGCAAGCCAGGAGGAGAGGAAGAGAGAAGTGAAATGGCAGGAAGGTGAGGACGGCAGAGGTTCCTTTTCTCTGCCCTTAGCAACATTGTCTTGGCTCCATGTCTGTCTGTTCACAAGTCCTGTCCACGTCACTGAGGATGGACCCACTGGGGCCTTGGGGTTATGAGGGTCGAGCAGCAGGAAAAGACTCCAGCATCTCCAGCCTCCATCCTCCTGGAGTGGGGGAGGGGGAGGGGAGGGGAGAACTGAGACCCAGGGCATCTTTTTTTTTTTTTTTTTTGGTATGTGGGCCTCTCACTGTTGTGGCCTCTCCCGCTGCGGAGCACAGGCTCCGGACGCGCAGGCTCAGCGGCCATGGCTCACGGGCCCAGCCGCTCCGCGGCATGTGGGATCTTCCCGGACCGGGGCATGAACCCGTGTCCCCTGCATCGGGAGGCGGACTCTCAACCACTGCGCCACCAGGGAAGCCAGGGCATCTTTAATGTCTGCCCGCCTGGCACTGGGCAGCCTTCTTCCTCTTGTAAGGGTCAGGAAGGGAGACTGGTGAAACTTGTACAGACTGGTTGAAATGTTTGTAGGCTGAAGTGATGGTTGGATTCCAACATTAAAACGTTAGCCGACTTGAAAGTTTCTTTGCCTACGAAGATGAATTTACCGAGCACCCTTCCAGGAAAAACAGAGATGTCACAATGAAAAGTTTTCCCTTTCATCCTGTGAAAGAATTCTAGGGGCTTCCCTGGTGGTGCAGTGGTTAAGAATCCGCCTGCCAATGCAGGGGTCACGGGTTCGAGCCCTGGTCCAGGAAGATCCCACATGCTGCAGAGCAACTAAGCCCGTGCGTCACAACTACTGAGCCTGCGCTCTAGAGCCCGTGAGCCACAACTACTGAGCCCACGTGCCACAGTTGCTGAAGCCCGTGTGCCTAGAGCCCATGCTCCGCAACAAGAGAAGCCACTGCAATGAGAAGCCTGCACACTGCGACAAAGAGTAGCCCCCGCTCGCCACAACTAGAGAAAGCCCGTGTGCAGCAGCAAAGGCCCAACACAGCCAAAAATAAATAAATAAATAGAAAAAAAGAATTCTAATGCGAATACCTCCCTGTGTATCATAGCACCTTCTGCTTCTTTAGGTTATTTTCACAGCTGCCATCTCATTTGGTTCTGTCAGGGAGTAAGAGGTAGACTGCCATCTCTTTTTATCCCTGGGACATTGGTTTGCTTCCTCCTTTCTGATAATAAGAATGATGTGGTTGATGGTATCTCATGTTTTGCTTTGGTTACCAGGAAGCTCAGAGCCAAATTTGTAGCTCAAACATCACTGATTCTCTGTTGTTCTGTACTATATTTTCAGAGTCTAGAGCAGTGCCTGGCACATTGAAGGCCCTCGATAAATACCTACTGAGTGAAAGAATCACTTACCACATGCCAAATTCTGTGCTAGGAGATGGGAACCAGAGCCTGTTTCATGGGGATGTGACCTTTGCTGAATCACAGGGCGCCACATTTGGTTGAAGGCTGTGCTGTCACCATCTTGAAATACCTAATACACTTTGAATGAGAAGCCCATATTTCCATTTACACTGGGCTCTGAATTCTATGATGAGTCATGATGGGGATGTTCCAGTGTTACTACCTGTATGAAGGTTTGATCTGGAGGAAGGAATTCAAAGAAAAGATATATATACCACGACTATGTATTTTAACATGAAAGATATATGTGTGTGCATACACACACACACATCTGCATGAATCTTTTGATTCAGAGCCAATGCCTTTTCTGTCATCTTTCTTGTATAAAACACACCCTTAATGCATCGTCCATGATTTCCTGTTTTCATTTCTTGAAAGGGGAGGGAGAAGTTAAAGACAGACTTGAAAAGAAATCTGCAGAATTCTTCTGTAGTTTGTTAATGCCCTCCCCAATTTTTTACAGCTGTTTCACTCACTGCTAAGCAAGTTTTGGTGCCTTACCTTTATCAGGTCTTCCCAAATGATTCAATTGAACTCTCATACAGATGAATACTTTTTGTACTCACATTTCATTGGCTTACATAATATTTAATTCAGTTACGTAAATTACAATAGCGTGCACAGCTAGCGTGAACCAATTTGGGAACAAATACAAATGACCCTTGATAAGCAAACTCTAAACAAGAGAGAAGCAGAAATATTCAATCACGTTAAAGAGTGGCCTACCAGCTTCCAGCATTCAGAGTATCATGGGTACCAATCATAGAGAGGTGGAAAGTGTTAGTGAATCTGGAAAGTCAGTTAAGGGGAGGTTGGTTAAGTGGATTTCTACTGTTTTAATGCTATGAGAACACATAACAGGGAGATTCAACTCCCTTTGGGCCAAGGAGGTCATAGAAGTCCTCCCCGAGGAAGTTATGACTGAGATGAGCACTTAAAAAAATAAAAATAAAGGTAGGGGTTGTCTAGATGAAGAGAGAGGAATGATCGGGGCTGTAGGAAGAGCATGTGCAAAGGTCCCGTGGAAGGATGGGTTTACAGCAGATTCAGAGACGTGAAAGAAGGTGGTGTAGCTGGAGCATACAGAATGAGAATCGTGGGGTGTGAAGCACAGAGAAGTCAGGAGGGAAAGACCTGGCAAGCTTTATGGGTCATGTTAAGGATTATGGGTTTTGCAATGGGAGTGAGGAAAGCTACCAAAGATTTTAAGCAAGAAATATGACATTATCAGATTCCAGTTCATAAAGATCACTCTGGCCGCAGTGTGGAGAACAGACTGGAGGGGAACAAGAGTGGTTTGGAAAATCAGCAGTAGTCCAGGGAAGAGGTGCTGTTAGTGTACTTGGGTTGTGATGATGGACATGAAGAGGATACTTAGAACTTGGTGATAGATTAGATATGGAGGGAGGGTGATGACTGATCGAGGATGACACCTAGTTTCTGACTTGTAAAACTGGGTGGATGTTGTGTCTATTCATTGAACTATTCATTGAAACTATGTTACAAGCCTATAGTAATCAAAGCAGTATGGTATTGGCATAAAAACAGACATATAAATCAATGGGATAGAATAGAGAGCCCAGAAATAAATCCATGCATATATGATCAATTTTTTTTTTGACAAGGAACCAAGAATATACAATGGGGAAAGGAGAGTCTCTTCAACAAATGGTGTTGGGAAAACAGGACAGTGACATGCAAGAGAATCATACTGGACCATTATCTTACACCATTCACAAAAATTAACTCAAAATGGCTTAAGGACTTGAGTGTAGGACCTGAAATTATAAAACTTCTAGAAGAAAACATAAGCAGTAAGCTCCTAGACATTGGTTTTGGTAATGATTTTTTGGATTTGAAAACAAAAGCAAGAATAAACAAATGGGACTACATCAAATTAAAGAGCTTCTGTACAGCAAAGGAAAACATCCATAGAATGAGAAGGCAACTTACTGAGTGGGAGAAAAGTATTTGCAAATTGTATATCTTATAGATAGTTGATATCCAAAAAACAAAAACCAAAAAATTAAAAAATGGGCAGAGTATCTTAATAGACATTTTTCCAAAGAAAACATACAGATGGCCATGAGGCACAGGAAAAGATGCTCAACATCATAATCTTCAGTAAAATGCAAATCAAAATCACAGTTGGGTCTCATCTCACAACTATTAGAATGGCTATCCTTAAAAAGACAAGAAATAACAAGTGTTGGCGAGGACGTGGAGAAAAGGGAACCCTTGTACACTGTTGTTGGGAATGCAAATTGGTGAAGCCACTACAGAAAACAGTATGGAGCTTCCTCAAAAAATTAGAAATAGAACTACCATATATGATTTAACAATTCCATTACTGGGTATTTATTCAAAGGAAATGAAAACACTAACTTGAAAAGATATATGTACCCCCTACATTCATTGTAACATTATTTATAATAGCCAAGACATGAAAGCAACCTAAGTATTCACTGACGGATGAATGGTTAAAGAAGATGTGGTATATGTATTCAACAGAATATTATTTAGCTGTAAAAAAAGAAGAAAATCTTGCCATTTGTGACAGCATGGATGGACCTTGAGGGCATTATGCTAAGTGAAGGAAATGAGACAGACAAAACAAATACCATATGATCTCAGTTGTATGTGGAATCTAAAAAAAACCCGAAAAAACAAACAAAACCTAAAAAACCTGAAACCATACATACAGAGAACAGATTGGTAATTGTCAGAGGTGGTGGGTGGGGGTGGGCAAAAGGGATGAAGGTGTCAAAAGGCACAAACTTCCAGTTATAATATAAATAAGTCCTGGGGATGTAATGTACAGCATGGTGACTGTAGTTAATAATACCATATTATATATTTGAAAGTTGCTAAGGAAGTAAATCTTAAAAGTTCTCACCACAGGGGAAAAAATTTGTAACTGTGTGTGGTGATGGGTGTTAACTAGACTTTTTGTGGTGATTATTTCTCAGTATACACAAATATCAAATCATTATGTTGTATGAAACTAATATAATGAAAAAATAAGGACTGTAAATATCCATTGAAACTAGCAACCTGGAGGTCACTGATGACTTTAAAGAAAGCTGTTTCCTGGAGTGATGGGATAGGAAGGCAAATTGGAGTGGGTTGATTAGGCAGTAGGAGATAAGGAGATGGAGGCTCTGCAAATCCTTTCTAGGAGGGAGACAGAGAGATAGATGGATGGATGGATAGATAGATAGATAGATAGATAGATAGATAGATAGATAGATAGATGGATGGATGGATAGATAGATGGACAGATACATAGATGATGGATGGATGGATGGATGGATAGATAGGTAGATAATGGATGGGTGGATGGATAGATGATAGCTGGATGGATAGATAGATGATGGGTGGATGAATGGATGGATGAATGGATGGATGGATAGATAGAGATATAGAGACAGATAGATATATAGATATATTTACACAAATATATGTGGAGATATGTATGGATATCCATTTGGATAGTCATATCTATCTCTATATATACATTTGTATACATACAAACAAATCCCTATTTTATTGTTGAGAAAACAGGTTCAGAGAAATTATATGATGTACTTAAAGTTGTACAGAAAACCTGTAGCCAAGCTATGACCATAGACTAGCCCTCTGACTCATCAGACATAGCTCAGCACCCGGAAAGGGGGCTGGATCTCAGAGCTCTTGGCAAATCACATATTTTCTCCAAGTCTCAGTTTCCTTAGCTTTACCTCATTGGTTGTGAGGATTAAATGCAAGAACCGCTCAACAACCGGACCCTAGCAGCACTCTGTCTCAGTTTCCATGTCCTTCCTACCCCTCAATTTCCTTTTCTCCTTAATCTGAGAAGAGGGAGATAGCATGAAAGGAGAGAGAGCATTTGGATATTTCTTTAGAAGGGTGATGAGCTGGAAATTAGGTTAAAATCAGCTGGAGAGATGGAGGGTAGATGTAGCCAACATACTGGCGGCCAGAAAAGTGAGTGAGCAGAATGTGCCATCAGGGAAAACCAGGAAATGTCTTTCCCTGGAAGTCTTTCAGCTGAGGCAATAATTCCTTTCTGCGTACTTTGAGCCGTTTGTTTAACGCTGCTGTCTCTGACCTTCACAGGGAGTGATCCATTAACAAGTCTGAGAACTTTGTCAGCAATCCCCAAATTGAGTCTTTATTAGCATTTCAGAGGAACATCTAAATGCCACCACTGAAGCACTGGCTCCTTGGTCTCCTGAAAGCCCGTGTGCAGAGTCCTGGCCACTGAGCTGAGTGACCAAGAGGGAATGAGGCTGCCCCCACCCACGCACCCACCTCTTCATCCTGTCCAGAGAGTCCAGAAAATGCAGGTTACCTAGGCACCTACGACTAGTCATCCTCTGCCTCCGGCCCAAAGATGTTAAACCAATTTAGATGACTGGGTTTTGGCAAAGGTATTTATTTTTTCCAAGTGATTTTCAGGCATGCCGTTATTTCCTAGTGGAGCCCAGTTTGAGAAGAGAACCGTTCCCTTCCAGCCTGAACCAACGTATATGTAGATTTATCTAAAGTTGGGGTGGCATGAGGGTGGACCGTGAATGACACTTGCAAGTTCTGACCAACACAAGGGGCACACAGTTTGTAGCCCTGTAGATTACCTTTGGGTTCTCCTACCCAGTGAGTTTTTCGTATTTTTCACATGAACCAAACCCAGAAGTTACAAATGCCATTCCAAGTGCTTGAAGAAACCATTTCCAAATAATTCATTCAGCATCACGGTGATGGCCAGAGGCTCTTTTTCCTGCTAGTTGTGGGCAGGTGTGGAGGAAGAAGTGGGAGGAAATTAAGCCAACTGGATACAGTCAGAATAAATACAAGAGTGGAAGGGTTGCATGGCCCATCAGACTCAGCTCCTGGAAAAGCTTAAGTAAATAACCTTCAGCTATGACCTGAGTGAAACGGGAAACTCAAACCTCCCATTGTATCAGAGAGGTTTCCACAGTTCACGGACTTAGCTGTACTCAAGGGCCCCCTTCCCATAGCTGTTCTCTCCCAGCCCCACACAAACACTTAGGTTCAAAGCATTCAACCCTTTTTTTTAAGGCTTGGGTACTCAACCATGGCATCTCTTTCCTTGGTGAACTTTAGGCCGTGGTTCAACATTTGGTTTATAATTTAAACATCACCCTTAAAAATAACTGAGTGTTTACAAACACATAATGTTCATCCTTCTCTTCTTATAGAATATTAAAGAAGGTCTTAGAGAATCTAGGACAACTTGAACATCAAGATGAATAATAATACTAAAGGAATAATTAAGACTCCATGAATCTACACTAGAAAGAAAGAAAAAGAGAGAGAGAGAGAGAGAAAGAAAGAGAGAGAGAGAGAGAGAAAGAAAGAAAGAAAGAAAGAAAGAAAGAGAGAAGAAAGAAAGAAAGAAAGAAAGAAAGAAAGAAAGAAAGAAAGAAAGAAAAAGAAAGAAAGAAAAGCTCTTCCTTATCATGGAAAGCCAACTAATAAATGTAGAAGAAATGACGGAATTAGAAAATCACCATTTGGCAACCATCATAATAATTGATTTAGGCAAGAAACATCAATGGATGCTAAAACCGATCGGTAAAAGTTTGAGGAGTATTCAAATTTTATATAATCTCAATGTCTACCCATCATACACTTACTAATTACAAGGGGGAAAATAGTCATTTTGCAGTGGAGAGACCTGGCAGACACCCCCTTAAATGAGTGATCAAAATTCACATCAGCAGTAATGGGACACATTGACTATGTGCTGTCTGAAATGGAGTTCCTGCCAAATGTGTAGAATCTAGTCACCAGGAAACATTAGACAAACCCAACTTGAAGGACAGTTTACAAACATTGAGCTCTACTCTTCAAAAATGTCTACGGCATGAAAACACAAAGACAGACTGAGGAACTGTTCCAGGTTAAGGGAGACTAAATTAGAGACATGATAAATGAACATAATACGAGTCTGGATTTTCTTTTTCAATAAAAGGGCGTTATTGGGGCAATTGGTGAAATCTTTGTCAAGTCTGTAATTCAGGTAGTAGTATTGTTATCAATGCTAATTTCTTGATTTATAGAGTTGTGTTATGGTAGTATTAGAGTATGTCTTATTTTTAGGAAAGACAGTCTGAAGTAAATAGGGGTAAAGGGGCTTCATGTCTGCAACTTAATCTCACACAGTACACACACACACACACACACACACATACACACACACACACACAAGAGGATAAACCAGAGTGAAATGTTAATCTTTGAGGAATCTGGATGAAGAGTGTAGATGGATTCTTTGTATTATTTTCACAACTTTTCTATATATCTGAAGTTGCATTTTAAGAACTTTTGAAAGATGTCTTGGCGATTAGTTGTTAAATCCTCTTGTTTGATGGTAGCGGTCTTGCCTGAGGACATCCAAGGGGCTGGTGGTGGGGTTAGGCTGGGCACTACCTCTGCTGCATGCCATAAATCCAGGGAGACAGAGGCAAAACCGTTTTGCTTTTCATTGCCAATCGTTCTGTGGGCTCTCCTTTGAGATCTTTCTGGATCTTTCATTGTCTGGTTTAAACTCAGATAATGTAACCTATGACAGAAGAAGACACTTAGAACAGCTGCTAGGGCTTGGTGTTAAGAGTGGGGCTTCTCTGATGAATCCTCCCCAGAACTGTCCTTGATTCAACCATTTCTAAGTGTACCCTAGAGCAGTGAATACATCTGTTGTTGAAAGGAAGGATATTTGAGTCCCCTCCCTGGCCTTATTCTAGGCAGATCTGTGACCTTGGGCTGGAAATTGAATCTGTGGTCCTCAATCTTGACTCTGATTTTGCTTTTCTTTGTGCCCTCGCTCAATTATCCAGGAATACCTTGATGGATATTCCATCAAGCGCTAAGATATAAATATTTTCAGGTTTTTAGGAAGGACACCTTCTGCAACACGTCTTACACGAACGTGGCCGTTGAATTCAATATCCTTAAAGAACTACCCACATATGTTTTTTCTCCATCCACAAAACATCCTGGTAGTGTCTACATTTTATCTTCATTTGATTTTATGTGGAAGCACTAGAGTGAGGGGAAATGAAGGAAATCCAGTTTCCAGCTGGACTATGAAATCCGTAATACATGGTCATTCCTCCTCAGACCCTCCCACCTTTCCTTAGCAAATACAAACTCCTTGCCATGGGTTCCTGACTGTCTCCAGCTGTTTTGTTTTCTCAGCGGTTGAGATGAGAGAAAAATGAGAATGGAAATAGCCCCTCTTCCCACCTTTTGTAGAAGCCTTTCCCACGCTATCCACCATTCCCCTCCCAACTCGCCACCTTTAAATCCTTAAAGTTCACTTTTTCTACGGAGGTTTCCCATGTTGATGCCACTGCATAAGAGCAGCTCATATTTATTGAGTTCCAACTTGTTGCATCAAATGAGAAAACCTATGCAAAGCGTGAGGCACTGGACTAGCATGTAACAAACACGTAATACATCTGATCGTTTACAGGTCCTCAGTGCTTTTCCAAAACCCTCAGGGCCAGATGAGTTTTGGAATTAATTTATTAATTAATTTTGCAGATATAAGAAAGGTAATGAGGTACTGCACTGTACATGAAAAAGACACCCTCAGCTGGGTCGGGGGGAGCATTCTCTAATCAAATGCATTAATATGTCTAAAATGAAATGTATGAATATTCATATTAAGTGGAATAAATAAAGCCTATAAATAGCTTTACTTCTGGTCAAGCCCGGTTTTGCAACCAAATGAGTTTGCACCAAACTTACAGTAGAACTTCCTGTTGGGATTCGGGGACTGTGGATGAGAGATTGTGGTGTATCAGTATTCTTAAGTTACTGATGCTCAGAGAGGTAAAGAGATTCCTATAGCTGGGAGCAGGGCTGGGATACAAACAGATTTTTCTGAACCTGGAGCCCAAGCTTTTACCAGGGACTGACTCTCCTTCCCTCCAGCTATAGCTCAGCCTTCTCTGCAGCCTTCCCTTTATGGGCCTGCATCCCCACTGTTCTGACTCCATCCACTACATTCACTCACCTTTCCCTCCTGGGTACGTTGTGAAGTCCTTAGACTGAGTCAGAAGTTCTGCCTTTCACATGCATTCCCTGGAGAGGCATCCAGGATTTCCAAAACCGGGATATGTACCACTTCCCCAGGGAAACAAAGGGCCCAGAGAGGCTCATCTCCACAACTTCTTTTAAAATTTTATAGAGAATTTAAAATGTTTATTGGAAATTTACATAACATAAAATTAACAACTTTAAAGTGAACAATTCAGTGACATTTGGTATCTTCACAGTGTTGTATACCCGCCACATCTATCTACTTCCAAAATATTTGCATCACCCCAGAAAGGAAACTAGTACCCGTTAAGCAGTTAATCCTCATTTCCCCCTCCCTCCAGCCCCTAGCAACCAGCAGTCTGCTCTGACGCTATGGATTTACTTGTTCTGGGTATTTCACATAAATGGAATCCTATATTGTGTGACCTAGAGTGTCTGGCTTTTTCACTGAGCATGATGTTTTTGAGGTTCATCCTTATGGTAGCATGGATCAGAACTTCATTCCTTTTCATGGCTTAGTAGTATTCCATGGTATAGATAGACAACATTTTGTTTATCTGTTCATCTATTGATGGGCATTAGGTTATTTCCCCCTTTTGGCTACTGTGAATTGCACTGTGAGGAGCATGCAAGGAAGTGCATTGTTTGCACAATTTCTTTTTAAGATAAACTCTCTGCTCCAGCCAAGCGTCAGCTTTCCCTTTTACTGCCTCACTCAAGGCCCCTCTGCTGGGGTTTGGTCCAGGTTGGAGCCGGTTCCAAAGCCTAGGATGAGGCTGAATATGCAAAGGACTGAGAGGAGATGAGGGGGCCGAGGAGGAAGGAGACAAAAGGATACTAGTTTTCTTTGCTTTGGCTTTAAATTGTATTTTTTATGCACAAAAGTAATGCATGTTAATTGTGGAAACTTTTAAATATGCAGAAAACACAAAGAAGAGCTTTTTGAACCTTCTCTTTAAGTCCATCACCCAGGGAGAGGTTTCTGGTCATTTGTAATAATATCGTTTATACTGTTTTTTTGCTTATTTGTTTTTAAAATAGACTACCTTTTAGAACAGTTTTAGATTTACAGAAAAATTGAGAAGATAGTAAAGAGAGTTCACATATACTACCTACCCAATTTCCCCTATTATTCACATCTTACATTAGTGTGGTACATTTGTTGAAATTAATGAACCCATACTGATACATCGTTGACTAAAGTCCACAGTTTATTTAGATGTCCTTATTTTTTACCTAACGTCCTTTCCCCAGGATCCTATCCAGGAAACCTCGTTACATCTAGTCATCATGTCACACAGGCTTTTCTTGGCTGTGACAATTTCTCAGACTTCCCTTGTTTTTGATGACCTTGGCAGTTTTGCGGGGGTCTAGTCAGGTATATTGTAGAATGTCCCTTTATTGGGATTTGTTTGATGTTTCTCTCATGATTTAGCTGGGCTTGTAAATTTGGGGAGGAAGATCACAGAAGTAAAGTGCCGGTTTCCTCACTTCATATCAAGGGTGCATATTATCAACATTACCTGTAACTGCTGACATTGGCCTGGATCACCTGGCTGTAACAGTGTTTCTCTGGTTTCTTCATTGTAAACTTACTCTTTTCTCCGCTCTTTCCATATTGATCTCTTTGGAAACAGTTACTATGCATAGCCCATACCTAAGGGGTGGGGAGGTCCCGTAGTGTTTTAAACGCCGTTATTTTGAACAGTAGGAGTTCACTAAAGGAAGTGATCACTTACCTGGTTAACCTACCCTTTCCATTCTGTTAAGTATCCTAAGTATGTGATACACTGAATACTCACTGAATTTAGGTGTCTAGGACACCTGAATCATTCAGCTCCTGCCCATTGAACTGTATCCTTACCAGTCAGTTCCATTCCCAAACCTAGGAATGCCAATTGTATTTGTTATTGTAAACCACATTATTTAATTATTAGGGGATTCAATAAACTATAAGTGATAAAACTATTAACCAACCAGTTAACAGGTCTAATTAAAATTCATGGACGCGGGACTTCCCTGGTGGCGCAGTGGTTAAGAGTCCGATTGCCGATGCAGGGGACGTGGGATCGATCCCTGGTCCGGGAAGATCTCACATGCCACGGAGCAACTAAGCCTGTGCACCACAACTACTGAGCCTGTGCTCTAGAGCCCGCAAACCACAAGTACTTAAGCCCACGCGCCTAGAGCCTGTGCTCTGAAACAAGAGAAGCCACTGCAGTGAGAGGCCCATGCACCACAACGAAGAGTAGCCCCTGCTCGCACAACTAGAGAAAGCCCACGTGCAGCAACGAAGATCCAACGACGAAGACCCAACACAGCCAAAAATAAATAAATAAATTTATTTTTTAAAAAATTCATTGACGCCTTTATTGTAATATTGTTCTATATCAAAAAAGTCCTGGCTTTATTTTCTCTGCTAGATTAATTTTACAATTAATTTGTCAAGATACGTTAAAAGAATCTGTTGCAATTTTCATTGGGATTTTTTAAATTCATGAATTAATTTGGGGAAATTAACTTTATAATATAGAACATTTTTACCATGGCACAGAAACTTCCTTTTACTCAAATCTTTTTTATGTTGTTCAGTAAAGAAGGTGTCATAGTTTCACTTTATAGATCTTATATGTTTCTTATTAAGTATATGCCTATTTTTAGGACTTTGTTGCTATAGTAAACGCTATTAGATTTATCATTTGGTTATTGATGATTTATAGGAAAGCAATTCGTTCTTGTATATTTTTAGCACTATCTGACATCTATTGATTCCAATAATTTTTTTTTTTGACCGTGCCTCGCGGCATGTGGGATCTTAGTTCCCCGACCAGGGATTGAACCCGCGCCCTCTGCATTGGGAGTACAGAGTGTTAACCACTGGACTGCCGGGGATAATTTTACATACATATATATATATATATATATATATATATATATAATCTTGGATTTTCAAGGTAGATGATCATGTAATCTGCATACAGTAACAGTTTTGTTTTTTCTTTTTTATTATGTCTGTGTATATTTTTGTGTGTACAGATTTGTCTGGATCTCCAGTAAAATGTTGAGTAACAGCAGTAATCGAGGTATCCTTTTTTTGTTCCTCATTTTGATGGGTAGGCTTCCGTTTTCACCATTCCTGGTAGATAACCCACATACACTGAAGAAAATTTCCTTGTATTCCTAGTTTGAAAGTGGGATTTTTTTTCTTATGATGTTAGTATATAAATTATGCCGCTAGTGTTGAACCAGCTTTGCATTCCTGAAATAAATCTTACTTGGTCATGAGCTATTATCCTTATATTATATGGCTGAATCTGATTTGCCTATATTTTGTTTAGGTTTTTTGCATCTATGTAAGGCTGGCTTATAATTTCTTTGTCAGACTTTGTCTTTGAGATCACATTAAACTTTTTAAATGAGTTTTGTGTTCTTCACCTTTTTTCTCTGCTCTGGAACAATTTATATATCACAAAGATTATCTGCAACTTTTAGGGTCAGGTAGAGTTCATCCATGGATACATCTGGGTCTAGTGACTTTAAATTTTTTTTAAACATTCTAATTGAAGTATGTCATACACAGAGATAAGCACTCAATTCATAAGTTTTGGCTTGATGAATTATTCCAGAGTTAACATTCTCCTAGGACCACCACCCAGGCCAAGAAATAGAGCATGACTTAGACCCAAGAAATAGAGCATGACTTAGACCCAAGAAATAGAGCATGGCTTAGACCCAAGAAATAGAGCATGACTTAGACCCAAGAAATAGAGCATGACTTAGACCCAAGAAGCCCCTTCCTGCCTCCTCCCAGCCTCTGCCCCCCACTTTCCTCCCCAGACATCATCGCTGCCCTGACTTCTATCACCTTGGATGAGTTTTGCCTGATTTTGCATTTTATATAAATGGAATCATACAGTGTATATACTCTTGTGTTCTTTTGCAGTGTGGAGCAAGAGTCTGTTCATTTTAGTTGTCTAGTATTTCATTGTATAAAATATGCCACAATTTATCTATTGATTCTGCTGTTGAGGGGTATTTGCATGATTTTTGGTTTTAGAGCGTTATGAGTAACCCTGCTCTGAACATTTTTGCACATGTCTTTGCGGCATTCACTCACACATTTCTACTGGGAGTGGAAAAATAGGGTCAGTGAATGTGCATATGTCGACCGTTACTAGGTTCCACCAACTGCTTTCCAAAGTGGGTGTATAAATTCATATTCCCAGAAGTAGTGCATGAGAACTTTAGTTGCTCAGTATCCTTACCAACACTTGATTATGAGTCTTTTTTTAAATTTTATTTTCGCCACTGTGGTCTGTGTTCAGTTGTATTACAGTGGGTTTAAATTTGCTGCTCCTGATAACTGAGTTGAGCACATTTTCCTACATGTTTTGGCAATTTGGATATCGTCTTTTGTGAATGCCTATTTGGGATGTTTACCTATTTTTTTCCCCACTTAGTTGTCTTTTCCTTATGTGTAGGATCATTGAGTTTTAGATTAAAAACTTAGCTCTCCAAATATATGCACTTAAGGCTATACACTTTACCCTGTAAGTACTATATTAGCTGTATCCCATATATTTTGATTTGTCATATTTTCATAATAATTTAAGTTTAAAATACCTACTATTTCTTCTTTGTCCTACAGGTTATTTAGAAGCATGTTGCTTAATTTCCAACTACATGGAGATTTTCTCGTTATCTTTGTATTATTGATTTCTAGTTTAACCTACTGTGATCAGAGGACATATTCTGCATAATCTGAAAATGTTTCGAGACTTGCTTTATGAACTAGCATATAGTCAGTTCTGGTAAATATATTTTGTCAAGTCTATATGCACTTGAATTCTGCATTTGTTGGGTATCATACATCGTATATGTAAATTAAGTCGTTTGTTAATTATGTTGTTTAAATCTTTTATAATCTTACTGACTTCTGTCTGCTTATTCTATAGTTCCTAAGAAACATATTATAATCTCCCACTATAAAGCATTACACTTATAATTTGTGTACTTTCTGTATATGATATATTTTGATAAGAATTTCACTAAATACCTCCCACTGTGGTTGTGAATTTGTCCATTTCACCTTTAAGTTTTGTCAATATTTGTTTATGCATTTTGAAGGTATGTTGTTTTTTGGTGTTTTTGGTAAATACAAATTTACAAGTTTTATGTCTTCCTGGTGAAATGACTTCCTTTACCATATTAAAATACCTTCCTCGTCTCTACTAAAGACGTATTTCTTGCTTTAAAATCTACTTTGTCTGATATTAATACAGCTGCAAGTTTTGTTTGGGTTAGTGTTTTCATTGTATAATTTTTTATCTAGATATTTTATATAAAATATTGGAGAGATAATTTGATTTTCTATGTAGTGTCCTCGTCCATAGAATTTTGTCGTTGTTGTTTCTTGTAGACAGTTAGATTAGGGCTGATCAATAATCCAACTAGAGATTTGAAGTGGGCTTTCGTGTTGGTGGGGGCCAGTATGGTTCTGGTTCACCCTTACCCCTAAGGTATAGTCTTTTGGGATCTCAATGGAAAACTGGGGAGGCTAACCAGGTATTTCCTCTTGGGGGGTTCTGATCTCCAAACTTTGTTCCCCAAACCTTGACAGGTGGTGAAAGTGATCTCAGCTTCACAGCCACAATTTTTGATCAAATGTCGCTAAGGGAAGAGCCACATCGAGTGTTGAACTCACCAATCTGGACTTCCCTCTGGGATCTTGTTCTTACAAATATTTGCTGTCCTGGTGGCTCCCCAGTGCCTTGAATAGATTATTTCTTTATTTATTTAACTTTTAATCCAGCTCTTCTACTTGTTCTCAGGGACAGGTTTGGTCTAAAACAGGCTGGAACAAGCTTCCATTACTGAAAGTAAAAAGGTTAGAGCATTTCCTGATGCCACTTTAAGAGTTACATCTTTCATTACCTTTTCAGTTTTGCTGTCATTATTGCTCTAAGTCAGGTTTTCTACATCTTTTGAATAAGTCTCCTAGAAAATCATTTATTTCATCTAAGTTAAAGTTGTTACAAAATTATATATGGTGTTCTTTCACAATTAAAAAATATCAGTATATCTTTTGTTATGTTTCTTTTCTCATTCTTAAGTTTCTAAAAATATTTAATATAGTTTTCTTTACCAGAGTTGGCAAATATTTATTTTATTGTTCTTTTCAGTAATCATATTTCTTGTCTATCAATTAAGTTTATGGTTTTAAAAAATTTGTTCCCTAGAGGATCTCAGTTTTTGGCCAAGTCAAGATGGTAACTTGAGAAATATTAAAAAAATAAATGAAAACCTTCCCTTTGGTGTAAGAGAGAGTCACGTTTCAATCCTGAATCTATCATTTACTATCTGTCTTATGTTGGGTAAATCGCTCTGTGTCTCTTAGCCTCATCTGTAAAAGAAGAAGAAAAATATCTATTCTACAGTTTGTTGTGAGATAATATATTAAAGAACTTATTACAATGCCTGGCATGTGATTAAATACAAAAATAAGTTGTTGTTATTATTCTGACATGTGAACAATGGAGCAACGACGACATAGTTAGAATTGTCATAGGGCAGATATCACAACTGCCAACACACATTTGGGATGCCACATAAAGAAATTACTCTTACAGAATGAGGTGTTGAAGGTAAGAGAGAGACCTAATTGGTCAGACTTGGGTTTGGATCTTGGCTCTACCACTTACTTAGCTGTGTGACCTTGCATGTGGTACTTAACATCTCTGAGCCTCAGTTTCTCACCTGTAATATGTAGATAATGATAGGATTATTTTGCGGGCTAACTGATGTAATGTATACAAAATTCTTAAGACAAGGTCTCGCACATAAACTTTAATACATTTAGCTATTACTATGAAATGGCTAACTCCAGAAGGTAGAACTGGGACCAACAAGTAGAAGTAAATCTTTGGCTCAATTTGAGAAGGATGTTTCCAAAGATTAACGTTCTCCGACAATGGACAGGGCTAGCGTTTGTAGTAATAAGTTATATACTGAGCAGCACATTCAATCTCCAAGGCGCTTTCAGCTCTGTAATTCTGTGATTTCACAACAGTATGAGTGTTCCAGATATTTTCCCCTTTCCAGATTCCTATGCTGTTTTACCTTTTCTCTCACTTGGCAATTGCTTCTCCATGTTGTGTGTTCTTTTTTGGCATTATTTGTTTATTCTTTCGTTCAATCGCAGTGCAGGAAGCCCCATGCCAGATGTTGATAATAAAGTGAGGAATGACACCAGACCACCCCCTACCCCCTCCAAACTCTCCTGAGGCCACAGGCCAGCAGGGGAGAGAGACATTAGTCAACATTCTCCCTACTGAGTGTGGGGCCACAGTCTGAGATGAGTGCCCCGAACATAGGTGAGCGTGGAGAACCTGACCCAGATGCATGCTTGGGGTCCCCCTGAGTAACTGACATGCACAGTGAAATTCACATCGGGCTTGGGATGGCTGAAGCAAAGTAGGGGAATGGGTGAGTCTTGTCATAGGTGTCCCTCCACCTCTCCTAAAGCCACCATCTCCCCCCACTTGGGTTCATGTTATTATCACATTGCATCCATCACTTGGGCAATTCCTCACGTTGGGCATCTCTCCTGAACCATCCTTCCTGACTTGTCAGAACTTACCTGTCTGCTGTCTCACTTCCTTATGCTTGGCTCAGCATTAAAAGATGCTACTTCTTTTCGATTAAATCTTTGCATTTTATCAGAAACTCTTACTGTATTAAAGAAGCAGGGTGTGTAATGAGGGCATTCCAGCTATTTTCTCAGGCTTGGGGAAGCCATATTTTGGGGCAAAGAGCTTTTCACTTCCACTCTAACCACCCCATGCAGTGGTTGTACACTTGATCTCCACTGAATCTCCACCCTGCTTCTCCCCACCCCATCTCCCCACACCCACAGACTTTCCACAATAGGCCTGGGTCCCTCCTACCCAAGCATTCACACTTGGGGTGTTCTTTCTGCGGGGCTCCAAGGGAAAACAACAGGCAAAGGAATCTGCTCCATCTGGTCCAAGGAAGGAGACCCCGAGAGGAAGCAACACTTCCTCTGCTCAGCCTTTCTTCCTGGGTCACAACTAGGATCAGCCACTGTCAGCTTCTCCCCCAAGGAAGAGAGACAGCATAAGGGGAGCCAGTTCCTGCTCCAGTACCTTCGGGTCTGGCTCTGTCGTCTTAAATCACCTGCCTCGAGCCCCTCTCTCAGGCACTGGAATACACAGAACCGTTTTACTTTGGGAGCAGACAGACTATGGAGTGAGCCCTCACAGAAGGCTTCTACTGAAATAGATAAAAGCCCTCTGTCTACTCTAAATAGTCTATGATATCAGCTGGTTACTTTTGTCTCTCCCTCCTCGTAAAAAAGAAGTCCAGGGCTTCCCTGGTGGCGCAGTGGTTGAGAGTCCGCCTGCCCATGCAGGGGACGCAGGTTCATGCCCCGGTCCAGGAAGATCCCACATGCCACGGAGCAGCTGGTCCTGTGAGCCATGGCCGCTGAGCCTGCGAGTCCGGAGCCTGTGCTCCGCAACAGGAGAGGCCACAACAGTGAGAGGCCCGCCTACCACAAAAAAAAAAGTCCAGGCAGCACCATTTGGCGATGTTGTTGTCATTATTATTATTATTGTCATGTTGGCAAGAATTGTCTGTGTGCATGCACGTTCTGTCTAGACTCATAGAAGAATTATTCTACATCAGTGATGACAAATCGATTGATGGCTGTGAGAGAAAGGAGAAAGTCTTGTAGTCTCAGAGAAGGAGAAGTCAACCAGGGTGATTAGAGTCAAAGAAAATAGATTCCCAGAGTGGATAACCTACTTCTTTGTTATACAGCAGAAACTAACACACAACTGTAAAGCAATTATACTCTAATAAAGATGTTAAACTTCTGTTGACGATCGATAGGTTATCAGCAGAGGAGCCGAGAGGGGGCAGTAGGCAATGTGATGATGAATGGATGGAATGCTTGACCTAAGGCAGTGGAAGGGGTGGCAACTACCTGCAGCAAGGGTGAGGGTATAAAGATCTAGAAGAAAGCTCCGGAAATGACCAAATGGCAGAACATGGGATTTGGGAAGAAAGACACCAGAAGTACTCAGAGAAGAGAACAGAAGATTGAGAAGTCTTTGAGGATATGAATGAGTCCGCAGGCCCTGCCGTTCTGGGGTCCAATATGGTTTTCCATCAATGGACATGTAAGTAAGACACGTCTGACCAGAACTGGTGGTCAGATCCTGGCCTGGACTGACTAGGCTACTAACAAAGATGGTCAGCATCTGAGTGCTTAGTCACATCTTGGCTTAGGAGTGGGGATACGGAGAAGCCACTGTCATGCAGTCTTTCTAAGCTTTCCTGAAGTAGGGTGTCCTGCAGGATGGGTGAGGCCAGTACACGGACAGAAGAGCACAAGAGGAGCCCGTGCCAGCAAAGGGCTGCCCGTGGTCCTGTCTACCTGCTCCACACCCTCCTCCTCTTAAACTTTTCTGTGGATGTGAATACATATATCAAGACATCAAGTTGTACACTTTAAATATATGCAATTTATATATGTCAAAGTTATCTCAGTAACATTGTTTAAAAAAAACTATGGTTAGATCTTTCAAAGTCTCTGAATAGATGGGGTATCAGACAACAAGTTTTGATGAGTAGCAGACAGAGAAGGGTCCAAGTCAGAGCATTATTGAGGAGGTAGGTCTTGAGCAGAGGGTTCCATGAGCACGCAGTGGAATGTGGGGATTGGGTGTCCAAGGTCATCCAAACAGCTGAGAGACATTCCAGGAGGGAAGGCAGTGGACCCCAAATTACTGATTTGAGGGCTTTTCTGAGCCAGTGGGAGTAGCATCCTTGCTAAGCTGCCATTGGGTCATATTCCAGCGCTAAAACATTCAGTTGTGCCCTTTTAGCTAAGCCCTCAAAGCCGCTTTTTTTTTTGCGGTACGTGGGCCTCTCACTACTTTGGTCTCTCCCGTTGTGGAGCACAGGCTCCGGACGCGCAGACCCAGCGGCCATGGCTCACGGGCCCAGCCGCTCCGCGGCATGTGGGATCTTCCCGGACCGGGGCACGAACCTGCATCCCCTGCATCGGCAGGCGGACTCTCAACCACTGCGCCACCAGGGAAGTCGTCAAAGCTGCTTTTCAAAAAATCATTCTTCAGCACCTCTTGCCCTCTTGTGGGCATATTTTTACAATAAAATCTAAAGTTAATCCTTTTCCAGTTTGTGACCAGGCCATTTTGCTTTTATTATTATTTTTTTAATAAATTTATTTATTTATTTATTTATTCTTGGCTGTGTTGGGTCTTTGTTGCTTCACGCGGGCTTTCTCTAGTTGTGGTGAGCGGGGGCTACTCTTTGTTGCGGTGCACAGGCTTCTCCTTGTGGTGGCTTCTCTTGTTGCGGTGCACGGGCTTCAGTAGTTGTGGCACGTGGGCTCAGTAGTTGTGGGTCGTGAGCTCTAGAGCACAGGCTCAGTAGTTGTGGCTCATGGGCTTAGTTGCTACACGGCATGCGGGATCTTCCCGAACCAGGGCTCGAAACCGTGTGCCCTGCATTGGCAGGCGGATTCTTAACCACTGCGCCACTAGGGAAGCCCCATTTTGCCTTTATCACTGCATTTCTCCCCAGTAAAAGTTTCTTGCATGATTGCTGGATGTCAGAACTCATGGTTAGTGGATGCATATTTCACTACTGGCCTGGATTGACCCTCAGTACTGTGTGGCAAGGCCATGATGGAGGTATGTATTGGGTGCTGTGGAGAACAAAAGGTGAAAACTTGACTTTTGCCTTGAAAACTAGAAGAGCATCCCAAATGAAATATTTGGGATGGGTTTTGAAGGATGAGTAAGAGTTTGCTAGGCCGTAAAGGAAAGAAAGGAGACAAGAGGTTTTAGGTAGAGGAATACATATGCAAAATAGAGATGCTCTAAAAAACACTATTTGTTTGGAGACAATAAGAAGTTCTGTAGGGCTGTGTCAAAGGTTAATGTAAAAAATTAATAGAGACTAATATTTATTGAGTGCTTACTAAGTACCAAGCACTATCTGAGCACTTTAAGTGTAGGAACTGAACTGAGTCTCCCAACAGCCGTTTGAGTTTTATCATCCGCATTTTAATGATGAGGAAACACAGATGCTCACGTGAGGGAGGGTATGAGATGTAGCACAGTAGAAGGCCGGAAATCTTGGGGCCAGATTGTGAAGGGCATTCTGTGTCATGCTAAGGAGTTGGCATCTTGTCTGTTAGGCCATTGTTTCTCAAGCTCTGTCATGTGAAGCCAGTGATCCTTTGGAGGTACCTTAAGAGCAGTTACTAGTATCAAGGGGGTGGTGGAGCAGGTTGTTTCCAGCTGTTACTCGTTATATTTAATGGGTTAGTGAATATTTCATGTGGAAAAACTGCTGCTGTTCAAAGGAATGTCTAGAAAAGCACTTCTTTTGACCACAAGGAGCCATTACAGTAAGTCCCCTACATACGAACCTTCAAGTTTCGAACTTGCAAACATGCAAACATGCGTTCGCATGTCCAATCACGTAAGTTAGTTCACGTGTCTGACGTACATTGTCACGTGCGTGCATCCTCTACAAGTGGCTGTGCTTTTGTGTACTTTACTGTACAGGACTGTGTAGAGTACCGTAGTGCAGTGTCTTTATTTCAAGCTAGATCTGCAGGAGGAGGACTTCATTGAACTCCTTGCCATGCAACACGAGGAGCTGAGTAACGAAGACCTGATGGAATTGGAGGCCCAGAGAAAAGGACGAAGAGAGACAAGAGGAACAAGAAGTAACTGAAGAACTGAAGAGATTCATGATGCAGGAAATGGCAAGGGGATTTTCTTTATTTGAGGAGGCACTGTTAGGTTTTGAGGCACAGGACCCGAACGTAGAACGGTGCGCGAAGGTTGCAGCAGCCGTTCAGAATGCAATCCAGGGCTACCGCGTCATCTGTGACGAGAAAAAAAGAGCTACTACCCAGACATCACTGGATCGTTTTTTCAAGAGGGTAGATAGAATTGAATCCAGCAAGGAACCAGAACCTGTGCCATCAACGTCAGGCGTGAGTGAAATTGCAGCTTGCTCTCCGTCTCCTGTTGCTGGCGATCCTTCAGCTCTACCATCTCCCACCTCCTCTCCCTCCTCCAGTCAGTAACTCTTCTTGCCTTTTCCCTTGATGCCAGCCCCTGTATGCCAGCTGTTGTACCGTACTGCTGTACTTTCCAAGGGACTGTACTGTAAGATTAAAAGTTTTCTTTATTTTTTGTGTTTCTTTATGTATTATTTGTGTGAAAAATATTATAAACCTATTACAGTACGGTACTATATAGCCGATTGTGTTAGTTGGGCACCTAGGCTAACTTTGTTGGACTTGTGAACAAATTGGACTTACGAGCACGCTCTCGGAAGGGAGCTCGTTTGTATGTAGGGGGCTTACTGTATAGAGTTTTAGACAAGAAAACAGAATGTTTGTACCTTTTCATGTCGACCTTTGTGGAGCAGGATTAGATGGGGGACACTGAGGGCAATGAATTGGCTTCCTTGTCAAGAAAGAAAATACCATGGTGCTTAGAATGCAGGACGCCCCTCTTAGATATTTGCCGAAGGTTCCAGGCTTTTTAGAGTTTACGATTCAGGCTTCACAGCCCTGAGAAATCTAAAACATGCACATGTAAGAGAAGCAGCTCTTTATGTGAACTGGGAATGGGATCATTTGTGTACTAAGATATTTACAAAAGCAAGGGCCTGTTCTCTAAATACAGTGATATCTCTTCTACTCAGACTTGCTTATTCTACAGCTTCAACATCCTAGAACCAGGAAACCTTCCGAGCAGTCAAAGCAGATATCATACTGCCCGTGCACTGAAACTCACAGACCTTACTCAGATCCATTTGTTCTTACTGACATACAATTCTTAAAGGCCATAATGCTGCATAAACTGCTTTCATATATATTATCTCACTTTAATTCCCACTCACTTTACTTTTTGAGGACTTCCTTACTGTCTGGAAGTGCAAGGTGCTCCAGACTTGTTTTGTGTATTTCCTGACCCAGTCTTTGAATCAGCTATTTCTTTGAGAAGCCTGGTCCCTTTCACTGGAGGATGGTGTTAGAAACCAAGATCTGGGTACTAGCTGTGCTCATTGCTACTGGAGTGCCATGGCTTTTAGGCTCTTTCAGCTGGCAAAGCAAGGCGATAAATGTGTGTACACTATCTCACGTATGTACACATATCAGTAAAGATTTCTAGGTGTAACCATGTGGGAACATGAGTTCATGCTAACGTCTTCAACTCTAATCCATTACCACATGGTTTATTCTAGCCTCCGCCCCTTGCTTATCTGTAATCTCTCACTCCAACAGTGGACAATTGGCCCCCACTCCCCACCTTGCATTTACTTAATTGTCCATTTCCAGGACACAGTTATAGCAGAATCATTTTGTTTACTCACACCCCCATAGGAAATAACTGTCAGCTGGAGTACAGTGCTTACGTGCAGTTGCTTTGCCTGTAGCCTTACAAGTTTTTATCTATTGATCTCCTGTTTTCAATTGTATTGATTTCTGCCCTAATTTTTCTTGTTTCTTTTTGGGGGGTGGTGGTGGTAATTTGCTCTTCTTTTTCTAGTTTCTTAAGATGGAAGCTTAGATGACTGATTTTAGATCTTTTTTTTTTCTAATGTATGTATTTGCTGCTATAAATTTCCCTCTAAGCATGGTTTTTGTTGCATCTCACAAATTTTGACAAGTTGTATTTTCATTTTCATTTAGTTAAAAAAATTTTTTTTTAATTTCCCTTGAGATTTCTTCTTTGCTCCTTCTGTTATTTAGAACTGTGTTGCTTGCTCTCTAAGCATTTGGGGATTTTCCACCTCCTTTAATTCCACTGTGGTCTGAGAGCAGACATTGTATTTTAAGATATGTTAGTATGTGTTTTATGGCCCAGGATGTGGTAATGTTCCTGAGCACTGCCTGTGAGCTTGAGAAGAATATGCCTTCTGCTACTGTTGGATAAATAGTTGATAGATATCAGTCATAGTCAGCTGACTGATGGCGCCATTGATTTCAATTTGTCCTTGCTAATTTTCTTTCTGCTCAATCAACCCATTTCCAACAGAGGGGTGTTGAAGTTTCCCGCTATAGTACTGGATTCATCTACTTCTCCTTGCCGTTCTGTCAACCTTTTGCCTCACAGTATGGCGCTCTGTTGTTAGGTGCACAGACATTTAGGATTGTTACGTCGTCTTGAAGGACTGGCCCCTTTATCGTTATGTAACGCCCCTCCTTATCCCTGATAACCGATCTTGCTCTGAAATCTGCTCTGTCTGAAATTAATATAGCTGCACCACGTTCTTTTGATTACTGTTAGCATGGTATATCTTTCTCTATCCTTTTACTTTTAATCTATATGTGTCTTTGTATTTAAAATGGTTTTCTTTTTTTTTTTTGCGGTACGCGGACCTCACACTGTTGTGGCCTCTCCTGCTGTGGAGCACAGGCTCCGGATGCGCAGGCTCAGCGGCCATGGCTCACGGGCCCAGCCGCTCCGCGGCACATGGGATCTTCCCGGACCGGGGCACGATCCCGCGTCCCCTCCATCGGCAGGCGGACTCTCAACCACTGCGCCACCAGGGAAGCCCCTAAAATGGTTTTCTTGTAGATAACGTATAGTTGGGTCTTCTTTTTTATCCTCTCTGACAATCTCTGTCTTTAATTGGTATATTTAGACCACTGACATTTAAAGTGCTTATAGATATAGTTGGATTAATATCTACCATATGGCTTCCCTGGTGGTGCAGTTGTTGAGAGTCCGCCTGCCGATGCAGGGGACGCGGGTTCGTGCCCCGGTCCGGGAAGATCCCACGTGCCGCGGAGCGGCTGGGCCCGTGAGCCATGGCCGCTGAGCCTGCGCGTCCGGAGCCTGTGCTCCACAGCAGGAGAGGCCACAACAGTGAGAGGCCCGTGAACTCAAAAAAAAAAAAAAAAAAAAAAAAATCTTCCATATATGTTACTGTTTTCTATCCCTTGTCTTTATTCTTTGTTCCTATTTTCGTTTTCCACTCTCTTTTATGGTGTGTGAATGTGTGTGTTTTACTGTGGTAAAAAATACATAACATAAAGTTTACCATCCTAGCCATTTTAAGTGCACAGTGCGAAAGTGTTAACTGTATGCAAGCCGTTCTGGAACGTTTTCGTCTTGCATGACTGAAAGCTTATACTTACTGACCAGCAGCTCCTTGTATCTGCCTCCCTCCAGCCCCTGGCTACCACTCTTCGACTCTCTGCTTCTGTGGGTTTGACTAATTGAGACACCTCATCTACGCGGGATCGTGCAGTATTTGTTCTTCTGTGACTGGCTTTTTCCACTATGCATAACGTCTCAGAGTTCATTCATGTCGTAGCTCGTGACAGGACTCTCTCTTGTGAGGCTGGTGTTATGTTGTGTTTATACCACATTTTCTCTGTCTCTTCGTCTGTTGATGAATGCTTAAGCTGTCTCCTCCTCTTACCTATTCTGAATAATGCTGCAGTGAACGTGGGAGTACAGATACTTCTTCAAGACTTATACACTACCATGTGTAAAATAGATAGCTAGTGGGAACCTGCTATAAAGCACCGGAAGCTCAGCTCTGTGCTCTGTGATGACCTAAGTGAGTGGGATGGGGGTGGATGGGAGGGAGGTTCAAGAGGGAGGAGATATATGTATACAGATAGCTGATTCACTTCATACAGCAGAAACTAACACAACATTGTAAAGCAGTTGTACTCCAATTAAAAAAAAAAATAAAAAAGAAGACTGTGCCTTCAATTCTTTTGGATAAATATCCAGAGGTGGGGTCACTGGATCATACGGGAGCTCTAGCCTTAGTGTTTGAGGAACCTCCATACCGTTTTCAATAGCAGTTGCACCATTTTCGATTCCCGCCAACAGTGCACAAGGGTTACAATTTCTTTACCTTCGGCACCACACTTGTTATTTTCTGTGCGTGTTTTTTAAAACTAGTAGCCACCCTAATGGGTGTGAGGTGTTCTCACTGTGGTTTTTGACTTGCGTTTCCCTGATGTTAAGGACGTGGTGCATCTTTTCACGTACTTATCCACCATTTTCATGCTTTCTTCGAAAAAATGCTTATGGAAGTCTTTTGCCCATTTTTAAATCAGGTAAAAAAATTTTTTTTTGCTACTGAGTTTTAGGAGTTTCTTTTTTTTTTGGATATTAATACCTTATCATATATATGGTTTGCAAATATTTTCTCCCATCCTATAGATTGCCTTTGAGTTCTGCTAATGAGCCCCTTTGCTGTGCTGGAGTTTGACGTAGTTCTGTTTCTCAGTTTTTGCTTTTATTTCCTGTGATCTCAGCGTAATATCCACTGCCTTTGTGGGCTTAATTGAGCATTTTACAACGATTCTATTTTCTATAGTTTTTTAGTGTATCAGTAATACTTCTTCTTTTTGAAAAAACTTGTCTAGTGGTTGCCCTAGAGTTTGCAATATATATTTACAACTAAGCCAAGTCCACTTTCAAATAACACTGTAGTGCTTCATGTATAAGTACTTTATACTAACAAAATAATCCTAATTCCTCCCTCCCATACCTTGTATCTTTGCTGTCCTTCATTTCACTTATATATAAGCATATATATAGATACATAAGCATACATAATAGAATATATTGTTGCTATTAATTCGAACAAACTGTTATCTTTTAGATGAATTAAGAACACTTATTCCTTCTTTAATGCTCTTCCTCTTTTTATGTAGATCCGAGTTTCTGACTGATATTGTTTTTCTTCTCTCTGAAGAACTTCTTCTAACATTTCTTCCAAGGCAGATACGCTGGCGATGAATTCCCTTAATGTTTGTCTGAGAAAGTTTTTATTTATCCTTCAGTTTTGAAGGATAATTTTGATGGATACAGAATTCTAGGTTAGTGAGGTTTTTCCTCAACACTTGAAATGTTTTTACTCCACTGTCTTCTTGCTTGCATGTTTTTTTGAGAAGTTGGACGTAATTCTTTTTTTTTTTTTTTTGGCGGTACGCGGGCCTCTCACTGTTGTGGCCTCTCCCGTTGCGGAGCACAGGCTCCGGACGCGCAGGCTCAGTAGTTGTGGCTCACGGGCCCAGCCGCTCCACGGCATGTGAGATCTTCCCGGACCGGGGCACGAACCCGTGTCCCCTGCCTCGGCAGGCGGACCCTCAACCACTGCACCACCAGGGAAGCCCTGGATGTAATTCTTATCCTTGTTTCTTTATAGAATAGATAAGGTTGTGGTATTTTCGCCCCCCTCTGGCTTCTTTCCAGATTTTTTCTTTATTTTTGATGTTCTGCAGTTTGTATATGATCTGTGTAGGTATAGTTTTGTGGCATTTATCCTGCTTGATATTCTCTGAGATTCCTGCATCTGTGATTTAGTGTCTGATATTAATTTGGGGAAATTCTCAGTCATTATTACTTAAAATATTTCTTCTGTTCTTTCTTTCTTTCTTCTCCTTCTGGTATTCCCATTACACAGGCATTACACCTTTTGTAGTTGTCACACAGGTCTTAGCCACTTTTTCTTCCCCCTCCCCCTCCCCCTCCTCTCCCATCTCCTCTCCCTTCCCCCTCCTTCTCCTTCTTCTTCTTCTTCCTCTGTCTTTTTCTCTCCTTGTTTTTCAGTTTTGGAAATTTCTATTGAAACATCCTCAAGTTGAGATATATAGAGAGAGATAGAGATTCTTTTTCCAATTCTTTTCCATTGTAAGTTATTACAAGGTATTGAATACAGCTCCCCATACTATACCTTGTTGTGCTAGGACCTTGTTGCTTATTGAGAGATCCTTTCCTCAGCTGTATGTGATCTAATGTGCCCATCAAAGGTATCCTTCATTTCTGTGACAGTGCTTTCTATCTCTAGCCTTTCTTTTAGATTCTTTCTTAGAATTTCCATCTCTCTGCTTACATTGCCCATCTATGTTATCCATTAGACCCCTTAGGTTATTAATCGTGGTTGTTTTAAATTCCTGGTCTGATCGTTCTAACATCCCTGCCACATACCAGTCTGGTTCTGATGCTTACTCCGCCTCTTCAGACTTTGTCTTTGCCTTTTAGTATGCCTTGTAATTTGTTCTTGCTGGGTGGACATGATATCCTGGGTGCAAAGACTTTAGGGATGTAGTGGTGAGGCTAGGGGGAGAGGAAGCCTTCTATGGTCCTCTAATAGGTCTGAGTCCTTTAGTGAGCTTGTGTCCCTGGAATGTGAGCTCCACAAGCACCTCTCAGTCCTCCACCTCCATGCTTTAGGGGGGATACGATGTCTAGAGTGGGCTGTAGGTATTTCCCTTCTCCCACTGGTTGGGCTGTGATCAGACCCCAGTAGGATAGATTCCAGTAAACTAGTTTCTCTTGAGCCCAGGCCTTGTTAAGAAGAGCAGAACGCTCTTCCTTTTCCCTTCCCTCCCCCCCCCCCCCCGCCGCCGCCAATAATCACTGTGAGAACCTGGTAGAGATCTTGGAGGTAGAACTGACAAAAATGGGGAGGGGCTCCCCCCGGAGTTTTACCTCTCAGACTTGTCCATCCTGAGGCTCTGGCATCTGTCAGTTACAGTTTAGGCTTTCCCGCCCTGGCTGGTGGGTTTCTAGTCCTCTAAGTTGTGCTCTTCCGTACTCACTTGTCTGTCTCTCCAGTCTGGGGGGCAGTGCTTTGCCTTCTGACTTCACCTCTCTGATGGATCTAAGGTTTGTTGATCGTTCGGTTTGTTCAGCTTCCTACTTGTTGGCAGGATGGAGTGACGACTTCCAAGCTCTTTCCAGGACAGACTAGATACTGGGAGTCGACGATACCCTCTCCATCCTTGGCAGGCACAGAAATCCAGTTCACACCCTCCTTGACCTTCATGGTGGTCCTTAACCAAGGAACTGCTCTCTCTGCCGTAGTGTCAGGTAGCAGCAGAAGTGTAAGCATCACGTGGCCACGTCCGAGGGGCTCCCCGGGTCACTAATCTGCTTGCCTGGGGGAGATTCTCTTAGACCAGTGGTAGTTCTCAACCGACAGAGATTTTGTCCTCCAGGGAACGTTTGGAAATGTCTGGAGACCCTTTTGGTTGTTACAACCGGGGAAGCTGCTACAGGCATCTAGGTGGTAGAGAACACTAACCATACTAATGGCACAAGATAGCACCCCCTTAACAAAGAGCCGTGCAGCCCCAGATGTCAGTAGCTGAGGTTGGGAAGCCCTGTCCTAGATTAACCTCGCAGTTTTCTTCCCCAATCACACCCCACGCCCCCATCTTCAATACAACCAGGGTTGAACCAACTTGACGCCTTGAAATTCAACTTTTCTCTTGATTATTCTTTGGTCTTTTCACCAACCTTAGGGGCCAGTCACGATTCAGCCAACATTTTACTGTTTATGGCTTACAGGGCAGCGAGCTCATTACTTTCTCTTGTTATCTTGCTTTATTCATTCTCATTAGATATTAACTGAGCCCTTACTATGTGCCAGGTGTAGTACCTCAATATGTGGGAAGGGTTCTACCCCTGTTTTTGCAGATGGGAAAGCTGAAGCTCAGAGAGGTTAAGTGATGTATCCCAAATCACACAGCTTGGAATTGGCTTATCTGCTGGATACACAGGCTGAGAGTAGCCACTGCAACCCTTCTCTCTGCTGGGATTTGCAGGTGCCCAGATGCTCTGGCCAAATGAGACTGGCGTCAGCATCTGGGTTGAGGAGGTGACATCATCGTGGCCAAGGGAAGAAGAGGCCCCCATGTTCCAAGTCCCCACCCAGGTGCTCTGCAGGCCTCCCAGAGAGCGTGAATGGGTTTTGATGGGGGATAATAGTCTCTCTCCAAATACACTCACTGCTGGCCCTTCTTACTGAGCCATTCAGCTTTCAAACGGCTCTGTACATTAGCCCAAAGGATGGGTGTTTTGTCTTCTTTTCCCCCTGCCTTTTTCTTTTTTTAGAGAAAGCAATTTGCTCCTTTCTGATGTAGAATGAGATCTGGCAAGTAAGTCCTTGCTCTGCTCCTTCCCCTGTACCCCTCCCACCCTCGGTTGGAAAAACGTTGCTGGGGGGAGCGAAGGGGGAGAGGAACACAGGATCCATGCTAAGCAAAACTATTTGCATAAGCCGTACACTTGGTTCTTAGAGCTTGGGCTGATCTAACCTATGACAAATTCCTCTGTCTCGGCTACCTGCCAGCTGCGTTTTCATCGGGGCTGGCAAGACAACTAAAGTCTACATTCTGTACCAATTAACGACCTTCAGGGAGAAGACCACCAATCGCAATGCCAGCGCACTCTGCTTGTTAAAGGGGACAGGGGGCCTTGTTGGACAAGGCCCAGGCTTTTTTCTTTAGGGTGGTGGGCGGCGGGGAAGCAGGCCAGGAGGAGTGAGGGGTGGACTGGGGCGGGAAACACACCAGAAAGACCAACTCTGAAGTTGCAGGACCCCTCCGGAAGCCATCTGCACAGGCCAGAACATCGTAGCGAAGCCTGGCGTATGCAAGGTGACTCTAGCAAGTAGGGCAGGGCCTGGAGTGAGGGGCTCCCTTTTGGGGAAAGGGACTTCTGCTGGCCCGGAGAGCTGCAGACGACCAAGGGCAGCCCTGTCTGGAAATGTCGGGGCTGCCTTGCCCACTGGCACCAGGATGGGAGACGGGGAGGTGCCTTGGCCACGCCCACCGTGCAGACAGCCGCAGGCTCTGGTAGCATCACCATCTCTGGTGCAGAGATCGCAGGTGTGTGTCTACAAGCCACAAAGGGAGGAAAGCCTCTCTTCCCCCAGGATTCCAGCGATTTCATTTTTCTTTACTGTTGGGCAGTGCGGAGCGCGATGACAGGACCTTCTGAAAGAACATTGGGGGTGAGGGGAAGGCCCATGCATGACCTTGCCATCTCTCCCAGCTGCCCACTTGTGTGCTATTGTACGTTGTATGGCCCTTGGCCACTTCCTGCAAACTCTGTAGCCATCCCGCTTTTCCTTCTTCACCTGGATGGAGAAGGCCTCCAACTCTAACACATGAGGGCCTGAGGGGACCCCAAGAGATCATTCCCCTGACCACCCTGGCTTCAAAACTTACCCCTCAGGAACTAACCCCAGGTGGGTGATGGCATGGCAAGTTTTTAAAGAATGAAAGAGGGTACCCAGCGTCCTGTCTTGCCTGCTCGGATGTTGGATGGCGCAGGGAATCTCTTTGTGGGAAGGATGGAGGCCCCGTGCTCCTGGTGGAACCCCCCTTCTCCCAGGACCTCCCTCCTACCTGCCCAGCTGTGCCTCAGTTTCCTTGAGGGGAAACGGCACCCTCTGTCTTCCGGCTCACATCCACCCCCCGAAACCAAGCATCCCATCTCCAGAGCCTCTGATGTGGAACTAGTCACATCCATCTGGGCAGTGAGAGGTAAAAGAGGGGCTGAGGGTCCTTTTCCTCTAGAGGAGCCTGGAGTGGAAAGATGGGGCGCCCCTGGCTCACCCCTAGCCCTCACAGGCCCCCAACCACCCCCATATCCCCAGCCCCATGCTTCATTAAGGGAGCACAATGTGTCCCCATGGTCGCCTGCCAGCCGGGATGTCCTGTGTGACAGCAGATGCAAAGAGAATGAACAGGCGGCTGAAAGAGCCGGGGACAAAAAGAGCACATTGTCCCAAGCGCTGAAAGAGCTGCCTGAGAGGGGACATATGCATCTGAAAAAAATACCCCAGTGGGTCTCCCCCCTGCTGGCCCCAGCCCGCCCTCACCCAGCCTTCAACCGATGCTGCACAAAGGGGTCCCCAAGCCAGGCAGGGCCGGCCCAGCTCCAGGCTGACAGCAGGACAAGCTTGGAGGGAAGGGTCTCAGAGGCACAGGCTCCCTCCAGGGAAATTCTCCACCCTTGTCCCCTGTCCGTCATGGAACCCTGGAAGCCGGGGAGCTGGGAGTGTCTCTGGAAATCACTGGCCCCGCCCCCTTAATTTACAGGTGACAACGCCCAGGCCCAGGATAGGTGAGGCCCTACAGCTGGACAGGAGATGCCAGGCCGCCCGGGTACCCAGATCTCCCACAAGCCTGGTTCCCCACACGTTGGGGCCATAGCCACGCATCCAGAGGATCACGGTGGGCTTCCAAAGGGGCCGGATAGTGTGGCTGAACCCCCCCCCCGCCGCTCTGCCGGGGTGTGGACCCCAAACTCAACTTGCGGAGAGACTGTGTCCTACCCACGAGAATCCCAGGGCTTGGCTGGATTTGTGAGACAGGGGCCTCAAGAAGTGGGAGAAGAAGAAAAAGCTAGCTTGAGAGACCACTTCACACTTTTGCAAAAGAAAAAGTACGTGGGTTTACAAGTCAAATGCAAGAGCCCGAGTCCTCTGTTCCGGTTTGTGAACTTGGGCGATCCAGGAAGCCTCTGTAAGTCTCAGCTTCCACGTTAGAAAATCAGCGTGGATGCTCTGCCCACGTCAGTATCCACATCAGTACCTATCCTGGTACCAACACGGAGGTTGGCGCCATCTGCCCACCCCTCCCAGACGGCCACCTGGGGGTCAGATGCCACAAGGGAAACGGTGAAAGCTCTTTGTGGACTATAGGGCGTGTACACGTTAAAACATTATTTTTAACCCTAGAAAGCTGTCGTGGTCCAGGACCATGTTCCTTTGTAGGACATTTTCTAACCAGCATTCGCTTCTTGACTTTGACTTTGGGGAGGGAGAAGGAGGACTGATGGGAGTGAAGTTTCTTTTTAAAATCCATTATACAGGGCTTCCCTGGTGGCGCAGCGGTTGAGAGTCCGCCTGCTGATGCAGGGGATGCGGGTTCATGCCCTGGTCTGGGAGGATCCCACGTGCCGCGTAGCGGCTGGGCCCGTGAGCCATGGCCGCTGAGCCTGCGCGTCCGGAGCCTGTGCTCTGCAACGGGAGAGGCCACAACAGTGAGAGGCCCGCGTACCGCAAAAAAAAAAAAAAAAAAAAAAAAATCCATTGTACATTTGATAATACCTCCTTTCAACCATAACGGACAAAGGGACTTTCTCGAAAGCAGACTCTCTTCATCAAGGCAGGCGTCCGTGGGCTCCCTCGCCCTTCAGCCTGTCTCCAGTGAGCTTTCTGACGTGAGAAAGGTCTCCTTCCACCTGGAGCCACTTCCTCTTTCCTCCGCAGCCCCTCCCGAGGTAGACTGACGTGGACCCCACAGACTCAGACGGCAGCCCCCGGGGAAATGAGCTCACCGACTGGATGCTAGCAGATGTGGGGAATCTGTGTGGTCTCTCGCACAGCTGTTCAGAATTCTTTTCCCCTGAAAGTTTCCATTCTGTATCTGGGGTGGTGGGCAGGGGGAGGGCAGGCCAGCAGACAGGGAAGGAATGTCAGCTCTCCACCCTGTTTGGGGGCTGCTTTGTTTCTTTGAGACCTTAGTGTGGCAGAGACATCATGCACCCTGCAAGATGTTAGAAATGCGTTTGTTTTGTTCCAGATGTGACACCAGGATCTCCGAATCGGATTATACATATTATGTTGCCATGCCAACACACACACACACACACACACACGCACACGCACACACGCACACATGCACACACACACACCAGGATCCCAAACTGTGCTCAGCGCTGAGGAGCGAAACAGAGGCCTAAGAGAAATAATGTTTTCTTTCAGAGAAATTTCCCATGTGACATTTCTGAACCAATCGGAGGCCTGGTCAATGTCATGCTGCCCAGAACCCAGAGGAAGGAGTTTCCCTTTGGATGGGGCTGATCAGAAGAGGCTTTGTAGGGAAGGTGGGACTTGACCTGACTGGAAAGAAGGCTATAACTTGGGCAGAAAGGCAGGGCTGGGCACCCTACACAGTGTGACAGGGTGAGGGAGAGGTGGAAGTGGGTGAGCCTCTTGCCCACGGGCACCCGCATATGCCCAGAAGCCATCTTAAAGACTCCTGGAGCTGAAGGCCAGTGGAGAACCAGGTCTGTCCCCACCACCAAACAGGATCAGGACCAAATTATCCTCCCTCATTTGGAAAGCCCAAGAAAAAGATTCCAGAATTTCTGGTAAGTTTTTCTGGAGTTTTATGACCATAATTGTCAACATATCTTCCCTCATATTTGCTTTGAATCCTTCTGGCAGCCTGGGATTCATACCTGAAACCAAGCCTTAAACTTTGAAAATGCGTGGCCCCAGAGAGGTTTTGTGGGCGGAGAGGTGTCACTACAAACATGATGAGCTCCTCCAGTGCACCAGGCCCGGTCAGGCGCCGGGCAGTCAGAGGTAAATTAGGATTTTCCTGCCTGCGGGACGCTCAGGATGTCATAAGCAATTGAAGCAGAACGTCAGAACGTCTCATAAATTATAGGCAAAAAGAATTCACAAAAGAGCTACCAGGTCTGCTCAGAGCTTAGGGCATGATCAGGAAGGCTTCCCAGAGGAGGTCGTGGTTGTGCTGAGCGTGAAAGGATGGAGAAGCGTTGGCCAGGTAGACAGGGGAGGCCCGGGCGTTCTACACCCTGACCCACAGGAAATGCACCAGGGCTGGGCAAGCATCCCTCTTGTTTCCTCCAAGATCTGGCTCTCATAGTCAACTTAGCATATGATAAAAGAATAATAAATAAACGAATGAGCTTAGAAGTAGTGCAGCAAGCCACAGCATCGTCCAGGGCATTTGCAAACCTTCTAGGTACCAGTGTCCATAGGGTCTTTTGTTAAATGGTTGGCACTCAAGACAGAGTGTTCGAGCTCTGACATTCCTGGCAGGGAGCTGAGTACGCTGGGGGCAGGTGGTCGTTCGCTCGTGCACAGACCATCTGAGAAAAGGATGCGGTGGGAGGTGAGGACAGCTTGAGCTGAGGCCGTGAAAGCTAGAATGATAATGGGGGTGGAGGTGGGGTGGAAGCAGTGGGAGTGGGTCATTGCTGGTCTACTGGGTGGCCCCCGGTCCGTCCTCAAGTTCTCCTGTCACGTTGTCTATGTCCATGGCCCCTTCCTCGTTGGGCTGGGAGGGCAGCACCGTATGGTAACAGTAACCGCAAAAGTAACAGTAACGAGGGCTTCCCTGGTGGCGCAGTGGCTGAGAGTCCGCCTGCCAATGCAGGGGACACGGGTTCGTGCCCCGGTCCGGGAAAATCCCACATGCCACGGAGCGGCTGGGCCCGTGAGCCATGGTCGCTGAGCCTGCGCGTCTGGAGCCTGTGCTCCGCAACGGGAGAGGCCACAACAGTGAGAGGCCTGCGTACCACAAAAAAACAACAACAACAAGAACAACAACAAAAAAAAAAAAAAAAAAAAAAGTAACAGTAACGCTGGAAACTCACCGTGAACCAGGCTCTGCTCTAAGCACCACATGTTTCTCAGGTCACTTAATCCTCATGACTCTGTGAGCTACGTGCGACATCAGCCCCCTTTCACAGACAAGGAAACTGGAGTGTCAAGTGAAGCAAACTGCTCGGCGTCACATCGCTGACCAGTATCAGGACCCAGAGCTGAGCCCAGGCGAGGGGGTCCCGGAGCCTGGGGTCCTGATCATGACCCTCTGGCCCTTCCTTCAGTGATAGAGGGCAAACCAGAACCCTTGCCCTACCCACTGATGCCTGTCTACTGCATTTCAAGTAGTGAGAATCGTTGTTATTATTATAACTGCCTTTCCTACCCTCCCATCTTCATTTTCTCCTAATCTCAGGATACAGGGGTAGAGGGGCCGCCCAGAAAATAAATGGGTGTCAGAGTGAGGATGGGGGCGGATCCCATATTGCCTGATGAGCTGAAAGGCGTTCTGGGCCTCTCTGTATCCCATAGAGTCCTTTTCTTTTACTGGAGGCGGGGACGGGATTAGAAGCTCCCCTTTGACCCTCCAAAACCCTAAAAGAAAGATATCTCATTACATAAACGGGAAACCGAGGCACTGGGACAAAGATTCATGTACCAGTCATAGGACCCTGAGCACATCAGGGCAGGACAGGACGGTGACTCCTGTTATACTGTCTGACTTCTCACTGTCACTCGTCCAGGACCAGACTGGGAAGGGGGGCAGCCACGCGGCACACAAGCCCGCATTTCCCATCCCTCCTCCAGGACAGACTTCACAAATCCGTGGGGCCTTCTTTCCCACTGAGCTTAGATGCTGACTCAGCAGACTTGTCAATTTAATGCTTTAGGGAGTCACTGTCTCCTAATCTCATTTGGCCCATGAGCTGAAACCCCCTTTGATACCCCTGGACAGCCATTAGCTGTTTGAAGGCCTTATTGAGATCTTGAGTATCTTCCTAGATCTATAACTAATGTACTGTCTCCAAGGGGAACTGGACATTTTCTCACTGTGAGACTATTGGGCTAACTCAGGTTTCTTTCATCTTTTATGGGACCAGGGCAGGAGGAGTAAAAATCTGAGCAGAGGGCTTCCCTGGTGGCGCAGTGGTTGAGAGTCCGCCTGCCGATGCGGGGGACACGGGTTCGTGCCCCGGTCCGGGAGGATCCCACGTGCCGCGGAGCGGCTGGGCCCGTGAGCCATGGCCGCTGAGCCTGCGCGTCCGGAGCCTGTGTTCCACGACGGGAGAGGCCACAACAGTGAGAGGCCCGCGTACCGCAAAAAAAAAAAAATCTGAGCAGAGGCCTTGCATTAGGTTGAATAAGGAAACTTCTGTTGTGTGCCAGGCCCTGTTAACCATACGATCCAGCTATAGCCCAAAGCTGCTGCTTAGAGCTGTGCGGGATATACTTAGACTGCCGTGGGAGTGGCAGCCCAGAGGGTTGAACAGTGCACAACCCGTACAACTGTCTCCTGAGGGCCTCGCCCGGGCAGCTCATAGTCTAGATGGGGAAGTGATGTCTAAACAGACAGCCATAAATCAGCCTTCTCCGCACTGTCACTGAGGCACCTCCAAAGAGCACAGTGAAGGGAGAAGCCAGGATCTTTCTACTTGGGAGGCGGGGAGGTCTTCCCAATGTGAGTGCCCTTAGCTAAGCATCGAACATTCATCGTGTGTGTGGCTCTGGTGGACGTCGGCTGACCATGTTTGCAGACCACACAGCGATGCCTGGGTGCCTGCAGTGAGGTCAGGCCCCTCCCAAGAATCCCCTTGTCTGTGCTGCTCAGGGCTGCCTGGGAAGTAAAGGTCCTCAGAGACAAGCATGACCAATGCAGAGAGGAAATGCAGAGATTTATTATTTTTTTAAGGCAGAAACCCCAAGCCTCAGCCCCATAGTACATCAGTGTGTAGCAATCAGAGCCACAGTTCACAGCCTGCCTGCGAGGGCTGGGAAGGGAGCCTTTCTGGGGGTGAGGTGAGAGCAAGGCAGTTCCGGGACATGCTAGGCTCTGTTTGTGCAGACCTCATATGGAATCTTTTCAAGCCGGGAGCGTGTGGGTTCCTCTGTTTCCCTCCAGGAAAATCCGTGACGTGGTGAAGACTGGGCAGCCAGAGCAGGGGGCCGGCGCCCGGGGGCCCTTTGCCCATAGCGGTGGTCTGTCTCCTGGGGGGAGCACAGAGCTTCAAAGACTGAGAGCTTCAGCTTGAGAGCGCCGTCTCAGGCTGAAGGTCAAGACCATGGCCTGGTTGAGGAGAGGGAAGGGAGTGAGGGTTCTCAAGAAAAACGCTCCAAGGACAGACAGATCCAGCCCCAGGCCAGATGAATCCCCCGGCCCAGGCCCCAGAGGGAAGTGTCCAGCGTGTCCTGCAGCCGCGGGGGAAAGTGTAGAAAGCACTGCAGCCTCAAGACACAGGGCCAAGGCCGGCTGACCACCAGGGCCAGCGCTATTGGACTTGGGGTCCGTGTCACTGTTCCCAAAGCTTCCATCCCTGTCCTTGTCTGTGAGTAGGACCCCGTGTCCTCGCTGCGGCTCATTTAGGTCCATCAATATCTTTCTCCATCCCCTCACAGCTCACCTGCCACATTATCGCTGTGGTTCTGGCTCCCTGGGCCGCAACCCACCAGGCTGTGCCTACAGCTCCTCTGCGGAAAAGCAGCCCAGCAGTGCAGCTGGCTCCCCAGATTCTAGCTCCAGCACCGCGATCCTGTTTCTCCTTCCTGCACAGGTGGACCTGTGTGCTTTGTGCCTTGGTTTAAAATAAAATTCAGTTTATCCAATAAAAAGATGAGTGGGTGTGTGTGTTTCATTGGATTTTGAACTTCTTAAGGGCAGGAACCAGTCTCCCACAGTGCCTTGTATAAGAATCTCACACAGTCACCGTGTGTTGCTGGAAGGAAGCAAGGAAGGGAGGGAGGGAGGGAGGGAGGGAGGAAGGATGGAAGGGAGGGAGGGAGGGAAGAGGGAAGGGAGAGATGGAAGGATGGAGGGAAGGAGGGAAGAAGTCATATATTTTTGTGAAGACTCCTCTGTTACGGAGGTGATTTCTTGTTCTTGAAGGCCGTCCTCACAGACACTGCCTTCTTGTGTGGATCTAACAAATTCTGTCTGAAACAGAAATCCCGTAAGCCATATGCTTTCACAAGGATATGTACGGGGATGTGGCGTTCCATATCTAATACACAAAGAACGACAGATAGTTTTAATAAAATGTGTCCTTAATTATTTTCAAGACAGATTTCTCCAGCACCTACACTATGGCAGCCGCTACACTGAAAAAATGCGGGATAGAGGTTGGGGTCTGTCCTCAAGGAGCTCAGAGTCTAGAGGAAAAGAGAAAACGGGAGCCCAAATCCACTCAAGGTCAAAGTCCTCGCATGGGGTGAGGGATGGAGAAGAGGCCCTGGAGACATGTGACACAGGGGCTTTCTGCCTGGAAAGTCTGGGGAGGAACTGTAAATCTGTTTATTGATTGCCAAGAATGCTTGCCTTGGAAACTAGAGGGCCGCAGAGGCAGTCCCAGTGGTAAAGCGTCTCTAAACTGGGTCAGGGACAAAAGCAAAGGACAGACGAGACCATAAATAACGAACTTATAGGGCAGAAGGTGTCAGCTCCAGCTCTGCAAGGGAGAGGGAACCAGGAGAGTAAGGATTTGATGAGCGGTTTAAGAAGGCTTCGAAACCAATCCATCAGTTCGTTATTTCTTCAGCACTTTTCGCACCTCCCTAGAATATGACAGCTACTCCCGAATCGATTTCCCCAACTTCAATCTCTCCTTGGTCTCATCCACGCTCTACAGCATTGCAAGGTTGATTTTCTGGGCTATCTCTTTGATCTCGTCATTTCTTTGGTTACAAACTTTCACAAGTTCCACTGAAAAAGAATAAAAATAAAATTTCGATGGGCATTCCAAGTCATTTGAGACTCTTTTTAACAAGCCGTCCAAGGAATTCTGAGGCCCGCTAAGGTTTGCGAATTATTCCTTATACGGCTTATCTCTTCTACCAAGGAAGTTGATCTCCCGGGGGAAGAGCCTCCCTAATACATCCGCTCAGAGGCCGGCGCATGGCAGGTGGTCAAGAAATCACGGAAAAGTGACATGTGTCTTCCGAGCAAAGGCTGCCTGTCAAGTGGCGTTGGGTGCCCTGGGGAATGGAGGAGAATTAGATGTGTTACCGTGCGTGGTTCAGAGTCTATCAGAGGAGACAGGATTAAAGACACAGGATAGCGCAGTGCCGGTCTGCAGTGTTGTTCCTGAAAGCGACACAGCGCAGCCGAAGGAAGAGGCCCCGGACGCTTTCATCATATGGCCTTATATGGCTGGACACTTTCTCCATTGTGCTTTTTCCATTCCTTAGCTGTTGAGGAAGAGGCCAGCAGACCAGAGGAAGATGACTATGGTGACAATCACAGTCCTATTACCGCTTGTGATAAGAGCAGCTGACCCCACTATGTGTCACACACTGTTCTCCACATTTTATATATTAGCTTATTTCATCCTCATCACGACCCAATGACAGGGATCGGAGAGAGGTTGGAGTCGGAGAAATTAATTTGGAAGTTATTGCGTTGTGCTAGGCAACCCAACGGGACGATGTTATTAACTGGTTTTACAGAGGTGGAAACTGAGGCACAGAGAAGTTAGGAGAGAATCTACTGATTTAAAGTGACAGGTTTGAACCCCCCGGGTGCTAAGGGGTTTGGGAAGGGAGGGACCTCGGTGGGACCTGCAAAGTGCAGAATGGGATTTTAGACCAAACCAGGAAATTCTTGACATCTCCAGCCTTATCCTTCCTTCTGGCCGGCTATTGCTCCTTGTTTGGCTTTCTGAGAGCTTTCTGGCTCTGTGCTGAGCTCACCTTTTCCCCTACTTGGGAAATCTCTCTTTCTCTTTATCCATCTCGCTTTAACATCCTTCCATCATCCTCCCACCCCTTCGGAAATCCTAGATGTCTCTCGGCGTGGTACCCCTACATCCAGTCACCCTCCCCTCCTTGCCCCTGGCTTGGATGGGCTCTCTTAAAACGCTGAGGATCTTTGAGGCGTCCTCCACCCTAGAACATTCTTTTCACTTCTTCCTTTCCTTCATCCCATAAGGTATGGAAAAACTAGGTCTTATAGCTCCTCGTATAACTAGAGCTTAAAACCAGAGGCACAGAGGCGTAGATCAGTGTGATCCTGCAGGGCCAGTGCTCTGGGGGACTCGCAGCAGCTAAGTTCTATGCCACCCCTGACTTACTGTGTGACCTCGGGGCCAGCCACTTGCCCTCTCTGTGTCTCAGTCCCCCGTGGTGGGATCATAATATCTACCGCCAAGCAGTGCTCCGAGCATGAATGAATTATTATCCCAAACGCCCTCTGAGCTTCTGGGACAAAGGTGCTGTGTTAATACACAGTATCCGTCTTCTTCTTCTTCTCGTTAGTATTATTCAAACCCAGATGGCATTATTATTGTTGTTGATTGACAGCTCCGCATAGCTCCATTCACGGGTGTCAGAGAGCCAGGCGGTAGTTAACACAAGCAAACACCATGTTTAAAACAAAGCCCAAGGAACACTCCAGTCGTCTGTGCCTTGGGTTGCTATTAGCACCAGAGCAGCTGCGGTGGCAACACGGAGGGACAGGGCAAGGAAAAGCACCCCGGAGCACAAAGAAGGAAAGTGGGTCTTGACACTGATCATATAATCGTGCTGGGCTTTTATAGACACTGGGAGGCCTCAGACAGAATAAATGCTTGAACTTTATCCACGGTTTACAGGCAGCGGCTGTAAAGGTCTTTGTTGCTGTTGCTGCCATATTAATGACCCAGCTTGGGGCACTGCTGCCGCCGCCGCCGGCCGCTTCTTCCAAAGAAAACAAATCAAAGTGAGTAACTCGATGTCCGGCAATGAGTTTTCCATTATAGAAAAATAAGTATAAATCTTGCCCAGTTGGGCAGCCACACCGCGATGTCGGAGGCTAGTAAGGAGGTCAAGGTAGCTAGACGCTTTGAACCCCTGAACCAGCGCATCAGAAAGAGGCAACTTCTCTTTGTTAACTGCAAAATCAACAGATAAAAATAAACCGTGGTGCACAGGCTCTGTAGACGGCGTTTGCCCCAAAGGAGTGAGGTTCGGACGTAGGGGGAGTGGGGTCCCTTGAACTGGTTCTCCATTACCTTTCCCACTCTGCCGATGCTGATAAAACCCCACGAGCCATTGACCCTGGACATGCAGAGACATTAATCTTCAGCTACGGGCCAGGCCCTGCAACGTCCAAGACATTGAGTCAAGTGGTATCTTGAGCAGAGGCAATGGAGTGCCTTGGAGGTTTTAAAAAATGACTGTCCCTAAATGTTCCTATTGTCTTAACAGAACTTGGGGGGCTTTTAGGAAACTGAGCAGTTGAGGCAGCACGCCTTTGGTTGCGGGTTCCGACCAATGGATGAATGACGTGCGCTCCTAGGGTGTGGAAAAGGGAGATGAATTGGGGGAGGGATCAGCGTGGGAAGTAAGTCAGGAGGAAGTAGAGGAGGAAGGTGGGGACCCTGAGTAAGAGAGAAGACTGGGGGGTTTGTCCCTGGTGGGGTGTGATGGTTTGGGGGTGCAGTGAAGGGCAGGGCAGGGACAGCGTTAGTACCAAGGGAAGGAAGTCAGGCACCTGGAGGCCCAGGAAGTGAGGCCTGAAGGGGGAGGCAGGTGATTCCTAAGTGGTGCTGGTTCTAGGGTCTGGGACCCCCTCCCACCCTCATCCTTCATTTAGAAGCAGCAGAAATAGCCCAAGGTGCCGTTTGGATGCAGGACTTTTCTCCCCTAAAATAGGAGTTACCAGCCCCTGCAAAAATATATGTGTTGCTTTTACCCAAACCCTTTGTTTTCTTCTCTGTATTTCCTCTCACCTTCCTCCTCACCTAACCTCCTTCCTTCACTGATTCCCCCCTGCCACCTTTTCTTTCCCCACCGACCACCTCTTCTTTGCCACCAGGTGAGCGTCCATCCATCCGTTCACTCTGTCAGTGTGGGACTCCTTCCAGAAACCATCCTAGATGAGAATAAGGCAGCGTGTCCGTCCGGAAGCATCAGAGGCAAGCTAGTTCCGAGCAAGCAGGAAAACAAGCCAGCGTGGGTGTGCCTGTGTCAGCTTCGGCGGGGGTGAGGGGTGGTACCAGCACGGAAGGCGTCAAGGAGAAGTGGGTGTCTGAGCCGAAACGTGAAAACCAAACGGGAACTCGCTGGGGAAGCAGGGCAAATGGATCTGACATGAAGGGGAAACGCCCCGTGTGCTCAAATGCATGTAAGTCGGCCAGAGAGAGAGAAAAGACAGAGTGAGAGGCAGAACCAATGCAGGACAGGGGAGGGGGGCCAGGCAGGCTCTGGGTGATGGGCTCCCCAGAGAGGCTGGAGCACACGGTGGAGAGAGGTTAGGCTGGGAGGTCAGTTCACAAAAGACAGATGCACCATGATGAGGGGCTCGGACCTGATCCTGAGGGTGTGGGATCCACCTCCGATCCTGGAGGTGCGGGATCCACCAAGGGGACTAGATCAGACTAAAGAGAGGCCACTGGGGCTGTGAGCTGCATGGGTAGGGGCCGGGGCCTGGGGAGGGACCGGTTGGCCAAGAGGCTGCGTCATCTCCAGAGAGAGACAACCTGAGCTGAGCTAAAGCCAGAAGGGGGCAAAGAAGACAGAGTGTCTAAAAAGGTGGAATCACCCAGAGGAAGGTGGGGAGAAGCAGGGAGAGGAACCTGCCAGAATCCCAGCAAGTCTAACTAACTCCCCATCCGACTCCCGCCTTCCGCAGCTTTTCCCTCGAGTGTATTCCATACTCCTCCCCTTCAGATTCCTCTCCTGTGTCTCTGCTTTTGTTCACATCTCCCCCCAAGAACTTCCTCCCACCTGGGTACATCACCGTGCTTCCAAACAATGTTCCCTCTCTACTCTCCTAAAATTCCTTCTCTGAATCTCATTTTCACCTTTGTCATTCTCTCCTTTTCCCAGTCCCATGCTTTTCCCAGCTTGATGCCATGCCACAGTGGGAGCCGGGACCTGCTGCTGGTTGCAGGGGCTAGACTGGCTTCCAGCCTCTTACTTCAGGGCTGCTTGGGAGACAGAGTTGAAGGCTTCTCCTAGGAAGCAGCATGGAGGAGATTTGGGCTGTGGAGGAGAGAAACCCAGAAAGATGACATCAAGGGTGGATTTAAGGCAGGCATAAAACTAAATGGGTCTTGTTTCTTCCCTGAAATAGTCCTTTGGGAACAGATTCAATGTGGTCCATGGAGATGTCCACATTCCATAGTCCTAAACTTGGGATTTTTTTTTAGTATGGGAGAGATCCTAATTCCTAGGAGGGCAAGAGGGAAGCTGCCTTCCCCCAACTCCTCCCCAGCAAAGCATCCTCCCGGGGGAGTGGAAACATAGACTCCTGATTCCGGAAGCTTCAGGAACGACCCGTGGAGGTTTCAGAGGAGCCATGAGGAGTCATTTCTGTAGTCTCCATGTTAATGAGGCCAGAGGAGGTTAGTGATCGTCTGCTGGATGCTCTGCTACTTTACATACTTCGCATCTCCTCTAACCCTCACATCAACCTTTGGAGGTAAGTGTAATTATAATTCCACTTTAGAGATGGAGAAACTGAGGTCTGTGGCCTTAGGAAACTTGCCCAGGTCTGCATGAGTCCTCAGCCTTCCCCACTTGGCCATGCACTGCTTCTACTGTCAAGCTAATGTTTGAAAACAAAAGTAAACCAATAACAACCTACCTTAGCCTAACATAAATTTAAGCCCACATTTTTTCTTTCTCTCTCCTGAGATGTTAGAAATGGATCTCACTGTCTGGGTTTTGCTTTCAAACAGAGAATTAAAAATGTTTCCCACAGAATTTTGATGCTTTTCTCCAGATGAAATATTTGGTACCCTGAAAAGGTATTTGTTTGTTTGTTTTTTTGAAGACAGCCTCCAATAAAAACTTTGACTAAGCCTGCCTTTCAGCTCTTTCCCAAGACAGCTCCTCTGGGGAACCGATCTTTGGAGGGATATGTTGGAAGGATTTCCCAGGACCTTCAGAAGGAGTCGAAGTTCTGGAAGAAAATTGTCTACCCACTGCATGGAAGGGGATTGGAAGCAGGCTTCATGGGCGGCAGCCGGAGGTGGAAATAGACAAGGGAGTCCAAAGTCAGTGTGCAGAAGGTGAGGGACAAGTGGAGTGGCTGCTGTCACCAAACACCTAAAAATATGAGAGTGGCTTTGGGACAGTGGAGGACGGCAGCTGGAAAGACCTTGAAGACAGTATTAGTAAAAATCTAAAGGGTCTCAAAGAGGCTGTTAGCAGAAGCCTGGTGTCCTTCGAGAAAGCTAGCTATCAGGATTAAAGAAAAATGAGGGAACTGTTATTGGCAACGAGACAGAAGAGGATCCATTATGTAGAGGTGGAAAGTTGAGCAACACTCTTGTCTGCAGTACTGGGGAGAATAGAAAGTGCACCCTTTGAGTTGGGTGATCTAGCTAAGATTTCCAGGCAGGGTTAAAGGTCACCCTGACGTCTTCTTGCTGTAAAATTTGAGAGCAGAGAGAGAAGCTCAAGGGAACAAAAAAGTTAAATATAAAGGACACAGACTCTGCACAGCAGTTTGGAAGGTCTCCTGCTTCTCCAGATGGAAATCAAGAATAGCTTCTGGAAAAAAATAAAATTCAGGGAATGGGCAGAAAAACATGGTGTAATGACAAAATTGAGAGTATGACTGTAAAGTCCTTTGATAAGCCCTTGGAAAAATTCAATGTAATGCCTTAGAGCATTTTGTTCATTCAAAAACAAAAATGAAAACAAAAACAAAATCCAGGACTTTTAAGAATCCTTGGTAGCTTTGGCAGAAGCCAAAGGGAGAGAATGATTTATCCCCAAGAGATTTGTGGATGTGACTTTTTATTTTTCTAATGGCATGAACCGCAGTAAGATTCATAGGAGGTTTCCAAATGTTTTAAGAAAATTGTACAAGCAGAAACACCACTAGCTTGGACTGAAAGAGACAGAGAACATACCAAAATAAAAGAAAAAGAAAAAGGTCTTTGGGCCCCCAAACTTTTACAGGCTGAAAATAGTCTGAGAAAATGTCTCAGCTGCAAATATAGGTTACCTTTTCAGGAAAAGGAAGAATGGCTGTTAGGACAGAACCAAGACCGCAGCAGGTAATTTCCAGGGCTTGGTCTCTAATCAGGGAACAGACCACATGTTCCCATCAGATTTCAGAGTTGCTTTAGACCAGGGACTCCCATATGTCTCCTGTTTCCCCCCTTTTTGAATGGGAGTGTCTCTAGTGGTTATTCCATGCCCGTCCCACCACTGTGTGTTGGGTGTAGGGGAGAGGGCAGATAACTTGTCTCGTTAGTTCCCGGGTGCTCAGATAGAGAAGACTGCCCTGGAGGGAGCGTGTGTCTCCTTGGACCGTCCAGCACAACCTCCTTGGCACTTTGCACACACTGTTCCCTCTGCCTAGACTTGTCTTCCCTCACCTCCCCGCCTGGTTAATTCCTATTTGTACTCTAAGATTCAGCTCAAAATGACCGCTCCACGAAGCCTCGCCAGTTTCATCAGCTAAAGTTAAGAGTTATGTTTCTGTCTTTCTGTAGGATTTGCTATGGCTTTTTATCACCCTGAACTGAAATGGTTTACATACTTTCTTCCTCCCCAGCTGGCCCATGAGTTCAAACGTGGTAGGGATTGTGTCTTATCATTTTTGTTGTTTATCCAAACTTATTGCAAAATTAACACAGAAGCTCAACCAATGTCTGACATTAAAGCAATAAATAGGAGGCTACAGATGGCCTAAAAGCTTTGATGAAGGAGAGTGAGTGAAGAAAACCTAAACGGTGTGCTTAGCAACCGAGGCCTGGAGAGGAGTCCTGTCCTGGAGGTCAGTGTCACCGACTTGGCATTTGGGAAATCTGCACGCACTTCCCAAGTGGTGAGCGAGCCCAGGGAAGAAGTAGCTTCATCCTTTTTGGGGAGGGGCTGGGCACCTTGTTCTCCTTGACATGTAATCAGCGACTTAGAACTAAGTGCTTTCAGCATTTGGCAACACATTAACAGAGCGTGAAGGGGGATCTGGGGATTCTGGAAATCGGAGCATCAAATTCCTAGAGATCATCTCAGACCTAAAATCTTCTCTTTGGAGAAACCACCTCGGAAACTTCTGTTAAGATCTATGAGACCAGAGACTGACTGTGGCCCCTTGTACCTGCTGGCACAGAGCAGGCACTAATTTTTTTTTTTTTTAAATGGTCGATTATTGGCAGATGTGAAGAAGGAAGAAGGGAAGGGGATGTTTTGGAAATGTTCTAATGTTGCTTAAACGGGTAGCGGTTTTTAAATGAATGGTGCGAGTTTATACATCAGTGGGTATGATATCGTAGGGGAGGTTTTATACCATCAGGACAGTGATATCCAATGGCTATGTCCCTCGGACCTTTCTCCAGAAGGCCTCCTTCATCTGGATGGGACTCTGTCCTCCCCTAATTCTTAGTAATACTCCCTCTGAGAGAGTCTGAGACTCTCATGTCCCCTGTTGTCATGGAAACCCCATCTGGATTCCAGGGAACCAGAGTCTTGAGGAGAGATGATTCATGTTGGGCCCAAGATAAGATTTATTGAAATGATTGATTTTTCTGTTTCTCCCTGAGAGAATCTCAAGGTCAAGACCTAAGAATGATCACAAATACACAAATATGTATCTCCTCAACTCCACAGAACTTATACAAAGACATTGCAGGAGGGCCACTTGTGAGATGCATCTTAAGAGGGGCTGGCAAGACCTCTCCCTAGCCCCCAAATCCCCCTTCAGCACAAAGCTGCCCCTGGCTAGGTCAGTGGCTTTGTGAAAAGCAGAAAAGTCGGCCCTTCCTTCAAGAGGACACGGCTCTGTGCCGGGGGGCGTGGCTTGGTGAGCAGAGTGCAGATGGGTTTACCGTCTCACTCACCCCTCAGCTTCAAGTTCTACGTCAAGAATAATCTACACAATCGTAAATGAAACTCCTATCGTCATGGAGTCCAAAATTCCATCACGAGGATCCATTCTACGTACCTGGACGAAAGCATCGTTCCCCACTTCATCAACTGTGAACAGCCCCACATACTGGGTACCCATCCAGCTCCTGTCGGCCATCTAGCACTGCATTCTGTTTACCAAACGACAAGAAGTAGTGGCAGAGATGGGGAGGGGACACCAGGCAGAGACCTGAGCTGTGGAAGATCCCAGGGGAAAAGACTGGTTTGTGGGAGGCCCTGGAAGGCCAGGGAGGCCGAAGTTCAGGAAAGAGGCTGGGAGCAGTGGGCTGGGGGGAAGATCAGCAGGGCCAGACCACATTCACCTATTTCTTTTTTTTAATAAATCTTTCCAAAGTTTGAAATGTTATTTTTTTATCTTTTTTTTTTTGTTGTTGTTGTTGTTGTTGCGGTACATGGGGCTCTCACTGTTGTGGCCTCTCCCGTTGCAGAGCACAGGCTCAGCGGCCATGGCTCACGGGCCCAGCCGCTCCGCGGCATGTGGGATCTTCCCGGATCGGGGCACGAACCCGTGTCCCCTGCATCGGCAGGCAGACTCTCAACCACTGCGCCACCAGGGAAGCCCTTTTTTAATCTTTATATTTTTTCCAATATTTGAAAATTTGCAAAACTTATTTCCTTTTAATCATTTTAATATGGCTACTAGAAACTTCCAAATTACATATGTGGCTTGCGTCATATCTCTATACGGGTCTAGAACTCCACTCAGCTCCTGGCACTTAGCAGATGCTCGTAAATGTGATTTGAAATGAAAAGAAATGAAATGTACCACAGGTACCTGTCTCAGAGCTGACGGATGCGTCCTCTTTAGACAGTGCTGCTTTTTCTTCGTGGCTATTGTTTGCTCTCCTCTGTCTTTCTTTCCCCCAGAGTTTTACTGAGATATAATTGACATGCATCACTGTGTAAATTGAAGGGGCACAACATAATGGTTGGACGTACAGATCTTGTGAATTTTGTTCTCCTCTTCAAAAATTCATAGTTGCGGGCTTCCCTGGTGGCGCGGTGGTTGAGAGTCCACCTGCCGATGCAGGGGATGCAGGTTCGTGCCCCGGTCTGGGAGGATCCCACACGCCGTGGAACGGCTGGGCCCGTGAGCCATGGCCGCTGAGCCTGCGCGTCCGGAGCCCGTGCTCCGCAACGGGAGAGGCCACAACAGTGAGAGGTCCGCGTACCGCAAAAAAAAAAAAAAAATCATAGTTGCTTAGCACAAAAGATCAAGCCAATAAGCAAAAAGATATTTCCAGATATTTTTTCTTTAAGTAGAAAAAATCCCCATGTCCCATTCCCTCATACCCTTCTCTGGGAGGGACTACGACCTCTCAAGTACAGTGAGATGGCTGGTTATACAAGGAGAAAAGACAGTTTATCGAATTTCGATCCTTTCTGTAGACGTTGAAATCGATTCAGAATTCTCAGTTGTCGAAAATCCAAATCCTTCCCTTTGAAGCCCCACGACGGCTTCAAAGTATCTATGAGAAATAGTGCAAGGAGCAGAGTAAGTAGTTAACCGCCTTCTGCTAAATAACGTTAAATGAATAAAGCTTTGAGGTCAGATTAGGAATGCAGAGGAAATAGCAATCTGGGGGAAAATTTAGCGTTTCTTTTTTTTCTGAATCACTAGGAAGAAGAAAAAACCTCACATAAATTAAATTTCAGGTTTTCAGAAGTCTGTGACGACTCCTGGCAACAGGGAGCAAAGTTCTGGAGTTAAATGTGATGATAAGTTCACCTTCGCTTCCGAATTCTCTTCCCCATGTTTTGCATATGTAGTTTTACCCAACACATGCCTGGGCCAGACACAGGAGCCCTGCCGTGACGGTGCTGGACCAGGGGAAGGTGGGCTTGTGGGAGAGGGGGTCACCATAGCTGGGATTTGGGGGAAGAGTTACAGGCAAGAAGCGGGTGTAGACAGGTGCCAGAGGAGACTGTGGTTTTAGGCATTTGTTTGTTTGTTTGTTTAATTACTTGTTATATTGGATTGCATTTCTTTGCCCAGAAGAGGTACAGGTTTGAGATGAATTTTAGATGTTTTTAGAACAAAAATGTTACTCATTTTTGAATCTTCTGTTTTTGCCGTAGCTGTGCGACCAAGCTGGAGGAAAAGAAAGCGCGAGGAACTCCCACCAGACTGAAACCCTTTTTGTTTCTCGCATGTCACAGAGCCTTCATTCTGTTCCTGAGGAAGAAATAGTATCCTGAAGGATTCCCGAAAAGCTGGACAATTAGGTAAATATTTTTGCTCAAAAAACATGCCATTTGGTACCACTTTCCTTGATAAATTCTTTCCCCTCTCAAAAAGGGAGCAAAAAAAAAAAAAAAAGTAACCTTTCTCCTGAGATGAAATCATAATGAATAGAAAGATACAATCGGGTTTTTATAGTGTTACAACAGTTAAGCATACTAGAGCTTGAAGAATTTAAGCTTTTTCCATCATATTTTAAACTTTTCTAAAAATAAAAAAATAGAGCTCAGGGTAACATCTGTTCTTTAAAAGGATACCCTGTTATTGAGGAAGGAAATGAGACAGTTGGTCCCTAATCATGTTGCCTTAATAGTTGTAAAAGTCACACTTTTACAAAAGGGATATAGGTTATCTTAACCAGCTTCATTTAGAGTTAGCATAATGGCCGTGATATAAGACAAGCTTCATGGAAAAACTGTCTCCACACTTTTCCCCTTATTTCTAAATGCACTTGATCAATATGATACACTACAGTTGATCAGAGCAGACCTCTAGATAAACAATTGACCATGGAGGTAACATTATGGCTGTAAACCACATGTACTTGTGTCTACTCAATCTTTTACACCATATGATTCATTCATTCATTCGTTCATTCACTCAGTACACATGTGTTGAGTGCATTGTATGGAGAAGAAATAACTTAGCCTAAAGGATCTGAAGCCAACTTCCCAGCTGAAAAGGTTTTTGATCAAAGTCTTGGAGATTACACGTGTGGCAGAATGGCCATCCTGACAGAAGAAACAGCACATATAAATACACGGAAGAATGAGAGCACATGCTATGTTCAGGGGGCAGCACTTAACTTCAAGTGAGAGAGGCCAGGATGCCCGCAGTGGAGTGGGCTGCACCTGGATTGCAAAAGGCCTTGAGTGCCAGCCCAAGGGGGTTATATTTTACTTTATAAGAAAAAGATGATATGAAATGGACCTCCAGTCAAGTAGGCTCCCCTTCATCTCATATTTCTCCATATTCCCTGTGCTCTAAGCACAAAGCAATGAAAGACAAAGTATGAAAAGAAAAAACAAACCTAAAAAGATATCGCCAAACTCAAAAAGAAGAAAAAATATCTTTATGGATCACTCAAAGCAGTGAGGAGGGAGGAAGCCATGGCCTTGCAGGCCACAGCAGAAAAGAGCCTGGCTCTTTTGGGGTAACAGAAGCTAAGTGTCCACGCAAAGGATGGTGGAAGCAGGCTAACTGTCCGAAGACAGGGTCTGACTCTCCCAGAAGGTACAGGATGAGGGAGGTGGGACCCAGGCTCCCAACAAGGAACTGATCCAGGTTCTGTGAGTGACTCTGCAATGTTCTTATTCTCACTGTGGGGCAGGAGACTCCAGGAAACCATCATAAACCTGGCTGTGGACTGAGGGCGCAGGGTGCTGGGTGGAAGCATCCACAAAGCTTTTCAACTGGATGCAAGAGAGAGGGAACAAAACAAAAAGCCTCCCGTATAAAGTGAGCCTGCAAACTTTCCAGAATATACATAGGAAGTGAGTGCTAAGAAAAACAATCAACAAAATCAATAATTCACGCCAACTGAAAATAATTTTACAAAGCAGTCTGATGAAGGCTTAAATAGAAAGTTTAAGATAATCAAAGAGACGAAAAAGAAATTTCATTCATTAAAAATAAACAATTTAAGATAATAAGAATTCATAATTCTGTACTTGCAGTTGGATTAAAGGCAACAACTGAAAGCAGAGATTATCAAAATGAATGAGAGAGAAAGAGAAAGAGATCCAGCCATATACTAGTGACTGGAAAAATACACCTAAAACAGTATCAGTCCAAAAGACTGAAAACAAAGAGTGGGCAAGAGAGAAGATAGATCATTCAAATTCCAAAAGAATGTTGAGCAGCAATATTAATATTAGACAAAATGGAATTTATAGCAAAAAAAATAAGGAAAAAGAGAGACACCATATAGTACAAAATGAGTCATCTGCCAAGATGATGTAGCAACCATGACTTTGCACACACTGAGCAACATGACTTCAAATGATACAAAAGGGGGAAACTGATCATTCTATACAAATAATAGATTTTTAACATTCTTCCAATAGAAAATGATGAATTGTAAAAAAAACCTTGTAAGACTGTAGAATATTTGAAGAAAATATATGTAAATTTACTTAACAGCTTTATACAGAACACCCACACACAGTAAATAAAGATTATAATTGATTTTCATGTTAACATGGAACATTTGCAGACTTGATCATGTCACAAAGAAGATTTTAACAATTTTCCAAGAATTTATATCATACATATTTTCTGATCACTATGCAATTAAATTCCATACCTACAAGCCAGGGAAAGAGGTTTTTGTTTTGTTTTTGTTTTTAGTAAGTGGAGAAAAAAGCATGTCTGGTAGCTTAAAAATGCTCTCCTAAATAACTTTTGGGTTCAAGAAGAAATCATAAAGTCCAAAATAATTTAAACTAAGAAAAAGGGAAAGGATTACATAAACACATGTGATGCAGTTAGTGTAGACTTATAAGGTTCAATTAAGACCTAAATTTAATTTATAAAAAGAAAGAAAGGTAAAAAGTAAATGAGTCTACAGTCAATCCAAGAAGCAAGGGGGGTAAAAAACAGCAAGACCCTAAAAAGAGAAGGAAGGAAAAAATAAGGGTGAGCTAGAAATCTAACAATACAAAAGATCGATAAAATCAAAATTTGATTTTTTGAATAAAAGAAAAAGTTCTAGTACGCATAATAAAGAAAAAGGCACGAATAAACAATACCAAGAACAAAAAGGGGAACAGAACTATATTGCCTTAGAAGGGAGATTAAACAGATCGTAAGAGAAAATGATACATTTATGCAAATAAAATTGAAAATTAAGAAGAAAGGATTAAGATTTTTTTTTACAATGGAATAAAGGGAGAATGAATACCAGGGTGAAATTAGCAGTCTCAGCCATACTTTCTAGGCCTAGTTTATTAAGTTTTTAAAAAATTCGTTAAGTCAATGATAAATTTTATTGAATGTTTTTTCTTCATCCCTTGAGAAAAGCATACAATTTTACCCTTTACATTCAGACGGCGGTACAGCATAATAAGAAGAACCTGGATCTCTGAGATGTCCCCAACGGACTGGGTTTCTTGAGCATGAAAAATAAATTTCTATCTTGTTTAACCCACTGCCATTTAGTCGTTTTGTGTTACCCTCAGCCAAGCCTAATCCTAACTGATAGGAAAAAGGAACACGTTAACCTAGTAAAGAGTATTTATTAAGATATATTACAAAATCGCATCTAGTGACAAAGTAATGTGAGCTGGGCCCCTGGAGTTTTGGCTTGCAGGGGTCCTGAGAAGTGAAACTCAGTAAGCACCCATGTCCAAGTCAGGAGGAAACAGAACCGCTCACTCTAGCTGCTTCTTTTCAGCCCTGTGCCAGAAGTCATAGCTAATACAATCAGATAAAGAATTTAAAAGGAAAACGGTCTTTATCAGCAGGCGGTGTGATAGTCTTAAGAACTGTTATAGATAAACTTTTGGAATGAATAAGAGTGATCACTAAGCTGGATGTAAGGCCAAGAAACAAATCAGTAGCCTTCCTTAATCGCCAGTCTTAGACGATTAGGAATGTAATTTTTTTTAAATGTCTTATTCGCAAAACTGAAGAAGGTGCTTGTGGAGAAGCAGATGGAATATTATTGAAGGAAATGATAAAAGACATGGTATATTAATTAGGATGCTTTCACGTGCAAGTAACACATGCCGACCAGAAATGCCTTAGCTATGAGAACATTTATCATTTGGTGTAACAAGAAGTCCAGCACAGGCAGGTGCGGGTTAGTCCTGCGACGCAAAGACGTCATCAGACGCCCAGGATCTTTCCATCTTTCTGCGGCAGGGCTTCTACCCTCAGATTTGTCCTCTCATGGCTGTAGGTTGGTTGTATTAGCTACAGTCTATGTGTAAAGTCCCCTTCGTACAGCCTCATTCTGAAGGAAGTAAAAGAAGTATCTCTTCACACATCGTGTTTATCAAACTGTTCTCATAGAATGTCGCCTCTAGTCGCACTCCCCGGGATTAAGTTGTGAGGTCATGCCTACCGGCAAGGGAGGCTGAGAAAGCATCTCATATTTTCAGTCTCTATCGTGGGAAGTGTGTTCTTCCAGTAAGAAAGGGGGTGGGGTGGAGCAGGTTACTGAGGAAGAGGCCACCCCCAAATAAACGGACGGAGGGACCCGATAGCATTACTGCTCCTCCAATTTAAGTCTATGAATTCAGGGCAATTACAATCAAAATGGAAATGAGTTTTTTTCCCAGGCACTTGAAAAGCTTATACAAAAATTAATATGGGAGGGAAAAAAGGGCCGAGAATAGCTCAGACAATTTTGGAAGGGAACAAAATTGGGGACACGTGCCCAACTAGAGATCGAAATACCTTGTAAAGCCATAATAACTAAAGGCGAGAACACTTATGACAACACCCACTTCACAAAACTGTTACAAGAATCACGTTATAAGGCCTACGTGAAAAAGGCTTTGTTGACTGTAAAATGCTGTCTAGATGTGAGACGGTACAGAGGACAAAGGTGTATATTGCATCTCTGAGCTACAACGCTTCCTCCAGCAGTAAAATTAATGACATCGACTTCTTTACTCCCTACCTGCCATAAATTCTTCCTGTGAGTGGGCTCAAAGGAGGGTAAGAAAGAAGCACGAAATCTTCCAGTTGGAGGGAATCTTGGAGGTTATTATTTCAGTCTCCCACTCAGCGGAGGAATCCTATCTACAAATTCCGGCCCCAGGTGGCCATCCTGTCTTGGCTTGAACACTTTCTGTGATGGAAGGGTTACTCCCTCTCAAAGCATCTCGGTCCTCGGGCAGGCAGCAGTGACAGTTAGAGATGGAGCTGAAATCAGACTCCCTCCAACCTTTTTCCACCTGTCTTAGTTCAACCTTCGGGAACAACACATAACGAATTCACTCCCTTCCACCCTTGACAGCAAATCAAGGGTTTGAAGAAGGCCATCAGGGCCTTTCCCTGGGATAAACATTCTCAGCTTTTTAACTGTCCCTCCAAGACCTTTCCCTAAACAGGCTGGCCTCCCCGGGGTGCCCACTCCTTGGTCAATATCCTTTTCAAAGCTGGTGGTACCTCCCTGCCACTGCCTCCAAATGGAAACAGCTTAAATGTCCACGAGTGAGTCACTTTAAACAAATTAAGGTATATGCATATGATAATGGATGGTGTGACTATTAAAACTGTGTTTTCAAAGAATATATAATGAGTTGGGGGGAGGAATTCAGGATATGATGTTAATTTCAAAAAAAAAATTTTCCCTCCATATTCCTCCGACTCACACAAAAAAAAGACTTGAAGGACACATACCAAAACGATACCAGTAGTTATCACTAAATGGTGACAGTTAGATCATTTTTGTTTTCTTTTTTTCACCTTTCTACATTTGTAGGTTTTCTACCATGACTATACTTTTCTTTTGTAATTAAAAAAAGAAAAATTACAGAGGCCCACAAAGCTGAATGTGAAGGAGAAACATGGTGCCTGGAACAGACCCGGATGCTCTGATGCGGGCAGCCAACGGGGTGCTCACCATCTTGGTGTGACCATGACAAGCATTAGTTTTTTGGAGCCATGTCAGAAATTTGTCAGAAAATTGAGCTTTTTGTTAACTAAAATCCTCAAGACTTTTTTTTTCACATGAACTCTCGTCAATAGTTTGAATAACTGAGTCTTTTTTTTTTTAATCAAAATGAAAATCTTTCATTTTCCCCCATTAAATTCCATGTGTTTGTTTTGGCTCCTTGCTTAGCAAACCATATCCTGTTTCTGCCATGCTGTGTATTACTTATACGTTTCCATTTTGTGTCAGCCCTCATTTATATGTTGGCCTACCGTTCGCGTCATTGAAAGATATTTAACAGAACCGGTCCCCACAGAAGGACCAGAGGCATCTTGTACTGTACACCTTTCTTTGGATGACTTGGCTCAATCATTCAGTGCTTTCTGGGTACAGTGGGTTGCCTAGTTGTGCCTTTACCCAGCTGGACATCATCTCTTCCTTATCTATTCATCTTACCATGAGAAATTTTGCCCAAATCCCTGCTGAAAGATTCAGTACCTCTGGGACAACCTGGTGATTTTTGATAACCTTTCAAGAAAGAAAAGAATATGAAATGATGTTAGTATGATGTGGTTTGTTGTACACAAACTTGTGCTGGCTTTTTGAGATTTCTGCTTCCTTTTTGAAGCGATTTCAATCTAACTCTTTAATAACCCAGGTTAAGGTTTGCTGGGGATCAAAGTTAAACTCAATGGTGCAAACTCTCCGGAAGCTACATATTCCCCCTTTTGATAACTCGGACCGTTTCCCATCACTAATCCTTTGGCATCACTCCTGAGATCCCTGAAAGATTACCGACAATGGTTCTGTGATGAAACCTACAAGTTCTGTCATCCCCGGGGATGAGATTTGTCAGGACCTGGAGACCTGAGCTTATTTGAAGAGGCCAGGTATTTACTTCCTGCAGAGCTTCACACCTAGGGCTGTAGTTTCCTTTTAACCATGTTGAAGATCCTTCTTGGAGATAGAGGAGATGACAGCTACTTAGGAGTGGAGCAACTCTGCTTTGTATCTGTCATCTTCTAGCGTAACACCGTCTGCCCCTGGCCCTTCCCTATTCTCCCAGGTCAAAGCACGCTCACACAAAGCTCTGTTAGCTGTTCCGGAGCATTTTTTTGCAAGTCTCAGCTAGATTCTGAGCCCCAGCCTTGCTAACACAATGGCTGCAAACCCATGACACTCTTTGCTGTTCTCCTCTTGTTCTGTGCTCCTCCCTTGCACTGTTATAAAGGCTCTTGGAGAACCTGAGGCTGCTGGAGGGCTTCCTTTGCTGGCTCTGGGTCTTCCCTTTGCTCCATTGTCGGGATCGTGGGAGATTGTACTGTCAGAATTTAATTTCGGGAAGAATTTTTTTTTAAGTTGAAGGATAGTTGATTTACAATGCTGTGTTAGTTTCAGGTGTACAGCAAAGTGATTCAGTTATAATATATATGTATATATATACATATATGTATTCTTTTTCAGATTCTTTTCCATTATAGTTTATTATAAGGTATTGAATACAGCTCCCTGTGCTATGCAATAGGACCTTGTTGTTTATTTATTTTATATACAGCAGTGTGAATCTGCTAATCCCAAACTCCTAATTTATCCTTCCGGATCCCCTTTCCCCTTTGGTAACCGTAAATTTGTTTTCTATGTCTGTGAGTCTATTTCTGTTTTATAAATAAGTTCACTTGTATCATTATTTTAGATTCCACCTATAAGTGATATCATATGATATCTGTCTTTCTCTGACTTACATCACTTAGTATGAAAACCTCTAGGCCCATCCATGTTGCTGCAAATGGCATTATTTCATTCTTTTTTATGTATATACAGTAGTATTCCACTGTATATACATCTTCTTTATCCATTCACCTGTCGATGGATTTTTAGATTGCAGGAAGAATGTTTCTTTAACACATCCTCTGTCCTCTTACCTTTAAACAACAAAACACCAACATAATAAAATAAAACACAATAACAACGGCAACCAAAAAGCTCCCCTTTAGGCTTGCTTCTCATCACGGATGCAAACGAGGTCTGATAAGACGCTGGAAGTGGGCATTTAGGCTCCTCGTGGTACATTTTCTTAGAAAAACATATGACAAATGATGAAAAATGTTGCTTAACTTGCTTCAAATACTAATGTGGAGGAGCTATTCTTTCCTGTTTATTGTGCAGTGGGAAAGACGGGAGAGGAGTGATGGAGAAACAAGGCAAATTAGTATTGAGTACCAACCACGTGGTTTCATTTAATCTTCATATCAATCCTGGAAGCACCGTCCCAATTTTAAAGGTGGAAAAAAATGAAGCTCAGGCTTAAGTAACTTGAAATAACTTTTTCTGTGGTCCAAAAGGTAGAGCCAAGGGTTGAACTCAGAATCAGTATGATTCTGCCGTTCATGCTTTTTTCTACATAACAGGTTGTAGGTAAGCAGCTCACAGGACAATCCAGTCCAGAGATGTGTTTTTTTGGACCACCCTGTATTTTAAAATTTTTGAATATATTGCCAACATTTACAATGTAGGAGATTTTACATCAAATTCCAGATTTCCAGCTTCTTTTGAAAATCTCTGGACCCACATTTCTCCCCATGGTGACCACTGGCCAAGCTGAATAATGGCGATCCCTTTAGAGAGACCATGCCCCCTCCAGGTTGCCATGATCTCGATCCTATCCTCATTTACATCCTCTACTTGGTCCTGCTGGTATTTGCATTTGCAATGCCCTAGGCCATGCTGATGCTCTACTGGTTTTCCTGGTTTCAGAGAGAAAGACTGCTGCCGTATGCAAAAGAAGGGAGCAAAGGATACGAAAATCACAGATATGTCTCTTACACTCAATTCAGCCTCATTATTGCCCTGGAAAGGGGGCTCCCAGAAACTCAAGATGTCCCCAAAAGAATGTGCTTGTTTGTCCCAGGCTCCTCTGTTCCCAGTTATGTACTCAACTCTCTGTACTCTTTCTTAAACCACAGCGTCTAGTAAGAGTATCATTTAAGACTTTGTAACCTCCGACAATGGGCAAAAGAGTTTGTTCCTATGACTGTTTAAACGGAGGTCTCAGGCATGATCAAACTCTGTGCTGTCCCAGAAACTCTGGCTAAGAGATCTCTCCATCCACAGCTGGATGCTACGGACAGAACAGTAAAAAATGTACGTAGGCTAAACAGGCCAGACAGTGGGGATATAAATAGGCCAGACAGTGGGGAACCAGGCTGGGGATCAGGAACCCGTTTCCTGCTCTTGGTCCTGTTCTTATAAGGACACCAGAGCGTAGGACATTACAGCGATACAGACCTGAAGAGGCAAGTCCGAAACTGGGGCTAGTAAGTTTGAATGACAAATGCAGGGAGAAATATGAAAATCATTTTGAAGGGAGAGATTCATTCATTCAGTCAGTCATTTGACACATATGTATTATGTGTCCACTACATGTCAGACACATTTTAGGCCGTGAGGATTCAGAAGTGAATGAGACACACAGAAATTCCTGCCATCATGGAGCTTACTTTTTTATAGGGAAAGACAGACCGTAAACAACCAAACAAACAAGACTAAAAAGGAAATATATATAATGTCAGTTGATGATAAGGCTGTGGAAAAACTCAAGCAGGGCAAGGGAGTTAGGGAGCTTTTTCTGAACGCTCGTGAGGCAGATCCAGTGGAGCCTGGGGTGGGGGGAGGGGAGAACTGCTGGGCCAGTGAGTGAATTTGAGGGCTGGGACCCCGCACACTCGTGGGGGAGCAGGCCAGCCCATCCCTGGGGATGGTATAAAGGCAGAGACAGATAGGCTGGTACACGGGGTGACCGGAGCTTCTATAGCCAGGCTGGTCACCAGGCTGAACACGGGGCCTGAAGGGAGGGGACAACTCAGGAGCCGGGACCAAAGGCCCACGGAGAGGTCGGTAAGGGGAGACGTCTTTAGTTCCAGTAACTGACTCTAGAGGACAGACCTTTAAACCATGAGACACAGGAGAGCTGGGAGTCACAAGGAAATGAAGACCGTGGAAGCTTCCATCAGAGCCTGAAAACCGGGGAAGGGGTGAACCCTCTAAGAAAGAGGGGATCAGAGAGAGGAGCCCGGGCCAAGGGGGCGCCTTGCAGGAGCCCCCACTCAGGGAGCCGTGTGTGTGTGTGTTTGTGTGTGTGTGTGTGTGTGTGTGCGCACGCACTGGGGTGGAAGAGGAAGCAAAGAGCCTTGCTTTGTCAGTCGGTTCAGACCTACTTTCTTGCCTGAAGAAGTGGAGACAACGGAACCTGCAAAGGAGTGGAGAGCATCGCTTGAAGGAAGGAAGGAGGCGCCAGCCGGGCCACCAGCCTCGGGAGGCCACGCAGAGGGGGATGGTGGCTTAGAAAGTCTCCAGACTGAGAAGAGGAAGGTCCCCGGCTTTCGAGGGAACAGCTGCAGTAGAGGAAGGTGGGCAGATGCCAGTCGCGGGGGCTTAAGATGTTGATTAAAGGACGAAGTGGAGCCAGCACGTGGGTGGGAGGTTCCACATGTTGAAGTGGTGTCCCTACCAAATGAACAAACAGAGGAAAAGCCATACGGTGCCTCCAAGGACCAAGCAAAACATTTTAAGGGAGTTGGAGGATGACATCAGGAAAGGGACCCTTGGAGAGGGCGGGATGGTGGAGACGGTGGTCACCACGCCCACACGCGGCCCGGGGTGTTTCTGTCTGGGCTTCCTCCCAGCAGATCTGGCAGCTGCAGGACATGTCCAGACCCTTCACTTGTCTCCGAGCCTCCTGGCAAGATGGTGCCCAACAAGGACATGGGAAAAAGGAGAAGCACGGTGTCCTAATATCTCCCAGATCTGTCTGGGTGGGAGCCTCCACGGCTGGCACGAGATAGCGTGAAGCAGAAGGTGTAGGTATCGGTCTTGTGTTGCTTTCCTCATTCTCTTTTTGACTTATTTCCCCACTTGTCCCTAAGTCTGGATGCAAACGTGTGTCTCTGGGGAGCGTTCTAACAGAGCTCTATTCAACATGAGAAGTCCGACGGTTTCCTCTTGCGGATGGTGACTTCAGGGCTGGACCCTGCCTCATTTGGGAAATAATAACACACTGTGCTTTGGGTCCCAAAACATCCTCCTAGAACCACCTTACGAAGGCCTTCATGGACACGCATAGCCAAAACCTTCAGCCACAGTAGAGCAGGACCGCTTCACACCCCCCTTCTGCTATGTACTCCTCTTACGCTCTTAGAGAAGGTCTTATTAAACCTTTTAGAGCTAACGCACCAGTGAAAATGTTTACTCTGGGAAAGAACTTCTGTTCTTCTTATATTTTAAAGATACATGTACTTATTTTTTGATGCATTGATTAATTTATTCATCAATACGTTAAAGTGCAGAAAATAAAGTTTAAAAAAGATCGCCTCTCCACTTAAGGGAACAGCCATTTTCATGTAATAAAACAGATATTACTGATAGTACGTGAAACATGCCAATCCTCGGCCCCGTGTCTGATGTGCGTGATCAGATTTAATCTTCAGAACAAATTGATGAGGGACGTAATTACTGTCCCTATTTTATAAATGCGGAAAAGGAGGCTCAGAGACATTCACCGGACCAAGAACTGGTAAAGGGCAGAGCCAGGGCCCCATGCCCCATCTGCTCCCCTGAACGCATGTTTCTACATCATTGGGATCCCCTGATGGGGTTTAATGAGCATTTGTTCACCGCCGCGGTGATGAGGGGCTTCCCCGTGGGAGGAAATCCTGCAACCCATCCCTTCTCATCCTGCCCTAGTGATGCCCTGGTTCCAAGAGGACCTGGACTACCTCCATTCCTGTCTCAGGAGAGCCTCTGGGGGTGGAAAGAGGCAGGAATGGAGCCTCCTGCTGGTGGGAGGCCGGCTGTGTAGATGCTCAGGGGCTCACAAAGCAGCCCCGTCCTGTCCCGGGACCCCTGGAAGCCTGACCTTGCCCTTCACTTGCTCAGGAGGAAGGAGGGGCTGATCTTACCCTCCTCCCTTGAAAGATCCAGCAGGGGAGTGGGAAGTATCAGAGACCAAGCTGGAAGGGAAGGGGAAAGACCGGCACAGCAGGGGTCCAGGCAATAACCCGCCTGGAATTTGCAACCTGGAATGCTGGGGGGACGAGGGTCAGGGGTTCAGGCACGGGAGGGATAAGGCTGGCTTCCCAGGCGTAGGATTTCCCAGGGAAAGTACTTCCTTAGCTCCTAGTGACAAGCTTTGGCAACAGCAGGAGCTGTGGCTTAGGTGGTGTCATTTCTGGATGATCATTACATGAAAGGGAGCCAGGGTGCAGGAGTTTATGTTCCCACGTCTGACGATCCATCCAGCAACACATGTGGCTGGGCTGTTCCTTCACACACTTTTACTTTTGCTTTCCTGGAAGGAGTTCCAGTGTTATCATTATGTTTAACAGTTATAAACACTCCCATCTATTACGAGCTTACTAAGCACCGGTTTCACTTCTCTTTGCCTGGGAAATTTGTGTTTATCACCCCCAACCAGGGCAATGAAAGCGCTGTACAAACACTGCTTTACAAGCTGGGAGTGACTTGTTAGTCTGCAGCTTCATTATAGCAAGTAAGCGATGCGGCCTCTCCGTCCCTGACTTCTCCTGGAGATGGAAGACTCCCCCTAAGTCAGAGGTAGTGACCCCAGGGAGCTGAGAGAGCCTCTTCTGACCTGTGTGGGGAGGTCTTAGGAGCGGGGAGAAGGTGTTTGCTAGTGTGGCCCAGGGCACTCCCCACAGGAAGAGAGATGTTCACTTCCTCCTAAGTTCTGGGCTGTAGCCTCACTGCTCACTGTCACAGCTCTTCTCATATCACAGTTTTTTGGCAGCCTCTCCCCCAAGACTGTGAACTTCTTGTAAGCAAAGTCTCTGTATTTTTTCTGTATCTCTGCATCCCTAGCGCCATGTCTGCAGCAGGGTCTGGTCCCTGGGGAATGCCCAGTGCATGTGTTTCTGACATGCTCAGGAAGCATGTGAGTAGCTTATTTTTGGAAAGACTTGACTTTTCCTTTGTTACAGTCTCATCACAAGTCTTTCTTCACAACTCTAGTACTTTTGTGACAGTGGTGTGATCCTGAAGTGTCCTGTTAAGATTACTCACTACAGTTTACAACTTACTACGGACAAGTGTCTCACAAATGGGGTGCGGGGGAGAGCCCGTCCTGTCTTTCCACGCGCTGATGTCTTTGCGGGTGTACACCTGGTACTGATGTAGGACACACAGAAGCAGTTCTCCCTTACTAAGAAATGTAACTATACTATTTATTAGGTAAGTATAAACCTGGCCTCCGACCCAAAGCTTTAGGTATAGGAAAGGTTGGACTAGCATAGGCACCAATGAGTCAGGCTCCATCCTGAACCAATTTAGTAATTTTGTACATTCAGCAACTTTTCTCCAATCCTTAATCTGCACTGGCTTCCAGAAGAAAGTGAGCCAGTTTGGGCTTCATTATCAACTGTGTTAGAGTCCCTTTTTTGTCTTGAAATATACCAAGAGGTCAAGAGTTCAACTACTGGAGCTCACCTTTCCTTGACTCCTAAGATGAAAAAGGCACTTCCTGGTGTTAGGGAATTACCTCGATGTTCTTTTTTTTTTTTTTACAGCATAGAGATTTTTTTTTTTTTTTTGGTTTAAAAAAATTTTTTTAACATCTTTATTGGAGTATAATTGCTTTACAATGGTGTGTTAGTTGCTGCTTTATAACAAAGTGAATCAGTTATACATATACATATGTCCCCGTATCTCTTCCCTCTTGCGTCTCCCTCCCCCCACCCTCCCTATCCCACCCCTCTAGGTGGTCACAAAGCACCGAGCTGATGTCCCTGTGCTATGCGGCTGCTTCCCACTAGCTATCTATTTTACGTTTGGTAGTGTATATATGTCCACGCCACTCTCTCACTTCGTCCCAGCTTACCCTTCCCACTCCCTGTGTCCTCAAGTCCATTCTGTATGCCTGCATCTTTATTCCTGTCCAGCCCCTTGGTTCTTCATAACCATTTTTTTTTTAGATTCCATATATATGTGTTAGCGTACGGTATTTGTTTTTCTTTCTGACTTACTTCACTCTGTATGACAAACTCTAGGTCCATCCACCTCACTACAAACAACTCAATTTTGTTTCTTTTTCTGACTGAGTAATATTCCATTGTATATATATGTGCCACATCTTCTTTATCCATTCATCTGTCGATGGACACTTAGGTTGCTTCCATGTCCTGGCTATTGTAAATAGAACTGCAGTGAACATTGTGGTACGTGACTCTTTTTGAATTATAGTTTTCTCAGGGTATATGCCCAGTAGTGGGATTGCTGGGTCGTATGGTAGTTCTATTTTTAGTTTTCTAAGGAATCTCCATAGTGTTCTCCATAGTGGCTGTACCAATTTACATTCCCACCAACAGTGCAAGAGGGTTCCGTTTTCTCCACACCCTCTCCAGCATTTATTGTTTGTAGATTTTTTGATGATGCCCATTCTGACTGGTGTGAGGTGATACCTCATTGTAGTTTTGATTTGCATTTCTCTAATGATTAGTGATGTTGAGCATTCTTTCTTGTGTTTGTTGGCGATGATAATGGCCTGGAATTCATTCAACATCCAGGAGGGTTTATTGAGCACCCCGGGAGTGATGCGGAAACACTTCCCAAGGGAATTGGTAATGGGAACTGGGTCTTAAAGGAGGAGTAGAATCTGACTGAGTGAGGTGGCTGGGAATAATAGTCCACCTTGGGGAAGTGACCTTAGGCCGGGGAAGAGCCCACACACACTGAAAAGTGGGCATGTCCATCTGAATGGAGAGAAGGCTGGTACCTGAGGAACATGGGTGGGATGGAATGTCAGGCCAGGTATGTTGCCTCTGAGTGGCACACTGAGGTGTTTGGATTCTAAACCAAAATGTATCCTCAAAACAAAAAAAGGAGGACCTACTTACAGCACAGGGAACTCTACTCAATATTTTGTAATAACCTATAAGGGGAAAGAATCTGAAAATATATATATGTATATACATATATATACACATGTATATATATCTCTGAATCGCTGTACACCTGGAACTAACACGACATTGTAAATCGACTCTACTTCAATTAAAAGAAAAAGGTAGAACAATTTTACTGAGAGGACACTGAAAGCCAAGATAAATGAGAACAGTTAGTTAGAAAATGTTAGCTGGCTCGAGATGTAGAACAGAGACCATCAGACCTTGAAGGGGCCTTCAACTTCATCTGGTCCAAATGCCTATTTCCCAGATGGGGAAATTACAGCTGAAATAAAATCAAAACCTGCCCGCGTGCGCTCAGCGGATAAAGCCAGAGCTAGAAACTAGTGTGGTGTTTTTTCCCCGCCCCTGCCCCCTTAATAAATTCAAATCTCCAGACTTAGACAAATCACATCCCAGGTTGCTCAAAGAACTCCCAGAACCCTTGTCAATAATGTTTGAAAAAGCATGGAGAATAGCGGAACTGTTAACAGACAAGAGAAGAACAAAGTTGTCCCGATTCTCAAAAAAGGGGGAAAGGGGCACATTATAAAAACGAAAAGCCAGTCAGCTTGACAATTATCCCTGGCAGAATATTCTAGAACAGAATTTTAAAAAGCTATTTACTCCACGACCATTATTATAATGATAGAAACGAAGGGGGAAATAACCCACAATTTGACCACTTTAACCCATCAACTGAACAGATTATTAAGTAGACTCTTTGTAAGTCTTTAGAAAAGCAGAGATCGCTCAGAGCCAACCCGAAATCTCAGAAAACAAAACACGTCTTCATTTATTCCTTTTTTGATGGGGATGTTGGACTAGTAGAAAGCAGTGGCGTCAAAACCATACTTGCTTTTAGCACGGCGCTTGACAAGATCCATCATAATCTCCTTGTGGCTAAGACGTGAACTGGCTCACAGCCAGTGGGAACAGCCATGGCTGGTGTAAGAATTGCACCTAAAGGCTGCTGATCAGTGCGTATATCAGCCTGAAAGGACGCTACGGTGGTGAGCCATGGAGGTCTCTCTTTACTCTTCCCTGAGAGTATTTTTGTCTTACAGGGGATGCTTATCAGATTTTCACATGACACGGCCAAGGAGGAATAGCTAATATGAAGGACCCTTGCTGTGTTCTGTGAATTATGTTAAATATACTTTTCCCACAAAATTACCACGCTTAAATCGTACCACCCTGGGAGGCAGGTAGGAATGTTATCTCCATTTTAGAGATGAGGAAATTGATGACTTGAGGCGAATCGGTTGCTTAAGACGACACAGCTCAGGAGGGGAGGGAACAAAATTCTGAATCCAGGTTTTTGTCTGGCACCAGAGTCGGAATGAAAAGATCGTGTGTAATTTGGACAGACCACAGCTATGAGCTTAAATCCACATTGTGTCACAGAGCTTAACACCTGCATTTTAATTCTAAAAATCAATTGCATATCCAAGGATTGGGCCAATCTGACCTACCACACCCATGGGAATGACCTGGGGGTTTTAGTTGCCCACAGGCTCCATCGAAAAAAACAAAAAAAACAAAAAAAAAAACAACAGTGAAGAGAGTTAACCTAAATTTTGATAGTGTTTAAATCAAGGCAGCTAAGGGTCCTGCTGGCTATGTGATCAAAAGATATTTGAAGATAAATCAGAGAAAAGTAACCAAGAGAGATGCAGAAACTATGTTGTATGAAAAATGGTTGAAGAAGCTGATACTATTCTAGGCTGAGAAGGCCGAAATCATCACAAATTCAATGAGGAGTCATATAAAAAAAAACAGCAGAACGGGATCCGGGAGTAGAAGTTATGAAGGGCCAGGCTTTGGCGCAATCTGAGGACGAACTTTCTAACTGTTGGAACTGTCTGGAAATATAAGACAGTGGTCAGTTTGCAGTTACCATGAGAGTTTAAGCAGACTGGAGAGCCCTCGTTAATGCGGAAGTGGTTACCGTGGGAGCTGACAGGGAGACAGAGGCCACATATTCTTCCCTCCAAACCCAAAATCCCGACCCCGCTTAGATGTTCGCTTATCGGAACTTGGTTAGTCGTTAGAGTTCAAATAGTGAATTATTCATCAACTGACCCTTCAAATAATCCTCACACAGCTCCAGATTTGTTAAAACAATATGGTTTCTTGGGAAGTAGGAGAGTTCCTACTGTAATTCCTAATTTCATTTGGGGCTACCCGAATTCAGGTCAGCATCATCTCACTGGCAAAGACCCATCCGTATCAGAATAAGAATCTAAACCTTATCACCAACTCCGTTTTTGGGCACTACTTAGTTAAGAGATTTATAGTTCTTTACTAATACTTTTACCCCGAAGTATTTATACTGCTTTCATTCAGTCCGGACCATTTCGCTGATTTAGGGTAAAACAGTACAGTTAGATCATCGCTATTCCAGAAAGCTATTCTGACATGTGCCTGACAAAAGCTGATCTTGGTTATCCAGAAACAAAGGAATTCTCTGGTTTATTAGGAAGTTTGTGCTCGCATTTTAACATCAGAGCCATTCTTGCCTGTCTGCCAGCGCCATCTAGTGATGCAATGAGCACATTTTTCCAGCCTGGGAGTAACAACCCAGTTTTGAATAATCTATGAGGGACCACCCTTCTTTTCTGGACCCCAGAATATTTGGATTGGAAGAAACCTCTTGGGGCCAAATGTTTAATACCCGTGTATCATCCAGGCAAGCCTTCCCCAAGATCCCACCCAGAGATATCAATTTCTAGTCTAGTCTCCAGAATGAGTATTAATCCAGGAGGCCAGAGCTCCCAGGAAGAGTGAAAATGAACAAATTGAATGGGAGAGATCATAGTGATTTTTCTCATCTATTTCCTTTTCGTTTCAATTTTTTTAGAACTCAGGGCAGGTTAAGACTTGATGCAAAGGCTTGTGACCGGACACTTGCAGAGATGTTGCAGAAACAGCCCCGGAGAGTAGGTGGCACTAGATAGGAAAATGCACAAATATCTTACAAAGTGGTGTAAGAACTTAATTTTTTTTCAGGGAACTGATTTTTGAGAAGTGGTTGCTGGGCAGATATTGTTCAAGTCTATGCCAATGACAAGACTCGTCTTAAACCATTTCTTATTTAACCCACTGGGCTTTGAAGAGAAGCATATTATGCGCATTCCTGTTCTTGTTTCAGGATTATTCAGGATCAAGGATAATGTTGAGGATATTCTATCAAATTATTATAAGCACAAGACAAGCATCCTCCCAAATGCTACATGGAGATGGAGGTGTTTGGACTGGATGATGCTAAGATCCCTTTTCTCCTCTGAGAGTTTCTTATTTGGTGATTTGAGGCCATCCACAAGATGGATAAGGTGTGCCTTTGTATTAGGGACACCCAGCCCATGAGATCCAGGACTCAGCAGGGTAAGAGCCTCCTTGTTGCTTTAGGCGCACAGGTGAGTCAAAGCAAGGTGAACTGGACCAGAGATCTGATCACTCCTGATTCTTAGCTACTTCCTGTCCCTTGCATTCTTTACATGGTTTATCTTATATCTTTGTCAAGTCTTACATGTGGCTCTCTTTTTAGTGTCCTCCAGTAAATGAAAAGTTCCTCAAAGGCACAGAGTGTATCTTTTGCTTCCTGTATCTCTTGCCTGACATATCTGACCCCAGCATCTCCTTATGGCATCAAATCATGGGCTGTGAGAGCTGGCAGCCACCCTGGAGATTACCTGGTCCACTTATCTCATCAGATGAGAAACACAGGCCCCAAAAGGGATGTGACTTGCTTAACACCATTCAGCTCATCAGAACCAGAACTTGGATCAGCCCCTGAATCTCCTGACTGTCCTAGACATTAACATGGCACATCCCATAGTGGCAGAGAGGCAGGACGCCTCCCCACCCCCAGCTGGGAGCAGCTAACCACGAGCAAGAAACTGCTCCAAACCCTCATGTATGTGAATATTGCCTTCTACTCCATAATATGTCCGTGTTTGTTTTAACATTAAAATGTTAGAATTATTTTTTCTCGTAAGGAAAATTGATACTGAAGTTATAATGGGAAAGAGCTGTTTGTCTTCCTTGGCATAAAGCTGTAACCCTCAGAGTCAAAACAAAGTTGTAACTTTTGTGCTTGGAGCTGAGGAACCGTGAACATCTTTCCGAGTGTGGCTCTGGGTCCCTGAGGATAGAGGTCAGGAGGAGGCGAAACCAGGGAGGGGAAAGCCAAGATCCTATCTTTTTAAAAAATTGATTGTTTTAACAGCCTTATTGAGCTATAACTCACATACCATACAATTCCTCCATTTAAATTGCATAATTCAGTGGGTTTTGGTATAAAGGTGCTTTGTCTTGAGTGAACAGCTACAAACACACATCCCCACACAGTGCCTGATGGAGTAGAAGGAAAGGCGAGATCTAGTTTTTAAATGCAATTTACGCTCCACCCTGCCTCCTCAAGATCTGTAGGGCATTCTTAATCCACAGAAGCACCCCTTCACTGCTCCCCAACTCCCCTTCCCAAGCTGAACGGAAGCTCTATCCATAGACAATTATTTAATTTTCTGGGCAGAAGCAATGGACCGCAGTGATGAACTTGCAGGAGAGGCAGTTCTAGGGTTGGTAGAGAAGGGAGCAAAGGGCCAGGGAGAGGGTTGTAGGTGATAGAGCAGGGAACAACACTGCTTTTTTAAAAAGAACATAAATTTGTCCTAGCGGAGTACTTGAATTCCAATTGCGATTGGGTGACGGGGCTGGTTGTAGAAGGGGATGGCTGGAAACCATGCAGAGTAGTGATTGGGAACACAGCTTCTGAGGCCAGGAACCGAGGTTCAGATTCTTGTGTTTGGACAGGTTCAATCATATCTCGGTGCCTCAGAAGGGGTTAAAGAGAGTACCTACTTTACAGGGTTGCTGTGAGAATTCTATTTGTTAATTACATAAAGAGCTTATAACAGTGTCAGGCCCTAAGTTCGTGTTATACCAGGCCCTGTTCCACCTGCACACCTTCTCCTCAAACACATACACACACAGACACACATACTCTCTCTCTCTCTCTCTTAGGAACTCTGACCAGCTGTTCCCTCTGCAAGGAATCCTCTTTGCCCAGATATCACTCAGCTTGCTCCCTTACTTCCTCAAATCTTAGCTTCTCAATGAGGACCATCTTGAATACTCTCAACGTCCCTTACCCATATCTGTGTTTTTTCTATAGCTCTTATCACCTTACAGCATACTATACAATGTGCTTGTTTATTACATCACGTTATCTGTGTCCATCCCCCCACACCCGAGCCCCAAGCCTGCCCCACCTCACCTTCCCCAGCACGTAAATTCCACAAGGGTAGGGATTTTCCTCTATTTTGTTCACTGATACAGCCTAGGAAGCTAGGGACAGTGCCTGGAACATTGAAGGAGCTTGCTAAATATTTGCTGAATGAGGAACCAAAGAGCAACTCATATTAGATAATCCGCTGTGGTTTCCTGACCTCCCTGGATGTGATTCTTAGGAATGTCTGCAGTGACCCAAGCGCAAGCGGGACACCCTCCAGCCACCCTTTCCACCACTCAGGGCTTGTACTTGCCTCCCTGTCTCCTAATTTTAAAAATGATATCCTATTGACGCGCTTTCCTGCTTCCCGCTTCTCACCTTGAAGATTCTCACACGCTAAGTCGTTTCTGTTCTCTCTTTCCAGATCATTCCTATTAAGTTCTTTTGGACAATGCGATGACCAAAACCCTAGAGTGGCATTCCTGGAAGGAAAGCACCAGCCAGGAATGTCACAGCCCGAGAGCCTTTTCAGAATTCTGCGTCCTCTAATTAGGATGGCCACACATCTCAGCTGCCGCTTTGGACTGTGCTGTGAGCTGCATGTTGATGTCCACATCTTCCCCCCCCGCCCCCCCACCCAGCAGCAAAAACGAATCATCAGTGGTATTCGCAAGAGAGCCTTTCCGTTCAGTGTGAGTGAATTATTTAGCACTTCATTTTATTTTTCAGTTGAATTTAATTCCTTGTCCTGTTTCCTAATTAGGAAGATTTACAGGATTCATTCTGATTTTTTGAAAAAAAAAATTCCTTCCTAGGGACGCTTATCTCGGCTTCAGCAAATGTTTCATCTGCTTATCTCACCTCTTAATTCCTGCTGGAGTTGTTAACTGTCAGACTCCAGCAGCAGGGCTGATTCTGGCGCTGCCTCACTGTTGGCTCTTTTTCAGACTGAGGCTGGGTCTTTATATTCAGGGCCGATGGGCACAAATGCAGCTTTTTCTCCCTCACTCCTGGACCCTCTCGCGGCCCCTCATCTCTCCCTGTGCCTCTTCCCGTCTCCTGCTTCCCCCTTTCTGTCGAAAACAGCCTGTCCCCCATATACATTCCTAGCTAGCCCCCTCCATTTCTGGCTGTCCATGTGGCCGTCAAAAATAAAAACAATTATGAAAATAACATTTAAATAATAGATAATACTATATAATGCATCTCACCAGTTACTTGGTTCTTTTTTCTCTTTCTGTTGTCTTAGGGGAGGTAGATTCCCCCCCACCAAATATTGACCTTGCCATTCTCTTCCTTCATCTGCCTGTTTTCTCCATCTGATTATTTTCTTGCTTTCCAGACATAAGATAGGTCTCCTCTGCTCCATTTCCCCCCCTCTCCTTTCCCCTTGGGCAATTCCTCCCTGCTCTCCTAGCATTCCAAGATCTAATCAACTCAACCAGGTGCGAGGGAGGCTGCCACCCCTCAGGATCCCTGGGCTGGGTTTAGCGTAGTTTAAGATATCATCACCCAGGACACACATAGGACACATGAAAGATAAAGGAAAATGTCTTCTATTTGTCTGGCTTTCCTGAGAAAACTAGTGACCGTGGTCAGGATGCATAGTTTCTACAGCTGTGGCACTTAGCCTGGAACGATGATGCAGAGGGAAGCCGTCCCAGCCCCAGACCGTGTCACAGACAGTCATCTCTTGGAAGACCATGAGAGGCTGAGCCCCATGTCTGAACCCTCCCTGGAAAAAGTTATGGGAAAGTGTATAACGTTGTTTCCTATGAGAACAGTTTAGAAAGTCCCAGAAACATTCCACTTCTTCAGCAAAGTAAGAGGTGCATTGTCATCAGTTATGAACCCAAATACCTAAGGGGCCCAGGAAGGTAATTTAAACGAGGAAAAGAGACACAGGTCAGGTAACTCAGGTAAAGCTAAGAACCCGTTCCCAGTCCAAAGGGGTCAGTATGACCAGTCGTTGGCACAGGAGAATGGTGTGTAAGGGAAGCTGGAGAAACACATTATTTAATGTGAAATCTCCCAGTTTTAAAATGGTGGGCACTTATCAAAACTTTTAAAATACTTTGTGGGCTAAAGCTCATTAGCTCTGTTTGTGACCCCTGGACTAAAGGATCTAAGGTCCCTTCCCACACTTGCTCTCTAACAGTGGTCATAAATCCAGAATAATAAGAATAAAGATAATTACCAGACTTTTCACAGCTCTTTTCAGTTTATGAAATGTGTTCTCTTCATATTAGGGATATGGCAGTATATTTTAAAAACATAGCCACCTGAGATATATATCCACGTCAGTTGTGTTCTCTCCATCTCCCTCTCTGACCACCAGCCCAGGCAACCCCAAGGCTTCAAGGAAATGAAGTATAGCTCCAACCCCCCCAAAAAGTCAAGGACTTCATCCTAATCTTTCCAATTAAACTTGCTTTGTAGAAATCCACTCCACCTTCGAAGAAGAGCTAGTTCCTAAATTATTTAAATTGCTACTGTTCACTTTGCAAAACTTAAAGACAATCACCAAAACCCACAGATAACAATGGATCAATTTCATGACTTATAAATAAATTTTATTCCTAAATAAAAGATTAACAAATTGAATGCAGCAGTTTTTTCAAAGAATAATGAATATGTGACTAAGCAGAGTTTATTTCAAGAAGGTAAGGATGGGTTGAACATTAGAAAACCTACTAGTATAGTTCATTATATTAATGAGTCAGAATAAAAAAGGAATATAGTGATAGAGCTCAAGAGACAGTTGATAAATTTAACATCCTTTCCCAATTAAAAGCTTATAGTGAACTAGGAATAGAAAGGAATTTTTTTAAAGATGATAGTGTATTTAAAGAATATCTAGGGGCTTCCCTGGTGGTGCAGTGGTTAAGAATCCGCCTGCCAATGCAGGGAACACGGGTTCAAGCCCTGGTCTGGGAAGATCCCACATGCTGCGGAGCAACTAAGCCCGTGCGCCACAACTACTGAGCCTGTGCTCTAGGGCCCACGAGCCACAACTACTGAGTCCTAGTGGCCACAACTACTGAAGCCCGCATGCCTAGAGCCTGTGCTCTTCAAGAAGAGAAGCCACAGCAATGAGAAGCCCGTGCAATGAAGAGTAGCCCCGGCTCACCGCAACAAGAGAAAACCCGCGCAGCAACAAAGACCCTACACAGCCAAAAAAAAAAAATATATATATATCTATCTAGCACCAACCAGGGCAAACGTTTGCCATACCTAACTAAAAACTGAATGCTCATTACCTCGTCCTGTATTCTTCAAAAATTTTCTGAAATTTTGGCCAATGCAATACTAAGAGTGAAAACTGCATTATTTGTAGGTGATGTGATTGTTAACATAGAAATTGCAGAGAGATTGGCTGACAAGCTATTAAAACTAATAAGACGTTTTCAGCATGGTAGGATGTAAGATACATACACATAGCATTTCATAGCTTGTACGCATGTTACACACATATACACTTGAAATAATCCACTGTGATAGTTAAGTAGTTTTCAATTTTTTACTATTCCAAAAAATACAGCAATAAACATTCTTGTACAGATTATTGTGTACATTTGTCTATTTACCTCCTTGAAATTAGTTCCTAGAAATGGAATTGTTTAATAAAAGATTATGGAAATTTCAAATTTTGATACATAATGCCAAACTAGACTCAAGAATAGTGTGTGTTGGGCTTCCCTGGTGGCGCAGTGGTTGAGAGTCTGCCTGCAGATGCAGGCGACACGGGTTTGTGCCTCGGTCCGGGAAGATCCCACAGGCCGCGGAGCGGCTGGGCCCGTGAGCCATGGCCGCTGAGCCTGCGCGTCCGGAGCCTGTGCTCCGCAACGGGAGAGGCCACAACGGTGAGAGGCCCTGCGTACCGCAAAAAAAAAAAAAAAAAAAAAAAAGTATGTGAGCAACTAAGACCTAACACAGCCAAAAATAAATCAAAAATAAATCTTTAAAGAAAAATAATTTGCACTCTCTAATTTATTCTGGTAAATGGATTGGGATAGGGATCTTCACTTTACCTTTTTTTTTTTCCCCTCTTTAATTTTTGCCAAATGCTAAACCAGTTGCCCCAGTATCACTGCTCAAATAATCCTTTCTTTCCCCACTACTTTGAAATAGAATTACTTTACATATTGGAATGAAGGATATCTATATCATAGTAGGTGAAAAAATCTGTAGGTATTCTTTGATCAAGTAAAAAAATTTTAATGTGTGGAGGCATAGAAAAATTCAGAAGGAGCTTAAACTGTTCCTTTTTCATTTCCTATGGGTATATGGTGCTTCTTTGCCTGGAAGATTCTTCCCCTCTTGTAGCTCAGGTTAACTTCAATAGGAGGGCATCCTTGAAGCTTTGGCTTAAACCTCTTGGTGGGGGGGTTGGATTGGGGGGCGGCAGACACCCTGTCCTAGGTAGGCACCCTCTCAAAGAACCCTGTACTTGCCATACTACCTGTAGACCATCCTGCACCTTTTAATTTTATCTAAATTACTTCTTACTTTTTTCTCTAGACTCTAAGCTCCATGAGGACTGCATATGGGTCACTTGCTCATTGCAGAGCCTAGCACAGTGTCAGTATCTGGCAAATAACCGTCACTCATTGAGCACTTACTGTATACCAAACACCATGCTAGGTGCCTTCAATGAGCACACTACACGCTTAGATACTATTATTATCACCTCTGAGCACGAGGAAACCGAGTCGGAAGCTTGTCCCACAGGCTATTAATTCCCAGGCCTGTCTGCCTCTTGGCCACTACACTCCCTATACGGTGATCAATAAATAGCGGAGGTCATCAATAAATATCGAGGCTTGAGGATCACTTGGAGGGGACTTTGCTGAAGGGATGCAGCCCTGGAGGGTGGCTGGGCTGGTAGCCCTTTAACAACCGCATTACAGGCCCCGCCCACTCCGCGCCGAGGCCGGAAGGGAGAGGCACTGGTGGGGGCGAGCTTCCGGGGGCGGGGCGGGGCGGGGCTGGCGCTGGTTGGCCGGCTTCGGCCGGAAGTCGGGAGGTTCGAGGGGGGTCCGAAGACGCCGGCTTATGACGGGGAGGCTTGCGTGGAGGTTGTCTCTGCGTTCTTTCGCTCCCTGGGCCCTCGGGAAAAACCCAGCACCCCGACCCCGTGGCCAGCCCCTTCCGCCAGGCTCTCTCCGCTCGATTTCGCCACCGTTATGTGGGAAGCGAATCCGGTGAGTAGCCGGGCGGGACGGGGCGGACCGATGGGCGGGGTTGATGGGAGAGGGCGGGAGGGTTTCCCGGGAACTACGCCCTCCCCCCCAGGCCGCGCAGACCGGCTGGTGAGTTCCGGGGACGCGAAGGCCCCGGCCCCGGCGGCTCGGGCAGTTGCCTTGCGAGCAGTGGAGACGGCTCGGTGGGTTCCCAGCGCCGTGCGGCTGTCCCGTCCCACTGATTGGACTCGCTGTGGTTTCTCCGCCCCCGTCCCTCCACCGTCTTTGTAAACTTGGCGTTTTGCTCTCTGGCTGGAGTTCCTGGGCTTCGGACCTGTGACTGACTGAGGCTCAGGTGTACTGCCAGCCCCACCCCCATCCCCGTCCAAAGCGAGGGGACTCGGCCTCCGGGTCCTGAAATGGGCCTAAGGGGGACCGCCGGGGCTCCTTTTCCCTTCCTGGTGGACAGCCATGGAAAACTGGGGTGGTCGAGCGTGTGTTCTAAGCCTCTAGATGGTGAGGTTCTTAGATTTTTTTTTTTCCCAGTGGACAGAAACTGATGACCTGGAGCTTTTCCACTGCAAGTCTTGTGTCTCCCTCCGGTATTTGCATTGTGTCTGCATGCGTTTTTGTTTACCTTGCTTTTGTACATTTATTTATTTAATATGCCGCCCTCAATGAGTGGAATCCGCTTGCCAAGAGTATTCCATTAATCTGTTAGAATTGAAATCGCCTAGTTACACGGCAGATAAGACACTATTTACGCCTTTGAGTTGACTGGAAAAATGGCAGAATCACGTATCAGCAAATTGTTGGCCTAAATATGTGCAACTACCCCACGTGCTGAGATAACTTCCTAAATTTAGTTTAATAACCCTGTTTCCATATTTGCAGTAACTCCTTTGCTGTAATCATTACTTCTTTTCTTTTCCCATTCCTGGCATATATTTCCAGATAAGTTAGAGAGTTTGTCCGTAAATTTGCTTCTGTTTTTACACTTTTACCCGGTAGAAACTAGTCTGTTGGTCTGGATCTTTTTGGTTGCGTATCATGGTTACATCCCAGGCCATCGAAGAGCGATGATCATTATCTAAGACCCACCCCTCTTTTTTTTTTTTTGGTTCAAACATACAATCCTTTAAGGCTACATCAGAGGAAAGTAATTGCTGGGTTTCGATTTTAGCAAAGATAATTTCAGATTGTGAGAATGTGCTCTCTCCTTACATATCCAGTGTCACTTAAGCTTCACTTTCTGTTATTATGTGTGTGTTTGTGTCGTATGCAGTTTTTACTGGCAGTCCTCCTCCTTCCTGGCTTCCCCATAAGACACCCTTTAGTCGTCCAAGTACATGTCTTGCCCAAAGTCACATGTCTTAAATCCTTCACCATGTTAGAAGCTCCATATGGGCAGAGACTTTTGTCTGTTTTGTTTACTGCGATATCCTCAGACTAGGGAACAGAGCCTGACATATAGTAGGCACTCAGTAAATATCCACTGAATTAACAAAGCGGTTGCACCAGTACTAGAAAGAGTCCTTTGCTCCCGTTGTTCATTTCTCCCTCCTCCATCACATATACATCAGAACTGGCTACTGGGTCACTCGTGTGTTTGTGAGGATTATAAAGGCATTAATGAGTATCTCATATATTTGCTTTGTTACAGCATTATCTCACTTCTTTGGAAGGAAGGCTTGGTTTTCTCTGAAATCTCCCTAATGATTTTGCTTGATTTCAGTAGAGCAGACTGACTTTTGTTAATAGTGGTGAACCTTCCACCTCCCAGCCCACATTCTTCTTTTGACCCTTATCATGCTGCTCTGATAGATCTTAATGCTCCTGTGTTTTCTTACCGGTCCTGTTTTTCTTCCTCTGAGCATATGAATGTTGTCAATAAGGACAGTTTCATTTTGTAAAAGTACAGTGAACATTCTGCATGTGGATTTCCTCTTGTAATTTGTTAGTTTCTTTCACTAGAAGAGGCATCTGAATAGTCTGTCCAGCTGTGCTTGTGGGATGGAAATTAATTTTAATGTTTCTCTAAGCCAAACACAATTGGAAAGATGAAAACAAAACCCACAGTGCATCCTAAAGATAAACACAGATGACTTTTGTATTACCCACCAATTTAAATTACTGTTTACCATTTCTTCCCATTGAATGATACAATAAATTCTGCTTTGTGGAGGAAGGCCATAGAGAGCTGCTTTAACTGAAGACTTCTGCTAGTTTCTCCCTGTATTTTTTTAGTAGCTTCCATGACTTTGATATGCCACCTGTGATCTGCAAATTTATCTCCTCTTGCAAATACGCCTTCAGTGTGATACTGTATTCCGCTTGCAAGTGTTTTGAGGAAATACTACACTGACTCTGGCCATGATAATGCTCAGAAGCAGTCGCCCCTTCTACGTGGAAAGTCTCCATGACATGCTTTGAGTATGGAAAATCACCGTTGAACTTGGAACATTTTCTTGGGCGGATAACCAAGGAGCTATAAATAAACTTTATCTCAGTACACCATTTTATTTTATTTTTCAAGACAGTCATGAGGTCAGTGATGATTCTGTTCAAGCCTGTCACCGACCAGGCCCCTTGGGGTCCCTGCCGAGGCAGAAGCAGGTTGACAGGGCTCAGGCACTCAGTTTTGGTGTGAGATCCTGGCAGTTCTCCACCCACCTGGGGGGGTGGGGGCATGGCCCTGGACTGATGTCCCCCAGTGTAGGAAAATGGCAGATCTGTAGGAAGGAGTTGGAGGGGATGCCGTCACTGCCTTGACTCTGTGTACCCTGACTTTGCCCTGCCTTTTTCTGTATCTTTGCCGCTGTCTTCCCCCTCTTTGCAGGAAACGGAGTCAGTATCAGCATTACATAGGAGGGAGTTTCAGTTTCTCTCTGACGACAGAAAATGAAAAATGACAAACATCTGTTACGATAACAAATCATCTGTTGCAGTGATAGGACCTTACTTTGTAAAGAGTGACAAACTCTTCAGAATTCCTTTTCGCTTATTAATTCATATGATTAGAACAATCTAATGAGTTAGCTAAGGGAGAAGGAGGTGAATTCCCCAAGATCTCGCAGGTGGGTGAGCCACAGAGTCGTTTAGCACCCGTGTCCTCTCTGCCACCACCCTGCCGCTCGGTTGGGGCAGTGATGACGTTTGTAAATCGGTCCAGCGCTTTACCCGCTGAGCCTCCCTTTTCTCTGTTATTTTATATTCACAGCTGCTTCCACGCTCGCTTGGCACTGTGATTCTCTCCTTACTCTGTCCAGCCTCTTGAGAGAATAGTCTTATACTTCTTGTCCTTCGTACTCAGACCTCAGCCCCCCCAGCCCCGCCTCTGCCCCAGCACCTGACTTGCTAGGGGGTCACCGAGTGTTTCCGAATCACCACGCACAGCGGCCACCTGCACACCTCACTCTCTTCTGTCATTTTGCAACAGTAATGCCACTGGAGGTGTTTCTCAAAACTCTCTTTTTTTGATTTCCTGGGACTGTATTCCTTTGGATTTCTCCTTTCTATGATTCATCCTTGAATCATAATCTTGGGTGAGCTGCACTGCCTTCTTCTGCCCCTGAAATGTGCCACCTTAGCCTTTTTCTTCTCTCGGCACATCCTTTTTTGGTGAGCCCCAAGGCTTCAGATATCTCTTTAGTGACTCTACCTGCCAAATGGACGTCTTTAGTCCTGACCCCCTTTCTGAACTGGGTGATGGACAGCTCTACTGGTTGTCCCTCCGGGAGTTCAAAGTCAGTATGTCTGAATCCAGCTCCCTCAGTCACTGAGTCATTATTTCACGCAGTCAGTCAACAAACACGGAATAAACATCTATTGTCTGGAAAACACCATTCCAGGCACTAGGAAGGGGCAGGGCAAACCTGGACCAAGTCAGAGCCTGCCCTCCAGGGCCTGGAGATACAGTTTGAGTGGGGACAGTGTTACCAGAGGGCATCTGGGGGCCTGGGAAGGTTTGTTGAAGCAAGTTACACTTGAGCTAGGTGTCCAAGTCCCAGGAGTGGTCTTGTGGGAAGGGCAGAGGAAGCAGCATGGCCAAAGGCCACGGAAGTGAGAGAGAGAATGGCCGCTACAGCTTGGATGGAGGAGTGACGTGGACAAAGCGCATGTCCTGTGGTCGTCTCGGTGAGGACATCGCGAGAGGAGGGTGGGGCGCTGCGAGGACAGCAGCTGGCATCTGTGGGACATCCTGGCTGAAGAGGCAGCATATGCTATAGACGTACCTTCGGGCTGGAGGGGGACAGAGGTAGGATGTGTTCCTGGCAGTGAAAGTTCTAGAGAATGTAGTGTCTGTGAAGGTGTGTTCTTAGGGTCAGCGTACGCTCACAGGTTCATAACCGACAGCTTCATCTTCGTGGCATTCTTTGTAATTGTTCTAGCAGTGGGTTGGGCTGAGCTGACAGAGGAGTGTCGCGTGCCAGTGTTTGGCGGCTGGGGGCAGTCTAAATAGCGCATGGGGTCTTCCAGTACCTCTGAGGTGGGGATTTATAAATGATGGTTCTCTTTTTTAGTGATGAGACTAAGGCTCAAAGTTGGTGCACTTTCTGAATGAGGACAGCCAGGTTCTAAACCCAGAACTTTCTGGCTCCAGAACAGGTACTCTTCCCAGTCCAACTTAGGATCTGGGCTTTAAAGTGAGTAGAAAAGACCCTGTGGGAGAGTCACAGGGACTCAGAGCTAAAGGAAGGGTTCTCGAACTGCAGGAAACCTTGACGTTTCTGGGACACCAGCTCCTGTGCGCCTGGACCTTTGCTAGTGACGCAGCCCATGAGCAGGAGAGAAGCACTGTGGCCTCTTCCCAGGGTTGGCACGGCAGATGCTGCACAGGCTAAGGAATGAGTCTAATAGTTTTTGGTATCAGGGGAGAAAACAGAGTTTGGGAAGCAGGCTGGAGGCACGTGTTTGTGGTCGAGGCCTGAGGGATGGGGTGAGGCAGTTTGCCCATTGTGACCCACCTGGTCTGATGTTCAAGCAGGGTGCCGAGGTCTTTGGCTCATGCAGCTCCCCCTCTAAGAGTTAGACCTGCTTTGGAAATAATGTCTGAGGGCAATACAATACTCATGTATTTATTTAGCACCTACTATAAGCCAGTCAGCTCTAAATCCCAGGGTTTACAGTGGTGAGCAGAACAGAACAGGCCCAGCCCACACTGATTTGCAGTCTGTGCAGGGTGGCGACGTTAAGCCGATAATCACACAGTACCATTGAGCTCCAATTGTAGTAGAAGCTCTGAAAGAAAAAGTACGGTGACGTGTAATAGGAGGAGCTAGTGCTGGACTTGGAGATCAGCTCAGGCCACCCAGTGAAAGTTACTTCTACAGAGATCTGAAGGATTGAGCAAGAGTTAGCCACGGAAAGGCTGGGTGGGAGCGGGGGAGGGCTGTTCAGACAGCCGAGACAGCCTGAGCAAAGGCCCCGGGGCAGAAAGGAGCTTGTGAGAGAAGCGGCGTGGCTGGAATGCGGTGAAGCAGGGGTTGGGGCCAGCAGGTAGGTAGGGACAAGCCGTGTGTGGCTTTGTGGTACATGTTTAGGATTTGAAATCTATCCTTGGAGGAGTGGGGGCCATCGAAGTGTTTCACACAGGAAGTGACATGAACATACTTGCGTTTTGAAAAAGATCATTCTGGCTGCTGTGTGGACACGAGTTATTCATTAGAGAGTGTACGAGACAGATGATGGCCTACCACCGTAACCGTGTCCGTGCCACCGGGACTGGGGATGTGCTCAGTCCCAGAGCAAAGGGGAGTTGAGACTGCTGATCACCTGACTCCTGACAGGGAGATTATCTTGGATTATCCAGGCTAGGTCCTTAAAAGTATCTATAGAAGATGCAGACAGAAGTGAGTCGATGTGAGGATAATCAAGAATACCAAGGGCTGGGGGGAGGGGGATTGGGAGGTTGGGTTGACATATACACACTTTTGATGCCATGTCTAAAATAGATAACTAACGAGAACCTACTGTAGAGCACAGGGAACTCTACTCGGTGCTCTGTGGTGACCTAAATGGGAAGGAAATCCGAAAAAGAGGCGATATACGTATACGTACAGCTGATTCACTTTGCTGTACAGTAGAAACTAACACAACATTGTGAAGCAACTCTAATCCAATAAAAATGAATTTAAAAAACAAAGACATACAAGGTTGCTGGCTTTGGAGATGAAGGGGACCACGAAGCAAGGAATGTGATAAGCTTCTAGAAGCTTCCCAAGGAATGTGATAAACTTCTAGAAGCAGGAAAAGCCAAGGAAATAGATTCCCGCCCCGCCCAGCCCCCCCGCCGACAGCCTCCAGACAGGAATCACTAGTTGATTTTAGTCCGGTGAGTCCCGTCAGACTCCGGCAGAACTGTAAGATAAGACATTGTGTTCCTTTAAGCCACTAAGTTGGTGGTAATTTGTTCCAGCAGCGATTAAAAACTTAACACAGAGAGGGAGGGAGACGCAGGAGGGAGGAGATATGGGAACATATGTATATGTATAACTGATTCACTTTGTTATAAAGCAGAAACACACCATTGTAAAGCAGTCGTACTCCAATCAAGACGTAAAAACAAACAAACAAAATAACAAAACTTACACAGAGAGCATCGGAAGGTCTGTTCGAAGACACTTAGGAACCTATAGTGTGGTCCGGGGTGAGGGTGAAGGGGACTTGGACTAAGCGGGAGAGAGACAGCTGTGGGTCAACCCAGGCTGCACTTCGAGTGCAGGGTTCCTGGCCCAGGCAGCCGGGAAGAAGGACCATGTCCACTGAGATGGGGAGACTGGGAAAGGGGAAGATGTGGAGGGGACCAGGAGTTTGGTTTGGGGCCTGTGATAGGTTTAACGTGCCTGTGAGGCATTCAAGTAAAAAGTCAAAGGGGCAGTTGGATAAGTGAGTGGAGCTCAGAGGAGAAGGCCGGGCTAGAAGTGGCTGTTTATGGCCTCAGCCTGTATAGACAGAAGGTGCTTAAAACCTTGGGAGCAAGTGAGATCCCTAGGACAGTGTTTCTCAAATTTTCAGCACCCATGCAGATCACCAATTTTAAACAATATTTTATTGTTTATTTTAATTTTATATTATGTATTTTAAAAATGAATAATGTTTTTATTGTTAAAAAGATGACATTTTTGCAGCCTCTTACAAAGTATCTAACTTGATAGGTAGCTTGAGATGTGGGTTAGACCCAGACACTTGAATTTTTTACCCTATATTTCTATTAAAATAGGAAATCCCATGCTGTAATTATAGATTGTCAAGATTTGCAACTAGTGTTTGCTGGCCCTGTTAGATGTTTTGGAATACCAAGATAAAACACAGACTGAGAAATTGTGGGAATTCTGGGGCTATACCTAGAGCTGTGGCAGTTGCCAACTTGATGCACTTATAATATTAAATAACTGTAGGGGTGGATGTTTCACCCAGCCGGAATGTTTGGAAGCAGGGAGTGAATGGATTCTGGGACTACTTCAGTCTCCGGAAAATATCTGTTCCTGTTTTCTTGTACCGTTGGCTGTGCTCTTTATACAGCCACAGTAGTAAAGTCAGCCTCACTCTCTGATGAGTAAAGAAAACCATCAGACTCTGGGAAGAAATCACAGCCCAGCAATTGAGCCATTTGCAGCACGTTTGCTGACTTGGAGAAATCTGGTATCTTACTCTCGGCGTTAAAATTTGGGGTATTTTGGCCTTGAAATAGTAGGTTCCAGTTATTTATGTTGCTGACTCTATTTCAGCATCTACTTCAGTAGGCCTCTGGAAATCAAGAATGACCATTGGTATTATTAGCATCATGAAGAAACGTTTTTATCTCATCCCTCCTTTCAGAAACTCTTGTCAGCACTTCTGTCCTTGACAGCTAGTAAACTTAGGTGGGAAGAGTAATCTTGCACACACTGCCGTTGCTTTCCTCAGCATCTGAGAGCACATACTCTGAGTTGCCAAGATTTGCTCGTATTCAGTTTTCACTGTTTCCTTCCACACTCGGTTACAATCAGGAGGCACATTGGTGCCTTCTGACTGGCCCAGATGTTTAAAACATCTTTTAGGAACCCAGCCGCACCTTTCCTTGCTATTCGTATAGCTCATGCTCTGTCAGTTTTGAATGGATTGCACCTTTTTCAGCCCGTGTCACACCTCACAGAAATACCATCGCCTGAATGAAAACTGACTTCCCTTGTACCGTGAGCTTCCACCCACAAGCAGAACAAAAAGTTGTCGAGTATTTCTACCCCGTTACATACTACCTGTACTGCAAGAACAGATTTGTATTTTTGCTCGTAGTTTGTTCAGTTTTAAAACTAAACATGTTGAAACACTCTAAGTGGTAATAATTGCTTTTCTATGTCATGTGCCGTTGATAAGATGTGACTTCCAACAGAGTCATTTAATAAAGAAATTTTGTCAGTAGTTTATTTTTTTTTGTTACAACAATTAAATTGGGCATTAAATTTGGATTGACAGCTTCTCAGCAATACTCAGATTTTTACCGGTTTTAGCTGGGTGATGCCCCTTTAGTCTTGGTCCTTTCTCTATCCTTATCAACAAAGCACATTGACTTGGGGCTCTGTTAGAAGATTATGTGAAAATTTATTTGGTTTTACACCATTATATTTGCTGAACACTAGCTGATATGAACTCAGTAACAGACTGAACATATTGAGATGCTATGAAAATAAAAGGATTTTTGTGAAAATTGTAATTAATCTTACATTTCAGCTTTGCAAACTGTATGTGATCAAATTTCTTTCATTACTTTTTTTGTGTGAAAAATGCCTTTGAACTACTTCCTAATTCTTGAGGACCATGTTTTAAAGATGCCGAGAAAGACAAAAAAGGGCTAAGACTGAGCTCCAGTAACCTACAAGTTATAGGCTGAACCGAAGTAAAGTTGCAGAGGATTGAGAGTTTGTGGCCAGAAATCTAAGATGATCTGGAGAGAGTGATTTCATGGAAACCAAGTTCATGGAAACCAAGAAAAAAGTAATACAGGACAGTGGGTAAACTGTGAAATGTTACTGAGAGGTCAAATAAGACAAGGTCTGATAAAAGTGCATGGGATTTGGTAACTTGAAGCTCATTGGAGGTCCTAGCACGTGCCTCCTTGTGTGTGTGTGTGTGTGTGAGAGAGAGAGAGAGACGGTGGTGGGAGATATTAGCCCAGAAGCTAGAAAAGCTAAATTAGAGTGGGTTTTGGCATGCATGGAAAGTGAAGAAATAAACAGTGTGTGTAGACACACAAAGAGTTATAAGCCACCAAAGGAGATAAAGTGGAATCCTGAAAAGAAGGTATATGATAAGGGGAGCAAAGAACAGATGGGACAAAGCAAGGTGATAAACTTAAACCTAACCATATCAATAATCATACCAAAATAAATGCTCTAAACACCCCAATTAGAAGGCAGATTGTCAGATTGGATTAGAAAGCAGGACCCAACTGTAAGTTGTCTACAAGAAACAGACACTGAATGCAAAGACACAAGTAGGGGGACTTCCCTGGTGGCGCAGTGGTTAAGAATCCGCCTGCCAATGCAGGGGACACGGGTTCGAGCACTGGTCCGGGAAGATGCCACATGCCGCGGAGGAACTAAGCCCATGCGCCACAACTACTGAGCCTGCACTCTACAGCCCACGAGCCACAACTACTGAGCCCGCGTGCCTCAACTACTGAAGCCCGCGTACCTCGAGCCCGTGCTCCGCAACAAGAGAATCCACTGCAATGAGAAGCCCGTGCACTGCAATGAAGAGTAGCCTCTGCTCCCCACAACTAGAGGAAGCCTGTGTGGGACAATGAAGACCCAACGCAGCCAAAAATAAATAAATAACAAATAAAATAAATTATTTTTTTAAAAAAGTAGAATAAATAGAAAGAGATGTACAGTGCTAACACTAGAGAGAAAGCTTGCGTGGTATGTTAATATTAAAGTAGGTTTTTAGAGATAATATTAGTGATAAAGAATGTCAGTTCCTAATGATAAAGAGGCCTGTTAATCAGTAACAATCCTAAACATTTATACACCTAATAATAGAGTGTCAAGATACATGAAACAAAACTAACAGAGCTGTAAGGAGAAACAGGCAGATCCCATTATAGTTGGAGATTTTAATACCCCTCTCTGAATAATTGATAGAATTAGTAGGTAGAAATAAGCAAGGATGTAGAAGACTTGAACATCATCAACCAACTTGACCTAATTAATATTTATAGACCAGTACACCAGCAACAGCTGAGCACACATTTTTTTCAACTACACAGAAAATATTTAACAAGATAGACCGTATTCTGGGCTATAAAAGGAGTCCCAATACATTTAAAAGAATTCAGGTCTTATAAAGTACACTATCTGATTAAAATGGAATTAAATTAGAATTCAATAAAAGAAAGATCTGTAAAATCCTCGAGTATTGGTAAATAAATAGCACGCTCTAAAATAACCCATTGATGAAAGGAATAAAAAGGGAAAATAGAACATATGAAAGCATATCAGATTTGTGGTGTGCTGCTACAACAGTTCTTAGAAGGAAATTTATAGCTGTATTGATGCTTATGTCAAAAAAATGTCACAAATCAATGACCACAGCTTCCTCCTTAAGAAATGAGAGAAGAGCAAGTTAAGCTCAAGCAGGAGCAAAGAAATAAAGTTTAGAGTGCAAAGCACTAAAGTGAAAACAACAGAGAAAATGAAACCAAAAGGAAAGAGGGGATACAAATTACCGATATTGAGAATGAGAGAGAGAATATCACTACATAGTCTACAAACGTTAAAGGATGATAATGGAATGTTATGAACAACTTAATGTCAATCAGTGTGACAGCTGAGATGAAATGGACATATTTTCTAAGACACAAACTACCAGAGCTCCCTCAAGAAGAAATAAATCACATGAATGGCCCAATATCTACCAAAGAATTTACATTTAAAGAAAAAGCCTACCCACAAAGAAAACTCTAGGCCCAGTGGTTTCACTGGTGAATTCTAACAAACATTTAAGGAAGAAATAATACCATTCTGCACAAACTTTCAGAATATAGAAACGAAGATAATACGTCACACCTCACTCTATGAAACTGGCATTACCCTAACTCCAAAACCAGTCAAAGACATTATAAGACAACTACAGACCAATATCCCTAATGAGCATAGATGCAAAAATTTGCAAAATTTTTGCAAATCAAACCTGACAGTATATAAGGAGGTTAATGCATCATTATCAAATGATGTTTATCCCCAAAATACAAGGTTTGTTTAATATTTGAACAGCATCAGTGTAACTCATTATATAAGCAAACTAAAATGAAAAACTGTGATTATTTCAATGCATGCAGAAAAAACATTTGACAAAATCCAGTATCTATTCCTGATAACAGACCCTCAGCAACCTTGGACAAGAAGAGAACTTGTTCAGCCTGATATGGGGTGTGCAGAAAAGGTTAACTCAGCTCAAACCCTGGGTTGCTCAAACCTTGCACGTTCTCCAGAAAGGCCTGTTTCCATGACTGTCCTTTGCCTAGCTCCAGAGAACTGAACTCCTGGAATGGTTTGTCTCATGAGTGTATCTGCATGCCTGAGAACTTCAGCCATGCTCCACCAGTCTGTCCAGAAAGTTTATACTAGCAGTGTGATTTATGGTGAGTTCCTTCCCTCTGGAGATCTGGAACTTCAGCAGCAGAGGACATTCACACAGGCGCTATAGGCTTACATGACCAACTCCCAATAAAAACCCTGGACACCTAGGCTCAGGTGAACACCCCTGATAGGCAACACTTTGCAGTTGTCACACATGGTTGCTGGGAGAATTAAGTGTGTCCTGTGTGACTCCACTGGGAGGGGCCGCTTGGAAGCTTGCACATGGTTTCCTCTGGACTTCATCCCGCCTACTTTCCCCCCTGTGTTTATTTCACTTTGTATACTTTTACTGTAATAAACTGTAACCATGAGTAGAACAATTTCTGAGTTCTTCTCTTATGAACTAGAGAGTGGTCTTGGGGACCTCAGACACAAGGGGCATCTGCAAAATACCTGTATCTAATATCAAACTTAGTAGTCAAAGGCCAAATGCTTCCCCACTAAGATCAGGAACCAGGAAATAATGCCTGTTCTTTATTCAGCATTGTACTGGTGATTACAACCAGTGCAGTAAGGCATGAAAAAAAAATAACAGGCATCTATATGCTAGAAGAAGGAAGTAAAGCTAGCTAGCTAGCTAGCTAATGCCTATAGAAAATCTGATGGAATGTCCAAAAATCTCCTAGAACTAATAAGTGAGTTTAGTAAGGTTGCTGGATACAGGAACCATATCCAAAAATCAGTGTATCACTGTGTACTAGCAACATTCAATCAGAAATTGAAATTTAAAATGCAATTTGATTTGCAATAGTATCAAAAATATGAAATACTTAGTTGTGAATCTTGCATAAGTGATATGCAGGACTGTACACTGAAAACCATAAAACATTGAAACAGTTAAATAAGACCTAAATAAGTCAAGAGATGTACCTCATTCATGGGTTGGAGTACTCCATATTGCTGCGATGCCAGTTCTTCCAGATAGGTCACCATGCAATCCCAATCAAAATTGAAAAGATCTAACCAAAGCAGTTCTGAAAAAGAAGAATAAATTTGGAGTGCTAACACTACAGTGTGGTATTGGTATCAAGATAGAGAAAATGTTGATTAGAACAGAATAGAGGGTCCAGAAATAGGCCCACAGACAAACAGACAACTGATTTTCTATAAAAGTAAGACTCAGTGGAGAAAGGATAGTTCACTCAGTGTTTGGTCAGAGGTTATGCTTAACCCCCTTGTGCCAGTGAGGCTACCCCCCTGTGTTGATGGATCTGTGTGCAGCCTTGGGAATGCTGTCATGTCTGCCCCGTGACCTGCTCTGACCGCTCCTGGGTAGATACAGCCTAGAGCTTGTGCACAGCCTTCCCGACTCCCACCGTTGACTATAATCCCAGGAGGGCTTTCTTGGCTGTCCCTGGTTCTCTATTAAATTTCTGCCTACTGCGCCCTTCTGCTTGTATCAGAGCTCCGGGCCTCTCCTTAATTGTTTTTCATCAAAGATTTCCATTTTTTTCGATAATGCTCTTAGACGTGAGGTTCTCTATACTCGGTTACACGTAGAATCAGTCCCCTCAGGCAGAGTCATGGATCTCTTTGTCCTTAGGATGTGCTTTTCCTCCTGCAGTAGAACCCCTGTGTCACTGGAGCTGGAGTTGGGAGCCCACTCTTCCCAGAGTGACACCCTGGGCGGGAGGGGTGGTGGCAGCCCCTGGTCTACTTGACTTAGCCCTCCTGCCATGAAACCACTACCCTAGAAACCACCCTGTACCTGGGTGGGAGCAATCAGGGCCCAGTATTCACAGCTGGCTGGGCTTGGACTGGAGCTTCTACCAAATGAGTGGGGACCGGGTAGAGGAAAGGAGATCGGTCCTCTGTGTTGCCTGCCCAGAGTAGACCTTCTGCACTTGTGGGCAGCCTGACCCTTCCAGGGTCAGGAGGGAAAGGGAGCTGGAGGGAAAGGGAGCCCCTGTCTTCTCGTCTGCAACACTGAGCGGGTGGGGTGGGGAGTGGTGGACCAGATCTTGCCCCAAATGCCTGTTCTGGAGATTTAGTAGATTTTCTTGAATAAATATTTCTCTATTTGCTAGATGACCTTAAGACAGTTTCCAGAGACGTTAAATGTTGCTGTTCTTTTAAATAATGCCCACCAGTTAAAATGCAGTTTTGCTGGGGAGCGGCCCACTGCACTCCTTACTCTGTCATTCCAGAAGTTCCACCCTGTTTGTAAGCTTTCAGTATCCAGTTTTGGACCTTCTTCCTATAAGAGACAAGGAAGTTTGCATTACAACTATGATTTCCTCAAGGTGTTACGTTTATCCTAACAAAATAAATTATATTCTGTTTATTTTAATAAACTCATCAGAAAGGTTTTAACCAATCTGGAAGGTGGCATTATTTTTCTCCCATAGAGCAGGATTTTGATTTTAAGCCCATCTTCCACCCGGCCTTTCAATTTGATGATCCAGATTGATTGCTCCCAGGCTCCATAAATATTCCGGTTGGAATAGCTAGCGTTGTAGACAGGTTCCACCAGCATACCCATTGCACTGGAAAATTTACAAAACGCTTTTCCAATTTATACTAGCTTTTTTGTCCTTCTTAGCCTGAAGTGCAGGAATTATCATCGTCTGCCAATTAAAAACCAGAAAAGCATGGCAGATTATGGTATCGTGGCTGATCTAATTCATTCCACTAACATTCATTCACTGCCTTTTCCCTGGTGGACACCTGGCGCACACTCCTTTTGTTGCCTGTAAATGTATTCTATCCTAGATCCATTACTACTCTGGTTACAGTATTTTAAAGTTATGCGTTGAAACTTGACTTAACTCTTTGAGCCTAATTATACAGAATAGCCATTCCTTTGGAGGATGAACTTGTAGAAAACCATGAGTCAGTCTTACGAACTGAGTCTGAGTCTTTGGAAAGAAAGCCATAGCATCTGTGAAGCAAAGCAGTCACATTCAGCTTTGGCCCCAGAGGAAAGAAGGAACAACTGTCCATGTAGGAAAACGAGGCAGGGGACCGACAACTTAGGGAAGAGCTGACGGTCCGGAGGCCTCGGGTGTTTCTAGAATCTTCTTTGAACTGCCAGCTCCATGATTCTAGACACATAATTGTATCTTCTCTGCTTCGTTTTATTTCCCTGAAGTTAATTGGAGAATGACTTCTCCTGTGCTTTGGGTTGTAGAGGAAAAAATTAGTGTAAACTGACAAGGAATTTTATAAAATTTGAAGCACTTCAGGGCAGTGGTAGCTGTCTGTGGTGCTGCCCTCTCCGCATAGGGATGAATATGAGATGAGTCTGTCCTACCCACCTCCCCCTGCGAGAGCTGCTTATGACAGGACGCTCTGAAAGGACTTTTGTGAAACACGTCCACTTGTAACCTGGCTCACGGTGTGGTCTTGGGAACAGTGTGACATAGCAAAGCACACATGTTGCATGTATGCTGTGTAAAGGGGGCTTTCCTATTTCCCATCCCCTTTTCTCCTAGATGGAACTCATAAGCCACATATTTATCTTAACTATTTCCTTGAATCTCATCCTTCCAAATTTTTCTGGTTATTTTCAGAAGAAAAATAAATTTAAGTCACTCTCGCTTTCTTTGTCTCTCAGTAAAGTGAGCAAATTATGTGAACAATAAGTGATAGAAGGAAGAGCAGGCGTTGTGAACAGTTAGCCTACACAACTGACCTTAGATCACTGCCTTTTTTATTGGGTTAAAATAGATAAGGTAAATAGTGGGCCCCAAATCTGCAGCTCTTGCTCCTAGGGTGTTCTGGTTTTCATTTCTTAGTGGCCAATCCACTTTAAAACATGAAGGAAAAATCCCGAACATAATCACAGAGCATCCCTTGGAGAGAGTTTCCAAACGTGAATGAGAAAATAACAAGTCCCATTGCCTGAGCTCAGGTATACTGTGCCTGGTACTTCACTGCAGTACCGAGCATCACCTCTCCCAGCAGCCCCGGGAGGAAGGAGCCTTTCATCTAGGTTCTGTGAGGAGGAAGCTGTGGCCTTAACAAGGCCATGGAAGCTTATCCCAGGTTACACCACTTCTGTACACTTTAAACAATGAAATTTAAAGCAGATATTTTCCAAATTACCCAAGTATAGTACATATTCTTTGTTAAAAAAAAAAACACAGAGATATAGGAAATCACATTTTTAACGAATCAGCAGAAACCATATAAGTTTATATGTGTGTATATGATGAAACGCGCACACACGCACGCACGCGCGCACGCACGCAGAGAGAGAGCAAAGCCTGACAGTCGCACAGTAAAGCAAACAGTACTGATTAACCTGGCGAAGGAAGGCGAGAGGCGCCAGGAATGGAGGTGATAGTCAAAAAGAGTCTAGCTTTATCTTAAAGGTTCTGGTGTTTTGCAAGGAGAGATTTTCATGTATCAGCTGTGCAAATTTAAATTAATAATTTAAAAACCCTTAAAGAATGAGGACAGAAAGCCGCATTCCAGATAAAGTTGAATCTTTGACTAACTTGTTCGTCCCTTTTCTTCATCACGGTCTCCACCCAAGAATGTTTAAAACTTTTCAAAGATAATGTGTACATAATATAGGCAAGATTATAAAGTCATTGATAAGGAAGTATAAGGTAGTATTCTGTGGTGCTTACATGGACAGACCCTGGATCCAGACTGCCTGGCTTTGAATCCTGGCTTCCACGTTGTGTGACGTCCTCATTTATAAATTTGAGGTATTAACAGTACATATCTTAAAGGGTTGTTGTGAGGCCCAAATGACTTATTATTTGTGCAGTACTGAGGACAGCACCTGGCACATAGTAAGAGCCCTGTAAGGATTACTATTATTATGATCCTAATATTCAGGAAAAACTATGATAAACGTTTATGTATCCATCCAGACTTTTTCTGTGTGTATGTACATATGCGTATACCCACGTCTATATTTCATGTGGGTAAATATAGATGTATTTTTTATTAAAATCGGATCATACTGTTTATCGTAACACTCTTTGTACTCGACGCTCTATGTTATAAACATCTTTCTGTGCCACTAAATGAAATATGGATACTTTATTTATTTGGCCACGCTGAGCGGCTTGCAGGATCTTAGTTCCCCAACAAGGGATTGAACCCAGGCCCCGGCAGTGAAAGCGCTGAGTCCTAACCCCTGGGCCGCCAGGGAATTCCCAAAATATGAATATTTAAAACAAAAGTCAGTTGTATTTGGTCTTAACTAGTTGTGATAGTGGATCCTTTTGACCAAATATGTGAACATTTGATAAGACAGAAATTTCTTGGCATTAAACTGAGAATCTGGAGTGCTTATAGGTGTTGATACAGCTTGCTTAAGTGGTTGCGTGGACATTGATATATCCACCTAAGTGTCTGATTGTTTGTCTTATTTGTTAAGTGTGAGGATATTCAACATTTTTTAAAATAAAGACCAGATTTTTAAATCAGATCGTGGACAGTTTAAACAAAAAATTAAATTTGTGGTTTATTTCATAATCCCAAACTGAATCTTTCCTTTTTCTTTCTAAACAGTCCACTATGGAATTTTTCCTATAAGCAATTAACCCAAAAGACCCAAATCATTTCTGTAGCAGTTGCTGCTAAAAAACTGGAATGTTAAGGCCCATGTCCAAGAAAGATGTGCAGATGTGATAATTTAACATTTTAAAATGTTTATCTTCAGAGCCAGTATGCGAGATAGAATGCTATTTGTCAACATCACTGTTGGAATACAGCTCTTTGTGAGAAGAAAAATGATATGTGAAAAGCACACTGGTTATTAAAAGAACGATTTCTTCCTCTCCCTCTTCCCGGCACTTCAGGAGATGTTTCACAGAACAGAAGAATTCTTATCCAAGACTACAAACAGCGAGACAGATGAGATGGACACGTCGGACACGCAGTGGGGCTGGTTTTACCTGGCAGAGTGCGGGAAGTGGCACATGTTTCAGGTAGCGCCCCTCGGGCGGAGCAGGCGGGGTTTAGACTCACCGAGCACCGTTGTGCTGGTGTGAAAAGGGAGTCCGGGCGGCACCCGAAAGAAATCAAACCTCAGGGAAGTCAGAGGGTGGAACGAAAAGAAAAATCAGAAATTCTTCTGGTCCTTTTCCTTTCCCCAGGTTTTCACAGTGTTTACTTAGAAGAAACGGTGTGTGTTTTCTGTGTGTCCAGAGTGCAAGCGTGACTGAGGGGTACGTGGTCTCGGCACCTGGGAGCAAGGCCAGGCCTGCTTTGGTGGACAAAGGGAAGGGGAAGCGACCAAGCCGGTCTTAAACGCCTCTGTGCTCCTGGTGTTAGGTTAGAGGGTGTAGAGATGTCTTCTCCTCCAGCCTCACAGCAACCCGAAAGCAGATGCTAGCACTCTGTCTTACAGCCAAAGACAGTGCAACTCAGAAAAGTTACTGTAGTTGGTCTTGAGTCACACAGCTCGTTAACGGTTAAGCTGAGACCTGAACCCATATTCAAGAGCTTGTGGATTTTTTTTTTTTTTTTTTTGCTAACAAGGCTACTTAAAGAAGATTTGATTTGAGCCACTTAAGATGTGTAATTTTGGCAATAATTTGGAAACACTGTAATACTTTGGAAAAAGTCCTTATAACCAGTTATCGAAGTTTCTTTGCTGGAAATCCTTAAGCTATTTTCCATATGCTGTCTTAGCTGTGATTCTCCCCGTGTGTTGGGAACTAGAACAGGTGATTAGTAAGTTTCCTCTGTCCCTCCACTCTGTCTCCGTCCCCCATTACTGCCTTTGTGGCCAAGCCATTCCTGTGAACAGCTGGTAAATGAACTTTCTGGTTTGTCTTAAAGCCGGATACCAACATTCAGTGTTCAGTTAGCAGTGAAGATATCGAAAAAAGCTTCAAAACAAACCCTTGTGGCTCCATTTCTTTTACTACTTCCAAATTCAGCTACAAGATAGACTTTGCAGGTATGTTTTTTTCCCTAATAGTTGTGTGTTCTTAGTATGTTGATATGGTGAAATCTGCAGTTCTGAAAATCAGGATTAGTTGACATACTTGCGAACAACAGAGTAAATCCTTTTTGTAACACATCAAAATACCTGTAAAAAAATTCAACATTTAAAATCTTTTTGAGCAACATTGCCTTTTATAAAGGTTATTTATATGCTTATAGATACTAACATATATGGAGACTGTCATGTATTTTCCTGTAATGCTTCTCTTCTAAGGAACACAAAACACCTCTAAGCCATTGTTTTATTCATCATCCTTTCAGCTTTTTGAAATAGGTAGGATCAGTCAGATTTCAAGGATCAATCAGAGAGGTTACACGCAGAGTCATAGGTAGCTGGATTGAGTTTTAAGGCCACAGTTCAGCTGAATGACCCATCTCTTGGTGTCTTTCCTAGAAAACTACTCTTCAATGGACATTGCCTCCTGCCACTTTCTGATTTTGTTGGCTCTTTCACAGATTAACCAGCTAATCTGGAAATCAGCCCCGCTTTATATTGCATCCATGATACATGGGCATATTTTTAGGGACCCCACGAGAAACCTGTTGGACTCACCCTGCAGTTTCAAGCTGCCGGCCTCAGCTGTTTACTGCTTTGAGGCAAACAGAACCTGGAGGGGGAGGCTTTCTTAACAAAAGCGCCTTTGGGCTGCCACACAGCTCAGGCCTCTAGATGTTCTTTCCTATTTTCTGGGAGTAGAGTCCTTATGACAGAGTCAGTGCTATACTGTGGTGAGGGAGGGTGTTGAAACCCTAGGAGATTCCCTTGGAGGATCCAAGGCCCAGTCATGCTGCAGGAGGTTTGTCCACTAAGACACTGATGGAATCAGATCTCTAATGACTGTTGTGCCCCTAGAGTTAGTTTTTTTTTTAAATCAAGAGTTAAAGCCATTAGATTCTTACTCCTGACTAAGCATAACATATTTTACGACGTTAGGCAAATAGGCTGCCTTTAAGGGGGCCCGACATTTGTCTTAGACGGAAGGTGTCAGCAGACACTTCAGTCTCGAGTACCCCTGTCAGTGTTGAAGCCATACTGAGACATCGCAATGTGCAGACACCAAGCTTCATGCAGAGCACGGAGTTTGTCAGAGCTTTTGGTAGGTAGCCCAGCAAGCTGCATTTTCTGAAAGAATATTTTCTAGTAAGCTGTATTTTTTGGAAGTTTTCTCTCAGACGGTGCAGTTTATTTAAGTCTTTATCAAAGAATTGGAGTCACACATAATAGCGCCAGCTCCCGCTCCTCTGTGTGATGACACTGTTTCAGAGGCACAGGTATTAGCATTCCCCGTGTACCACGTGTAAAGTTAGCCCCCATGGTTCTGCCACAAGCCAGCTCGGCTTCTCTATAAAAATGGTGAAAAGCAAACTCAAAACGAGGTAGTATGAGAAGAACGCAACACAGGCTTCAGCGCATGTGCTGGGATGACCTTTCTTTTTCCCTGCGCGGTGGTCACGCCAGTGTGTGCAGAGCCTAGGAGAATACGGAAAGGGCAAACGCACTTCACACAGCATTGGCCTGGATGGGTGAACCCCTTTATCTTGGAGTGGAATGATGCCAGTGAGACAAGGTAGACTGACGAGAATCTCATATTAAGACTTAGCACCTGACTTTGTGGGAATGAAGAGGGGGACCTAGTAAATATTGCCACAGCTGAGGAACAGAGGAAAGAAGAAAATGATACTTTAGTTAGTTCATTAGTCTTTCATCACTAGAATCTTTCATATAAGTCTGTGTTGAGTCTAGCTAGGTTTTCTGTTTTTTTGGTTTAGGTGTACAATTTAAAGAGAAGGCAAGAAATGTACAAATTTTTGAAACTCTGTGAATTGTACATGTTTTATCATGGTAATGTATCTTTTTATCATTTCCAAAATTTTTGGAGAAATCAGAGTAACACTTTTCACTTAAGAAGCCAGCCAGAAGATTCAGTACTGTAATTTCTTTCTCTTTCTAGTACTCTTAATTTTCCTAAGTTGAGAACTCTCCTGTTTTCAAGTCAGTTTAACCCAAGTATGGTACAGAAAGGGATAGACCTTACACACTGAGGCATGTATGAGGTTAGCTTCCTCCTGTGTGAGCTTAGATCAAGCAATGAAGCTGCTTTTTATGCCATGATAAACAGATGTTGGTCAAGTATCCCTAATATACTGTGCTTAGTAGCTACTCCCAGAGCTCCATGATTCCCTGACCATCATGTAGTGTGGCTAGAAATTTTCATGACAATTTATAGCACAGTGTGTTTCCGTGACTTATCTAACATCTTGGTCTTTTTGCACAGAAATGAAGCAGATGAATCTCACCACTGGAAAACAGCGCTTAATAAAAAGAGCCCCTTTTTCTATCAGTGCTTTCAGGTATTGTGGAGAGAATGGGGTGGAAAGCAAGAGTGGGCTTTTTCTCTCTCTTGTCTTCCTTAATACTTAACAGAGGAACAAATAAACTGAAAATGTTTCGGTAGGTTATTTTTAATAATCTTAATATCGATCTTTTCTCTACTGAATTTCACATTCATTGATGCAAGAGCAGTGTTGTTATTTTCTGCTGGCATTTCCTTTCCTGTTGTCCTTTTCATTTCCCCTTATATATTTGTATTTTTCAATTCTTTAGAGCACTTTGCATGGTAGTTACAAAATGCTTTATGCTGCTCTCTGCTATAAATCCTTAACATAACCTACTGAGGTAAGTTTTAATTAGCTTGGAAAGACTCTCCCAGGACCATCCAGTTATTTGGGCCATAAATCCTAGGTAATTACCCACTTTGTCTTCACCTGCACTGAACCCCATTGGGCAACTCCTAGAAGCAATTTCAAATCTGTCGTGACTAAAGGGGACCTGGGAAGATGGGAGTGCATGGGACAAGGGCACAGCCTCCTGCCCCCTGGATCTGGGTGGTCAGTTTTCCTTTTTCTGTCTCCTGCCGTCTATAGCCTGAAAAGAGAGTATAAATGCCAGAAGAGAATAAATATTTGTTATTCATATGAATGGAGTTGAAGGGCATGTCTCCTGTTTTCTGGAACGATTCCTCAATCAAGTATTGAAATTCCCGTTGTTCAAAGAATTTAAAATGAAACAGAAACAATGCTAGCATGTGAATTGTAGGAGATGCCCATTTGTTCCTTTCAAGGAGATATTTTGAAAGGATTAAAGTTAGAAATTTTTAAAGTTTCCGTCACTTAGCTTCTTGAGACTTTTGGCTTACATTTTAGGGTCATGATTTAAAAGTTACTCAAGTACTTATATAATGAATGCTCTAGTACTTCTGTGGAAGGGAGAGAATCTTACTTCCTTACCAGCTACATCACATCCTCATTCTTAAGTGTAAGCATTTTAATAAAGGAATTACTTATCTTCAAAGGGTATGGAATCTGGGAGAAAAATGAGACATAATAATGGAAAATTGTTACTGTAACTGTGTGTTATTATATCTGGTACCCTTTGGTGGGGAGAAGCACTTAATGGGGTCAAGCACTTTGTTCTCTCACAGACTATACAAGCCATAGAACAAAGATAGGAGAGGGAGAGAATTAGCGACAACAGAGGACAAAAAGCAAGATAATAAAAGAGGAAGAACAGTTAGGTAGGATACAGCAGAGTGATGAAGATGAAGAGGTATTGATATACAAATGTTTATTTATTACAGGAATACATTGGGCATTTTTTGACATGCAAAGTGAGTAGCACATTTCCTATTGACAAGGAATTTATAATTAAGGCTACAAACATTAAACAAACAAACAAAAATATCTTCCATAGCTAAAGGATACATCAGGCAAAGTAAAAATACAAAGAAAACAAAGAAAACCTGGGAAATGTATCGTTACTCGGTATCACAGTCAAAGGGTTCACCTGTATAGTATTTGAAGTACTTTTTGGAATCTCTGAGTAGAAGACCAGCAACCCCTTAGAAGGATGAGAACAGAAGAATTCTTTGAAGAATTTGAACAGTTCATGCAACCTCACTCGTACTAAGAGAAATACAAATTATACCAGATTATTTCTTACCATCAGATTGACAAAAATTCTCATGTTTGACAGCACACTCCTTTGGAGAGGTTGTTGGCAAATAGGCATTCTCTCCATTTCTGGGGGAAATGCCAATGAGTATAGCCTTCGAGGGGGGCACCTTGGCAGTTTCTGTCAAAATCAGGAACAAATATATTCTTTGACTCAGAAATGCCTTTTCAAAGATGTAATCCTAAAAATTGACACGTGGCCATGTACAGTGACAAAGGGACAGACTTGTTCTTTGCAGCATCCTTAACAGTAGCAAAGAGTTGAAAAAGGCTAAATGTCATCAGTAGGGGACTTGTCATCAGTAGGGGTGGTATCCTTGCATATCAGTAGGTAAGAGAGCATCCATGCAACGGTGTCTGCCGTGTGCCAGGCTCTGTGCTAGGATGCTCACTTACCTACTGATATGCAAGGATCTCTAAGAACATAGTCAGTGAAAAAAAAGAGCAGCTGCAAAAGACACCTGATTATGCTACCGTGCGTGTGTGCCGAAAAAAAAAGGCTTGTGTTAACCTAGAGAAGTTCTGGAAGAATACCCAAGAGACTAAAAGCAGTGATTACTTGGAATGGAGGCCAGAGGTGAGAAGTGAGAAGAGCAAGAGGTGAGAAGACCAAGGACTGGAGTGGGAGGGAAACCATCCACCGTTCACTTTTTTATACCTATTCATCTTTAAATCATACGATTGTGTGATCTTCCCAAAGTTAAAATGAGTTAAAGCATACGCTAAAGATAGGCTTGAAACTTATGAACGTCTTCCATAGCCTGCAGTCACCAGAAAGGATTCATATCAATATTATCAGTCACAGCCTTTTGCCATCCAGCTCGCCAAGATCATTGTCTTTTTCTGTGTTCACGTCCAGTGGCTTACACATGGTGGATAACTTTGCTGGCTTCTGCGCTGAGTGAGTTCATGAGGACCGTGCCGGGGCATAGTGGCCAATAAAGAGAGAAAGGTTTAGGTTTGCGTTCGATCTTGAAGGATGTTGAGCATGCGGCCGAGGGTTTTGGATGGTATTTAATAGGCAGTATACATCTGTTAAAGAGGTTTGTTTTTTTAATCAAGAATTTTTGATTTTCTTCTTGGAAATTCCTTTTCTTCACCTAAAATCTTCCTACATTTAAAAGAAATTCTGAAAAAATAAGAAAAACAAGACCGAATTAAACGACTCTTTTTGAAATTTTAATGTTATGTAGGATTAGACGTTTCCCATCAGATTTCTTAATTCAGCCCCTAAAAAGCTGCACACAAGCGGATATTCAGTAAATATTTTAAAATAAAGAAACCAAGGACTACACTTAATTGCATTTGTCACAATAGCGCAGCATGGAAATTCAGCTTGGGAGAAAACGTCTAAGTCATTGACAGTGATTCTAATCAGCTTCTAATATTTTGTTTTGTCTTTTCTGTTTAAAGTTATATCTGTGAAAATGAGGCCATCCCCATGCCACTCCACTGGGAGAATGTGAATACCGACCTGCCCTACCAGGTGAGAGCAGCGCTGACCAGCTGCAGGTGGGAGAGATTGGAAAGGACCCCAGTAAAACTGTGCAAACTTCTCTTTCCAGCTCATTCCTTTGCACAGTCAAACACACGAATACAATGAAGTTGCTAGTCTCTTTGGGAAAACAGTGGATCGCAACAGAATTAAAAGAATTCAGAGAATTCAGAACCTAGACTTGTGGGAGTTCTTTTGCAGGTGAGACAGTTTCTACTCTGAACCCCCTCCTTGGCCTCTGAGACTTTTACAGTCTCAGAGACAGTGAAGCACAAATGTTTAATCATATTCATTGTCAGTGGCACCACCACGTGAGCTGTGTGGACGCACTGTGCGTGTTTTGACCTGGTTTTTCAGCTCTCTTCCTCATCCTCAGGGAGAGCTGCTCTGTAAGCCAGCACCAGCATCCCGTGCAACACTGTCTGACAGCCTCTTCTGCACTGCTTTCAGAGTTTCGAGCTGGGCATCGTGGCTGAATCAGCATTACCAGGGGGTCTGGGGAGCTGTTTAGTTGTGTCACTATGACTTTGTTGGCTCAGACTTCCCAGCCTGTAAGTCATTTGCTTGTTTTTAGTTTTGAAGGACATTGTAAAACGTACCTTCAGATTCCCTGCTTAGCCCAGAGTTTATGTTCTAGATTTGAAATCTCCATTCGTTAACTCAATTTGGGCTGGAAATGACCCATTGGATTGCTTGGGGTGCACTTAACCTAAAAGTAAAGCCCATTACAAGAAACTTAACAGGTATTTTCCACATGAACACATTGTGCTCTAGTTTTTTGAATAACATGGTAATATAATATAATGTAATAACAGTAATAAGCATTACTTAAAATAAGTGATTTTCTGAAATACTTTTATTAAATCTGTGTTCAAGGCTTGACTTCTAATATTTTTTAATACAAGCATTTAACCTTTAGTCAGGAAAATTTCAAATAATAGAGTCTAATGTCATGAACCCTGTGTATCTATCATCCTGATTTAACATTTATCTCGATTTACCGTCATAATCTATCTCCTCTTTTGCTGTGTTATTGTTGTTGCTGAAGTATTTTAAAGCAAACCCCAGGCCTTAACTCATTTCATTCTCATATACTTGAAAATCAGGCTGACTTTTGTTTGCTGATAATATGCGGAATTCTTTGATGCTTCTGGTAGGTCAGTTCCCACAGCCTGAGTAAACTCCAGGTTTTATTCTCATAATAGTTTATATTATAAAATAAGGGTTTTCGGCTTGTATTCTTTGTAATTTTGAGTCTTTGGGCCCAGCCCACTTTTATGTCTGACAGTACTGTGTTTAACTGAGTTTAGGTTTTTTTGTTTGTTTGTTTTAATTTATTTTGGGCTGTGTTGGGTCTTCGTTTCTGTGCGAGGGCTTTCTCTAGTTGTGGCGAGCGGGGGCCACTCTTCATCGCGGTGCACGGGCCTCTCACTGTCGCGGCCTTCTCTTGTTGCGGAGCACAGGCTCCAGACGCGCAGGCTCAGTAGCTGTGGTGCACGGGCTTAGTTGCTACGTGGCATGTGGGATCTTCCCAAACCAGGGCTCGAACCCCTGTCCCCTGCATTGGCAGGCAGATTCTCAACCACTGCGCCACCGGGGAAGCCCTGAGTTTAGGGTTTATTCAGGGGATAATGGAGAATGGAAACCTCCGTCTTCTTTGATCTTATTCTCTCAGTGAATAAAGTAAGTTTTCCTAAAATGTTCTGATGAAGACTTAATTCCTTCTTCTTAATCGGGCCTCTGAGGTGGAATTCCTGTCAGTCTTCCTCGTAATTTGAGACCTCAATTTATTCCTAGCGGTAGAAATGTTCCAGCGAATCCCCAACACATCATATACTAAGAATCTCAGTGGAGATGTTTTTACTCTGTAGATGCCATTCATGATGTTATGTGAGGTCGGCCTATAGAAATCTGTGATGGGAAATGAACCTGCCACCTGCCATGACAGCAGAAAATACTGAGTCGCATTTTAAGGACAGCCTGTCATTCTGATCTCTGCCTGAAGGACGAAAATAAACTCATCCACCCCATTGTCACGTAACCTGTGACTCACTATACAGGCGGGAAGCCCACGTGAGTCCAGCAGAGAGATGTCAGTTTGCATGTTGTCCAGGCCTTCCTTCCTTCCTCCCTTCTTCCAGAAACACGTTCCAGAACCAGTTTTGTGCCAGGCACCGTTCTAGGCACTCGGGATGTAAGAGTGCACAGGACCAGAGCTTGGACAGAAGTAGGTTGTGTGTGGGGTGTCACGGAGCACTTCCTAAGCCAGTGTCATCTAGGCTGGATGCGGGAGGAGAGGGGAGGGCACCCCAGGCATCGGGAGCAGCATGGGCCAGAGATCGATGACAAGAGGGAATGTAGAACATTGAGAGGATTTCAAATAGGACAGAAGATAGGATGGATGGCGAGAGAAGATGCTAGAAAAGGACTCAGGAGGTAGAGCGTGCAGGGGTTTGTGGGAGACCCACTGGGTGGTCGTGTGATTTTCTCCATCAGCCTTATGAGTTGGACTGACCTGGCGTCTGGGTCAGAGGGTTGGCACAGGCCAGGCCACGCGGGGCCTTGTGAACAAACTAAGGGGTTTGGGTTTTTCCCTGGGATGGTGGAAAGCCACTGCAGGACTTTAAGCAAGACAGTGATGGAGCTGATGTGCATTTTAGAAAAATGATTTATCAGCTACACTGTGGAGAAGGCGTTTAAAGCACTGGTTCTCAGGGGTGATTTTGCCCACCAGGGGCGTTTGGCAATGCCTGGAGCTGTTTTTGATTGTCGTGGGGTGGGGTGGGGGGCTACCACTGCATCTGCGGCGTGGAGGGCAGGGATGCTAAACACCCTGCGATGCACAAGACAGGCCACGCAACACAGAGCTCCCCAGCCCCTAACAGTCAGCAGCGCTGAGGCTGAGAAACTGGTTTAGAAGGGTCACAGAAGGGTGACCAGCCAACTTAGGAAGTTGTTTCAGTCGTTACAAATGTGACACACTGGATGGCCTGAGCCAAGGTGCTCTCGGTACCACTGCAGTGAAGAGGACTGTTCTGAGATATTAAAGATGTAGAATGATACTGCCTGGTACTCGATTTAATGTGCGTGATGGGGACACGCACATTAGGGGAGGTGGGGGAGATGGGAAAGATAACTCCAGGGATTCAGACTTATTTGTTCTCATTGACTGAGGGAAATGGGTAGGAACGGGTTTTGGTCTGGGGAGGGCGGGGCGGGGTTAGCAGTTGATACATGGGTTGGGAGCTCAAGAGAGCAGTGTAGACAGAGATAAAGGTTTTGGAGTTACTGGAAAGTGTGGGGTCATAGAAGCCAAAGGAATTGATAAGATGACCAGGTATTTTATGTCGATTAGGAAACGAAGGGGGTAAGGACCAAACTCTGAAAGGGATGAACAGAGGAAGAGAAAGCTCAGTGAGGAGACTGAGAAGTAACCACATAAAGTGGAAGAAAACCCATAGAATGTGGAGTCACAGGAGCCAAAGGAAGAACATGGTTGACACAAGTATGTGTCATCCTCAGGGTCACATACGGCAGAGATGCCAAGAAAGATGAATGTTGAAAACGTCCTTTGGATTTTGCAATAAAATGTCCTTGGTACCCTAGGCGAGAGCAACGTTGGTAGATGCTATACTGTGTGTACAGCAAACGCTGACAACTCTTTCAAGGCGCTCGACAGTGAAGAGTGAGAGATGTGAGAAGATGGTGATGTGGGCGTGGGAAGGGTGCTTGGTTTTGTTTTTCGAATTTAAAGATGGGAGAGACCTGAGGATATTTACGTTATTATAGGAAAGAACCTATGCAGAGGCAGAGTTTAAAAGACAGCAGAGGGCTTCCCTGGTGGTGCAGTGGTTGAGAGTCTGTCTGCCGATGTGGGGGGGCGCGGGTTCGTGCCCCGGTCCGGGAGGATCCCGCATGCCGCGGAGCGGCTGGGCCCGTGAGCCACGGCCGCTGAGCCTGCGCGTCCGGAGACTGTGCTCCGCAACGGGAGAAGCCGCAGCAGTGAGAGGCCCAGACAGCAGAGAGAGGGAGGGGTAATGGGGTGGGATTCAGAGAACGCGGGTCAGAAGGAGAGAGACAGGGTGGTCCAGTTAGATTTACAGATGAAGATGGGGAGGGGATCAGAGATGAGGTAGGTCAGGGAGTTCTTCCTGATACTTTGTTTCCTTGGGGAAGGAAGCAGTGAGGTCTCCTGCAGAGAATGAGGTGCTAGGGAGGGGGATGTGAGGGAGAGAGAGGAAAAGCGGAGAGAGGAAACAGCCACTGTGGAACACGGAGGGGAGAAAGAGCTAACCTGGGAACCATGGGGTCTCCATCAGTGTCGAGGGCTGAGCTGACGTGGGGACGTGCGGATATGGGGTGGGAACCATGGCGATGTTGTTTGATTGATTCCAGCACTCCCAATTCTAGAGCAGTGAGGGGAGACGGTTGGATTGGTCCAGGGTTGGGAAGGATAAGGCAGCAGGAAATAAGAGCAGGGAAGGCTGCTGCTTTGTTAAGAATGCTGATTTAGGTGCGAGGTTCTCCATCCTGGCTGCCTGTCAAAATCACCTGGGGAAGCTCTTTAACCTGTATGGGTTATCTGTCACCCATCCCAGAGCCACTGAATCAGAGCCTCTGCGTTCTGACAGTTTTATCTTTAAAAAGGTCTACAAGTGATTCTGGTGTTCAGCCAGGAGGGAGAACCGCTGGTCTAAACTGGACGAACCTATTTCAGTCCAGAGCGCGAAGCTCTTCCTGCTGCATTTGGAATGTGGGGCACACCCAGCCTGGCCCGGTTGGCACCCTAGTCCCTGGGGGGGAGGGTACTTTTAAGACATCTTTGAGAAGTGGGTGCAACAGCATTTTCAGTAAGTTCAGAGATGAGTGTGGGGCAAAGGTGGGCAGGGTGGTGGAGAACCTAGTTTGGTTTCAATCTGTGACTTTCCCTGAAGGTTTAACTGGAGCCCAAGAGGCCCTGGAACCCAATGTTAGCCTTTCTAGATCAAGGTCGTAGTGTGAGTCCCCGCATGTCCTGGTTGCCTTGGCGATGGGCACTAAAGTAAACTGTGCACACCATGGGGGGTGCAGAGCTGTGATCACCCCATCCCATAGACGGTGCACCTATCCAGTGACTGAGCAGAGTTTCAGTGCCCACACTTCCGGCTCTTTCACTAACCACCACTTCATTTATCTTATCTAAGAGAGACTCGAGTGAATTTTCAAACCAAAGTTCATTCTGATCTGCACCTGGAAAGTAGTGATGAGTGAATATCCTGATTACGGCGTGGATTCTAGTCACTACAGACCGTGAAGCTTAATATTTGAAGGACATATGTTAAAGAAATGTTTACTTAGAAAAAACCCGAATGAATTCACTGATGCTCCACTAACTAAGAGGACTGCCATAGTGGTAGGTGGATAAGCCCCTTAGACAGTGTAACTTGATTTCTACGAGTGGTTGAGAAAGGTCCTTACGATGGAGGCGAGATGGAGAGATGGGTGCCGGGTGACCATACAAAGGGAAAAAGTAATATCTGGTTAAAAGTCGTATCAAAGAGTAACTTGAATGGCATGCATGCTTTCTTCTTGAGCCCTTCCACATCTCTGTCAGGAATTTGGATGAAAATGTAGGAGGCTTGCTTATCACACTTGTGGAAGGTTCAAAACTAGAAGGGGAAGCTTACTTGTAGGGTGAATTAATCAGGAGTCAGAAAGACCTTGGAAGATTGAAACAGTGAGTCTAAACAAATGTGATTATCTTCTCTTAAAAAGATTTTTTTCTCAGTTAGAAAAGCAACAAATGTGCATTGTAAAAAAGACAAGGCAGACAGTACATAAAGGTCTAAAAAGAAAGTTGGCATAATTTGTTCTTTGTGAAAACATGCTGGCTTTTTCTGAAATAAATGTTTGTTTAATGCACATCCTCCTAACGTCATGCTTAATGGTCTGAAAAGACTGTCTCCAGTAGACGAAAGCGTATGCATTTGAATTTTGATACATGCTGCCAGAGGGCTCTGAGAAGGACCGTACACATTTCCATTCTCTCATCATTTAAGGGCAAGCGTCCTTCCCCCCAACCCCAAACAGTCCCTAAGCTGCCTGCTCTTTATAAATTCTATACTTTTAAAATTACTATATCAAGATAAAGCTTAATTGAAATAAACCTATTGCATGAGATTTAGAAATCAGTTGCACAAATCTAGCGAGCGGAGAGAAGCCTGCTTTGAGAAAGCCCCAGCAGTTTTAACTGACCGCAAGCTTCCATCAGTAGCGTGATGCCTGGTGCAGAGCGAGCTCAGCTGGGCGCCGTCCCACGACATCTAGGCCCTGTTTCTGTTTCTTCCCAGCATTTTCGGACTAGAAGGTGTCCAGCAGATTCCTGCCCACTAAAGGCTGTCCAGGGTGGAGAAAGGCCTAGAAGCTGTGCCATGGGAGGAATAGTTGAGACAGTGGCGTCTGTTCACCTGGGGAAGGAAACCTATCAGTGTCCAGAGTTATTCCTGGATACTTGGAGTTGTTTTGTGTTAAGTGTTTGGTTGTTCTGTGTTCGGAAGGGAATAACTAAGACGACAGTAGAAGGACCAGGGAGGCAGGTCCTGGTTCACCGTCGGGGTGGCTTTCTCACTACTACAGCTGATGGCCAGTAGATTGGCCGCTGTGCAGGGCGGGGAGCACCGGGGGCAGGGCAGCTCTCATTGCAGAGCTAACGGGGGAGGGTTCTTTTTCATCTTTAAGACATCTTTTGAATGAAATATGTTTAAATGAAAATGCAGCCAGCAGTTTACAGACACCCATGTACCCACCAATCAGATTTGACATTTTAATATTTGTGACATTTTCTTCATCTTTGTGTCTGGGTTTTTGTTTTTTTTTTTTTTAAGATACACAGCATTAGAGATCAAGGTGGAGTGTTTCCCCCATCCCCATCCTCTCCTCCTTCTTTCCCCCTCAAGTTGCTGTGATACCTTCTTATCCATGTTTTTATATTTGTTACTACCTATGTTTGTATACCTCTACAATATGCATTATTATTTTGAGATAGAGGTCTCTTTTTACATCATTCTTTTTACATTAAACATTATTTTTCAAGAGGTATCTATGTTAATACATATAGATCTAGTTCATTATTTTAACTTTCATGTATAAATATATAATTATTCATTTTGCTGTGAAAGAATTTTAGGCTGTTTTCAGTTTGTTTGTTTTTTTACTATTACAATAAGTCCTACATTGAATAGCATTTTATGTGTTGGAAGAGGATTGTCCATTGGCAAGAGGTTTGAACTGGATGGCTTCATGTCCCTTCCAGCCCTAAGATGCAAAGTTCCGTTCAGTTTAACCAACATGTCCTACTGTGGGGATAAAAAGATTAAGGCATGGTCCGTGCTCAAGGAATTCACTGTTTAAAGACTCTGTGAACTATGTATTATTTACTGTTTGTAGTGTCATTTTTAGGCGTCTGTAAAGCTTGGCTGGTTTAGGCGATCAGTCACTTTACTATGATGGGGCATTGTCTGGGATATCTATAGTTTTTGGTATAATTTTCAACATTCAGTGTCAATATTAACTAATAATTTTTGATGAGATGATTTATGTGTCCAAGATCATTTGAGATTATTTTTTTTTTCCAGAGCTATTTGTCCACTTATGTTGTATGTTAAAGAACTGTGTTCTGTTTTACCCTTTCTATTGAGGTTTGCTCCTTGAAAAATTAATAATGCCACTTATGGTAGATATCTGTGTGTTTTGTGTCTGTGTATTGTGTTTTTAGGAAAAAGGCTCAGCTCAAGAAAAAAAGAGGTGTGCCTCAGATTAATGAACAGATGCTGTTTCATGGCACCAGCAGTGAATTTGTGGAAGCAATTTGCATTCATAACTTTGATTGGAGAATCAATGGTATACACGGTGCTCTCTTTGGAAAAGGTAACTATCAGAATCCAGTTGGAGCGCTAGAAGAGAATCTCCTCTCCTGAGAGAGGATTGACTGTTTGTATCTCAGGGGCTTGAGAGTCACTAAGTTAAAAGTTACTGTACTGGGTTCCTGGCACACCCTCAGAGTTTCTGAGACACCGAAAAGCCACTTCCTGCGTGTGCAAGATGGAAGGAAGACTTTTTACACCTCTACCAGATTAGATAACCCTCCAAGTCCCAGTCATTCAGATGGGGCATCATGTCCAGATTAGCTGATTTTTGCATTATGACGTTTACTTTCCATGCATAAGTCCTTTCCATGGATAAACCCATACACTGAACTGTTTTATGTCAAGTACATAGAGCACTATAAAATAAATCAATTAATGTGTACATTGTACGTAGGTCTATTTTTTTTTGTTTTGTTTTTAAAAAAATGATAGGTAGGAATATTAATGAGCATGGGGGAAATCCTCACCTTTTTTCTAATGTTGTGAAAGTCTAAGTTCTCCAGTTTGTGCTCACTACTCAAGCAAATTAAGGAGAGAGAGGAGGGGAAAAGGTAAGGGGTGGACATTTCTTTGCTTGGTCCTTATTTTGTACCTTCCCTCCAGCAAGAGAACTGGCTACCACTCAGGATCAGGAGGTGCTACATTTTTTTTTTTTTTTTTTTTTTTTTTGCGGTACGCGGGCCTCTCACTGCTGCGGCCTCTCCCGTTGCGGAGCACAGGCTCCGGACGCTCAGGCTCAGCGGCCGTGGCTCACGGGCCCAGCCGCTCCGCGGCATGTGGGATCCTCCCAGACCAGGGCACGAACCCGTGCGGCAGGCGGACTCTCAACCGCTGCACCACCAGGGAAGCCCATGAGGTGCTACATTTTTAAGAGTAAATTAATTTTTAAAATAGCGACTTTAAAGGCCATCCCATTTATTTAACTGTAAGAGGATCAGAAAGGTGTTACATTAAGTCCCGTCGGATTTGGGTAATAGGAGACTTTGCAGTTCATTTCCGCAATGTTTTAGGGTAAGTATTCCCTTCACGATGTCAGCCTCCTAGGCCTACCACTTTGGAAGAGTCGGATTCTTCGTGGAGGTTTCCTCTTTAGGCAGCGGACAAGTGAGCTTGTCCTTTTGGAACGTTCAGGTGTGAATAGGATCACACTCTCCAGAAACCTTTTCCTGGATATGGGGTTCTCTCAGCTCCAGAAATATTATTGAACAGTTACCCGGTAGCACAGAAATGTGGTTTCTTGGGGTTTGAAATCACCTCTGCAGACCCATGGTTTCACTGTGCTCCCCAGTGGATGCTTAGATGGGTGGGTGGTGGATGGGGAAAGGGTGGAAGGAAACAGAAGTGGGAGGGAGGTTCGAGCAGTGACAAGGCAGGTCCTGTCACTTGTAATCACAGAAACCATTTGTATCCATCTTACGTACTGGATTTCTTTATAAGGCTCTTTTTGAAAGCACAAGTCTGGTTGCTACGTTTTGGTGGGGACGGGGATGGTGGTGGTGGTGGTGGGGACTCTGGTCTGTACTAACAGATCTATCCCAGTGGCAGCCTGCATCACAGCTGTCCATAACAGACGGATTTCTGTTCTTTTCTTTAAAACCTACCGGCGAGGAAATTCCATGTCTATTCCTGTTACACAGTTCTGTGTGTCTCTCCCCCTCACAATCGCAGTGTTTTTTTGCTTGTGTTTCCTACGCTCCTTGGAGTAATCTTGGCTCTTCGGGCTCCTTTTGTTTAAGGAACCTATTTTGCTCGAGATGCTGCTTATGCCAGCCGCTTCTGCAAGGATGACGTAAAGCACGGAAACACATTCCAGATTCACGGCGTAACCCTGCAACAGCAGCATCTGTTTAGAACGCACAAATCTATGTTTCTTGCCCGAGTGCTGATTGGAGATTACATAAACGGAGACTCCAAATACGTGCGCCCTCCTTCCAAAGACGGGAGCTACGTGAATTTGTATGACAGCTGTGTGGATGACACCTGGAATCCCAGGGTCTTCGTGGTGTTCGACGCCAACCAGATCTACCCCGAGTACTTGATAGACTTCCATTGATTTCATTTCCAAGCTGCCATGGCCGAAGAAGTTTTATTTTTCGCAGGGAGATCTGCTTGCCGGTCACCTAGCTGCTCAATGTTAATTGTCTGATCGTTTTGAAACAGATATGAAAGAAAGGGGCCGCCCTATAAAAAGACATGCTGACTTTAGGGTTGGTTTGTTGTTTGTTTTTGTCCATTACTCATCTTTGTTACAGATCGATACCATTGCTGTTTTAACACCTGGGGTGAAAGGCAGCGCTCAGAACGCAATCAGCTGAGTCCCTCCATCTTTAACGTTTACATCCGTGTCTTCAGGGTAAATGTTTTCAGCTCAAATAGACTGATTCATATATATGTTCAAAAAATAAAAATATAGGCATAAAGGTGTCCCTTCAGAGGAACTGAGCCTTTGTAAACGAATTCTGAGATGATGGTGCACCGATCTACGTGTTGCCGTGTTAGTCTTCCGAAGGGGGGTGGAATTCAAAACCTTGAAGCAGCCTGAGTACCTTGAGGAAAATAGAAACAAGAGAATCGTTGGCAGTGCTGCCAGACAAGCCAGAAGGGGAGGGTCAGGACAGGGCGCCCTGCTCCCGGTGCCTTCGGGCGGCAGGCTGCGCACCCGGCCTCGCCCTTCTCCTCCTCTTCTGCTGAAATGACTGTGATCAGCCCGCGCGTCGTCCCCCAGCGCTCCTGAATTCTTGCACCAAGACTTACTGCACAAGGCTTTTATTGCATCTTCAGAATGAAACTTTTATTTATTATTTAAAACACATACTTTCCCTTTGTTTTGGGGTCCCTACAATGATTACTTCTAAGAGATTTTTTTACCTGCTGCCCCCACACACACAGCTATTCAGCAATGATTTATAAAATTCACACTTCTAAATTGTGCCTCCCCAGAAAGCCTGGGATGCTTGGAACAAGTCTGGGTTATTCTTTTGAGCAGCAGTTGACAATCTGCTAACTCTCTTGAAAAGTTAGGTATAATGCATAATCACGCCCAGTGGAAGTTTGTTTACCTGCTGCATCTGTTTGGCTATTCTGTTTTAAGGAGGGCTAAGTGATGTTGGAACAGCTTCCTGCCCCTCAAGCTATTCTAGCAGAGGCTGGACGGCAACGAGGCAGAGATGTTACACAGGAGTTTGGGTGTCAGGTGGGGGAATTGGCCATATGACTGTTAAGTGTTTTTCCAACCTTGATTTTCTATGATTCTACCTGAAAAAAAAAAGAACACTGGTATCTTTTCTGAGAAACCTTTTTCTAACTCAGTTTAATACTAAATTCCCTCTCCATCATCTTCACTCAGTTTGGGCTGAAAGGTAGTGAACGTAATTTAACTTCTCAAGAAAAATCCAGTAAATGTCTATGCCTGGGACGCCCGTTCCCTCGCTTGAACTGGGAAGGCATCTAGAAATAATACAAATAAGGAGTAGGGAGCATGATGAGGTGTGTAATTCTTCAGCTGCCACATACCCCCAGATCCTCATCGTAGCCCAGAGCACACGGGATTGTGCAGCCGTGCATGGGGAGTACCTAGTACTCAGGAAGTTGCATGTCCAATACTTTGCAGTCAAGTGACAACAAACGTTTCCCAATTCTGATGTGCAGACTAACAGCCGGTTTCGATGAAGCGCTGTTAGTGTTTGGAAAGGACACATCTTAGAAACACGCCGAGGTCATCAGGGAAATAAAGGCGGGAAAGTCACCAGGCTGCCTTGTGGGAGGTGGCACACCGCTGCTCCGGACTCGCTCCCAAAAGAGGACCTTAGAGACATCAGGGAGTCAGATTCTGAAAAGCTCTTTCTTCTGCTTGCTTGTTATTTGCATACAAAATGATGTCAAAATGGTCCGCACTTCAACACGGCTACCTTTTTTTCTTTTTCCAACTTAACATGATTGCCTCTTGTATCACTTGAATGGGGTAACTGTTGTAGCTTTGGGGGTTGTTACTCCTTTGGACACGTGCCGATCTGATCTACAGGAGACTAAGAGCCCAAGGTTGAAACTTGCAAGGCAACCGGTGTGAACTCTGCACTTCGCTAGCTGGCTCATCTCTAGTAGGCAGAGTGCCCTGCAATAGACACTGTAAGTAACAACTGTGCTGTTATTCATGTCTGAGACCCTACTCCAACTCCCCTTTTATAAGAAAGGGCTGATCGTGATGACCTTTTTAAACGTGGTAGTGTTGAGTTCATCAACGTTAGTGTTCCCTTTGTTCCCATCAGTAGATGGAGTTGAGAATCGTATCGTCAGTGTAATCACACCGGACGCCGCCGTTTGCCACCTTTCTCTCGTCCTCACGTAGTGTTGGGGGTGGGAGCGGGGAGAGAAACATTCCAGAGTCATGAGTAAATGATTTTTAAAATTCTGCATTAAATACACTCCAGCTGATAGTAACTCTTCTTTTCCACTTTGGTAAAATCAGCCTCAGGGTGAAAAAAAACCGTGTTTATAAGAAACAGTCTCCTAAATCTTGGCCGTAACGAACAGGAAGGTTTTGTATTAATGCCAAATACAAAATACAATAGACTGCTCCAGTGAGGGTGGTCAAGACTTGGGAGCCATGTTGGATGTATGAATGTATTGTTTCTACGTGGAGTGATTAAAGCTTTCCGTAGCAGGTCCTGGAGGTCTGTGTGTGCCATATATTTGTTTCTGTGATTCCTGTGTCTCATCTCCACCTTGCGTTATTTAAATCTAAGTTTTCAGCTCAAACTTAATGGACTCCAGAGGTGGTGGTTTCCTGTAACTCTTATGTAACCGACTTGCAGGTGGGGGAAGACCCTTGCTCTCAATTTGAATCATCACGAGCACTAGCTAAGCATATAACCCGTGGGGAACAGCATTTACTCCGTGCAACTGAAAATTCTGAAATAGACCAAGGCCTGGCGCCTTTGCTCTCAGTGGCTTCTGGCACAGAGGAGCATTCTGGAGGGTGTCGGCCGTCACCCGAAGAGCAAGCTTCCTGAGTCCACCAACGTCCAGCCACTCCCGGTATGTCCTTTTGAAGTACGTTAGACATTTCACTTAATCTTTTTTTTTTTTTTTCACTTAATCTTTTAAGCTTCTGTTGGCCAAAAAGGAAGGTATCAAAGATACCTTAATTGTAGAGCTGCGAGAAATGCAAAGCAGAATGACTAAGGCTTATCTACCCATGGAAACAGTCAAGATTTCCGTTCGCTAAAACCGTGTCCCAGTCTGTCTAAATGCCAGACTATTATTGAGATTCATTATGATGAAAATTCACCTGAGCTTTGATGATGTAGAAAAGTGACATCTTTACAGAATTGTGCCTAAGCCATCCAGGCATTTGAGGTCACCTCCCGGGTCACCAGGAGCAGTGCTAAAAACAGTCTTAATAGTGAGCGGTCCTGGTCGTGCTTCTGTCCCAGACTGCCCTCTGGCCCCAGGGAAGGCGGTTTTATTTATTTTTCAACAAACATTTTATTTTGCATAAAACAGTCCACTTCTAGATGAAAGTATACATTCTGTACTTGTAAAGAGAAAAAGGAAAGGTAATGAAAAGATAGCAAGGAAAAGAAAAACAAAAGCCTTGTCAAACATAATTTTTGATCAGAAGCTTTAGCAAAGTGATTTTGCTTCATTTTACCCCTTTGCACTAAATGCAGGAAGAGGTTTGGTGAAACAAGCCGCCCTGCCTCACTCCCTGTGAATAATTGGATCATGATGCTTGGGCACCGCTGATGGAAGAAAGGAACGTTTTAAAGAAATATGAGGTACCTGGTTCTCGGGGGCTGCCTGGTCAGTGAGAGTGATGTATAAGGGAGAGGTGAGCCCAGAGAGTGATGTATAAGGGAGAGGTGAGCCCAAACGTCTTGGAAAGGTGTTCATAGCTCATCCTTAACCTTCACTGTTCCGCAGGAGTAGTTTTCTTCTCATGTTTTCCCAGACTCCAGGCTGGGAGCTAGCTGGGGAGCTGGTTTGGTCCCTCTCTTCCCCTGCCCCCTCCTCTGCTGCCCTGGGCTCCATCCATCCCAGGTCAGAAGGTGTCTTGCTTATATTCCTGACACCTGCCGGCTCCTTCCTTGCTGTGACTCAGCTCGGCCTCCTGCTGTAAGATTATGTAATGCGTTTTCTCAACTCTAATTTCCTGGCTTCCGTTCCTCAGCCCTGCAGGCTATGAACTTGGCTTTTATTTGAACTTTCTCCCTGTGTGGCTGTGGATCTAAGAAATTAGCACTGGTTTCTTGTGAGAACGGAGCATAGGGCCTTGCCAAAGACATTTGTGTTCCCTGCAGCCTTTTAGCTTTGCTGTACCTTCTGTGGAGACGCTGCACAGCGAGCTGATTCCGGCTCTCATCTCACTGTTTAAGCCAGCTCAGGAGAGTCACAATCCAGAATTGAATTCAGATCATCTCTGCAATCTTAACCATAAATCCAGATGGTGCTTCTTGTGTTTTCCTGTTCCTGTTTAAGAAATACCTTGTCCTGAGAGGCTCCTAACACTTTAGTATCTCCTTGGGGCACACGTGGAAGCTGCAGGCATTCTAAGTCCACGCTCGATGGCATTCTGAGAGAATCAGTATGCCGGCCCAGTTCCTCCTCTTTATTCCTTTAAGAAAAAGATCAAGGAACTTCGCTGGCGGTCCAGTGGTTAAGACTCCACGCTTCTACTGCAAGGGGCACGGGTTTGATCCCTCGTCTGGGAACTAAACTCCTGCAAGCCATGCAGCCAAAAAAAAAAAAATCAAGCCCCACCTTTTTTTTTTTAACATCTTTATTGGAGTATAATGGCTTTACAATGGTGTGTTAGTTTCTGCTGTATAACAAAGGGAATCAGCTATACTTATACATATCAAGCCCCATCTTGAGAGTGCTGATCTGAGTTTTCTTTCTGGCTTTGCTCTTTGGCTCCGTGTCACCTTGGATAACTCACCAGAGGGGGAAGGTCACTTCTCAGAAGGTGAAGTTTGTGAAGGACTGACCGGACTCTTGTTAGAAGAAAAGCCCGTGGGTGGATTTCTCTAGGCAACACCTGACCTGACTGGGGCCCAGGAAGCAAGCGTTTGGGACGGGAAGGGAAGGGATTGACCTGGTTCTCCCCGAATCTCCCGCCACTCAGTCTGTTCCCCCTTGAGTTCACGACTCTGAGTTCCCGGGGTGCGCCCGGCAGTGACCGAGCCCAACACAGCCCTGCCCTCGCGGGACCTACCGTCCAGCAGGAGGACACATCCTGAACTGTCACAAGAGCCACCAAAAGGGAAGCTGAGGCCACTCGGGAGCCTGTGACAAAGAGATCTAACCTATCCCGGGCGTCAGAGGAGGCTTCCCTAAGGAGTGACATCTGGATGTGGAGACCCAAAAGAGGGGGGTGGGCGTTAGTTAGGTGGATTCTGGATTCTGGCCACACCCAGCTACCCTACCAGGCTCCGGGAGATGAGGGACGAGGTGTGGGTGGAGGCCCATGGAGCCCTTTTTATCATTAAAGTGAAGGTGACAGGATCAAAGCCACTTAAAGAACCAGAAAGTGTTGCCCTAATGCCCGCACTGGCCCTGGCCCTGGGAGCCGGCCTTCAGGGAGCCCGGCCAGCACTGGGGTTACCTGGGGACAGCAGCGGGGCTTGCGAGGATGTTTACTCAACTTACTAAATGTCCAGATGCGCGTTAGGCAGAGTTGTTACTTCCTGCCCCCGGGCCTTTGCTCATGCCTTCCTGTCTGCCCCCTCCTGCCCTCCCAGAACACACGCTACATACCTCCTTCTACCTTCAGAGTCCTGTTTATCTGAGGCTTGGGCTCTGGGGTCAGAGGACCTAGTTGAACCCTAGCGCCACCACTTGCCAGCTGTCTGACCCGGGGGAGATTACTTAACCTCTCTGTGCTTCACCTCCTCATGTGTCAGTAGGGATAGTAATAGCGCTACCTTGCGTGATGAAATGACGTCTGTGAAGTGCTTAGGATAACGCCTAGGGAAGTATTATCGGGTGTTAATATATAAGACCCTTCCTCTTTCAGGAAGTGTTCTGTAACGAAGACAACCCTCACAGCCCTGGGATCCTTACAGGATCCACGCTGCACTTGGGGTTCTTTTTGTTTCTCCTTAACATTTACTTGGTCAGTGCCCTTCGGCCAAACACTCGCAGAAGCAGCCCTGGAGCTAAACAAGCAGGGTTGTAGTGAGTGAGAGTCCAGACCAGGAGCGGTGGAGTGTCCCAGGAAGAGGGGCTTAGAAAGAGCTTATTGAGGGTTTGGGGGAACATCTAAGGAAATGGGGCTTTGCCCTAGATTGGAGGCTGCCAGGAAGCAGACAGGCAGGTCTACGATTAGGTCTTATCTGCAGGAGGGAGAGACAAGCCTGTGGTTGTAAAGAAGCAGCAGCCCTCGCTGTGGCTGAGGGACGGGTGTTTGGTGTTCTGTGGGTGGCACACTGACCTTATTTTCGTCTGTGCTTAGACAAAATTATGAGGTGGCCTTGCTGTGTCTCATTTGGTCATAGTCGCCTCGTAACCTTGCCCAAGGTTGGCATTCCGTGAGTTTATGAGCAATGGGAGAATAACATGGCAGTGCAGTTGCCAGGCGAGGTTCTGAGTGTCAGGAGCTGTTCTCTTTTTCTCTCTCAACCTATTAATTAACTATTTATTTGGACTAGTTTTCTTCTCCCAGGGAAATTGTAAGTGAATATATTCATTCATTCAACAAAGCACTAGCTGAGTATCTGTCTGGACTAGGTACCAGGCACTGTGTCAGGCAGGATACAATGGTGAAAACCCTGCCTTCCTTCAAGGAACTCAAAGTCAGGCATAAGGGGAGATTTAAAGACTGTCTGTGTCACTCCATTTTGCTAGTTGAAATGCCTTCTTCAACTTGCCCACCAAGAAATTCTCCATCCTGTCTGGAACTCCCAAACATCCAACCCCTGCACCCACGAGGCGGGGCTAGAAACTCAGCATGAAGTTTAGACCTGCCACCCCTCCCCGTACCTTGCACCCCTTGGACTGTGTCTGCCCAATAAAGATACCCAGACCAGGTGTTCTGCGTGTTCCCCACTGCACCCCTGTGCGGTCCACACTCAGGGCCGTGTAAGGGAACTCGACATCCTCACATCCCAACACTGGACTGGCTCCTCTCATAGTTTTCTCAGAAGGATATTTTAATTCAACAAACAGCTTAATGTTTTCTGAATGGCTTTGCTATGTAGGGCGATTCTGTCTGGGTGGAGGACCGACACCACGATGCTGGGGGTTCCTAATTAGACTGGCATCTGGGCAGTGAGATGCTGTTGAGGGTGGAGCAGCAGGGCACTAGAGGGCAGCATCTCACCCCAGAGCCCAAGCCGCAAAGTCAGGAGCTGAGCTCCTGTGACTAAGCCTCAGAGAACAGGGTGGAAGGTCCCTCCAGAAAGTACCTGGTCTCCTCTGCCACGAGGTGGCACCGTCCCTGGTCAAGTCCATCTGGGTCTGTGTTCATCCCTTCTGTAATAATTGCTGGGAAAAGCAGGCCCCTTTCCAACAGTAACCTCTTCAAATGTTTTAGAATCTGGCCTGTCGGAAAGCGCTTCCCAGATAACCTCTTTACGTACTATCATTGAATCCTATTTTCTTTCCTTTTCTCATATGAAATTTTATGTCATCCAGCAAATAATTTGGGGATACTTTCTGAGTCCATAAATACAAAGATACCCTTCAAACCTTCCATCTTCAGGCATCAAATAAACTCACAATCTCTAATCCTATAACTTCTCTCTTGCCTTACTCTCCACCTCCTTATCTCCCCATGAGGCTACCTCCGGGGATGCTCTGTGTCATCATTAAGTTATGGAGCCCCAGAGTTTCACCATCCTCCTTGGCACAGATAAGAGACTCACTTTCTTACAATTGTAAAGTCACCACCTCGGAACACTGCATATCTGTGCTCTTTACCAAATGTGTGTCCAAAAGTTGGGCCGTAAACTTAGCTTAAAATTGGAATCTATGGCATATCAACACACATTTCTGAAATACTTCTCTCAAAGTCCGAGGAATTGAACTTGGTACACTGCAGATTTTTTAAAGGTAAAATTTCATACCGTTCCTGTGAAACTGAGGTGGGGTCAGGTAGTAATTTGTCACTGCTGCGAGGACAGGAAAAGCTGACTCCCGAGGTCATGTGTCAGTCTCAGAGCTGGCCGAGATCCCAGCCACAGGCTTTGTGATCACGGGGCCAGCGATCCATCTTTTACTGTAACTTCGTTGTAATGTGGCTATAGTTGCCTGCTCTGGGCTCTGATATCCTCCATTTAAAAACTATATGTATTACAAGATCAACATTTAAAAAATATGTGTGTCCTGGGTTTAGCATTTTCTGTTTGCAGAGCGATGTGATGTAATGAAAAACATAAGTTTCAGAGTCAGACCACTGCGTGTTACAGACCCAGCTTAGCCACTTTCTAGCCACGTGGGCTGGGAGAAGTCGCCCAGCTTCTCTGAGCTGCTGTCCCCTTGTCTTTTAACGCTGCTGTGAGAATCACCCGAGACTGGGCTATGAAAGCGCTTGGTACAGTGTCTGATGCACACTGGCTGCTCCACGCTTAGATACAGTTTTATCCCTGGCTGAGCTCTTCCCAGAGGAGGGCATCTATCAGGCCAGGGTGAAGGCCCAGAAGCCTGGGAAAAGTGACAGTGGAGAGCTAGTGTCAGATCTCAGCACAGGCCTTCGTCTCTCAAGGAGCGTAAGAGCACAAGATGCAGGAGAGGAAAACCAGGCACGGACAGGCCAAGCGGCACGAATAAGAATCCATCTGTGACCTAGATTCCATCCCCCGGCTCCAGACAGCCTGGTGGGCTGGGGGCGGAGCAGGTTGTTGATAAGAGTTCCTTCCAGCCTGAGGACTCTCTGTTGAGAAGTCTTCATACATTTTCATCATCAACAATGACAATAGCACCTAATGCTTTGGCTCTTCCTAGATTACCATGGCCTGCGTTAAGAACCTGCCATCACCGACTGTCAAGTCCTCAGGGCCAGTTGTAATGTTTCTTCTCTTTTCTTCTGGCAGAATCTAGCTCATTGTCTTAAATATGCGCGTGTATATTCGTTGGCTTTACAGTGACCTGCGTTAACTTGAATCTCATCTTGGCTCTTCCCCAACCTTGGCAAGTCACTTCCTCCCCCTGGGCCTCAGCTCCACATCTGTAACATGAGGGGGTGGTCTAAGGCCCATTCTAGCTCTTGTCTTCTGTGATCCACAGCTCTCAGTCTCTGAGAGCCGCCAAAAATAAAAACAAGGTCACTTCTGCAAAGCAATTTATGTTCCCAGTTCTCCCAGTTTAGCATCAGACTTGGACCATAAAAAGGAGGGTAGACAGAACACTAAATAATAAGCAAAATGTACTAAAGGATGAAGTGGCAGAGATTGAGGGTATTTCAGTGGAGCCAGAGGTTTTTTTGTTTTTTGGTTTTTTTTTTTAATATTGGCTATATTACCAGTGCTGTACAATATGTCCTTGTAGCTCTTTTATTTTATTTTTATTTTTATTTATTTTTGCTGAACCGGGTCTTAGTCACGGCACGTGGGATCTTCGTTGTGGCATGCAGAATCTAGTTCCCTGACCAGGGATCAAACCCAGGCCCCCTGCACTGGGAGTGCAAAATCTTACCCACTGGACCACCAGGGAAGTCCCTAGCCAGAGGTGTTTGAGAGAAAGTGGACGCTCTTGCCAGGTGACCTTTGAGAGTCTGGTCCATCGTAATAAGAGGAATGATACCAACGGGGGTGTCCCCTGCTGCCATGCAGGTTAGATGACATCCACAGGCAGGGAGCATCCTCATAGGGAATCTAGATTTCGAGGAGTTCCCCCAGACGTCTGGGGCTGTGAAGCATAAGGTAACTGGCACAACTCTGGGTGCTAAGTCCCCACCTAGAGCAGAGGGAGTACAGTGGCTTCGCGGGAGCTGGCTGGCTGACTTCATGCCTTCGTCTTCTATGTGAGAAAGCAAATTGCAGGGGAATGACACGGGGGGTCATTCTGAATAAATTCTAACGCGTATGCAAAGTTAGATCGCTCAAAACGAAATGCTCTTAATCGCAATAACAATTTACACAGCACAGCTGTCTGGAATCTTTGCGGCTGAAACCTGCTAATCTAGGGAAAAGACTCAGGACTGAAAAACAGGCATTTGCCTTGTTTAGCATGTAGCCAGCTCCACAGGTACATTGTCCATTCACTTGTCAGCAGTGCAGGGTGCACTTTGGAGCCCAGGGAAGATGAAAGTCTGTTTACCGTTCGGACTAATATGACAGCGAAGAAGCTTCGAAAGTGTATGGCAATATGGGGCAATGGTTGTTACAATAGCATTTGGCGAACTTGAATAAAGTATTTTGGATGGAAATAATGAAACCAAATTCACCCACTCATTAGCCTCTAATTCACTCTCATTTCCTAGAGGAAAAAAAGGAACTAAGGAGTTTTGGTAATGTGAGGTTTCAGCTATTAAAACTACCAAATGAATTCTCGAAAGTAGAAACTGTTCATTGTTGCTTTAGTCGTTAAACATCACAACAGCGTCCTACCGTAGAGCGCAAAGAACTATATTCAATATCCTATGATAAACCATAATGGAAAAGAACATATAAAGAAAGAATGCATATGTATATATCACTGAATCACTTGGCTGTGCGGTAGTAATTAACACAACATAGTAAGTCACCTGTACTTCAATAAAAACATTTCTTAAAGAAACCACAAAACACTGATGACCATCCACTATGTGCCTGGGGATAGCCTTTCACGTACCAGGCCCAGTGCTAGAACTGACTTCAAAGATGAACAATGGATGGTCCTTGCCTTCCAGGAGCTCTTGGCCTCACAAAGAGACACACAGGTCAACAAATAAATGATAATTCCTTGTGATAAGTGTTGGTCAGAGAGACGAATTCACATGTCCTGGGAAATACAAAGGGGTCAGACGCACCTGGAGAGCAGGGTAGGTTTTAACCTAAGGGTAAGGCCACTTTCTACCTCGATCTTGAAGGAAAATACAGGTGACAGAGTGAAAAATGATAGTCCAATCCAGGCAGAAGTGAGCGTGGGTGAACACGCCGGCGGGGGGGGCTGTGTGTCCGAGGAGTGGCGAGCAGGCGTGGCCACCACGTGTGCTTGTTTGGGAAGCAGAGTGGGGCAGCTGAGTCAGCGGAGGCACGGCCAGGGGGGTGGCTCGGGCCAGGTTGGGATGGGCTTTGTGTTCTAAACCAAGAAGTTTGGATTTTGTCTGGGGAACTGACCAAAGTTTTTAGGAAGTTCAGGCACAGTCGGCAAGACTGGATAAGTAGAGACGTCGTTGGTGGAGATTAAGGATACGGAACACAGAGCATCACTGGAGAGCGTGGTGGACATTCACGTTTTATTTACCTGGTGCTGTTCCCATCTCCTGGGAACAGCAGACACACCTGGGCGCACCTGTTCTCTCCTGACCCAACTTGAATAAGTGAGCCTTAACAAGAGCTACCTTTTTAATTTAAAAATAATAAAAATATTTTAATACAAAAGGCATCTCCTTGGCTATAATGATTGTTCTCAGGGTGGGTACCAGATACAAGCTAGTTCAATCATATTGTCTTATTTTCTCCACTGTCCAGAGTGTTTGACCAACCGATGGGCATGTGACCTAATCTGACACCTTCCGTGATAATTCTGAATTTTGACTTGTCACTAAGGGTAAGGGCCTTTTTTTTCTGATGCTGAATCTGTCAAGTTCCAAACCTAGAGATGCTAATGGTTATGTCTCTAATATTTGGGAAAAGCTCATCTTCAGTAGGAAAAAAAAACAAACAAAACCTAACATATGGAGAGAAGTAGACGTGAGAGACGGAAGGAAGAAAGCTCTGGTGGCCTTCCAGCCTCTGGTGCCAGGCATCCCTGAAACTAGTTTCATCCCTGCCTGTCCTCCGGTTTGATTAACACGAGCCAATAAATTGCCCTCTTTGCCGTAGGTAGTTACTATTGGGTTTCTGACACTTGCAAACGAGAGTCCTGACTAATGCAGACAGGAAGATAATGAAGTCTGACCTTGATCCATTGCAGTTTAAAAGACTCTTCTCTGGGTGCTAATGGAGCTCAAGGGCAAGATCAGGACCAGGGATAGAGGTTTGGAGGTCATGTTTGGATTAGTAGCTGTCTGAGCCACGGAAGCAAATGAGCTCCCCCAAGGCGAGCGTAGGAAGTGACCGGCGGTGGGAAGTGACAGGCGGTGGGGAGGCATCGTGAAGAATGCCAGCATGCAAGGGCACAGGAGGACCAGCTGCCTCGCTCTCAGGCCTTTTCTGATTTCGCCCAGCTCTTCTGTTCTCATGGTCCTCCACGGGGAGAAGGCAATCTCTAAATCCACGAGGGGCCACCAGCGCGCTCGCTCTCTCACTTTTAACTGTTCTAGGGCCACATCTTTTGAAATCTGCCTCCTATAGCTTTTAGGCATCAGAGCAATTCTAATTCTTCTTCCCCCAAACGCTCTTCCTTATCTTTGAAATCTGTGATCTCATAGCTTCGGTCTTCTTCTTCAGGGTTAAGTCTCTCACGTCTTTCAGCCGATACTCATCTGACAGTGATTGGATTTTCCTGAACCCTTCGGGTCTTTTTCATGGATGGTGGTTCTGGTGGTTCTGTAGATGTCGCATTGTTGGTGTGCTCGTGACAGGAGGTGAGCTCGGGGTCTTTCTACTCCGGGTCTTAGCTGCTCTCTGAACTCTTCTAGATGCTTGTCCATGTGGCTTGGCAAGGGTGGTGTCTGGAGCAGATACTGTTTCCGATTTAATGTGCCCAGCACGGAGCACAGTGGAACTAATGTCTCCCTGACCTGAGCACCATGCTGGTTGAACAGTTGGGAAATACTGCCCTTGTGAACAACCAAAAGGTCCTAAGGCTTTCTTTTCTTCTAGAAATTGCTGGGAAGCCAGCCAGATAGAATCCATAGTGGTGATCGTGTTCGAGCCTAAGTAAAGGCCTTTACATTCTTCTCTGTGACATTATTTTTAATATAAAAAGATGATCATTGTAACATTATCTTTTAAGACCAAATACAAGCACACCTCATTTTACTGCACTTTGCAGATGTGTTTTTACAAATTGAAGGTTTGTGGCCACCCTGTGTTGAGCAAGTCTGTCAGCGCATTTTTCCAACCGCATTTGGCTCACTTCGTGTCTCTGTGTCACATTTTGGTAATTCTCACAATATTTTAGACTTTTTCATTGTTATTATATTTGTTATGGTGATCTTTGATGTTACTGTTGCAAAAAGGCTACAACTCACTGAAGGCTTACATAATGGTTAGCCTTTTTTAGCAATATAGTATTTTTTAATTAAAGTATATATATGGGTTTTTCTAGACATAATGCTATTGCACAGTTAATAGACGACTGTATTGGATAAATACAACCATTACATGCACTGAGAAGACAAAAAATTCACGTGACTCACTTTATGGAGATATTCACTTTATTGCTATGGTCTGGAACCAGGCCCACAGTTTCTCTGAGGTCTGCCTGTAATTAGAAACAACATACCTGGTCAAAATAGGAGAATGAAAAATATATTTCAGTACATACATAAGATGGAATATTGTGTGTCTGTGAAATGGTCTTTCTGAAGGAAGGATTTAGGAGATAGTAAATGGATTTAAAAAAACAAACTGCTAGTACCACCTCAAATTATTTAGGATAAAATTAAAATATAACATTGATTTCTCTCTTTATTCCTCATTTTGCCACTTGCCTCTCCCTAAGGAGGTGGCCATCTGGGTGGGGAGCAGACTTCCCTTGCCCCCTAAAACTGCAGTTGTAGAATGAACTTCTGTGGGTTTTAATAGCGATGACGTGGTCCCAGGGTGCATCCTAGTCTATTTATTGTCTTTGGGAGAAAATCACTAGCCACCTTGCCCCTGCCTACATCCAACAGCTTGTCCTTGGCCAAAGGCAATTGCACTGTCTTCCATGTCACTAAATTTGGCAGAAACTTGTTTGCGTGAAAATGAAGGAACGTGTCTGTGTCCTGTTACCTCTGTCAGTCCATGATGGGCAATTGTGTCTGGAGCTCTGGGGGAACTTCTTAACTGTCTCCAACCCCCTAAAGGGTTGTGATGCAAAAGATCGTGCCCAGATGCCCTCCATCCTCTCTGAGGACAGACCAGAGGGGCCAGGTTGAAACGACAGAACAAGATGTTTCCGGAGACATCAAAAAGAATTGTCTATCGTGGTTTGGTTTTATTTTATTTTATTTTAAAATTAATTTTTATTGGAGTATAGTTGATTTACAGTGCGGTATTAGTTTCTGCTGTACATCCGTCCACTCTTTTTTAGATTCTGTCCCCGCGTAGGCCATTACAGAGTGTTGAGTAGCGCTCCCTGTGCTCTACAGCAGGTCCTTATTCCTGTCCTGGTTTTAAAACGCAGAATTGGTGACAAGGGCAGCAGTGGAATTCCTTGCCTTGAGGATGTTTAAGGACAGGAAAGACAGGCAGCTGGACTGGGCAACCTCCTAGGGAAGGTGACGTAGCGAGGCCGCCCCTTCATGAATGACCCTCCAGGCAGACACGCGCTTGTCCTTAGAGCTGCTCTCATGGCTGATCACGAGGTGGGCTCGTGCCTCATCTCCCCCGCTGCCCCAGCCTCTAACAATGTTTGGGGCAAGGAGACTATCTGACGTAGCCCCTTGTACATAGGAGAGACTCAGGAAAGGTTTTGGAGGGAATGAATCAGTGCAGATGAAAAGTGTCTTCGGAATTCCCTAGTTCCTCACCTTTTTCACCTCTTCCTCCTTTCGGCCCAGTGCCCAGCTCAGGTGAGCTCCCAAATCTCTTCCAGCTCAGAAATTTTACTAGTCTGGGTTTGCTTGGGTTGTCACGACACGCTTTCACCTTTCTTGGCAAACACAGATCTCACAAGTCACACCTAAATGTGAATTTCCTAACAGAAATAATAGCTGCAGAATAATATACATTATTTCAGTGAATCCTCACAATGCTATGGACTGGCATCATGATCCCAATTTTACCAGTAAGCAAAGCTCAGAGAGACTGACACGTCCCAGGTTCAGTAACTAACAAGGATGTAAACTCACATCTGTCTGACTCCAAAGCCCGGCACTTAAACACAAGGCCAAGTGAGTTCTCTCACCCAGGAATATACAAAATTATCTATGGATATGGATATGGATACGTATACCTATATCTATACCTGTATCTATACATATACCTATATCTATATATCTATCAAGGAGGAAAAGCCCAAGAGACATTAGTCTCTTTGCTTAGTCTCCTGTGATGGGATAGCAAGTCCTGTTCACCAGGGTGAGGGAGACATAAGTTGCATCATATGAGGGACTAAATCCCCGCCTACACTGGAGACCAGTCCTGGTATCCGGCCGCCTGAGTCTAGCTGGCCCCAACCTGCTCTGCTCAGCCTATAAGGGGAGGCAGGTCCCCAGCTGTCTACCGGCATGGGGGTTACCGGGTGCCTTAGGGATGCTTGGTGCCCTGATACTTGAGTGTGTGTTACTGCCTGGCCAGCGTGGGCCTCAGCATTGTGTCCACCCGCAGGGCCAGTTTCCATCACCTCCGATCTGGCAGCTGAACCACGGGAAGCAGGATCTCTGTCAACAGCCCAATTTTATGGTTTATATTTCTCTCCTTCAGTTGATTTGTTCTCATTTTGGGTCACTAATCCCCTGCGGGGAACTGATGATCAGACTCAGGTCACAGAGGACCAAGGCTGTTATGGGTTTAACTGCTACATCAGAAATAGCTGGTACTGAAATCCGGTGCGTGTTACCTGCGGGCCTTGTGCATTGAGTTTTCCTGGCGAATTTCTTACTTTTTGACCAAATATGTTGGTCTTCTGAGACTCCTTTATAAGAAAGTTATAAATTCCCTCCTTGTCATTATGGTGTAATTCACCAGGAAAGTATGATTTAATTTGCACACAATTTTCTTGGATTGAATGAATCAGCCTAAAGCAATTGTCTCTTGAAGGTTTGTTATCCCATCACTGGAGAAGACGGTCTAATTAGCATTTTAGGGCAGGGACTGGCCCGTTCTAAGGTGAGGGCTGAAGGGGAAACACGGGTTTATTTTCAGTGGCACTGGCCTTGGTTTCCAAAACTTTCATCCTCTGTGCTGAAGCGAAGACAGGGTAGGGGGAGCTGGGACTTGGGGCCCCTACTTTGAAAGGGTAATGAGCTCTGGGAATACACCCACTAGGCTGTGTAATTCTCCGTGGGTGAGGCCTATTGCCATACACTTGTATCCAGACATGCGCAGTGCGGTGATTAGCAGTGTAGACGCTGAAGCCGGGCACCCTGGGTTCAAGTCCTGCTAGGGGCACTCGCAGGCCGTGTGGCCCCTCTGTGCTTCAGCTGCCCCGTCAGTAAAGCATCGCCTGTCTCCCAGGGCTGCTGTGACAGCTCGAGGGGTCAGTACACCTCAGTGTTACTAAACACAGCCTGGACTGTAGCAAGTACTTTACATCTAACACGGTGCCCAGTGCCTCCTGGGCTCACCCATGTCTGCGAATGAATAGAGCAGCCTTCCATGGCTCACCTGTCCTAATTCCCAAGGATAAGCGGTATCCTTACCCCTGGATCAGAAAGGTAGGGACACATCTCTAGAAAGAAAAAACTGACTAGTGGGAATGACTGACCGGGAGGAGAGTGAAATCTCTTTGTGGTTCTCGTAACAATCCTGACTCTCCCGGGTCCGGGAGTCCGGGCTGTAGTCCTGCGTATTTACCAGGAGCTGGAGGTGGGGGAGGGAAGGGGCTCGTGAGTTCTTCAAACCAGAGAAAGGACGATCCTCTGCTCTGAACGTGCGCGGGTCCACGCTGGCTACAGCCGCCGCCGTCCGCCAGAGGGCGCCTGGGGTTGACGTCCCATAGACAGTAACCGCGCCTACCCCTCCAGAGGGTCTCAGCTGAGTTTCTCAAGGACTGTCCTTGGTCTCTCTTGAATTTTTACCGCCTGGAGCCTTGACACTATCAGCTCCCCCTCCCACCCTTCTTCATCCTCTTTCCTGTGACCCCGAGCCTCTGGTTAAGGACTATGCCCTGTATCGCTTCACAGCATTTAGAGATCACGGTGAACGCGATTCTGTGATCCCTCGGAGTAGATTGCCCGGTGGCCTTCTAAGCATTATCGCTGTGGCAGATCGTCTCGCCGTCAGCCTGTCTTTAACATGTGTGTTTGCATGCACGTACGCATGTGCACATATACCCACTTGTATGTAATTTATAAGTGAGTATACGTACATGCACTTGAAGAATATGGTGTTTGTACTCCTATTCCCTTAAGATGCCTTGCTTCTCCTACTGCTTGAGGTTAATGGCTTTCTGTGTTCCTTCTACCTTGCCAAGATTGCAATCTCCAGAACACTTACCTTGCTACCGGACCAAACTTGGGTCCCCTTCCTTGCTCACGGGCAGTAAAGCCGTTCTACTGACCCTGGCTTGTAGGGAAGGAAAGGGCAGGATTTATTGCAGGTGCCAAGCAAGGAGTCCGGGACAGCTAGTACTCCAAACACCCGAACTCCCCCATGGGTTTCAGGAAAGGATTTTTAAAGGCCAGGTGAGGGAGAGGAGTCCCAGAGTATGTGATCAACTTGTGCACAGTTCTCCAACTGGCTGATGGTGAGGTACCAGGGCAGTGTCCCAGGGGTTCCCATGATCAGTCCTCAGCCTCCAGGAGTCCTGGGGTCTATGTGCCCACGGTCATCAAGTAGTTAACTTCTCCCATTTGGTGGGGGGTTTCACATCTGTAAAACAACTCAGGAAATGTGCATCAGATACTATTATCCGGGTCCTTCAGAAAGGAGCTACAGCAGAGGGTACAGGGAGGGGTCTGACCCCGAAGGCCCCATAGGTTCCTGCTCGGTTACAACCTTGCACCAAATGTGAGGTGTAGTTCAATGCCTGGAAGCGAAAGGAAAGAAAAGGAAAAAATTGTCCCATCTCATATTCTGCTAGCGTAAGAATGCTTTATATTTTTCAGGAAACATTAACTTTACCAGGAGATGAACTTGTAATTCCTACCAAGTGAGCTAGTTGACCATACCTTACACACACCGCAGGTACACAGACCATACCTCACACACACCGCATCTACTGGGTAGTATACTGTCTCCACATGTGTTCTCCCCGAATTCTCCATCCTCCAGATGCCAGGGTCCTCAGGGAAAGAGACGGCGCTTTTCAGCTTTTCTCCCCAGCCTCCCTACCAGAGCCTGAAAGACAGTCATTAGTTACATGAGGTTAGGGTAGTCATTTCCTTGATTGGTTGTCTGTGAGGGTTGGCGGGTGGGGGGACTGTGCGTGTTGTTTGCAAGGAGCAGACGTTTCTGCCGGCTCAGGAGGAAAAAGGGGGTTCATTGCAGGATGACATGAGAGCTGGAACTGGAAACAGTACCAGGATTCCAGCAGTTTTAAGACACCTGTCCTCCTTCTCTCTGCCTCAGTGTCTCTCTCATGACACATTTTCTCATCTCTGTGTATCTGCTCTTCTTCCCTTTTGTCCTTGCCGGTCCATCTCCTCCATCCTCTCCAGCCTAAATCCTGATGGGCTTAACCTGCTCCTACTGCTTTATTGGACAGCACGCTTCTTGCAGACTGCCTCATGGACCAGGGCCCAGCCTACGATTGAGCTTCCCGGGGTCCGATGCATAATCATCTCATCAGTGGCCACTCCCGCCAAAAAGACTGCCTGGCTGCGCAGCTTTGAAGGCTGCAAGGGCAGTGCAGCTAAACGGAACAATGAACACAGCAGGAACATTGCAACTCACAGCAGAGCATCCCTGGAAAAGGGCAGTGCTACCCTGTAACAAACAAGCATAAAGAGTGACAACTCCTGTGATCTTTTGGGCCAAGTTTGTTTCAAACCCTTCACACATAGTCACTCATCTGACCATTTGTGACGTAGTGTTAGGGTTGCCAGATTTAGCAAGTACAAAAACAGGATGGACACCCCTGCAATATTTGGAACATACTTATGTTGCAAGAAGGGGGACCGCTTCCAGGGCCCGAGAGTGGGCTCTTGTCTAACACTCAGAGATAAATTGTCTGAGGAGACACACGTGCTGACAAAGCAAGAGACTTTATTGGGAAGGGCCCCCCGCCCCCTGGGCGGAGAGCAGGAGGGTAGGGGAACCCGGGAGAACTGCTCTGCCACGTGGTTTGCAGTCTCGGGTTTTACGGTGATGGGGTGAGTTTCCAGGTTGTCTCTGGCCAATCATTCTGACTCAGGGTCCTTCCTGGTGGCCCGCACATCGCTCAGCCAGGATGGATTCCAGCGAGAAGGATTCTGGGAGGTTGGTAGGACATATGGACTGGAGGCTCCTCTCTCCTTTTGACCTTTCCCGAAGTCTTCCGGTTGGTGGTAGCTTGTTAGTTCTGTGTTCCTTACCAGGACCTCCTGTCGTAAGATAACTCATGCAAACCTGGCCAGGGCAGGGGGTTTGAGTCAGTGGTTCCCCTAACACTTATACTAAGGAATTATTTGTTGTTTATCTGAAATTCCTATTTAACTGGGCACATTGTACTTTATATGGTAAAAGCCTATTTATCCCCATTTTACAGATGAGGACACTGAGGCACAAGGAGACTATTTGCCCAAAGATACACAGCTAGGAGGTGGCAAAGCCAGTTTGGCTTCATTTCCTGTGCTCTTAGCCACGGTGCTAAGTTGCCACTTTAAACCTATGTTAATGGCAAAGACATGCAAACACACACACACTTTCTAATAAAAGAGAGTCTTTTGTGCGAAATAAAAAAGAGTCCTTTCTTCAAAAATAAAAATCAAACACCGCAGTGTACTTAGTGTACTCAGAGTCCAGGCAAGAGACAGAAATCACAGCGGAAGTTTGAACAGGGAAATTTAATAAAGAGACTTTTGACTGTAGAAGGGGTTGGCAACTATGAAAAGGGGTCCAAGAGAACTCTAAGGGGTAGAGAGCCAGTAACTGCAGGAAGCAGCCACTTGGCTGGAGACTGAGGGAAAAGTGAACAGGGAAGAAGCTTAGAAACTCAGAGTAAAGGGCCCACATGCACGCTGGCCTCAGACCCCAGAGGAGAGTTACCTGTGCCACGGGAACACGCTGCTTGCAGCATGGTGATGGGTGATGGTGACCAGGATGGAGACGCCCACTGCTCACCGCCAAGGGCAGCCTGCCGCCCCTATGAGTAGCCAGTGGGATGCCTGCTCCCTGATCTGCTTGCAGCTGCTCTGAGAAACAGACAATGGGAAGGGGAAGAAAAAGGCCCTTCTTTCCCAGCCCTGCATTGTCCCACCCACACTCCTATTGTCCAAACCTCATGTCCAGCCAGCTGGCAACAAGAAACCTAGCCTGTAGGGTCCAGCTCCAGTGTTACAAAGCAGGAGAAGGATGGGGGGGTTTGGAGCTGAAAGACATTAAATTAATAACTGGCACAGATGGAAGGTAGATTTTTCATCCCGAGGATGGAAAGAAGCCCAAAACATCATCATGCAAAAGGGCGATAGATTGACTCAGAGAGGCACTTGCACCTAAAAAACCGAAGGTTTGCATGAAGACATCTCTTGGAGTAGAGCTATAAAATGCAGTCTGCTGGCTGCCAAGGTATTGGGTAAGCAAGACAGGGTGTTATAAAGCCCATTGTGGAAAAACATGCAGAATGCTGAGGGCTTTTCAACTGAGCAAATGCCCAATGCCGCGTTACGATAGCTGTCTTTTCAATGATTGAGTAAAAACGTCAGTGATTAAAAGACAGATCACTCTTTTGAGAGCCTCTTTGGTTATTACTTTCAAAAATGGTGATAAGCTTGTACTGTGCAAAATAGCATTTACCCCCTGAAATCTTGACATTTCTGGAGAGTGTGAGACTGACGTTCGTAGGGTCTGGGGCGCAGACTTGGTGAGCTGCGAAGAGCCCACTCACTGCCTGAGGGCGTGAGCCTGAGGATGGTGAGTGAAGACAGCTCTTTGCACGTGAAGGAGGGAAAGCCAGGCATCCGTCCGGTCTGCTGCCTCTGCTTGCGATGGTGGCCTATTTGTGCAGCCCGCAGTTACTGCTCTCTGCGCAGCCCCGACCTTCCTGCCTCCATAGCAGCTTCTCTAATTGCAAAGTGTCCTCCTTGATTTGCTCTCCACACCATCGTGTCCATGCCGCGAAGTGCTGACTCTCAGGCTCGCTGGGCAAATTGAACACATCACTCTTTGAAATGCCGGCGGTGCCAGGGTCAGTCCAAGGAGCCCTCTTCTATATTGAAGCATGCTTCCTTCTCCTGCCCACCCCAGCACTGGTGTCTCTTAGTATTTATGGGACGTCTGCCCCCAGCTGTACCAGGTCCACATGAATGGAGTCAAGCCCCAGGCCATCCTGTAGGCATGGAAATACGGCCTACCTAAAGCCCATGCTTTAAATGCACCCTCTTTAAACTTGAGACCAGGGCTACATCCTACTCTTTCTTCAAATATCTAAGTGTGTTTTAGGGATTTTATACTTCTAATACTTACTTGAGAAGCAATATAGCACAGCGCTTAAAACCATGAGCTAGACTTCCTGGGTTCAAATCCCACCTCTAACGTCAACAGATTCATGAATTGGGGAGAGATTTTTCATTCCTCTGTGTCTAGTTTCCACATCTATAAGATGAGCATAACAATAATAGTGTCTATTTCAGAGGGCTATAATGAGAATTAATGTACATAAACGGGACTTAGACTAGAAGCCACTGCTTTGGGAACTTCCCTCCTGCCCTAAAGAGCTAGAAGACAGGGGCTTCCCTGGTGGCACAGTGGCTGAGAATCCGTCTGCCAATGCAGAGGACACGGGTTCAAGCCCTGGTCCGGGAGGATCCCACATGCCGTGGAGCAACTAAGCCCATGCGGCACAACTACTGAGCCTGCGCTCTAGAGCCCGCGAGCCACAACTACTGAGCCCCTGTGCCACAGCTACTGAAGCCCGCATGCCTAGAGCCTGTGCTCGGCAACAGGAGAAGCCACCGCAGTGAGAAGCCCGCGCACTGCAACAGAAGGGTGGCCCCCACTCGCCGCAACTAGAGAGAGCTCGCGTGCAGCAACAAAGACCCAATGCAGCCAAAAATAAATAAATAAATAAATTTATTTAAAAAAAAAAAAAGAATTAGAAGACATTGAACAACAGGGAGTGTAGGACTAGGATCTCTGAAAGAAGAGAAACAGATTAGGGGAGCCCTATGATGCCCCAGCCGACTGTCTGGAGGCAGTTCACAGGCTGCAATGCAGGGCAAGGGGATACAAAGGAAGTCCTGCAGTCTCATTAAATGGATCAGAGCTCAGAGGTTGGGGAGGCCAAGGCAGCTAGAATTTGTGGTGCAGAGAAGCCCCAGACAGCTGCAGAGGGGTCCCCTCCAGCCTATGGCTGATGATCTGCATTTGTGTGAAGCAAAACTCCACAAGGCTGAAGAAATCATCATCGGAAAGAAGTAGGTTGAGCAATTACCAGAGCTCATACAAGGCTGAGGATAATTCCCATTCCACTGACCTGAAAGGAGAAAAATTACACTACGCAGGACGTCGGGCAGAGTTCTTAGAAGGGTCATCCTCCATAGTAGAGCTTTGCTCTGGACCCACTTTAGCAAGCTTAAAAGCAAGCCTCTAAAAGAATAAACATACCTGCATATAAACTTAATCATATTCCAGGACAAAACCCAACATTCTTTAAAGGAGTACAACAAAATCCAGCACTCAACATCATAAAATTCACAATGTTTGTCATACAATAAGAAATTACCAGGGATCCAAAGAGGCAGGAAAATATGACCCATAGCCAGGAGAAGAAATAAATTGATAGAAATAGATCAAAAAATGAGAGAGATGATGGAATTAGCAGATAAGGACCTTGAACAATTATATATATGCTAAAAGATGTAAAGAGAAACATTAACATATTGAAGAAGAAAATGGAATACATAAAAAAAATCCAAATAGAACTTCTAGAGATGCAAAATATAATGTCTGAAATGAAAAGTATACTATCAAGCAGTATGAACTAATTGATATTGATAGAATATTCCAGCCAGCAAAAGCACAATACACATTTTCTGGAAGTCCACATGAAACTTTCACCAAAATAGACCATATACTGGTCCATAAAATTAGTCTCAATAAATTTAAAGTATTTGAAATTATGTTCTTTGGCCACAACAAAAATAATAACAAATATATCAGGAAAATCCCCATATAGTTGCAAATTAACACTCTTCTAAATAACACATGGTCAAAAAAGAAATTAAAAAGAGAATTAGAAAATACTTTGAACTGAATGAAAATGAAAACACACATGCTAAAATTTGTGAGATGCAGCTAAAACAGTGCTTAGGGAAAGATATATCACGTTGAATGATCACATTAGAGAATTTAAAAGGTCTTATATTAATAATCGTATCTTCTATCTTCAAAACTACAAAAAGAAGAGCAAGTTAAGCCTGAAGTAAGCAGAAGGAAGGAAATAATAAAAATAAAAGGATAAGCTAATGATACAAAAAAGAAGTAGAGAAAATCAATGAAACCAAGACCAGGTTCATTTGAAGAAATCAATAAAACTGATAAACCTCTAGCCAACCTGATCAGTAAAAGGAGAGAACACACAAATTACCAGTATCAGCAATGAAAAAAGGATGTCACTACAGATTCTACAGACGTTAAAAGAATAACCAGAGAATATTATGAACATCTTTATGCCAATATATTCAACAACTTCAATGAAATGAAAAATTCCTTGAAAAACTCAAACTAACAAAGCCCATTCAAGAAGAAAGCGATGGACTGGAAATTCACATATCTATTTAATATTTTAAATCTGTAACTTAAAACTTGTCCACAAACTCCAGACCCAAATGGTTTCCCTGGTGAATTCTATCAAATATTTAAGGAAGAAATAATACCAGTCCTACAAAAATGCTATTATAAAGCAAAAGAGAAAAGGTGTTCCCTAACTCGTTTTATGAGTTCAGCATCATTCTCATACCCAAACCAGACAAAGTTATTACAGGTGTCCTCTGTTTTTTGAACGTTCGCTTTGTGCACTTGACTTTTATGAAAGACCTATATTAGTACCTGTTTCTGCTAACCGAAAGAAATCCGAAGAGGATTTTTGCTGTTATGGAAAAAGGCAAACAGCTTTCAACGCTTGTTTTGTAGTGAGCCATTAGAGAGGCAGTGTGCACCCCAGAGCGGCAGCAAGAGTGGCCCGGCCAAGCTCCTTCCCCAGGAGCAACACTCAGCACCTCCGCATCTCAGCCTCAAGCCTCCACCGCTTTGAACTGTGTCTGTGAGCATCCGTGCTTTATCTCGATTTATTTTGTGCCTCCATTAGCAAGATGTGTCCTAAGGTCATTGCTTCTTTGCTTTATGCCATTTCGGCTTACAGAAGGTTTCATAGAATGCTCTACTTTCGGAGAGTGGAGAAAACCGGGACTAGAAAGCTACAGACCAGTACTCCTCAAGAACATAAATGCAAAAAACCCTTAACAAAATATTAGCAAATTAAATCCAGCAACATATAAAGAGAATAAACATCCTGGCAAAGTGGAGTTTGTCCCAGGAATGAAATATTCATTTAATCTTTAAAAATCAAGCAATGTATCAATAATTCATCACATCAGTAAACAAAAAGAAAAACCACATGATCGACTTAACAGATGCAGGAAAAGGATTTGAGAACATTCAAAACTCATTCATGATAAAAAACACACAGCAAACTGGAAATAGACTGAAACTTCCTCAGACTAATGAATGGAATCTAGGAGAAGCCAACAGCTAACATCATATTTATCGGCGAACAATTAGAGGCTCCCTCCCTAAAATTAGAAAGAAGACAAGGGTGTTTGCTTTCCTCACTTCTACTCAACGTTATACCAAAGCTCTTTGGAAATGAAGTCAAGTAGAAAAAGAATAAAAGGAAGGGAAAGGAGGAAGTGAATTGGAAAGGAAGAGATAAAAATATTTACAGTTGACATACTCTTAATATGTACAAAAAAGTAAATCTACGAAAAGTGAATAGAACTACAAAAATGAACCTACAAAAAAGTGAATAGAACTAACTAGAGTTTAGCAAGATTGCACATACAAGGACAATACATAACATATCAATTGTGTTTCTATATACTAGCAACTAATAATTGGAAATTGGGATAAAGATAATACTGTTTACAATAGTGTCAAAAAACATGAAATACTTAAAGTTTACCAAGATGTATGCAAGAGCTTTACACTAAAAACTATATGCTTTGGGGCTTCCCTGGTGGCCCAGTGGTTGAGTCCGCCTGCCGATGCAGGGGATGCGGGTTCATGGCCCGGTCTGGGGATATCCCGCATGCCGCGGAGTGGCTGGGCCCGTGAGCCTTGGCCGCTGGGTCTGCGCGTCTGGAGCCTGTGCTCCGTGGTGGGAGAGGCCACAGCAGCGAGAGGCCCGCGTACCGCAACAAAACAAAACAAAACAAAACAAAACTATATGCTTATGGATGAAAAGACTGGATATTGCTAAGATGTCAGTTGTCCTCAAGTTATTCTATAAATTAGACACATTATCAAGCTGATTCTTAAATTTATATGGAAACTCAAAGATCTTAGAGTAGTCAAGACAATTTTGAAAAAGGAGAAGATTTGTACCAGCTTGCATTACCCAATTTCCAGATATATTAGAAGCTACAGTAATCAAGACAGTATCATATTGGAATAAAGACAGACAAGAAAGTCCAGAAATAGACCCACACATATATAATCGATTGATTTTTGTTAAAGCCACCAATTCTATGGGAGAAAAGGTAAACTTTTTAACAAATAGCAGTGGAACAATTAGATAGCTATGTGGGAAAAAATAAACGTTGACTCATGTCACACCGTACATTAAAAAATAACTCACAATATTATAAATCTAAACATAGAGCTAACGTTTTTTAAACTTTAGAAGAAACTATAGGAGAAAAATTTTGTTACATTGGGTAGGCATAGGTAGGACACAAAAGTACAAACCAAAAGTACTGATGAGTTAAACTTCATCAAAGTTTAAAATTTTGCTCTTGAAAGACAATTTCAAGAAAATAAAAAGGCAAGTCACAGACTAGGTAAAAGTATTTGCAAAACATGTATCTGATAAAGGAGTTTTATCCAAAACAAGAACTCTTACAATTAAGTTGTAAGAAGAAAAATGATTCATTATTTTTTAAGTGTAAATGATTTAAACAGACACTTCACCAGAGAAAATATATGATTGGCAAATAAGCTCATGAATAGATGCTCAACACTATTTACTCATTGGAGAAATGCAAATTAAAGCCACATTGAGATACCATTACACATCTACTGGAATGGCCCAAATTAAAGAGACTAGCAATATGAAGTGGTGACAAGGTCCCTGAGCTATGGGACCTTTCATACATTGCTGATGGGAAAGCAAAAATGATACAGCCACTTTGGAAAAACAGTTTGGTAGCTTCTTATAAAGTTACTAAATGCCTCAGCAATCCCACTTTTACGTAATTATCCAACAGAAATGAGAACATACATCTATACAAAGACTTACTTGTACACGGATTTTCTTAGCAGCTTTATTAATAATAGCCCCAAACTAGATACATCCAAAGTGTCCATCAGTTAGTTAAGGGATAAACAAATTGTGATACATTCATTCGTTAGAAGACTACTGATAACATGCAACAATGTGGATAAATTCAGAAACAGCATGGTAAGTAAAAGCAGACACTCAAGTCTACACAGTGTATAAGTGCATTTATATGAAGTTCTAGAAAAGGCACAACTATAGTGATAAGAAGCAGAACAGTAGTGCCTGGGGTCGTGGTGTGAGAAAGGTTTGGTGGTAAAAGGGGCACAAGGGAGCTTTTGGAGGTAATGGAAATGTTCTGTCTTGTCGTGATTACAGGGTATATACATTTGCCAAAGCCTATCCAATTGCCCTCAAAATGGAGAATGGATAAATAATGGCATATTATTCAATAATAAATAGTTATAAACTACTGATGTATAATAATGTGGATAAATCTCACAGACATTATACTGGGGAAAAAAGCCAGACACACAAGAATACTGTATTATTCTGTTAATCTGAAGTTCTAGAATAGACAAAAAAATATAAAATAAAAATTAAAAAAATATATATATATATATTATCTACAGTGAAGAAAAAGAGAGATGTGTTTGGATCTGAAGCAGGGCCCAGGAATATTGACTGGGAAGAGGTAACTTTTGGGGGTGGTAGTGATGTCTGCATTTTGATTGAAGTGTAGGTTACACGGGTGTGTACATTGGTTAAAAAAAACTCATTGAACTGTATACTTAAGCTCTATGAACTTCATTGCATACAAATTATTCCTCAATAAAATTTTCTTAACAATTAAAAAATGTTTTCATACACATTATTTTGTTTGTTCTCCACAACAGACTGACAGAGGAATGCAGCAAAAATTCTCCCCATTTCAAATTTCAGAAATCCAATGTTCAGATAAAAAATTCTTTGAGTTTCCTGAGATCACATAACTGCGATAAGATTCAGTCTTTTACTCCTATTCCATTCTTCTTTCTATTACTTGTGGTATTTAGTGGTTTTAGCCGAACCATGAAACAGGGTGTAAGTTGGGTCTTTTATAAATACGTGAATGGGGTATAATGTTCCAGAGCCAAACCAACCCTGCGTGTTTCCTGAAACAATTGACTCAGATAAAAACTAGAACATAAAAATATTCTCTACAGTGATATTTCACATAGGCATGCACAAGGTTAATTTTAAAAATTTAAAAATTGAAATATAGTTGATGTATAATATTATGTTATTTTCAGGTGTACTAGGTAGTGATTTAATATTTGCATACATTGTGAAATGATCACCATGATAAACCTAGTAACCATCTGTCCCCATACAAAATTATTACAATATTTTATTTATATTCCTTATGCTATATATTACATCCTTGTGGCTTATTTATTTTATAACTGGAGGTTTGTACCTCTTAATTCCCTTCACCTTATTCACCTGTCCCCCCACCTCCCTCCTCTCTGGCAGCCACTCATTTGTTCTCTGTTATCTATGAGTCTGTTTCCATTTTGTTTTCTTTGTTTGTTTTGTTTTTAAAATCCACACAAAGTGAGATCATACGGTATTTGTCTTTCTCTATCTGACTTATTTCACTTAGCATAATACCCTCTAGATCCATCCATGTTGTCACAGATAACAAGATCTCATTTTTTAATGGCTGAGTAATATTTCATCAGTAATATACATTGCATGTATATATATGTGAATATGTATGTGTATGTATGTATATATATATATGTGTTGTCTTTTTTGATAGTAGCTGTTCTGACAGGTGTGAGATGATACCGCATTGTGGTTTTAATTTCCCTGATGTTTAGTGTTGTTGAACCTCTTTTCATGTGCCTGTTGGCCATCTGTATATATTCTTTGGAAAAATGTCTATTCAGGTCCTCTGCCCACTTTTTAATCGAGTTGTTTGTCTTTTTGATGTTGAGTTGCGTGAGTTCTCTGTAAATTTTGGATATTAGTCCCTTATCAGGTATATCATTTGCAAATATCCTTGCCCATTCAGTAGGCTGCCTTATGTTTTGTTGCTAGTTTCCTTCACTGTGCAAAAGCCTTTTAGTTTGACATAGTCCTATTTATTTTTGCTTTTGTTTTCCTTGCCCGAGGAGACATATCCAAAAAATATTGCCAAGACCAATGTCCAAGAATGTACTGCCTATGTTTTTTTCTGGAAGTTTTATGGTTTCAGTTCTTGCATTTAAATCTTTAATACATTTGAGCTTATTTTTGTATATAGTGTGAGAAAGTTGTCCAGTTTTATTCTTTTGCATGTAGCTGTCCAGTTTTCCCAGCACCATTTATTGAAGAGGCTGTCTTTTCCCCATTGTGTATTCTTCCCTTCTTTGTCTTAGATTAATTGACCATAAGTGTGTGGGTTTTTTTTCTGGGCTCTCTATCCTGTTCCACTGATCTATATGTTTTTGTGCCAGTACCATGCTGTTTTGATTACTATAGCTTTGTAGTATAGTCTGAAGCCTGGGATCCTGATTCCTCCAGCTCAAGATTGTTTTGGCTATTGGGGGTCTTTTGTGTTTCCATAAAAATTTTAGAATTATTTGTTCTAGTTCTGTGAAAAATGCCATTGGTATTTTAATAGGAATTGCACTGAATATGTAGATTGCCTTGGTAGTGTGGTCACTTAACAATATTAATTTGTCCAATCCAAGAACACAGCACATCTTTCCGTCTGTTTGTGTTGTCTTCAATTTCTTTCACCAGTGTCTTAATAGCTTTCCAAGTACAGGTCTTTTACCTCCTCAGTTAGATTTATTCCTAGGTATTTTATTCTCGTCGATGTGATTGTAAATGGGATTGTTTTCTTAATTTCTCTTTCTGATAGTTTGTTATTAGCATATAGACATGCCACATATTTCTGTATATTAATTTTGTATGCTGCAACTCTACTGAATTCATTTACTAGTTCTAATAGTTTTGGGGTAGTGTCTCGAGGATTTTCTATATATAGTACCATGTCACTGCAAACATTGCTATTATTAATTGGCTTCTTACAAAGGTTACTTTGGTGTAAGTTCCAGCTTTGCCTGCTCAGTGGTTTACATTTCTGGGAAAACTTCAGAAAGGGTCCATTCCTGCATCTCTCTACCTCTAGATGGCACTCTTCTCATCCCAACCCAGATTTCAAGGTTTCCAAAAATGCCAGGGAAGAAGATGGCACAGACGTTGCCATGTATTCTTCTTTGTGTGAAGGTTCTCGCACAAAGAATCTCCCTCCCTCCCTCCCTCCTTCCCTTCCTTCCTTCCTTCCTTCTTTCCCCTTGTTCAGCAAATGTCATTGAGCACCTACTATGTGCCAGGCATTGAAAATGCAAATGACACAATCCTTTTCCTTAAATTACAGCTAGTAACAGAGACAGATGTGTACCCAGATAATCAACATGATTTTAAAGTGTGTGATAAAAGCAGAGAGGAAGAGGACCCCGGAAGGGAAGGTTAGGTCTAGATTGTGAAGGGACTTGTATACCATCTAAGGGGCTAGATTTACTCGGGGGAGGGGGGACATCAGAGAACCGGGGAGGGCCTTAGCAGGCAGGAGTCAGGACCACATCTGAGTTTGGAGAGGTCACCCTGGCCTCAGCATGAAGGGTGGATTAAGCTCTGAGAAGATCAGAGCCTCCTTTGCTGACTGTCCCTCCTTTTCCTGACCTCCAGATACTGGAGGGTCTCAAGGCTCCATCCTGGGCATTCTCATACCTCCCTTTCTCACGTCTTGTCTTCTCTAGCTGCACCCCCTCCGCTGCTGCCAGGTGATCTCACCTCGTCCCTGATTTAAATAGGATCTGTTGAGTGATGACTCCCAGTTTTATGTCTCCAGCCTCTCTCCTGACCCACAGCATCCTGTATCTAAAAGCCTTCTTGGCCTCCACTTGACTGTCTAAAACCTGCTTTCCCCCTCATTTTCCCCAGCATAATAAATACCACCACCATCCACCAGTGAGTTCCCATCAGACATGCTCTTCCTCTTTCATGACCCCACACCAACACATCAAGACTGGTCCTTCCCCAGAACACATCGTGGATCCATCCCCTTCTCCCCACTTTCTCTACTATCCGGCTCGGCGAAGCCACAGTGACCTCTCAGTAGTTTCCTAACTGCCCTCTCTTCAGTCATTTCACCCCCTCCAGTCCACTGGCCAAATGCTAATCGAGTGATTTCCAAAAAACATAAGTCAGATTACATGACACCCCCCAACCCCTGATTAAAACCTATCATTAGTATCCACTGCACTTAGAAAAATATTCCAGCTCCAACCTGAGGACAGCAAGGCTTTCTATCCTTCGGTCTCCGAGCCTCGCCCTGCACTAGCCTCTCCGGCTTGCTGCCTCCAGCCTCCTGTCTTTGGGTCCCTGGAACGCTCTACACCTCCTCCTCCTGGGAAGCTCTGGGTGAGGCCGGCCTCTCCTCCTCCAGGCCTCAGCTCCCCATGTCCTCCTAGAGCTGCACTGTCTGTGTAGCCCCTCTGCCCTCGGCTACCTCTCCCTCTGCTTTCTTCCTAGAGCTTACCTTAATTTCCAATGATCTTACTTAGAGGTTTTATTGTCCAGAAGCGTGTGAGTGAGGCTCTCTTACTCATCACAGTGTCCCGGGCCTAAGAGAGCCCGATGCAGGATGCACACCCTGAATAAAGAGACATGGCTCGTTTCCAGGGCCACGGCAATAGTTCAGGTGAGCGATGATGAGGCCTTGACCTTGAGCAGTCAGTGTCAGGATGGGAAACAGGGGAGCTGTCAGTCAACATACGTGCAGAAGATTGAATCTGCAGGACTTGCTGACTGAGGGTGTCAGGGTGAGGAAAAGGAGTGAAAGACTTTTCTTGTCCGGGTGGATATGATGCCATCGATTTGTGATGCACAGTCCAGAGCAAGGAGCAGGAATGAGCATGGAGACGTGTGGAAGCTCGAGGCTGGAGAGGAATGAGGAGAACTGATGACCTGATTTGTAGAATTGGCTTCCGTTCTAGAAAAATTTTACAAGTTTAATTAGACTTGAAGATACTTTCGATTAAAATCCAGGTTTTTGCAAGTTAGGCATGTACTAAAATATTGTATCTGAGTCTACCTCTTTCTCTACTTCTAATTCTTTGTCTTCTCTTCTACCTTTAGAAATGGTGTTTTGTGTGTGTGTGTGATACACTCAAAGAAAATGCCAGAAAGTGAGTAGCCCGATTTAACTGTCTGATCAGGACTCTGCTATTTTTTTTTAAATATAAAGTTTTTTGGCTTCAAAACATTTAAAATCTCCAGAACCACGTGACTTTTTCAGATCCTTCGTATACTTTGAGCCCAGGTAGTGAAATTTACTGAAGTAAAAAGGAATGGAGAGTTTTAGGGGTGGATGGCACGTCGGAGGTCATCAGTTCAGCAGAGGAAAAAATGCCCACGTTCAACAGAGCTTGCCAATGGCTGAAGTGGGAAAAGAACCCAGGGGATGTCCAGCTAACTAAATCCACTGAGCAGCCCCGAATCTCGACCTGGCTTCTGATGGCAGCTTCTTTGGAATGCTGGTGGCCTGTTTTTTGCTGGCTTGTCACGGTCTCTGTATTAACTCAGTTTAATTTTCCAGCTGTCACAGCCAGCGCCCACCCTCATCCTTTTCCATTTCAGGGCCGATCCACGGTATTTAAGCAGAAGCTACTGTCTTGTAAATGAGCTTACTTACAAAACAGAAATAGAGTCACAGATGAAAAAAACAAACTTATGGTTACCAGGAAGGAAAGCGGGGGGGGGGTATAAATTGGGAGAGTGGGATTGACATATACGCACTGCTATATATAAAATAGATAACTAATAAGGATCTACTGTACAGCACAGGGAACTCTACTCAATACTCTGTAATGACCTATATGGGAAAAGAATCTAAAAAAGAGTGGACATATGTATGTGTATAACTCATTCACTTTGCTGTACACCTGAAAGTAACACAACATTGTAAATCAACTATACTCCAATAAAATTTTTTTTTAAAGTCAGTCGTCTGACTTAGTACATCCCTGACCCCTCCGTCCCTCTTTCTGAGATAGGAACCCTCGCTTGCGCCCTTCCCTTCTGCTTCCATTGCAGGGCTTCGGGCCCCAGCAGGTGTTTTGTATTCCTGGAACCAGCAGCCAAGTCGTCTAGGGAATGATCCCCGGAGGAGAGCTGGGAGAGATTCTGCATATTTGTCACCTTCTAAACTCTTCTGACAGCCTACCTTAGCCTGCCTGGTTCCTCCACTTAAGAACCTTTGTCTGTACAGTGGAATTAATACCAATTTATCTGACAGATACTGAAACAGCATGGGCGCACGCGCCGTATTGGCTGACCATCGTGCTAGCGGTAGGGACCAGCCCACCTGGTCCTTGAGACACGAGAGACCATGCATGCAGGAAGGCCATCCTCGCTTTCTAAGCTTCAGAAGAGACTGACTTGTGAGCAGACTGCACCCGGGGCACATCCCCCAGTGGCCAAGCTCTTATCCCCAAGATCCATACTTGGCTGTGGCCACACAGGGCCTCAAAAGATGAGAGTTCATTTTCCATTCATGGCCTCCCAGGGCCCACCGAGCTTCAGTCTCAGGCTGGATGGGAATTAAAGGTCACCCAGGAGAACCATCCATACTTTGTGACCATATGGGGACATTCTCCAGGTGTGACTTACGGATCTGGTCAGGATGGAGCCCGAGTCTGCATCTCCATCATTTACGTGCCTTTTGAGTCAGAGAAGGTTCACGTTGCCTGCCCAGAAGTGAATCAAAATCTTGCCTGGGAGTCGATGTCCCACGTGATTGGATTTCAACTTATATTTATAGACTCGTGCTACTGCTCCCTGGCACAATTCTGTATTTTAGCAAAACGATATGGTTTTTCTCCCAAATACATCATGTGCTTTCCCATTTCTAAAAGCTTCTACTTCCACGTACATATCTTTGCTTCTGTCACTCACAGTTACATCCACCCTGAAGGTCTGATTTCAGCAATACTTTCTCCATAAAGACTTTCGTGACTCTTCCCCTCAAAGACTTCTCGCCTCCTCAAAACTCTGACGGCTCAGTTTGTATCAGTGTTACCACGTTAGCTACTAGTTTAGGTATTTGTGTGCACCTTGTCTACCTCCTGCTGGAACTGGATTGTAAACTCTCCGAAGACGGGCCATTCTCTGCCATCTCTGTATGCCCCACAGCATCTAAGATAGCCTTTTGCACGAACTAGGAGCTCCATAAACATCTGTTGTGAAATGAATGAGAATCAAGAAATGAGTAGTTAAGGAATTTTGGAAAACTCAGCTGGCGGCGGAGTCCAGAGTAAAAGAGAAAGTCAAGAGCAGGAAATGTGCTGGTTTGATCCCTCTTTGGAGGAAGCCAGCTGCAGCCCTAACAAAATTCTTTCCTTAAAAAAAAAAGTCCCAAAGCAGCAAAGTTGGCAGAGGAAGTGATGACGTCAGCCTTTCATTCCTTCCCAGATGTGTCCCTCAAAGAACACTCAAGACACCAAATGACATCTCCAGGCCTCATCTACCACGTAGGTCTCCTGGAGCATGCGCGCGTGCACACACACACACGCATACACTCATTCCTGGGGGACAAACAACAAGTATGTTTTAGATGCTTGATAAGTATTCTTGTTGGGGCAGAAAGTGTCACCCAGGTTATGCAAGTACAAAGCATTAAAGTACATTTAGTTCTTTTTGTGTGTAAAAGCCAAGATGGTTAGGTGAGAATCTATTTTTGTTAGATTTATGATAAATCCACATGGAGTATCACAGGTACCAGAATTACCTCTATATCGTGATGCTAAAAAGCATTGAGCAGGCGGCTGAAACCTGACACCATGTTCCAGAGCTCGCGACAGTGAAATCCAAGGGCCCACAGGGGCAATGGACCACTGGAAAGGTGTGACCTGACCAGGTCTGGCTTTAGCTGGGGCTACCGTTCAGTCAGCCCGGGGGGTTCACAGGGAGGGAGAGGGAATTTATGTCACAGCAGGATGTCCTTGTCTGTCCTTGTCTCTCTGGGCTTACGTCTTCCAGAGGGCACGTCTCCCTTGCTGAATCAGTCCTGGGCATCAGACTTTGCTTTTACCGATTTATTGAGGTATAATTGACGTACCTTAAAATTCACCCCTTGCAAGTATATGATTTAATTATTTTTAAGAAATGTATAGCGTTGTGCAACCATCACTTCGAGCCAGTTTGAGGACATTGCTATCACCCTAAAAATGTTATTAAGTTCATTTGCAGTCAACATTGACTCCCATCTCCCGACCCAGGTAGTCACGGATCTGCTTTCTGTCTCTGTAATTTGCCTTTTCTGGGCATTTAATATAAATGAATCATATAATATGTATAGGCTTTGCAACTGGCTTCTTGAAGCATGATTTGTTTAGGTTCATCCATGCACAGGTATTTCACTCCTTTCTAGCACCAAACAGCATTCCGTTGAGTGCATATACCACATTGGGTTTATCCATCCAGCAGCTGGGAGACATTTGGGTTATTTCCAACTTAGAGCTATTATGAATAATGCTGCCGTGAACATTCACTTACAAGTCTTTGTGTGAACACACCTTCATTTCTCTTGGATAGATTCCTTAGAGTGAATTTGCTGGGTTTGGGGTAAGTTTATATCCAAAGTAGATGTACCATTTTCATTCCTGCCAGGAATGTGTAAGTGTTCCCATTTCTCCAGATCTTCGTCAATACTGTCCTTCTAAATAGAGCACACTAGTGAGTGTGTGGTGGTATCCCACTGTGATTTTCATCTGCATTTCCTAATGACTAATGACGTTGAGCCCCTTTCCATGTGCTTATTAGCTGTTCATATGTCTTTCTTGGTGAAATGTTTATTCAAGTCTTTTATCCATTCTTCAGTGGGGTTGTTTGTCTTCTTATTGAGTTGTAAAAGTTCTTTTCATATTCTGGATACAAGTCCTTTATCAAATACATGTTTTGCAAATATTTTATCCCAGTCTGTGGCTGGATTTTTCCATTTGTTAAGGTTGTTTCTTGAAGCATAAAGGTTTTTTAGTTTTAATAAAGTGCAATTTATCCATTTTTTATGGCTCTTGTGTTGGAGCCATAAAGATTTTCACAAGGTTTCTCAAAGATTTTTCTCCTATGTTTTCTTCTGAAAGTTTTATAGTTTTAGCTCTTACACATAAGACTATGATCCATTCTGAGTTAATTTTTATGTGTGATGTGAGAGAAGGATCTAGATTATGGATATCCCCCATCCCAGTCCCTCTTGCTGCAAAGATTCTCATATCTCCATTGAATTGTCTTGTTACTTTAGTTGAAAATCAAATGACCATAAATGTAAAGTTTTATTTCTAGACTTTCAATTCTGTTCCAATAATCTATATGCCCATATTGATGCCAATACCACATTGCCTTGATCACTGAAGGTTTTTAATAAGTTTTGTAATCACGTGGTGTAAATCCTCCAACTTTTTTTCTTTTACAAAATTGTCTTGGCTACCCTAGGTCTTTCCATTTTTCATATAAAATTTTAGGATCAACTTGTCATTTCTACCAAAAATCAAATTAGGGAGAAATGACATCTTAAGAGCATTGAGTCTTCCCATCCATGACCATTTCACCTTTGTTTATTAAGATCTTACTTTAGATTTGATTTGTTCTTCTTCTTCTAGTTTCCTAAGATGGAAACTTAGGTTATTGATTTTAGATCTTTCTTCTTTTCTAATATATGCATTCAATCCTATAATTTCCCTTGAAGCACCGCTTTCGCTGAATCCGACAAATTTTGATAAGTTGTATTCATTTTCATTTAGTTCAAAATATTTTAAAATTTCTCTTGAGACAGGAAAGTAGGTAATGGTTGGAGAGGTAGGTAGACTGACTTGAGACTTCTTTCGCCACGAGTTATTTAGAAACGTGTGATTCAATCTCCAGATATTTTGGGATTTCCCATCTTATCTTTCTGTTATTGATTTCTACTTTAATTTTGTTGTGGTGAGAACACACTTTGTATTATTTTTATTCTTTTAAATTGTGTATAAATGTTGTTTAGTGGTCCAGAATGTGTCTATCTTGCTGAATATTCCATGTGAGTTTGGGAAGACTGTGTATTCTACTTTTGTTGAAGTGTTGATTAGATCCAGTTGATTAATTGCTATTCAGTTCAACTATATCCTTACTGAGTTTCTGCCTACTGAATCCATCAGTTACTGGAAGAGGGGTCTGAAGTCTCCAACTATAATAGTGGATTTGTCTCTTTCTCCTCGCTTTCTGTTTTGCCACTCTGCTGTCAGGTGCATACATGTTAAGGATTGCGTCTTCCTGGGGAATTGACTCCTGTATCACTAGGTAATGTCCTTCTTTATCCATGATAACCTACCTTGTTCTGCAGTCTGATGTGCCAAATTAACGTAGCTCCTGCAGCTTTCCTTTGATTAGTGTAGCGTGGTGCACCCCTTTCATTTAATCTATCTGTGTCTTTATATTTAAATTAGGTTTCTTATAGACAACATATAGTTGGGTCTTGTGTGTGGGTCTCATTGTGACAATCTCGGTCTTTTGATTTCTGTATTTGACATTCATATTTTAAGTGGTATTTTATAACATTGGATTAATATCTACTGCATTTATAACCATCTTCTATTTGTTACACTTGTCCTTTGTTTCTTTTTTTATTTTCCCCTCTTTCTTTTCCTTCTCAATTTCTTCCTCCTGTCCCTTATAATATTGCTGTCACTCACTTATCTATATGGTATAATCACCCCAAATATTGTTATTACTATTACTCTAAACAAATATTTATCAATTAGATCAATTAAGAATAAGATAAGTAAAAAATTTTATTTTACGTCACTTATTCCTTTCCTGATGTTCTCCCTTTGATTATACAGATCCAAGTTTCTGACCTATGTCATTTTCCTCCCGTCTTTTTCTTTGTCTTTGTTTCCGTTTATTTTTTAATGGAAGTATACGTGATTTACAATGTTGTTTTAGTTTCGGGTGTATAGCAAAGTGATTCAGTTATACATACACACATTATATATATACATTTACATTCTTTTTCAGAGTCTTTTCCATTATAGCTTATTACAAGATATTGAGCAGAGTTCCCTGTAGTATACCGTAGGTCCTTGTTGGTTATCTATTTTATATATAATAGCGTGTATACCTTCAGGTGAGACAGGAAGCTCTAGGGAACTGGAGCTGGTTAATTGCACTCCCCCCCCCCCCCCGCCACACACCCAGTGGATAAGGCTCTGGTAAAGTTGGTCCCTTGGAGAGCAGAACTTCGTTATGGAGAATGTTCTGGGCATATATAAAAATGGTCACTTCCCCCACCCTCTGCCTGAAACATGAAGGAATTTGTGTCGGGTCCTGACCTTGAGAGTCCAGTGGGTTCCTGAAAGTTGAACTCATAAAAATGGGGCGACCCCCCTAAAACTGCACCTCCAGGAGATTCTCACTCCTAGCAAATCCACACTCAGCCTCCAGCAGTTCATCAAAATTATCATTTAAGTGTTCCTACCCTTTTATGGCCACAGCGACGTCTTCCCCAGATGAGCTGATCAAGGCTGTGGTTCTCCATATTCACCTGTTCCCCCAGGATGGTGCCTTGCCTGTGACGTCCATTTTCTGATATTCATTTTCTAAGATATTCATTTATTTTCAGTTGGTTCAGCTTTTATCTTGAAACAAGTATAGAAGTGATGAGTTCCAAGCTCTTTACTGTTACAGCTGGAACTGGAATTCCTCCATTCTTTTACTTTTAATCTCATTGTTTCTTTGACTCCAAGCCACTTCTCTTGTAGACAGGATATAGTTGGATCTTGCTCTTATTTATTCAGTCTAATAATCTGTGCTTTTTAAGTGGAGTGTTTAGTGACAATTCTGTACCCAGTTCCATGCGTGGGTCTTTTTTCCCACACCACCAAGCAATTCTCCGACATCATCCGGGTTTTCAATTCAATTTTGACACTACCTGGAAATAGCATCTGATTCCACAGGTTGAGGGTTCAGTCGCACATTCCCCCACTTCAGATGCCAATTGTAAGTCCAGGTTGTTACCTGTGCTTCTGACCAACCAGCTATAAACTGGAGGCTCCCACGACCCCCTCCTCTGGTTTGATTACTTTGCTAGAGTTGCTCACAGAACTCAGGAAACAAAGGATATCAAAAGATACAGATCAACAGCCAGATCAAGAGATACACAGCACAAGGTCCCAAACAAAAGAGCTTCTGTCCCGGTGGAGTTTGGCGCCCAGCATGGTGGCACATGGAAGTGTTCTGGTTCACCAACCTGGAAGGTCTCCAAACCCCATCCTTTGGGGGTTTTATGGAGGCCCCATTACACAGGCATGATTGTTTAAATCGTGGGCTATTGTAATTGACTCAACCTTCAGCCCCTCCCCCTTGCCCAGAAATCAGGGGGTGGGACTGAAAGTTCCAACTCTCAGTTCATGGTTGGTTCCCCTGCCAACTAGCTCCCCCATCTTTAGGGGATTTCCAAAAGTCATCTCATTAATATAAACTCAGTTGTGGTGGAAAGGGGCTTGTTATAAATAACACGACACCCTTTTTACCTTTATTGACTCTGAAGCTATTTGGGGAACTGAGGACAGGAGACCAAATATTATAACAAAAGATGCCCCTATGGCTCTAATCACTTAGGAAGTCCCAAGGGTTTTGGGAGCTGTGAGTCAGAAATCATGGGCAAAGACCAAATATATATTTCTTATCATAAGTCACAATATCGCAGTAGCCCATTTACATTTAGTGTAATTACTGATATGGTTGGTATATGGTCTGCTATTTTGGTATTTGTTTTCTATTTTTCTCATGTCTTTTTTAATTCCTCTCCTCCTCCCTTCCTTCCTTCTTTTGTGTTAAATAACTATTTTTAGTGTATCCTTTTAATTCCTCCGTTGATTTTTTTGCTATATTTTTAGTACTTTCTTGATGGTTGCTCTAAGTATTATAATATGCATCTCAACTTACTACAATCTAATTGAGAATAACACTAAATTAATTCTAGAAACTTTGTTTCGATATATTTTCCTTTCCTCTCCCTCCTTTGTTCCATTATTATCATATCTATTTCTACATAGCTGTTTCTACCCAATAATACAGTGTTATAATGTTTGCTTTATACAACTTCTTTTAAAGAAGTTAGGAGAAGAAATGAGAAAATATATTTATAGAGTCTTTTGTATTTACACACATCTTTATCATTTCTGGAACTCTTCATTTCTTATTGTAGTTTTGAGTATTATCTGGTGTTACTTTCTTTCAGCCTAAAGGACTTCCTTTAGTATTTCTCGTAAGGTGTGTCTGCTAGTAAAACATTATACTGGTCTTTGGTTATCTGGGAATATCTCTATTTTGCTCTCATTTGTGAAGGATGGTTTTGCTGGATATAGAATTCTCGGTGGACAGATATTTTTCAGCACTGTAAATATGCCAGTCTATTCCTCTGTGGCCTCCATTGTTTCAGAATGGATTCATTTGTATAATTTCTACCTTTTTATTGAGGTTTTTAAAATTCATTGAATCATTGTTGTCGTACTTTCCTTAAATTTTTAAACATAGCTTCTTTTACTTACTTAAACATATTTATAATAGCTGCTGTAAAGATTTTGTCTGATAAACCCAACATCTTAGGGACACGCAGAGACAGTTTCTCTTGATTGCAATTTTTTTTCTGAATATGGTCACACTTTCCTGTTACTTTGCCTGTCTTGTAATTTCTTTGGTGAAAACTGGGTATTTTACATAGTATATTTAGCGACGATGTCTTCTAATTTTCCGCTAATGGTGTTGGTTTTTGGTATGTGTGTGTTTGTTTAATAACTTGCCCGCACTAAATCTGCTAAGTTTACCACCTCTGCAGGGTGCGTCCATGAAGGCCTCTGCTGTTTTGTTTTTCTTGTGTTTTATTCTTGAGCCTAGCTTTCTATACTCATCCTTTGTCTTCTTAGATCAGTGTTCAACCAAAGATTGGTCACAGGTTGGGCTCAAGTACCGCGAGCCAGTAAGACCTCCACTGTCTGCTGATAAATCTGTGAGTGAGCTGGGCAGCACACTCCAATGTACAGGTTTTTGTTTTTTTTTCAAGTCTGCGCAGGCTTCTGTTTTCCATCAAGCCCTTGCATCTCCACCGTACATGTGGGCAGGTTCCACTGGCCAGCATTGTGTGGGTGACCTGGGCTGTTCCTGTCTGTGCAGTGTTTGCAACCTGGGTCAACCTGTGATACGTGGAGAGTTTATCCATCTCCCCATGGCTGCTTCACCTCCCTCAATTTCCTGTTAAATTTCCAGGTAATCACCAGTCCATTGCTCACCAGTTTCAAGCTAGCAGAGCTGCTGGCCCTCCCTGTCCGCTTGCTTCTGAGATCACTGTTTAAACTGACACCTCTCCAAATACAAAGAGGCCACTCTGGCAATGAGAAAACGCTGCTCATTTTTCCAGTCTGCCCTGGTTGAACCATCAAACAACAGAGCTTCTGGGGATGGGAACAGCTTCAGTCGTTTTCGTGGACAAACATTTCTCAGTTTGTGGCATGTTTTCGGTCAATTTCTGGAGGGCTGAAATGGTTGTTTGTGACAGTTTTGACCAAGCTTTATAGTTGCTTTTTGGAGAACTGGTTTATCCAACTCTTTACGTACTCATGCTGGAAGTTACCCTCTGAGCAGGAGATTTTTACTGTGTCTTTCCCAAGCCTGGAGAGGTGATGTACAAGGAAGGTAAGAGCTCTGGGCTGAAAGCTTTTCGGTCTGGACTCTGCCTGTTAACCAGCTCTTGCCCTTTGCCATTTCCTTAGCAGGAAAGCATGGGGGTGGATGGGTGATTGCCACCATTTTTCGCATTTTGAAAATGTTAAGTTTCTAATAGAATTCAGCTCATAAATGTGCACAGTGGACCTAAAAATATTACTTGATTTCACCCTTTCCCTGATCCTGATGTCATTTTTATGTCAAACTTTGTCTCCAAGGAAGGTTATGTGTGTGTGTTTCATCTAAGAAGAGGCAAGTCCTTTGACTCCGGTAGAAAAAGGAGGTAATTGACTTCTTTTTCTCCCTTCTCTTTCCTTCCATTCCCTCCTCTCTTCTGTCCCCCCGCCCTGCCTTCCCCCCACCCTGTCTCTCTCCTCGTTTCTTCCATTCTATCACTGTGAGCCCTGACATAGTCCCACGCTCTGGGCTAAGTGCTGCCTACGTGAGTTATCCCCTCTGCTCCCCACGACACCCTCATCAGGTCGGTCCTGCGTCAACGACATATGATACATGAGGAAACTGAAGATGGGAGAAGCTTCCCAGTTTGCTCAAAGCCAAAGAGTTAGTTTGTGTCTCCCACTCTATCCCCTTCCCCTCTGGGACGCCAACTCCAGAAGTAAATTGGGTGCGAGGCGGCAGTGCGACGGTGTCTCTGGGAGACATGGTTGGGAGTCGGGGGTGGGGTGTAGGCTGTTCCTCCCTCTGTGAGCTGAGGGCGAATTCTTCCTGCGCAGGGGCAGCATGGGAGCTGGATATGGCCCTGGACTTTGGATGGAGACGGCCAGGAAGGCCCTTTGGGCAGGAGAACAAAGTTAGCACAGCACTGATGCTGGAGTGCAAACGAGGGGCTCTTAAAGCCCTGTCGTCGGTGAGTCAGAAGGAGCAAGCTCACAGGTGCCGAGGGCTTTGGAGGCCAGCCTAAAGATTTTGGATTTCATTCAGAAAACACAGAAAGGGTGTTCATGGAAGGTTTTTTTGTGCAGAGAGGGGACAGGTCTAGACCGTGCTTTGCATTTGTCATCATCTGGCCGTCCTGTGTAGGGAGCATTGGGTGCAGGAGAGAATAAAAGTATACAGTCAAGGGCTTCCCTGGTGGTGCAGTGGTTGAGAGTCCGCCTGCCGATGCAGGGGACACGGGTTCGTGCCCCGGTCCGGGAAGATCCCACATGCCGCGGAGCGGCTGGGCCCGTGAGCCGTGGCCGCTGAGCCTGCGCGTCCGGAGCCTGTGCTCCACAACGGGAGAGGCCACAACGGTGAGGGGCCCGCTTACCGCAAAAAAAAAGTATACAGTCCAGGTCATTGTGCAGAAAGAGGCGAGGAAACCTGAGCCCAGGTGACAAACTGCGAAAGGAGACGGGGCAGGCCAAAGGCGTCACCAAGGAGATTCCATGGGACTTAGGAGGACTCACAACCTCTTGAATCAGTAGCAAAATCCTACTACAAATCTCATCTTTTATTGCTGTCTAGTGAGCTGTTTTATACCCTCTGTATTGTTTTTCCTGAAATAACGTTAAGCAGTTGTAGTCTTGATTCTTTTTTCTTTTCCAATGGGTCAAGAGACAACTGTAGCTTTAAAAAAAATAGGTCATTTACATTTTCTCTGGGAGGCAAGACAGATGCGGTCCTTCTGCACGGTGCCTGGGAGAGTCAACATTGAAAGGTCTGTTTGTTTTTTTGGCTTCCACCTGTTGGAAATTCTGTCATCGTAGCCGCTCATAATAAGGAAGAAGGGCCAACAGGAAATTCCTGCACTGGGACAGGGAATGTTTCCACGGTTCCCCTGGGGGACCACACACACACGAGCAACTGGCCTCCCATTATAGTTGAGAGCAGCACATTAGCAAGAAAACACAGAGACGCAGGGGGGCGGGGGTGAAGAGGAGAGCGCATCTCCCTGAAGCTGCCCTGCAAGCCCACGGACTGCTCTACGTGCGCCCCCCGCCGGGGCGGGTGGGCAGCAGCTCGCTCACAAAGAATAAGTGGAGTTTGGTGAGAAAAACAGCCCCTTGGAAGCAGCGATTCCTTAGATGAGTCTCAGCCTTTCCAGCCCTCAGTTACTCCACCTGTAAAATAATACAATGAACAGTAGCAAAGAATCAGTAAGAGCCAACGCATTTGGCATTTTTTATGTACCAGCTACTATTCTAAACCCTTTAAAGACACACTCTTATTTAGATCCTTAGAGCAACCCTGTGATACAGGAACTGTCACTGCCTACATGCTAGCAATGGAGGAAAGTTCAGTAACTCGTCAAGGTCGCAGCAGACAGGTTGGAGCACCGAGGTCCAAGCCCAGGTCTCTGGCTCTAGACGTACTTCACCGCTAATATCTTAAGACCTCGTGGGACCCAGAGGGGCAAACAAGCATCAGTACGTGGAATGGCTTTAGGACTCGAAAGGCAATCTCAACCCGCAACGTAACAGTATTAATACTACCTTTTAACAACAACGACAGCAATGGTAGGTACCTCTGATGCCCCTGATCTCTCTGCCCTCAGGGATGGGTAGGCTTCACATCAGATGAGCTACACGAGCCCTTGCAATCCTCGGATGCTCATAATAAAGGTCCTCCTTTCCCCTCAAGGGGCTGGGAGAAGGGCAGGCCATCTGTGCAGCTGGCTCTGCTACCTGGAAGGCCAGCCCTCACATGTGTATGATGGGACAGCACAAGACTCAGAGATGGACACAGTCATCTTTGACCTTGGGGCTGACGCAAGCAAGCATACCCCAGAGCAGGGACAGAGAAACCTAGTGCGTGGCGCAGGGGTGCGAGTAGGAGGGCGGGTGAGGCCTGACAGCCTTCTGAACCTCTGGTGGGGACGGCTCTGGTGCATCCCTGCCGCTGGGGTACGGGGCGGGACGGGGCGAGGGAAGGCTGTGAGCCTGTGGTACCCGGACTTCATGGAGAGGCACGTCCACAGCACATAGCAATTTATAACAGGATCTCGATAAGTGTTTATCGCGTGTTTCCATCCCTCCTGGAACGGGGCTTGGTGTGGAGGGCAGGGGAGCAGAACCGGGGAGAGAAAGGAGATGCTAATCTATAAACCAGCAAGGGAACCGTGGGTTCACCAAAAAGGGGTTGAGAGTTCTTTTGGAGCCGGCGTCTGGGGAAGGATTCCCTGAGAAGCGGGCATTTCAGTGGGGCCTGGATGGATGAGTAGGATTTCGTGCGCAGGCAGAGAAGAATGGGAAAGCGCATTCCAGGCAAAGCAAGAGCCCCCGGCAGCTGGTGTGTGGCCGCCAGAGCGTGGCTGCATGTGTGTGTTTGGGGGAGAAGCTGTGAGTCTGGAAAGTTAGCTCGTGTCCAGAGAGTGTACGTGGAGGGCCCTGTGTGCCAGGCTCAGGGTCATCCTTCAGCCTGACTGCCTCGGGAGGCCTTTGAAGATTTATTTAATGCTTTATTAATTGTATGCTTTTTATCACACAAGCCCTCATGGCCACGGTAGAATGTACAGAAGAGGCAGAAGCGTACAAAGGACAAAACCCCAGAGATACCGGCTGGAGGGGGCCTGGGTGTTGCAGGTGTTCAGGGAGACTCACCTAGTCTGTAACTTTTTCTAGCGGGCGGCTAAGGCCGGGGACTGATGTCCACCTTTAGAGAAATGCCTGGAAACATCCTGGAATGGGGGCAAGAGGTCTCAGGGACTCCGGAACAGAGGGACCCAGGAAGCCCGACCAGTCAGGCAGGCTGTCACCAGCAGCCCCGCCCTCGACACCCAGGCTCCCCCGCAGGGCAGTCAGAGGTCGCCGCCGGCCCGGCCCCCACACGGCGGGCGCGCGCAGATCCCGGAGGGCGCCCAGGAGGCGGCGGCTCCCGGCGCCGCTTCCGCTGGGGGCCGGTTCATTGGCGAGGGGTCGCGCGGAGCGGTGGGAGGGCGGGCGGTGCCTGACAGCTGTGGGCCGGCGGCGCACGGTGACTGCGGAGTCGAGGCGGCTGGTGCAAGGTGGGTCCGGAGAAGGGAGGGAGTGGAAGGTGCGGGTGGGCGCCGCCCCCCCCTTGCCAGGCAGCCGGCCTGGGTGGCGCTTCCTGCTCTCTGACCCGCCGCGGGGGCCAGCGAGTGTGTGCAGCACATGGAGTTCAGAGGTGTGCGCCCCAGGGAGCAGCTGGACTCCCCACCCCTGTCCCCAGGCCCCGCCTGGCCCTGCCCCCCACCCCCCGACGCTCTGAACCCTGTGCGGACTAGAGGAGGGCCAGAAACCCCCGGTCTGAGATCAGAAGGGACCTCAGGGACCCTGTCGCCACACCCAGCCTCTTCATCTCACAGAAGAAGAAACCGAGGTTCAGAGTGGTGAAGTGACTTGTCCAGGATGGCAGGTCTGGAAGCCAGAAGTCCTCACCTTGGAGGTCAGTGCTGCTAGGAGCCCTTGCGACGGGGCCAGGACAGCAGGCTGTGGCCCTGAGTAGAAACAAAGCGCTGGGAGAGACGGAGTCAGAAAGACAGACAGAAAGAGAACCTCCCAGAGCAAAGGAGGGTCAGGAAATGGGGCGGCACTTCCTCCCTGGCCCCGCTTGAGCTGTGGTCTGGCTGCGTGACTCAGCCAGCCTTGCTGACTCTGGCCTAGGTGTGTGTGTGCATGTGTGTGTACGTGGGTGCGTGCACGGGAAAGCCCTCTGACTACATACGTCTGTCCACATACACACAGTGACCTTGCTGGGAGTCTGCCCTGGGTTTGGTATCTGGAGAGGATACCAAGGACCCCAGATGACTTAGTTCTGAGTGGCTGCAGACAGCAGGAAAGGCCTGGAGGGCGGGGGTCCCCGGAAGGGGGAGCCGATCACAGTCCAGGAGAAGAGCCTGACTCATGAGGCGGTGAGTTCCCTGTGTCTCTGGAAGAAACCAGCATGTGCCAAAGAATCCTTTTATCAAGGCTGTGGGCCTAGGAACATGACACTTGCTAGGGCAGCGTACCCCGTATAGAATTGGACTTATTTTATCTTGAGGGTCCAGGGTTCGTGTCCTCTTTTGGGTGACATTACCATGCACGGCCATGTTGGGTAGTGTTTGCCCATCAGAGCTGCTCTGTGCACAGTTTTAGGGGATAGATGAGAGGCTGGTGTCTGCCCTCTGAGGTCCCCTCACCCCTCAGTACTGACTGGAAAGGGTGATGAACAACGTGAGTCTAGGGTGAGTTTGCAGGAGGGGGTGATCACCTCTGCAAGGAATGGGTCAGGTGGCCCTCTGGAGGTGGCGCTTCGGCTGGGCCTTGAGGAGAAGGCTGGGTCAGGGCATTTGGGGGCAGGGACGTCTCAGCAGAGGCGGGGAGGTGGCGGTGTCCGGGGAACAGGGAAAACGCAATGGACAGTGTGGTGCAGGATGTTGGTTGGGACGAGGTCGGGGAAGGCCTGGTGTGTCAGGCCAGGAAACTTGCACTTCTTATTCGGCCTGGGCATTTTTGGATGGGTCCTGAGAAGGGCAGTGAGGTCACTGGGGTTCAGAAGAACTTGTCATTTGGCAGCGATATTTGGGAAGCAAAGGATGCTGTGGGAGGAGAACCCGGGAAGGAGAGGAGGTGAGCAGGGCTGCAGGGCGTGCAGAGAAGGGCAGGACCAGGGATGCTGCTAAAAGGGACCAGGGTAGGAGGAGAAACCATCTGTTATAGGCCAGCACCCGTGGTAGGGCCTTTCTACCCAGGATCCCATTTAGTCCTCCCAACAACCTTACGAAGAGATTGTTGCTACTGTCTCCACTCTGTAAAGGAGGAAACGGAGACTCAGAGAGGTCAACAACTTGTCCAAGGTCACACAGCACATGAGTGGTGGGGCAGGGACTGAACCAGAGAAAGCTGGAATAGATCCAATCTGGCAGCTAAATAAATGTTAGAGGCCTGAACAGAGGAAGAGACTATGGTGATGGAGATTGGGGTTCCAGTGCTGCACAGGGAAGCCCGGGTTTGGAGCAGGGTCGGGTTTGGTGGTGATTGGAGACGTGTGAGCCTGTGATGGTCCCAAGCACCGGGATCGGGGCTGCAGTAGCTATGGCTCTGCACCCCTGCCTCGAGGCTCCCTGTCATGGGTTTGCTGAGCCCACAGGCAGCTGGGGGGTGGCCGGGGCTGAGGGAGTCTGGTGAGGGATCCCCCAGGGATCTGGTAAGTCAGTCGCTGAGTTCACGCCCACACGGAACATGCGTGCGTGCTGTGCCCGTGCTCAGGGCCCTCAGGCATTTGCCATTACTCCTTGGGCGAGAATTCGTTCAGGTTGTCACACTGTCCCAGGCCTTGGTTCCTTCCTGTGTTTCACCCATGAATAGGGCTGGACAGACCCTGAAGACGTGTTTGCAGAATATTGCGGAATTCCACAAGTGCCTTTTCAGGATCCTAAGAACAGGGCCAGGCCTCTTACAGTGTCAGAGCATCTGGGTTACCTAGGGCCAAGTGTGCTCAGTTTTACAGATGGGGAAACTGAGGCTTCAGAAATCACGGTCCTTCACCAGTGGTGAGTGAGTGGCAGAGAGGGTGCCGACCCCTGAGCTCCTGGCCCTCTCCACTGCCATGCAGGGGGTAGCCTCCAGCCTCTCCCTTTATAAAATCGCCCCGGGGGGTTGTTTTCACAGACAGACCCCTGCATCGGATGGACCCTTTCCAACTGTTATTCTCTTTTCCCCCGTTAAACAATACACACTCACACCCATACACAAAATGGAAAATGATTTCCATTCACCCGTCTGGTGGTCAAGTCATGTTTGACGTCTCAGAGGGTTTCCATTTCTCTAAGGGAAAAGTGGTGAGACCTACCTAGTCCAGTCAGTGAGCCAGAAAGCATCCCATCCCCGTGTGCAGAGCCAGGGGAGTCCCCACTAACGGCCTGTAAATAAGGTGGCACCCATAGGGAAGCAGCGGAGAGAACAGGCGGGAGACCAGGAGACAAAGGGAAGAGAAAAGGAGGAAAGGAAAACTGAGCAAGTTTCCGGCACGGGGCAGAGCTACCTTTGGGGACACACCCTCTGGGGACCTGGTTGTCTGATGCTCAGACAGTGTGGAGCAGGGAGGTAACCAGGGGGACCTAAAAAGAGACAAGAGCTACTCAGCCTGACCATCCATCCTGCAACCCGTTCACGTTCACGTTTGAGGGTGAAAGGCAGAGTGTTGGCAATGATGCTGGGACAACGGGCAGAAGCTAGGCTGTCCTGGGCGAATTGTCGTCCTGATGGCAGCCAGCACATCGAGCGCCAGACGCGGATCTGCTTGTTAAAGCCTCACGAGAACCCAGTGGCGTAGGCGCTGCTATCATTCCCGCTTTATAGGAAGAGTACATGAGGAACAGAGAGGCAGAGCACCATGCCCAGGGTCACACAGCCAGTAACTGGCAGAGGCAGGATTTGCAGCAGGCTGCCCCCGAGCCGGGGCCCACACCTCACTGGCCCTGGAGGCTTGGATGCACCAACAGCTTTGGCACAGACAAGACTCCCTGTCCCTTTCCACGACTCAGCTCGTGACCTTTTGGTTCTTGTCATCCCTTCCCCGCCGTTCTCAAAGGTCGATTTAGCCTGACTTCATCTGTGGTTGAGCCCGAGGTGATGGGGAGGAAGTACCTTGCAGGTTCTGTCCTCTGTGGCCTCTGCACCTGCTTCAGGCTGGTCTCTCCCTTCTTTCTTGCCTTGTAACCGCTCTGCCTGTTCAGACAAGGTCACGGGGACGGATGGACTGGGTCAGACACGGGAAGACCCTCTTTTTTTTTTTTTTACATCTTTATTGGAGTATAATTGCTTTGTGATGGTGTGTTAGTTTCTGCTCCATGACAAAGTGAATCAGCCATACATATACACATGTTCCCATATCTGGGAAGACCCTCTTGAAGGCCAGTGTGGGGAGTGGGTTGTCTGCCTGAGGGGACTCTCAGGGGCCACCGTCTGGGGGACTAGGTGACATTCAGGGGCCTCTCCCAGCTTGAGGAATATGAGCTTTTCTTTTGCGACAGATTCTTCCCTTTGTCAGTTTGTTTTGGCTCCCAGCCCTTGTTTCTCAGAGCGTCAGCGGGTCAGCGGTACTTTCTCCCCCGCCTGTTTGTTGACACACCCTGGTCGAGCAGCAGAGCCTGACTCTGGTGACACCCCCGCAGCTCTGGAAGATGCAGGGAGGAGGGAGCAGGCAGGTGTCCCAGGAGGCTCACATTCCCAGGGCCTCAGAACCCACTGAGCCTGTGCTGAAGGCCCTTTATTTGCATAGCAGAGCAGCCCTGTGGCTGGTTGGCTTGGCCTGGCCCTCTGCTCCCGGGACCCCTGGGTCTGTGCAGCTCCCTGTCCTGCTGGGCCGAGAGGAAAGGTGAGAAGGGCAAGACATAGTGCACACGCTGTGGGTGTGCTGAGACCTGCCGCATCCAGGATCCAGCGGTTTGGACGCCCGCCTCCCAGACCTGCATTTGCATCCCTGGCCAGGCAGCTTCCTGAACCCCCTTTTCAACTCAGGGGAATAGGAGGCTGGCTCCAATGGCTGAATTACCAGGGCAGACAAGAGGAAAGTCTCTTATTACTGGGCGATTGGCTTATTTTCACTTTATTTACTTTAGAGATCACTCTGATTTACTTTAGAGATCACTCTGTGTTGAGCTCCGGGATTTGGTGAATGGATGGAGCTTTGCCACATTGAAGCTGTGTAAACACAAACCCTTGCCCGCTGGTTTGGAAGGTTACATTGGTGCTGAGGTGGGGGAATGAGACCAGCTTCCCGCAGCGCTACCCTGATCCAACACAGAATGTCAGGAACCCCCTTCCCACCTGTGCCTTGAGGCTGGATGCGCAGAAATGCACCAGGCATGGCTAAGAGCTTGGCTCCAGTGCACTCATTGGCCCTTACTACAGCCTTGCAAGATAAGTGACTATTATTATTATTCTCCCCATGTTATGGATGAGAAAACCAAGGCTGTGAGAGCTGGAGTAACTTGCTTGAGGTCATACGGCTCCTAAGAGGCTGAGCTGGGATTTGAACCCAGACAACCTGGCCCCAGGGTCACGGGCTCAACCCAGCCTGCCCCTCGGGATGCTGAGCGCCGGGAACAGTTCTGACTCGAACCAGCCATGTGTCCTCGGGATTCACTTTTCTGGCCGGCAGGGGCTGGGTCACCACACCAGCTCTTGTTCTTGATTGTGATCAGTTGTGCTTTTCTGTCCCCTCTTTGTGTCTTGCTGTCGCCCGATCCTGCGTCTGCCCAGGGCAAGGTACTTTATTTCTGGGGTGTGGTTGTCCTGCTACAAACGTGGCTAAGTGTGTTTCCTAGTTCTCCAGCAGGCATTCTTTCTAGCATTTTAATCTTCTGCGCTGTGTCTCTCTGGCACATTTCTTTTTTTGTTGGGGGGAGGGGTTCAGCAAGGCATTTAATTAATTAATTAGTGAACTTTTAATATTTTAATGTTATTGGAGTAAGTTGATTTACAGTGTCGTGTTAGTTTCAGGTGCACAGCAAAGTGATTCAGTTATGCATGTACATAGATCCACTCTTTTTTAGGTTCTTTTCTCATATAGGTTATCACAGAATATTGAGTAGAGCTCCCTGTACTGTACACTAGGCTCTTATATACAGCAGTGTGTATATGTTAATCCCAAGCTCCTGATTCATCCATCCCACCATGTTTCCCCTTTGGTAACCATAAGTTTGTTTTCGATATCTGTAATTCTGTTTCTGTTTTGTAAATAAGTTCATTTCTATCTCTATTTTTTAATTAGATTCCACATATGGGTGATATCACATGGTATTTGTCTTTCTCTGTCTGACTTACTTCACGTCGTATGATAATCTCTAGGTCCAGCCATGTTGCTGCAAATGGCATTATTTCATCCTTTTCTATGGCTGAGTAGCATTCCATATGCACCACGTCTTCTTTATCCGTTCATCTGTCGGTGGACATTTAGGTTGTTTCTGTATCTTGCCTATTGTGAATAGTGCTGCTATGAATATTGGGGTGCACGTATCTTTTCAGATTATGGTTTTCTCCAGATATACGCCCAGCTGTCTGGCACGTTTCTTGTCGCTTGTCATTACCATCTCCGTGAACTATATTAGCCCCTGCTGTGTTGCCCTGTACTCAGATTTTGGGGGTTCATCTTTGCTCGGGGCTCGGGGTTCTGGCTTCAGTAGATGTGGTGTAATTGTGAGGATGAAGGCAGCTGGAGAAGCAGCAAGGCCCCCAACAGACTCCCACAGGGACCCCTGCAAATAAGAGAACGTATGGAGTGCCTGCCATGTGCCAGGCACTTTTTCTCCTCTAGGACTTGGCATCCCCATTTTACAGATGAGAAAACCGAGGCTCAGAGAGGTAAATCGGTCGTCTGAGTTCACACACCTAGTTCTGGTATAGACACCTCCCTCGGGGACACCCCACCACTGGCTGCCTGCAGAGAGCTGCCCTGGTGAGTGGAGGGCTCTGCTTGATACCAGAGCTCTGTTAACACACCTGTAAGATCCCCTGACTCCACACCAGCTGAGCTGCCCCAGGCACAGGCCAGTCAGAAATACAGGGGTGGGGAGGGCCAGTTAAAAAGTCTGCTCTGGAACTTCTTTTTAAGGAATGCAATTTTAATACATTGAACCACAGCTCAAATCAGAAACAAAGACACAGAAAGGAACTGCTAAGGGAAATGAATGTTAATGAAAAAAAAAAAATGACTAGGCCTCCATTATGTAATCACACATTGCAAACTAAAAATATTTTTTTAAACGCACAAGCCCTATTTACTGGAATTAGAAATAGAATCAAAAGCTCTAATTTGTACTGAATAGTGATCATGTTACTCCACACACCACATCTGAATCTCCTGACACTGGAGGGACTAAATCAATGCGGTTTTATTGAATGTTAATGCACCCCCCCCAAAAAAAAACCCTCCAGAACAAAAGCAAAATGGTTGAACACTTACTGTGTGCAGTGCATTGTACTGGGAGAAAGAACAAAGGCCACAGTACTTCTTCCGACAGCATAGGAGACCCCTGCCGAGGGAGCAGGACAGAGTGTACGTTCTCTAGAAGGACATGGGCTTTGGAGAGGCTTAACTAGTTAGACGAGAACAGAGCAGGGCCTGCCAGGATGGTGGAATTCAGCAAATGGGAGTGGTGGGGTCCTGGAATAATGTTCCATGGGGGCTCTTCAGTCCATCTTAGTAGACAGCGTCTGAGGACCAGTCTGCATGGAAATTAGACCGATGAAGTTCTGCCCAGGCCGTAAGATGTGCCTTGACCCTCCCCGTATTTCTAAGGGTCACCTCCTCCTCTGGCTGGCCTCCACTGACTCAGTTTACCATCTAAAAGCTGTGAGGACCCAGGATGCGGCCCTGGGCCCTCTGAACCTTCCTGTTTCCTGTGGACAGAGGTTGTCGTATAGAATCAAGCACAGCTGGCCCTGCCTGGTACACGAGTGTCTGCTCTGGAGGGGGGATCTCTAGAATCTGCATGGGTGTGGGTGTGTGTTACATGGACCACGCTCCGTTAGGAAGGAGATGGTGATCGGAACCCCACGGAAGGTGCTGTGGGGCTGAGGGGGAAGCAGGTAGGCCCACCCTCAGAGACTGACTCGCTTCGTACATACTTATCCACCAGGAAAGCCAAACAAAACAGACGGCAAGGAGAAGCCAGGTGATACCCTTCTAACAATAGGCCACTGTTGATTTCTTTCCTGTCTGCTGCCTTGCCAGCCCTGGTTGGTTATAGGGCCAAAGGCAGCTTTTCACAGTTGGCCCCGTCCGAGGTCTGGTCACAATGGCTGGTGGAGACCTCTCTGCCCCTGCCTGCCCGGGGCTGTGGTGGGCCCCTCACCGGGCAGCGGTGCCATGCTCCGTCTGCAGCCGGCGGAGCCTCTGGGCTGGGCTGCCCAGAGTCACTCTAGAAAGAGATGCTAAGTAGCACAGCGATGGTCCTGGCTGGCCATCTCGCTCTCACCCAGGGGACACGTGTACCCACCCCACTGCCTATGGCACTTAGCTTGACCTCCAGGCCAACGGAGCATGTGTTTTCTTTCCTGGGACTAAGACACAAGCTGAGTGACCAGCTCCCGTCCTCTGGCCCTGCCCCATCTGGTGGGGTCCTGATGCGGCCCTCCTAGGATGCAGTTCTAAAACTCAGTGCCGGGGGCCAGAGCCGGCAGATGGGTGAGCAGCTGTGCTTGGTGGCAGGTTCATGTCGGGAGGAGCTTTTCTGCGTGCCGCTTGTGGGCCCCGGCTGCCTCACTGATGAAATAGCTGTCCTTCCCATCTCTTAGGCCGGTCATGACAGTGGGATGAAGCAGTGACGAGGTGAAAGTGCTTTTAAGTGGGGCTGCTTATATTTTTTGCAGCCCAGTGGTTTCCATCCATTCATCAAGTTGGGCTTAATTAACCATTTGTTTCATAGGTCATCTAACAGGTCCACGTGGTGTCGGCTCAGGCCTGGGTGTCTTTTAACAGGGTGGCCGCACGGTCCAGTTAGGGGACTGAGGCTTAGCCGGCGACCTATATTCCGGAACTCTCTGGTCCGCCGAAGCAAGACCCTCAGCTGGCAGTGGGAAGAGTCGGGCTGCCTGGGACCTCAGGGAGCCTGGACTCTGCTTCCATCCAGAGCAGCCTGGAGACACCCACAAATCTAGTGAGAATCTGAAGGCTGGTCATCTTAAAGAAACCGTCCACAGTGGGTCCTGTTGTTCAGAGCTTCTGCCCCCCCTTTGCAAATATTTGCCCAGGCGTGGGGAGAGTGGATGTAACCACGGATAGGAAAGGAGGGAGGATGCTGGGAGTCAGGGAGTGCGGATGTGTGTGGTCAGACACCCATGGGCTTCAGTTGGTGTCGATACAGTCAGTTCTCATTCCCAGAGAGCCTCCCATGTACGGAGCCCTGAGCTGTGAGATGGGGCCAATGTTACCATCCTTCACTTAGAAGTGAGGAACTGAGAAGCTAAGCAACTCGCTCAAGGTCACACAGCCGGTCAGCATAGAATCAATCCAAGCACGGGCGCTTGGACAGCAGAGCCCCCACTCTTAAGAGGGTCAGCCATGTGGCACTGGTGATGATCCTTCATACGGATGGAGCTCTTTGCCGTGTACACAGCCGTCCACGCTCTGCTTTTCAATCTTTACGGCAGTGAGGTGAGCATTATGCTGGGGATTATATACCTGACGGTGCATAGTAAATGAAATTATGACTGAGGAAACAGTTGGGAAATTGTAAAATGCTCTACAAATATGGAATAATTGTTGACTCCAATTTACAGGTGAGGAAAATAAAGTCAGAGAGGTTCACTGGCTTGCCTGGGGACACATAGGTGACAAAGGGCACAGTAGGGATGCCAGCGCGGGTCCTAGGACCTCCTAACTGGTGCTATTTGTTTCCTTGACATCATCAGGGAAAGACTGGTTCTGAGTTTTTCTGTCCCTTCTCCGTCCCCGTCTCCCCTCCCTGCCCGCCACCACCAAACTGGTTCCATATGAAAACTAGGCAGAGAATCTAAAGGAGACTAAGCTCGCTTTCCTTAGCTGGCTTCCTTGTCCTAAATGAAAAGGAGAGTGAAGTTAGGGGTGGTTAGGGGTGGAGCTGGGGAGGGTATCTGTCAGCAGGGGTGCGGGGGGCAGGATGCAGAAGCTGCACAGAGGGATCCTCTGTGTGCTGCTACCTCCTAGTTGGCGGAAGAGCCCTGGGAAGGGGTGGGCAGGACAGGCCATTTTTCCCCCGTGGATGGGCCAGCATGTATTTTATGATCTCATGAAACTGTGAACACAAATTTATTTTAAAATTGTGAGTTAAGCTGGAATCCAGGGTCTATCCCTGGGGCTTGTGTGTTCACATGCAGTATTTATAAAATAAAGAAATCATAAATATTTTGTCTGAAAGATCTTAGGCTTGCTACTGAAAAGATGAAAAGAAAACCTCTGAAGCATCAGCTCTGCAGTGCAGCCTTTTACGACGTGGAAAAGTGCTAGAGTTCTATCTCACGCTTGAAGCAGAGGGAGGGATTCCTTCTTGCTAACACGTCTTATTTACTTGCTTGTTTATTAATTTTTGAAAAGATAAGAAATGAACATTTATTTCACACCTTCTAAATGCAGAATCTATGTTCTGAGCATTTATATGTGGTGGCTCATTTATTCCTCACAAAGACCTTGCTTATGTTTTTGTTTTTTTTTTTTTGCGGTACGTGGGCCTCTCACTGCTGTGGCCTCTCCCATTGGGGAGCACAGGCTCCGGACGCGCAGGCTCAGCGGCCATGGCTCACGGGCCCAGCCGCTCCGCGGCATGTGGGATCTTCCCGGACTGGGGCACGAACCCGTGTCCCCTGCATCGGCAGGCGGGCTCTCAACCACTGCGCCACCAGGGAAGCCCAACTTATGTATTTTTAAAATGAGGCTATCAAGATTCTGAGAGATTAACGTGATTCAAACTTCCCAGATAGTAAGAAATGACAGCAAGATGCGAGATAAATATGTCTGACTCCCAATTGATGTTATTTCCTCAACAACAGACTGAGAAAATCTATTTTCATTTTCTTTGTTTTTCATTCCTTCTTTAATCTCAGATCTTCCATCTAGAATCTTTCCTCCCATCTGAAATACCCCTTTAAAAAATGTCATTTAATGAGGGTCTGTTTGTGACAAACTAGACTTTTATTTATTGGAGAATGTCTTCATTTCTCTTATTCTTAGAGGACATATTCTTTAAGGCTAGAATTCTCAGATGACAGTTATTTTGGCTTAGCGTGTGGAAGGTAATCTACGTTGTAACCATTGAAAGGGAACGCTTTCTCCTTGGCTGCTTTTAAGAATATGTTAGCCTCTATCTTTCATGTCTCTTAAGCTCCCATATTTTTCTGAGTCTTTGTCTTTTTGGGCTGCATTTGGTTAATTTATTTTGACGTAGCTTCTAGTTCACTGCTTCTTTCTCAGGCTGTATCTACTATGCTATTAAGTCTGTCCACAGTTTGTGATTTCAGTTATTTAATTTTTATTTCTAAAAATTCTCTTGGGTCCATTTTTTCTTGAAATCTTCTTGATTATTTCTCATGGTTTTTTTTTTGTTGTTGTTGTTCCCTGTTCATATTTACTAGCTCGTCTTTAATTTCTTTAATTACATTATAGTCAGAACCTGAATATCCCATTATCTGAAGACATGCCTGGCCAGTGAGTTCCTTCCTTTCTTGCCAGCTCATCAATGCTTTCAGAAATATTGTTTTTTATCCTTTATACAAGATTTTCAGCGGGAGGTTCAGTCTAAGTACTTAGCCTGCTGTAATGCGGGAAATAGAAGTCCAGCATATTTATTTAGTATTGACAAAATTAGGAGAGGGAAAAGCAATCCAATGGAGGTCAGCCCTCTGGACCTAGAAGCCCACCCTGTACCTAGAGGCTTCTGGGAGCGCCCGAACAGCTCGTGAGATAACCTCATTGAGGAGCAATCATGGCGTGGCTCACCCAGCGGAGACTTGTTCTGTTCAGCACCCACCCACCGAGGACGTGATGCCAGAAGGAGCATTGACCAAACAAGAGGAGGAGATTTTCAAGAGTCATTTTATCTCTGAGAGTTTCCAGGATGGATGTAGAGAGGACCACTGAGTCCAAGGCAGCCTCCACCTCTCCTCTGCCTTTGCCGTATCGGAACCCCTCCATCCTCTTAATCCCACTTCTAAATAGCTTAGCATCCATTCACCTGTACCAACTCACCTGCCTCCACCCTGGTCAGGACACACCAGCGTTTGTCTGGACTGTAATATTCCCCTAACGGGTCTCAGTGTATCCACGCCCCCTCCTCCCCCTCCTAAATTCATTCCCACAAGGAACCCAAGTCACCTTTTAAAAATGCACGTCAGATCCTGTCTCTTGCAGCCTTTAGGTGTAGCTTCAGTGATTTCTCACGGCTGTGTGGGTGGAGTCCCAGGTCAGCATTAAAGCCAGAGATCTCATCCCAGAGAACAAAGCTTAATCCTGCCACTTCCCTGATACCAGAGGAAGGTGGGCCTGCATCTCCCTTAGGGGCCAGGAAAACATTTCCAGAGTCCCTCCCACGAAGCCCCTCTCCTGTCTCAGTGGCCAGCAGGGGATCAGAAACCCACCCCCACCACCCTCCGGCAAGGGCCCGCACTTGCTTTGACTGGATGGGGCCCTGAGCTGAGCAGAAGGTCGCTTATTACCCTGAGTGATGACCAAAATTGGAATCTTTTTGGAAAGGAGGAAGGGAAAAATGAGTGATCTTAGGCAGGCAACCGGGGTCTGCTGCAAAACCTGACCCAGACCACAGCTGGTAGCTGATTTCAGAAGTCCCAGGAGGAAAACTAAGAGACTTTCAGGGCGTTCTCTGTCCTGAGATCTATAATGAGTTACTTGAAGCCAAACTGAGGACACCTTCCCTCTGTGTGTTCTGCCGGCAGGTCCCGCCCTGACCACAGCTGCCCTTCAGGAGACTGGCCTGGAGCCACGGTCGGGCCACTGGGCTGCTTGTCAAGGGTGGGGCAGTGGCGACTTGCCGCCTTGCCTCGTCAGCCCGGCCTGGGGCTCCACCTGGCACTCGGCGTGGCCACAGGGAGAGCTCCAGGAGGAGCCCCGGTGCAGCAGGACCCCGGAGACCGGGATCCAGAAGAAACCACAGGAGAGACCAGTCAAGGTGAGCTGTCCCCACCCCTGCCCACCCCGGGTGTGTAGCTGGACACGAGGCTTCTTATGGTGAGAATCAGAGGTTCCTAGAGGCAGGTATGGTGCGAGCAGCCACCTGCAGGGAGGCTGGGCTGAACGAGCAGAGGTTCTGAATGATGCCACAGGAAACAGTATCTCTCGTCTTCTGTAGCCCCTCTTCAAAACTGTTGGTCAGCTTGCCAAAGTGGACTCCCAGACCATGTGGCCCTTGTGTTTGCTGCGTGCCGGGTTTGTGGAGGGCTGCAGAAAAGGCTCACTGTGCCTCCAGGGCCTGCCTCTCTGAACAGAAAAAGGAAGTGCGTGAGCAACCAACGTGAGAGCCTTCGCTCAAGGGTGGCGGATGAATGTCACAGACAACAGTGGGCCTCCGCGGCGGGCGAGAAGTTTGAGTTCCAGGCCAGGAGCAGGGGTGACAGCGTCTAGAAGTTGTCTGCTAGCCTGACATTCTAGTTTCGCCAGTTCTTCGGCCGAAAGGAAATACAGTAGAACATGGAGTCCGGATGGCAACACAGTGAGGTTGAGTTACGGGTGACCCATGTAGCGTCCGCTGGGGGCTGAAGTCATGCTTATTTGGCCCCTGTGATGTGTGTTGTTACGTTCTATGTGTCTGTCTCAAATCTTCAGATTGTCGACTCCTTGAGGGCAGTCACAGAATACTCTACTTCTCTTATATTCTTCACGGGGTCGGCACTCAGTAATTGCGTACTGTTTGATTGTTCGCCGTATACCTATGTGATAAAACGTGATCGGTCAGGGCCTAGAATTTTCATTCGTTGGGCAGAGTCGCCATCAGCATCTCCTGAGCACCTCTTGAGGTGGGAGAATGTCAGATGCCTTGGCCACTAGAGCTGGCCTGAGTGTATTCATTCCTTAGGGCTGCCCTAAGGAGTGCCGCACACCGGGTGATTGAAAACAACAGAAATGTGTTGTCTCACGGTTCTGGAGGATGGAAGTCCAAAGCCAAGGTGTCGGCAGGGCCCTGCTCCCTCTCCGATCTTCAGGGGAAGTCCTTCCTGGCTTCCTCCTTCTTCTGGCAGTCGGTTGGCAATCTTGAGCGTTTCTCGCGAGGCTTGCAGCCGCATAATCCACGCTGCGCCAGCGTTGTCAGATGGGTTACCCCGTGTGTCTCTGTCTTCACGTGACTGTCTTCTTCTGAGGACCCCGGTCATATCGGGCTACCTTCTGAGGTCTTGGGATTTAGGACTTCACTGTGCCTTTTCTTGGAGATCGTAATTCAACCTGGAACACTAAGTGAGCGATTTTCAGTGACAAGACTAGGACGTACACGGGGCCGGGGTGAATAGTTACTGTGTCCCTTCGTGCAGGTGGAAGGAACAGGGAGATGAATCAGTGGGCCGTGTCCTCTGTTCTCTCGGCATCCTCCAGGGAACGTGGCTGGGCCCAGTGGAACACACATGACGCTCTGGCCAGTGGAGGGACGCCACGCTCCTATCGCTGCACCTTTTTTATAGGACAAGTCAGGGGGAGGCCTCAACAGAAGGGAGCAAACAGACCATCTGGGTTCCGGTCAGCCTTAACTTTGGAGGAAGGTGGAGAAACCCAAGCTCAGAAGGGGGTGGAGAGCGGCACGCCCTTCTCCTGGGAGAACAGGAGCTCCTGGGCCCAACCAGCTCATTGCCAGGCAACCCAGAGGGTGTTCCAGATGCCAGATTTGAACAACCTGCTGGTCTTCAAACCCAATACAACTTGGACCCCTTGCTGCCAACTTTCTGCCTCCCGGTCGGGACCCCTTAGTGCAGAGGTTGTAAAGCTGAGGCCAACAGGCCACGTGTAGCCTGTAGATGTGTGCTGTTCACGGTGGCTGGTGTTCACATTGTTTTTATATTATTTTTGGAGTAAGTGCTATATTCACATAGCTCAAAAATCAAATCATTATAGAAAGATATCTAGTGACCTCTTATACCAGCCTCCATATGCCCATCCTGCCCCCTCCCCAGTAACCATTTTTATTTGTTTCTTATACACCCTTCTAGACTTTCTTATTGCAAAGAAGAAGCAGTACAAACATACATTCTCCCTCCATCCCATTCTTTCGTACATAATTATAGTATACACAATCTACACGCTGTTTCACCTCGCTTTTTTCTCTTCCTTGATCTTGGCAATCTTTCCCTATCAGTGAACCAAGAGCTTTCTCCTTCTTCACAGGGGTGTAGTATTCTGTTATATGTATCGCTATGAACTTCCGTCTAAGAACTGCTGCATCCCATAGATGCAGGAGTTTTTTGTATGGTTGTCAGTGTTCTGTTGTAGGGATGCACCGTCATTGATTCAACCAATCCTTGCTGAGGGACACAAGCTGTTTATAGCTGTCTGGTGTTTATTACAAGTAACGTTGCAGTGAATAAAACTGTATTTCGTCCTGTACCCGAACACGTACAACATTTTAAAATTCGGAAATATCTTTAAATGATCCAAAGGGCTGGAAACACTGAGTTCTAATGACTGTATGTTGACAGCTGGTTGGAGCGAGTGGCAGCTGTCTCTAAGGGTCCCTAGCTGGGGACCAGCCTGCCCACATCCAGCGTTTCCTCCACCCCCTCTCTGTCTCTTCCACTAAGGCTAAGTGTGGACTTTCACGGAGCACATGAGGGTGCTGCTTTTCTCATAGTAGATTAAGAAGGAAGGGAAATTGCTCTCGTCCTCATGTCTCTTCAAAATGGAAAATGAAAGCCAGGGAGGCTGTCTTTTTCCAGAAGAAAGGGAAGGGCAGACGTCTACGTGGATGTGGTTCTACTTCATTTGCACCTGATGGGTCGGCCCCTGTGTGTTATCGTCTGAGCGCTTGAGCACACCCCTGCCTTGCTAGGCCCCGGCCTTCTTCTCATCTCAGAGTAGGAGGGAAGGAACTCTGCTCGCTGGTTGCTTTTGCTCTGCTTGGAGAACTTTAGCTGCTCAGAGACCAGCAGTAAAAACGAACACGACAGTCAAGAGTACTGTTCGATGACATATATCATCTCACCAGAACCCCTACTCCTGTTCTATAGACAAGAAAACAGTAATGGAGTGAAGTCGCTCGGCCAAGGTTCATAACTTGTACACAGCAGACCTAGGACCTGACCCAAGAATTTAAGGCTCTAGAACCTGTTGTTTTAGCTGATATATTATGCTGCCTCCAAAGTCTTAGAAAAGAGGTGAGGTTTACGGTTACACCTCTCACCTCTGTGACTGTTGTCAGTGGTGGCATGGTGAGGACGGTCACGACAAAGAGAACATCTCTGAAAATGGGTGAGATGGCGACGTGCCCCAAAGAAGGCACATAAGGAGGATGCCATTTCATTCTCCTAACAAAGGTGATGGCTCATCCTTTGTGGTCTGTCACATTGTGTAGAGAGGAATTGGCTTCATTGCCCCTGAGGGTCTTTTATACCCAAACATCTATGGAGCGCCTTGTGCGCGCCAGGCCCTGTGCCTGGTGTGAGAGACGAGACGAGAGAGCCACATCCTGGTCGGAGGGGCCGAGTAAGGACATGTGGACCGAAAGCTGCAGTGCCACCTGGTACACGGATGTGTCAGGCTGGGTCCTGAATTTCTTGACAAAAGAAACAAATTCACTGTGGAGCAAGGAGGTGGGTGGTTTCCTGTCTTGGGTCCACCGTTGCCTGATGAAGGAAGGAAGCAGGGCCCGGAAGTGGAGGCTGTGAGTTAAGGTGTTGAGCCACCCTTCTGCCCGCAGCCTTCGGGGAGGCTATTGGTCCTCCTCTCCGGAGGCCGTGGGCTCCTTGAGATGGCCTCGGCCGGGGTTGAGAGGCGGCCGGAAGGAAGCCTCCTTTCCCCTCGCTGTCCCCCAGCTCAGCTTTTCTCCTTCCTGGTCATTTGTTGAGCAGCTGAGCTGGGCTTACCTCCCTGTGAGGCACTTACTCTCTTCGCCAGTGAAGGACCGGCCTGGCCAGCCTGGGGGCGGGGATGGGGCCTGGAGGGCACAGTTCACAGGCCGCAGCCTGGGACTTTTGAAATCACACCCTAGCAGAAGGATCTGCAGGCGGGGGCTTCTTGTCACTGGGACGCGCCTTTCTTGGTTTTTTATTGTCACTATCTTTCATCTCCCCCAGGTTTGCAGCATCTGTCATCTCTGTGGTTATCTTAGAACAACGGGCTGGGGGGTTGCTTTCTATTTATTCTTTCTCGAGTGTGACGCTAACCACAAGGACCTACAGGCAGGGGGAGGGGGAGGGAGCCAGTGCCTCTTCAAACCCTGTGGTCCTCCGTGCAGCTGGGGCTGGTGGTGAAACTGACAAGACCAAGCTGGTAGATGTGCCCCAGTGACCGTGAGGGCGGGGGGGATGTGGCCTGTGCTTCTGTGGACGAGCAAAGGGAGCGAGTTGCTTTCTGGGTACAAAGGAGAATTTGGAGTCCGGAGGGAATACAGACAGCAGGCATTTCTAGGGCCACAGCTGTGTGGGCTTCTCCGTGCTGGCAGCCAAGTGGACATTCAAGAGAAGAGTCTTGTGTCCTTCTTGCCCTCAAGGAACTTAGTGACAAGGAGAGGAGATAAATAACAAGGATTTACTGTAGAGCCCAGGGAACTATATTCAATATCTTGTAATGGAAAAGAATAGAAGAAAAACGAACATAGATATATACATATATACGTGTATATGTAAAACTGAATCCCTTTGCTATACAGCTGAAACTAGCACAATACTGTAAATCAAGTAATACTTCAATTGGAAAAAAACAAAAAGAGGAGCAGGATGTACAGCTGACCTGCGCTCTTGGGCCCGTTTTCTCATTGGAGAAATGAATGAGGTTGAAGTTGGTGAGGATCCCTAATGGGGTCGGTGGAGTAGTGCCTCGCTGGGTTCCGTGAGTGGATGAATCACCTGGGGGTCTCCTTATAAAAGGAACATTCTGATGCGGTAGGTCTAGTCCAAGCCTGAAGATCCTGCATTGCCAACAGACTCCCAGGTGCTACTGCTGGTCCCAGGACCACAGTGCTTTGAGTGTTGAAGCCCCGCAGGGCATTCTGGAAGTCTGTGGGGTGGCTTTGAACTGCCATGAGACTAAGAGATGCCCTTGGCATTGACTGGGTGCGGGTTAAGGTTAGGGTTAGGGTTAGGGTACAGGTTAGGGTACAGGTTAGGGTTTAGGGTTAGCGTACAGGTTAGGGTTTGGGTTAGGGTACGGGTACGGGTTAGGGTTTGGGTTAGGGTTAGGGTATGGGTTAGGGTACAGGTTAGGGTTTGGGTTAGGGTACGGGTTAGGGTTAGGGTACGGGTTAGGGTTAGGGTACGGGTTAGGGTATGGGTTAGGGTTAGGGTACAGGTTAGGGTTAGGGTTAGGGTACAGGTTAGGGTTTGGGTTAGGGTACGGGTTAGGGTTAGGGTGCGGGTTAGGATTAGGGTTAGGGTTAGATTTAGGGTTAGGGTATGGGTTAGGGTACGAGTTAGGGTTAGGGTACGGTTTAGGGTACAGGTTAGGGTTAGGGTACGGGTTAGGGTTAGGGTTAGGGTATGGGTACGGGTTAGGGTATGGGTTAGGGTTAGGGTTGGGTTAGGGTTAGGGATACTCCTTGTGGTTCCACGTGCAAATCGACCCCATCAGTGAAGAATTGTTACCTGCCCTGCCAAACTCAATCCAACACAAAGAGAAATCACTTAGTACCTTTGACATAGTACTGTGAACCATTTTCAAAGAAGTTATGCCCAAAGCCCAGTGATTTAGGAGCTGGTTGTTTTGGGACGAGAAGCCTAAATGGAATAAAGGCAGAGTCCTGAGGTGATTGTATAATTTTCCCACTGCACGCGTTCTGTCTAGTTTAGAGCATTTCCAAACATACATTTAACTGAAAAGGGTTTCAGTGCAATGTGGAGTTACTGCAAAGGCAAGGAAGCCTTTGTAACAGGAGATTCGAGACTCCGTCTTACGGACACAGACAGGCCAGCACGTTATTAAATTAGCAGTGAACTTCTTTATAGAAGCTGTTTCTGAAATAGTTTATAGTCTACTGTGTGTATATGTATAATCTAATCTATCTATCTGTATACATATATATAGGGAGTTCAATGATAAGAAACCTCTTGCAAAATTTATACATTACAGTGATTTTCTTTGGGGTTGCCTGTGTGTTTCACTCTGACTCTGATGTTCTCATTAGAGATCTACCAAACAACTTTTTCCAATCCATCTTCCTCTCCCCTCTCCCTAAAGGAAAAAGGTAATGTTTCCAAGACTTTTTTAATGCTAAAGACTGAACAATGGGATTGACATATATACACTAATATGTATAAGATGGATAACTAATAAGAACCCGCTGTATAAAAAAATAAATAAAATAAAATTCAAAAAAAAAAAGACTGAATATGTGTGCCTACCCCCCTCCATGGGTGGAGTTTCCAGGTTAGAGACTTGTTCTCCATGATACTTTGTTCCATGTCTCAGCACGCTAAAGTATATTACATCATACTTGTATATAAGGCTTAGCTCATTCACAAGAATAATTTACTTTGTTTTCTCTATTTCTACACTTGTAATTTAATTTCACAGTGAGGTGATTTCCTTCCTGTTGTCAGATGCAGACAGGTAAACGGGTTTGTTATTTCTCATCCTAACATGTCTTATTCTGTTGTCCACTGCTCTTTTATTTCCTTGTGGTCCTTATATGGATTGTTCAGCCTAACCTTACCCATCACGAGTAGGTATAAGCATGTCTGCCTCATTCTGGGTTCCAGGGCATGAGTACACACATGAGTACTTCCTTACTGAAAAAGTTATTTTGTTATAAATGGCATTCCCTTTTCTCCTTCAGATTACAATTAGAGTTCAGTGATGCATATGGGTCAACTGATTTATCTAGGAGTTTCATTTCCGGTGGCGAAGGGGGCGTTTCCAAGTATTTGTTATAAAAATGGGGTGTTGATTGGAGAGGACCATGGATGAAATGATCTCGGAGGTCTCTGACCTTCTTTGTGCAACACTGAAAAAACAATAGATGACAGGCAGTGTGATTTGTGAGTAAACTGCAAACCATCCTCTCAGTGAAAGCTGGTGTCACCCATGATGTCTGCTTGGATGAGAGGCTGTGAGTCTTCGAGCCTGGGAAACTCTAAGGAACCAAACAACAAAACCTTGCTCCCCTCCCCGACCCCGCTCATCACCCTTTGACCCCGCTCGGGATCATGTGAAACTGTCCCCAGATGATTCTAATGTACTGAGAGGTTCTGGTTGTCCCAACTACCAGAACCTATGAATGTGAGCCTATCAGAAAAAGGTTTTTGCAGATGTCATTCAGCTACAGATCTCCGGGTGAGACCATCCCGATTATCCAGATGGGCCCTAAATTCAATGACAGGTGTCCTTAGAAGAGACACATGGAGGAGAGACCCAGAGAGGACAAGGCCGTGTGAAGACAGAGGCAGAGCCTCTAGTGATGGAACCACAAGCCAAGGGACACCGGGAGGCGCCAGAAGCCAGAAGTAAGGAAAGGACTCTCCCTAGCGCCTTCGGAGGGAGCACGGCCCTGTGGACACCTTGATTTAGGACTTCCGGCTTCTAGAACTATGAGAGAATACATTTCTGTTGTTTTAAGATACCTAGTTGTTTCTTTTTTTCTTTTTTAACATCTTTATTGGAGTATAATTGCTTTACAATTGTTAGTTTCTGCTTTATAACAAAGTGAATCAGCTATACATATACATATGTCCCCATATCTCCTCCCTCTTGCGTCTCCCTCCCACCCTCCCTATCCCACCGCTCTAGGGGGTCACAGAGCACCGATCTGATCTCCCTGTGCTATGCGGCTGCTTCCCACTAGCTGTCTGTTTTACATTTGGTAGTGTATATATGATACCGAGTTTTTGATCATTTGTTTCGGCAGCCCCAGCAAACGAATGCTCTGCCTATAGCGTGGATAAAATTTGGTGAGATGGGGACTTCCCTGGTGGCACAGTGGTTAAGAATCCTCCTGTCAATGCAGGGGACATGGGTCCAATCCCTGATCTGGGAAGATCCCACATGCCACAGAGCAACTAAGCCTGTGCGCCACAACTACTGAGCCTGTGCTCTAGAGCCTGCGAGCCACAACTACTCAGCCCGCACGCTACAACTACTGAAGCCCGCATGCCTAGAGCCCATGCTCTGCAACAAGAGAAGCCACCGCAATGAGAAGCCCGCGCATTGCAACAAAGACCCAACGCAGCCAAAATTAAAGTAAATTAAATAAATAATTTTTTAAAAAAAAGAACCATTTAAAAAAATTTTGGTGAGATGGAGGGAGTAAAGGAGTTTTTCAGAAATTGAAGCAAAATGAATGAAATTGAGAAGGCATGGCTAGAGGTAGAATAGAGGCAGAGCGGCTACCACAGAGGGCTGTTCCTAAGACGAGTGGGAACTCCTTCTGTACAGAGCCCCCCCAGAGCACCCCAGAAGTTGACGATGCCTTTCCTCTCCATCTCTCCTGGCATATTTCAGGGAATTGGCTTTGCCACACCTCCTTAGAGCACAAAAGGCCCAGGAACCCGGGAAGTGAGTTTGAACTTCCTTCCACAAGCATGGGGGCTACCGAGGGATATTGAGGAGGGAGCAATGTGGCGAAGTTTGGAGGCCTGCCTGCCTGGCCTGAGGTTGCATGTCGCAACACTGAGTCCCTTCTGCTCTCCGCCCCTCCCTGCACTGGGGGTGGCGGGGACCTCTTTCCATGGCGGCTTCGTGAGTTTGAGTGAAGCATTTGTTTCCCAGCCCGGGAGGTCTGGGTGACTTCACCAACATCAGTGGGTGGATCTGCCGACGTCTTAGAAGTTGATCCCTTCTGCAGACCCCTAAATAAAGCTCCATCCCTTCTGATGAACCCCAGAGGGACTGTCCTCAGCCCACCGCATTGGAATGAGAGCAGCCAGCTTCCAAGCCTGCACAATGCCAACTGTACTTTGTTAATAACCAGCCAGTTATCTTTTGGAGGCATCTCGTGGGCACTGCGTTGAAACCCAGACCCAAACCCTACTTTCTGCCAACACAAGCAAGGGAAACGTTCTTTATGGAGCCTGGGAAACCAGAGTCCTCCCTGACTCTTTGGCCAGCCCAGCGGGAGCTGACGGGTTAGAGTGTTTGTACTGGAACTCGTTAATCACGTGACTGGATCGCGGGTGTGCATTTCCCAGGCATTGTTTTGAATAGCAGACTCAGAAAGGACCAGTAGCACGGGAGCAGAGAGGTCACCCTAGGAATGATGGCCTTAGGGGTGGAGAAGCGATTAAATGCTACCTGGCAGGAGCTGTCTGGGGATTACAGTGCCCTGAACTGGGGGTGGGCAAGGGGGCCTGGATGGGATGCAGAGAGAAGCAGAAACAAGGGAGCAGCCACCCATCAGCCGTGTTGCGGATTCAACGTCACCTGGTGTCCCAGATATGAAGGAAGGACACAGGAACACCTTCATTTGATTTTGTGGGCATGGATGTCTTTAAAGAAAGCAGGTCGGGCTTCCCTGGTGACGCAGTGGTTGGGAGTCCGCCTGCCGATGCAGGGGACACGGGTTTGTGTCCCGGTCCGGGAGGATCCCACGTGCCGCGGAGCGGCTGGGCCCGTGAGCCATGGCCGCTGAACCTGCGCGTCCGGAGCCTGTGCTCCGCAACGGGAGAGGCCACAACGGTGAGAGGCCCGCGTACCGCAAAAAAAAAAAAAAAAAAAAGCAGGTCACTTCCTCCATGGACACCCCCCTTTGACACTGTGAGGTCAGTAGCTTCTGTTTTAATGTCAAGGGCGAGGCTGCAGAATGCTGGGTGCAGGTCGGAAGGCAGCTGCTGACCTCGAGGTGCAATGTTGGGGTCCCCTGGATAGGATGCTCTGGTAGAGGTCATTCTGGGCATCCTCCCGCTTCCAGGAACCCTGCCCATTATGGGTTGTGAAAAAGAATGGCATCTTCAAGTGAGCGTGATGCTGAAGCCGGGGACGGAGGACCACTGCTGCCGCTAAGCCTCCCCGGGCGCTGAGCTGCCCCCTCTCGAACCTTCCTCTCACTCGGATCCTGAGACGCGGCACCAGTGAAGATGTTTTCAGTTAAGCAGCAGAGTATTCTGAACGCAGACATACAGGCTGTTTCAAAACCTCCACCTCCGATGTCGTCCTATTGGCAAGAAAACCGGAGGGATTTTCCCGGTGTGGGTGGAGATCACCCACCGATCTGACACTAACTGGCCCCCTGAACTGTGGGGAGAAACTGGACCCCAGGGAGTCATGCCTCCCGGAGAATCCCTGCTGTGATGGGATGTCTAGGCCTGGCTGCCTTCCCACAGGTGGGGACAACCCGGAGAAGGGCGGCCCCAAGACCAGCCACAGGTCCATTCAGTGGACAGACACGGGGTGCGGCCTCGTGCTCAGCACTCGGGACAGGGCTGAGGATGCTGCTGGGAACAGACCAAGCTGCCCTCGGGGAGCTTAGGTCCAGCAGGAGAGAGAGAGGTTAACTGATGCTACACATTGTTACGATGGGCATACACGCTAGAGAGGGGTCGAGGTCCCTGAGAACCTACAACAGTAAACCTAGTCTGAGGGTCTTAAAGGGCATCTGCCTCTTTAAGATCTGCCCTATTTACAAATGGACCCTCTCCATTACAGATGAGGAAACTGGCTCCCAATTCTGTGTCCACCTCGGCCGGGGGAGTTCATGTCTGCTGTGGTCGGGGCCAGTTTGACGGACATTGTTGGGACAGTGTCGAGGTCCAGGAGGTCATAAAGCCCAGCGGTGGATGGGGGAGTGGCAGGGGTGCCTGCAGCCCGGGCTGGTGTGGGGCTCTTTCCACAGGCCCTATTTCTGAGAGGCAGGAGCTCTTCCAAGGGATGGGTGAGTCCCTGTGGAGCTGTTTGTCCCTGAGTTGACATCAGAAATAACAGCATGCTTGGGAGGCAGCCGAGGCACGGTCTGTGCTCAGGTGTCAGCACTGCCTCCAGGCTGCCCTCCAGCCTCTCCCTCCCCTCCCCTCCCCTCTCCTCCCCACGCTGAGCCGCTGGGCCAGCCCAGGTCACCACAGTCCCTCGCTGCTCTAGTCTCCTTGTTTCTACGAGGTTTCTGTCTGACTCCGTCCTCCACACTGTCTTCAAACTGTCCTGGTTCTCTTACCCTTGGCTGTATGACCTCAGGCAGGTGACTTGACCTTTCTGAGCCTCGTGTGTAAACGAGGGCGGTCGACATCACACACGGTTGTAAGTGGGATCAGTCAGGACAATGTCCTTGCACCCAGCACAGCGCCTGGCATGTGCGTAAGTTTCTGCAACCCATGATAAGTCCTTATCACCGACGAAATAAAGAATGACCCCCTTAGCATTCAACTCATCCAAGAAGCTTCTGTGGACTCCTGTTCTGTGCTAGTAATTGTGCTAGTGCTATGGCTACAGAATGAGTGAGCCGGGATCCCTGACCTCCAGGAGCTAAAACTTCAGTGGGGGCAGATTTGAATAGAACCAGGCGCAATGCAGTGTGATGAGTGATGCATTAACAGCAAACACCAAGGGCGACAGGAGCGCAGAGTAAGCAACTGAGTCCGTTTGGCCTGGCTTCCCAGGCTCCCAGGCCCCCAGTCCTACCTCTCTCGACGTGAATGCCCAGGCATAGTCTCCTTGCTCTCGTTACCCCAAATCGGCCTCCCCTGCTGCAGCCTGGTGGGCCATTTCATGCTGCCCCCTTTGCCTGGGATCTTCACTTCTCACCAGATCACACATATGTTTATCCTAAGAAGAAAGATCTGAGAATGTAGCAACCAGTAAAGAAGAGAAAAAAAATCACCCATAAACCCAATAAACAGAGATAATCACTAGTAACATTGGGGTATATTTCCTTCCCATCTTTCTTTTTTCAGTACACACTCACACACACACACGCACACACACTTATTACCTTGCCCCATTCTACCTCATGTTTTAGGTTGTCACATGCATCTGTCTGCATTTGACGGTGAGCTTTCTGCGGGCCCAGCTGACGTGTCACTCACTTTTTATCCCTGTCCCCTAACCCAGCATCTTGCACCAGGGGCCTCTGTAAATGTTAGCCCACAAGAACTGCCGGGTGAATTCATGTGGCCCTGGGAGGCAGCACACAATTATTCTGAGGAGGCAGATGTGCTGTCCTGGGCTTTGCTGGTTGGTTAAAACTCACGTGCGTTCCTCAAGCACCAGCCACTGCTGGCCCGTCAGGCGCTCTGCTGGGTGACTGGGGAAGGGGATGAAAATCCGTAACGATTCAGCGGCTGCAACACGGGTGGGTGATTAAGTGCGGTCTGCATTGCACATCGGGTTGAGTTGAAAGCAGCTCTACCCCTGCTATTTGATGGAGGTCCTTTTCTTGCGTTAGAATGACACAGTTGATTCTAGCCAATCTTTCTTTATTCTTTCTGATCACAAATAGTGTCGGCGTGTCACCCGGGAAGGTGGGAGTGAGATTTTTCTTCTCTGAGATATCAGTTTTGGCTCTAAAATACCTTTGCTCAGATAAAACTCAAGAGACTCTTGACCTGGGGTTGGAAGTGGAAATGACAGATGCTTCCGAGAAGCTCGGTTTTGAGGGGGGTGGGTGGTGTCAAGTCAGGAGGAGACCAGAGGGGAAAGTGGAGCAGAGCAGAGCACACCGGGGGGTTTCACGGGGACAGAGGCAGCAGAAAATGTTCACAGAACATCAGGACCCCTTCAAGGCGTACGTGGAGACCATGGGCGGCTGGAGGCATATTGACTACCTTCCTTTTTGGGAATAAAATGTAGGCACTTCATCGGTAAAAATGGCAACCGAACAGGAAGAACAGATATAAGGGCGACAGACCCACTTGCCTTCTGAGACTTGTATGTGAATATGGCAGGATGCTTGTTATTTAGATGTCCTTTTTCTTTCAAGGAGATGTGGCAGAGCAGAGGCTATTTCTAGAATCAAATACCTCTGAGGGAATTTCATGACAAGATCGAGGAAAAAGTCTACAAGGTTTTGGCTTCTGATGAAAAGTATTGAAACCCAAGTAAAATGAAAGGGAACCTTAAGCTAACACATTATGGATATGGGTGATGTGAAGGCATCTCAGCCAGAGAGGCTCTTTGGGAGCCAAAGCGTGGAGAGGAGAGCATGGAAATATTTAGGGCTCAGGCTAAACGCCAGGATGAGACATGAAATTGAGGGGCCCTGGTGGCTGCAAAAGGAGCGCTTAGGAGCCCGAGGCCCAAAGCCAGGACATTGGTGGTGATGGAAGGGAATGTGCTTTGTAAGAAAATCCAAAATCTAGTTTTCTTCTCTACTCCGCATTGCTGTGGGTGGTAAAGGGATTTAGTAGAAAGAACGTAGGTTTGGGATGCACTGGATTTGACTCTTGCCGTTTGGGGATACGGATACGTTCTTAATATTTTCCCCAGACTCAGCGTACTCCTGTATATGACTCCCAAACTGCCCTCGCCTCCTCAAGCTGCCCTCCAGCTCTGAAAGCTCTCCTCCAGGCCTCACACCCCCCTGTGCTCATGCATTCAGGGCCTGTCCCGGGGGGCTGGGGACGCAGCAGTGAACCAGAGCGACAGAGCCTCGGCTTCATGGAGCGCGTGTTCCTGATCAGGACCGTGCAGCCGAAGTATATGCGAGCACACGAACTTTCTGATATTCTAGTTGCCACTGACGAAGAAGGAAAGGAAGCAGGTGAAATTAACTGTATTAACATTTTCTTTAACCTAATGTACCCCAAGGCTATCATTTCAGCATGTAGTCAACCTAAAACTTTATTAATTAGACATCGCACATTCCTTTTTTGGGAACTAGGTTATTCTTACAGCGCATCTCGTTTTGGACTGGCCACATTTCCAGTGCTGGACAGCCTGGTGTGCCTCATGGTGACTGTGCCGAGCAGTGTGGCTCTGGGGCTCAGGGGTGACAGTCCGCCATCCCCACCAGCCGTGAAAACAGAGGGAAGCGTTTCACTGCAGGCCCCGCTGCTTGCAGGAGGACGCTGCCAGCCCGGAAAGGGGGACCCCCTCCCTGGGTGCTCTGCCCCTCCCCCCGGCTGCTGATTTCATCCAGAGAGAGGAAGATGCCATGCCCCAGGGTGCTGCCCTAGTCTGTGGGTTCAGGTGAGGGAATGACACTGAGCTCTCCTCTCTGTAATAATAATAATAGTAATAATATAACTAGTACTTAATGAGCACTAAGCATAGGCCGGGCCCTGGGCTAAGCACTGTATCTTTTTTTTTTTTGCGGTACGCGCGCGGGCCACTCACTGTTGTGGCCTCTCCCGCTGCGGAGCACAGGCTCCGGACACGCAGGCTCAGCGGCCATGGCTCACAGGCCCAGCCGCTCCGCGGCATGTGGGATCTTCCCAGACCGGGGCACGAACCCGTGTCCCCTGCATCGGCAGGCGGACTCTCAACCACTGCGCCACCAGAGAAGCCCTATTATCCATGTTTAACAGAGGAAAGTGGCTCAGAGAAGTTAGGAGCTTGCTGAGAGTCACACATGTTGCAAGTAACAGACCCGGGGCTTGAACCCAGGGTTTCCTAAAGCCAAAGCCTGATGCTCTTAACACAGAGAGAGCGCAGAATGAGATCCCGGATGAACCCAGCTTCTCCGGCCTCCGCTGAAGGCTCTCTTCCTCTGCTCGCAGGCCTTGGAGATGAAGGTTTCCCCACGGGTGACTCAGTGTCCCAAGGAGAGGTAGACAGGAGACGTCCAGCACCCTGGGCCTGGCCCTCCACCAGCTGTTGTCCAGAAGCCGTAACCGCTGACATGTTCTTATGACAAATAAGACAGCACGAGCTTTGGGTGCCATATAGTCATGTCTGTGTTACAAATATGATGTTAGCTGTTAGGCTTAGATGACAGACATCTCTGTTGGCTCTGAAGCGCCGTGTGAAGCTTGCTGCCGTTGTTGTGTGGTTATCACCATTGTCAGGGCTGAGTCTATGTGGCTGGCTCACTCACTGTAGCCCCGATCACCGCAGCAGTGCCTGTGATGTCAAATGGCAACCAACACTCCTTGAGTTGTCTGCTCCGGTGGGTCCCAGCACCTGGCGGTCTGGTAGTTGGCTCATGCATGTATCGCAGTAGAATCCGCTGTGCAGGTGACCTAGTTAGCCAGGTGTTACCAGCATTTGCCAGCTCGCCCTGTGCTGAAATCTTCTTTACGTTCAGCCTGGGGTGGCTAGCAGCATGCCTGGCTCTTCAGAGCAGAGCGGGAGAGACACTTAAAATCCCTCTGACGTGATGGAGCGGCCGGGAAGCCAGCCACCAACGTCTGGAGGAGAAAGGGCCCGCAGGCTGTGCTGTGGGTTTTCCGGGCATCCTCGTGACCTTGCTGAATGGGATGACCTTGAGGAACATCCAGATCCCATCCACTCTCTGAGGCCCACTTTAAATGTCCCCTCCTACCCTGAAGACTTTCTTCCTTGTCAGCCCCTCCCATCCTGTCCCATCTGTAGTGTCCTGTAGTGCTGAAGGCCTGGACCCTCACTTAGCTCTTGCATTGTTAGCTACACGTTTTCTGTATGGCCGTGCCCCTTCTTTCTGTGGCTTCTCTCACTGACAATCACGAATTGACTTGTGACATCCCTGGTGATCTGGTTGGTAAATTCTGCTTTGCTCCAGAGAGGGTTCCAGGGTCTGTTCCATCGCTGTGAGTGTCCGTGCTGCGCCCCCCCCCTTTTTTTTTTAACTTTTCGGCCATGCCACACAGCATACGGGATTTTAGCTCCCTGACCAGGGATCGAATCCACTCCACCTGCAGTGAAAGCACGAAGTCTCAACCACTGGACCGCCAGGGAGGTTTCCCCACACTGCCTGTAATTAAGTTTTCATCCGGCTTTGTGCTCTGCCTCTCCATCCAGAATACACATCCTTTGAGAACTGTGCTCTTGTGATCTTGGCCTCCAATTAGGGTGTCTGCCTGGCTTAGGTTCAGTGACAATGTATTGCTCCATATGGAGGAAGGGCGAGTGCCCCGATCCAAACAGCTTCCTCTGATGCTGATCATTTGCGTAATACCCTTTACTTTTATTTCGCTGCAATGACCATGATTTGTAGTATATATTCACTAATTTGGTAAAACCTCTCTCCTGCACTGGAGACCTTTTTGGCTCTGCACTGTATCCCAAGACCCAGTTCAATACCCCTAGAACCTGGCAGGAGCTTGGGAAAGACTATAGTTTTATAATGTATGGATGAGTCAATCAGCTTGGTCACTGCAGGAGAGGCAAAGGCGGTGGTGGGGAGAGGGGCCGGAGCTGGGGTGCTCAGCGGCTTTTGGAGGGCTTCAGCTGTAAAGAGAAGTGAGATCAGTTACAGAAGGACAGGTGGAATAACAGAAAACACATTGGCCTTGAAGTCAGGGCCCTGAGGGTCAGGCATTTTCCTGTACTGAAGTTTATTTTCTATGTAACCTTGAGAAAGTCTTGTGAGGGTCGAAGGAGGTATTTATTGTGAAATTGCTTTGTAAGCCGTAAAGTGGCCTGAAAGGGCATTACTCATCACCCTAAGATCTGGTCCGTGCCTACCTGTCCAAACATATTTCTTATTCATTTGATTTAGCTAGAATAATCCTCTCATTTTAAAAAAATATATGTTTTTTCCTTTATTACAAAAATAACACATTGAAATTACAAAAATATTGGAAAATTCAGTGAGGTACCACCTCACACCGGTCAGAATGGCCATCATTAAAAAATCTACAAATAACAAATGCTGGAGAGGGTGTGGAAAAAAGGGAACCCTCATACACTGTTGGAGGGAATGTAAATTGGTGGAGCAACTATGGAAAACAGTATGGAGGTTCCTTAAAAAACTAAAAATAGAGCTGCCATATGATCCAGCAATCCCACTCCTGGGCATATATCTGGAGAAGACTATAATTCGAAAAGATACATGCACCCAAATGTTCATAGCAGCACTATTCACAATAGCCAAGACATGGAAGCAACCTAAATGTCCATCAACAGATGAATGGATAAAGAAGATGTGGTATATATATATATATACAGTGGAATACTACTCAGCCATAAAAAAGATTGAAATAATGCCATTTGCAGCAACATGGATGGACCTAGAGATTATCATACTAAGTGAAGTAAGTCAGACAGAGAAAGACAAATACCATATATCACTTATATGTGGAATCTAACATAGGACACAAATGAACTTACTTACAAACAGAAACAGACTCACAGGCATAGAAAACAAACTTATGATTACCAAAGGGGAAAGGGAGGAGGAAGGATAAATTAGGAGTTTGCGATTAGCAGATACAAACTACTATATATAACCTAGAAACTGTCATACAGTGAAGTAAGTCAGAAAGAGAAAACAAATATCGTATAATATCGCTTATATGTGGAATCTAGAAAAATGGTACAGATGAACTTATTTGCAAAGCAGAAAGAGAGACACAGATGTAGAGAACAAACTTATGGCTACCAAGGGGGGAACGGAGGGTGGGATGAATTGGGAGATTGGGATTGACAAGTATACACTACTATGAATAAAATAGATAACTAATGAGAACCTACTGTATAGCACAGGGAACTCAATTCAGTGCTCTGTGGTGAACTAAATGGGAAGGAAATCCAAAAAAGAAGGGATATATGTATATGTACATAGCTGATTCACTTTGCTGTACAGCAGAAACTAACACGGTAAAGCAACCATACTCCAATTAAAATGGTAAAGCAACCATACTCCAATAAAAATGTTAAAAACAAAATAAAATAGGTAATCAACAAGGTCTTACTGTAGAGCACAGGAAACTATATTCAGTATCCTGTGATAAAGCATATGGAAAAGAACATGAAAAAGAACGTGTGTGTGTGTGTGTGTAATGGAATCACTGTGCTGGACACCTGAAACTAATACAACATTGTAAGTCAACTACACTTCAATTTAAAAAAAAGAAAAAACAAAGAAAATTCAGAAGAAAAGCAAACATCTCTTAAGGTTATCATCTAGATCTAACACTATTAACATCTTATATACAGCCTCAATGAGTTTTTTTCGGAATACACGTGACCGAAGTTTGCCAGGTGTCAGCAGGTGGGAGCAGACACAGCAACACACCTGTGTCCTCCCAGTGCCCTGACTTTGCTGACAGCTCTGCCTGGGAAACCACTAGAAGGAGGAACCTCCCCAGTCTGCTTCCTTCCAGCATCCCGGGGGGCAGAGCTGGCAGCAGTGCCAGTGAGGGTTGTAGAGGGGTGCTCTAGGGATCGGCTTATCTTCCTCCAGCACTTTCTATCATCTGAAAATGCTGAGTGGGTTTAGAGATTTATTGTTTGCCTCTCTCCACTGGAATATAAGCTCCACGAGGTCCAGAGCTTGCTGGATTTGCCTGTTGCTGCCTCTTTGGCACCTAAAACAGTGCCTGCCCAGAGTAAATATTCATTGAATGAATGAATGAATGAGCACCCACATGCTGTACAGAATAAGAAGGATTTGCTTCGGATGGATTGTGCATATTTTGAGCTGAGCAGAGGCCACGGTCATTGGGGATACCCATCGGGTCTGCAGTTGCGGCTGTGGCTGGAGCTTCGGCCGAGTGTGGCAGATCATCCTCACCCCCTTGGCCATCACCACTGCCTAACACTATAAGCAGCCATACTCCAATAGAAATTGTAAAGTCAGTCATTCCAAGCGTGCACACAGACCCTGTGACTTAGCACGTGGCCAAGGCATTCTGCCAAGTCCCTCTCCAGGTTCACGGTCTTAGCATCCCCAAGCTGCCCCAGGCCAGGAGCCCCATCCTCTCCCTGTCCCAAAGCCTGGTCCTCCCCCAGTATCCTCAGCTGGCTCTCCTCCTGGGGCCATTATGCTCCTCTGACAAATACTCTGCACGTCTCACTTAGGTAGGGATGCCACAATTCTGCATCTCAGTCTTCAAGGCTGAGCTTCAGTGATGCAGACGCCATTTGTGGGTTGCATGCAGAAAGCTTCACAGCTGAGAGCTGGGGCTTCTGGAGGGGATGTCTAGTTTGCCCTGAGGCCACCCCCTTCTCACGCACAAGGGTCTGCCCTCACTGGGCTGGGGACAGTCTCCAGACTCCCGTGGCTAAGCAGACAGCCCACTGCTACCCTCGTCCTCACCTCCTCGTCCCCCAAACCTGGAAGAGGATAGGACTGAGTCCGTTTTCTTCTGAGACATTGCAGCCCTATTAGGAGGGGCTTTTTCTGCCAGTTTTCTCTAAACTCATAAAATTGCGGCCCCAGTGGAAAGTAAGGCGTTCTCATCTCTGTGTGTTTCCTAGGTGGGATTTGAGTCACCGGTAGCAAAAATGTCCCCCAGATGTGAGGGTTTACCCATCCTCTGAAGAGCCAGGACCTTCATCCACATCCCACAGCCCTCAACACCAGGCCCTGTGCTCGTGCCTCTGATGCTGTGTTTAATATTCATGAGGATCGTCTGTGGACGCTTAGATTGGAGAAACCGAGTTCATCAGACTAGCCATTTCTTCCAAGCTTTCTTGAGCACAGCTTCTTTCTCTCTTTTCTTTTTCCCCAGCTGTGTTAAGATGTAATTGACATATATAACATTATAGAAGTTTAGGGCATACAACATAATGGTTTGGTGTATGTTCGTGAATATATGTGAAATGAATCCCACACTTAAGTTAACATCCATCACCTCACGTAGTTATAATTTTTTCTTGTGATGAGAACTTTTAAGATCTGTTCTCTTAGCAACTTTTAAATATGCAATAGAGTGTGATTAACTAGTCACGCTGCTGTACATTACATCCTCAGGACTTATTTATCTTATAAGGGAAAGTCTGTACCTTTTGACCCCCTGCACCCATCTCCCCACCTCCTACTGTTGGCAACCACCAATCTGTTCTCTATACCCATGAGTTAATTTTTTTTTAGATTCCACATATAAGTGAGATCATACAGTATTTCTTTCTCTGTCTAACTTATTTCACTAAGCACAACGCCCTCAAGGTTTATGTTGTCACAAATGGCAGGAATTCCTTCTTTTTTATGGCTGAATAATATGTGGATATCTAATTTCCCAGCACCATTTATTTAAAAGACTGTCTTTTCTCCATTGAATATTCTTGGCTCCCTTCTTGACTATATATGTGTGGATTTATTTCTGGACCCTCAATTCTGTCCCATTGGTCTATATGTCTGTTTTTTATGCTGGTACCATACTTGTTTGATTACTATAACTTTATAATATAGTTTGAAATCAGGAAGTGTGATGCCTCCAGCTTTGTCCTTATTCCTCAGGATTGCTTTGGCTATTAGGGGTCTTTGTGGTTCCAAACAAATTTTAGGATTTTTTTTTAATTTCTGCAAGTAAATGTCATTGGAACCTTGATACGGATTGCATTAAATCTGCAGATGGCTTCGGGTAGCATGGACCTTTTAACAATACTAATTCTTCTGATCCATGAACATGAACTATCTTTCCATTTATTTGTGTCTTCTTAGTATCTTTCATCAGTGTCTTATAGTTTTCAGTGTACAGATGTTTCACCTCCTTGGTTGAATTTATTCCTAAGTAGTTTATTGTTTTTGATGCTATTGTAATTGAGATTGTTTATTTCTTTTTCAGATAATTCACTGTTAGTATATTGAAACGCTGCTGAGTTTTGTATGTTGATTTTGAATCCTACAACTTTGCTGAATTTATTGATTAGATCTAACAGGTTTTTGGTGAAATCTTTAGGGTTTTCTATATATAAAATTATGCCATCAGCACACAGACAATTTTATGTCTTCCTTTCTGATTTGCCTGCCTTTTATTTCTTTTTCTTGCGTGATTGCTCTGGCTAGGACTTCTAGTACTATGTTGAGTAGGAGTGGTGAGAGTGGGCACCCTTGTCTTGTTCCCGATCTTAGAGGAAATTCTTTCAACCTTTGACCATTGAGTATGATGTTAACTGTGGGCTTGTCACATATGGCTTTCCTTATGCTGAGGTATGTTCCTTCCGTACCCAGTTTGTTGAGAGTTTTTGTCATGAATGGATGTTGAATTTTGTCAAATGCTTTTTTGGCATCTTTTGAGTCGATTGTACAATTTTAATCTTTTGTTCTCTTAAGGTGGTGTATCACACTGATTGATTTGTATATGTTGAACCGTCTTTAAACCCAGGCATGAATCCCACTTGATCATGGTGCACAATCCATTCAATGGTGCTGTTGAATTTAGTTAGCTAGTATTTTGTTGAGAATTTTTGCATCTGTGTTCATCAGGGATATGAGGACACAGTTGCTTAAGTATTAGATGACAGAGGTCTGTCCTTCCCCATTGGGGAAGTTGGTGAAACAAGTGGATATCACTTAAGTTTGTTTAAAGGAGGCCTTTGGAAGAGGAAGCTTGTCACTTTTCCTAGATCTTTTTGCCCTGCAGTTACATGTGGGCAGAAGAGCCTGGAGCCTTTGCTGACCCCTCTCCACGAGGAGCTGGTGCCAGGCACTCGCTTCTCGTAGGAATCGATTCCCCATGGAGCATGCGCGTCTCTCTGCCCTTCTTCCTCTGCTCTCCGCCCTTCCCCATAGCAATGGTGAGGATGCGTCTGCGTTTGTGTACAGTATCACTGTTCACTTTCATACTCACTGTTCCATCTGACCCTTGTCCCATGGGACAGGTGGGAAACAGTTCTGTGTCCACCCTAATGCCCCTAGCTCTTAGCTCTTTACTCTCAAAGCCCCTGTTTTCCCTTCGATCATGACGTTCCATCTGCTTTGGAGACTTGGCAGGGAAGGATTGGAACTAAGGGGAACTGGGAGCACGTATTTAATAGAAAACACGGAAAACATTATCATTCATGCTAAGTCGAGAGAGCTGACTTAGGTTGGGTTCCCTGGAAGCAGACCCTGAGAGAGGGCTGACCAGGCAAGTGGTTTATTAAGGAAGTGCTCCAGGAAGGCCTGGTAAAGGAGTGGGACACAGGACAGGAGAGGGGAGGAAGCCAGAGTGTGATGTGGGGCAGAGTTCCAGCTTCAGCCTGGCCTGACAAAAGTGTAAATCCCAGCTCAGAGTCTTCTGCACTGAAGCAGGGAAGAATGGGCTTCCCTGCTTCTGCACCAGGCAGGTATTGGCCAAGGGCTGTTTAGGGGTGACTGGAAAACTTCAGACACTTCCGGCTCTGTCCATGAGACAAAGCAACTCCAGAAGCCCAAGGATGTGCCTTCTAAGAGTCACAGGCGCAGGGAGCTAGAACAAAGGTGGGGACGGTGGAGGGGGTGGGTAGTGCACAAATACTGGAGGGGATGTGGGTGGGGCATCCATAGTGTCGCCTTGGTAACTGCATCCGTAACTGTGTCCAGCTGTACCACTTTGTAGCTTCCTCATCTGTCAAACAGGAATCGTGTTAATTTTACTTGCCCATATCATAGAATGATTGTGAAAACGAAATAAAATGAGAACAGGGGGCCCAGAACCATGTTGACAATAATCAAGACATTATACAAAGCCAGGTGCCATTATGGAATCATTCTCTTCCAGGCCCAGAGGATATATTAGCTCTTGGTCTTCGCTCGTCTGTCAGACATCAGCACTGACAGTCTTGGGAAAGAGCTTGTTCTGTTGGGAAGAAAGGAGGCACGTTTTTACTGTTGATAAATTTTGCAGCAGTGTCTTTAATATATACCAGGCGCCTTGAAATACATCTGATTAACCACCAGATCTCACGCTGAGCCTGTGTTTGGCTTTGGTGTATTCATCCACAAGGAAGTATTGGAAAGCTAACCATAACAGGACTAACCATAACAGGACTAACCATAACAGGACTAACCATAACAAACAGGACTAACCATAACAGGACTAACCATAAAACAGGACTAACCATAACAGGACTAACCATAACAGGACTAACCATAACAAACAGGACTAACCATAACAGGACTAACCATAACAAACAGGACTAACCATAACAGGACTAACCATAACAGGACTAACCATAACAAACAGGACTAACCATAACAGGACTAACCATAACAGGACTAACCATAACAGGACTAACCATAACAAACAGGACTAACCATAACAGGACTAACCATAACAAACAGGACTAACCATAACAGGACTAACCATAACAGGACTAACCATAACAAACAGGACTAACCATAACAGGACTAACCATAACAGGACTAACCATAAAACAGGACTAACCATAACAGGACTAACCATAACAGGACTAACCATAACAAACAGGACTAACCATAACAGGACTAACCATAACAGGACTAACCATAAAACAGGACTAACCATAACAGGACTAACTATAAAACAGGACTAACCATAACAGGACTAACCATAACAGGACTAACCATAACAAACAGGACTAACCATAACAGGACTAACCATAAAACAGGACTAACCATAAAATAGGACTAACCATAACAGGACTAACCATAACAAACAGGACTAACCATAACAGGACTAACCATAACAGGACTAACCATAAAACAGGACTAACCATAACAGGACTAACCATAACAAACAGGACTAACCATAACAGGACTAACCATAACAGGACTAACCATAAAACAGGACTAACCATAACAGGACTAACCATAACAGGACTAACCATAAAACAGGACTAACCATAACAGGACTAACCATAACAGGACTAACCATAACAGGACTAACCATAACAGGACTTAGCTCTTGTAAAACGCCTTTTATCTTCAAAGTGCTTTACAACCACTAATTATGAGACGAATTGGTGTGAACAGCAACCGTGTCACGGAGACCTCCAAACCGTTATCAAGGCCTTTAACGTATCTTATAATATAGCGAGAGAAGTGTGAATGGTGCCGCTGAATATTGGTTGTCCAGCCTTGGAAGAGTTATTTTATAGAGGTAGAGACAGCTGTTCCCTGTCTCCCTTGAGGCCAGACAAGGAAATTGGACCTAATTCGAGGAAAAAGGAGGCAGAACATAGCGGTTGCGTAGCCACAGCAGGCAGAGTGGTGAGTTGCCCTCTCAAAGGTGCTTCTGTACAGCTGCCCCTTTAAATGGGCTGGTGGGGCATGTGGCCCCACCATATATGTGGGGCCACATGTGTGTCCTAGGATACAATTCAATTCTAACACTAACACAGACCCCACAGGGTAAAGGCTCAGTCCCACAAGACTGTCCCCATTCAGGTGCCAGCTGCACGTCCCAAGTTGTTACCCTGTTGTGCTCCACCCTGCAGACCTGCAAGCCCTGTACTCGCCCAGCCTCAAAACCGAAAAAAGGGCCTGGAGACAGCAACAGAGACATCAGTGGTTTATTGAATAGCGGATTTTACATGTCGGAAGCAAAAGGGTCCTGGAGTGACACCCCGCCATGCACGGCAGACAGCAGGCAGGACCTGGCCGCGGTGTTGACTCCCAGGGCAAGAGGAAGGTTACCAGTTATAGAGGGGATTGCCATAGGTTGGCCCACCAGTTGGTTACCAGGAAAACCAGCAGAGGGACACACCCCTCACCACCCCTTTGATCAACTATCATGGTGGAGACGTTCTGATCTAAAGAACAGTCCCTAGCTGGGGCTAGGAGCAAATACTAGGCATTTATTGATTAGGCTGCATGATTAAGAGGGAAGGTCAGTCATGTGAGTAGGTGTGGGTGCAGCAGGGACTGGTCGAGCAGGGGATGTACAGAGAGCAAGAGAGCAGCCACCTTGGGGGGCCTCATCATACACCCCCATAAGTCTGACCGACTAGCTGTAAATTCTGAGTTTCCCACCACCCCTCCTCAGGTTCAAAAACTCTCTAGCGCACGGAACTCAGGAAGGTGCCTTACTTATTATTACCATTTGTTATAAAGGATACAACTGGGGACCAGCCAGAAGGAAGAAATGCCCAAGGCAAGGGAAGATAGGGTATGGCATGGGTGTGGCACCCCCTAGATCTTCCACGGGTTCGCCAACCCGGAAGCTCCCCAAGCCCCATCCTTTGGGGCTTCTTATGTAGGCAGAATTGATTAAATCATTGGCCATGGGTGGTTAACTCAAGCTCCGGCCTCTCTCTCCTTCCTGGAGGTTGGCAGTGGGGCTGAAATTTCCAACCTACTGTGGACAAAAAATGTCACCATTTCAGTAAACAACAATGTTGAGACCATCAAGCTATCGGCCACTGCAGCCACCCCCAGCCGTGCACCCTGAGGTGATACAGGATGGTGAAAAACAAGATACTGGCCCTAGATATTTACGATGCATATGAAAGGAATACTTTCAATGAGCCCAGACTCTTGCATCTTCCCAAACATAGAGAAGTCCTAAAATCATTAACTTGAGATGTCTGTTTTTTGTGATTAGCAGTAATCTTTTGATCTTCGACTACAAGTTTTATTTTTCAGCAAAAACTCCTATGTATACCTGGCTCCTTCCTTTCCTCTTTGGAACAGAGCTATCTGAGAGGCTGCCTTCCCGTGCTAGGGTCCTCAAGAGTGTCCTCAAACAAAACATAATTCTGAACTTTTAGGCCGTGCATTTTTTTCAGTCGCCACTTCTAATCACACAGTTGGTTCCTCTGGCCACCAGCCCCCATTCCTGAAACCCACCCAGAGTCACTCCTTAGCATGAACTCAGGTGTAGTTGAAAAGGGGCTCATTGTAAATGACAAAAGGCCCTTCTTTCATTCAGGAAATTCTGAGGGTTTTAGGAGCTCTGCACCAGGAACAAAGACCAGATAGATACTTTTCCTTGTACCACCAATACGTTCCCTTCTCACTGGGCCAGTTAGGAAGCCAGCACACACTTACTGAGCACCTGCTCTATGCAAAGTACCAGGCTGGGAATTTGTTCATTTAAATGATCAAATATCAATTTCACACTTACTAAGATTTACTGATAGAGCTTCTGCTTTTGCAGAAGAAATAAGACATATCATGTGCACTTGAAAATCTAGCCAACTGGATCAAGCCGGGTGTTCTAATGCATAAAGCATGAAAGAGTAAGTACTCAGAGGGACAGAGGCCAAAGCAGTCCAGACCAGGGAGTCAGGGAAGACTTCTTGGAGGAGGCGGACTTAGAGCTGGGCCCTGAAGGCACATACAAGGCTGAGAGTTGGCGCAGACTGTGGAGTGTTCTTACAGGGAGGGAGGACGAACTGAAAACTGCCCTTCATTGAGTCCTAGAAAACAAACGCAGCCCCAGTATGCCTCTGGTCTTCTCACTTACTCTCAGGGGTGGTAAGTTTGAGTCCCAGCTCTTCTTGGTGACCCTGGACGGATCACGTAACCTCTCGGAGACTGAGTTGTTCATTACTAAAAGAGGGAAAAGACAGCCAGTCCTGACAGCTTCACAGGATCACTATGGAAATGGGATGATACAAGTGAAAGTTCTTTTTCAACTGTGAAATATAATTAGCATCATTATGAGTTTATATGTCTTTCATTATTTTATCACCTCCCAAGGAGTCATCTCGCTATCAGAATGTCAAACTAAAAAGAATAATACTGGATATGCCCTAGAAATTATTGTAAGAGCTCACACTTACCAACTGCTTTCTGTGTGCCAGGCATCGTTTCCAAGTGTTTTACCTGTTTTTACGTTGCCCGGTCCTCACAGGAAGTAGGTACTGTCACCTGCTTTTTTACAGATGGGGCGATTGAGGGTTAGGGCCTGTGTGGATGGCATGTGGGTGGCCCAGAGCCTCTTCTTCCCCCACGTCCTATGTACCAGATGCTTTTGGTGGCCTGCCCTCATCACAGTGAGAGGACTGACCATTTCCTTGTCCTGTGGCCACTTCCAGCTGCTGGCCTCTGTCCCTTTGCCTGGGGGCTTTCTCCAAAGCCATCACCCGTGGCCCACTGGAGCACTGGGGGTTAACACCCTCAGGGGCAGCCTCCCCATGACTGAGGGGTTGACATACAAGTAGCCTGACCCTTTCCCCTGGGGTTGGATCCCCGAGACCTGTGATCTACCCTCGAGTTCCTGGGAGGCCCCAGGCCCCAGCAGCTGCTCGCCCGTTGTTGGCTGGAGAAGGTGCCTCTCACAGGCTGCTTTCCTTCCCACTCCCTGGCCAGTGTTTCCCGCGACCCTTCCAAACAAGCCACTTTCACCCAAATCCCTGTCTCAGTGTCTTCTACGACACCACCGATTAGAAGCTGAATTGTGTCCCCGAAAGGTATGTTGAAGCCTTAACCTGCAGGACCTCGGAATGTGACCTGATTTGGAAGTAGGGTGATTATGAATGTAATTAGTCAAGTTGAGATGAGGTCCTTGAGTGGGCCCTTAATCCATACGACTGGTGATAAGACAGGAAGAGGATGGGGGCAGACACGGGAGGGGAGAGGCCACGTGATGAAGGAGGCAGAGCTCACAGGAGAGATGCGGCCGAAAGCCGAGGACTCCAGGGTGGCCGCCACCTCCAGACGCTGGGAAGAGGCAATCAGGATCCTACCTGGAGTCTCAGGGAGCACAGCCTGCTCTGAGACATCTGGATTTTGGACTTCTAGCCCCAGAAGTGTGAGAGACTAAGTTTCTGTTGTTTAAACCACCCAGCGTTTGGTCCTCTGTTGCAGCGGCCCTAGGAGACTAACACACCTCCTGTCTGAGGTCTTGATTCTTCCTTAACTTGTTCCCTCCCAGGGGTCCGGTAAGACCTGTGAGCATCTCACGTCCTTTGCTGGTGCAGCTCCCTTTCAGATCCTTTGCTCAGCAACCCTCCTGTGTCCTCACAGCTCGACACGACTGGCCCGTCCGCCTCTCTTTGACACGGCCAACGCGGAGTTAGTGGTGGACATGTGGGGCACTGCCACGTAGAGAATATTCCTCCATTGGAGCCTGGGTAATTCATGGGATTTGAATGGATCCTGAAGATGCTTTGGGGCTCTTGACTTCCTAACTGTCTGCTGCAGGAGAGATTCAAGAGAGATCAGGGTGACTTTCAAGTCGGTCTCGGGCGTGGTGTGCCGCAAGGTATCAGCCATTCTCCAGCTCCGTGGAGCCCAGAGTGACGGGGAAGGGAGCTTAGGGCCTTCAAAAGGGATATGGGCTTGGTCCATGAACGTCCTGATTACAGCAGTTACTAAGCTGTGAATTACTTTGGAGGTCTGGGAAATGTTCCTGGAAATATCTGAGGGCTGGATAATTTCCATCTGTTTATGAAGACTTTCATGGAACCATTCTGGAGGGAGAGTGGCAGTTTGCCGGCTCTGATAGAGATGGGCAGATAAAAGTGGGCTCTTTTTTCCCTTTGTGATCGTGATGGCCTTTGCCCTTTGCCTCTGGAATGCATCGCACCCTTTTCCCTTTTATGGGTGTACTGTCTGGTGGCCAAAAAAATCTTGGAGACAGAAAGCTGTGTCCAGCCAGGGCCCAGGACATCACAGGGCTTCATCCAAGTGTGAGGCAGCCAAGCCCATCACAGGGCTTCCATTTTATTTTGAAATGAAAGTAGAAGCACTTCTGTTGTTTTGTCTTCCCTTCTACTTGGAAACCCCACAGATGCTGTGGGAAGATTGCAGGTCAAAGCCAGAGGAGAAAGAAGGCGAACTCATGAAGGGAAATTGTCTGCAGGAGGGACTCTGCCCTGCTCCCTTACTTTCCAAGTTCACTTAGCTGCCTACCCTAAGGGACTGAGCATTTTCATAGGGAAATTACTTAATTTTCAGCCATTTCCAGCTTGCCAGAGTTGAAGGTAAGAGGAAGAAACAGGATCCTGGGAATAAACACAGTAGGCAGGCCTAGATTTGCAAGTCCCGGGGAATATGAGAAGGGTCTGGCTGACCTATTCTTTTTTTTGAAAAAAATAGATCTAGGGATTCCCTAGTGGCGCAGTGGTTGAGAGTCCGCCTGCCGATGCAGGGGACACGGGTTCGTGCCCCGGTCCGGGAAGATCCCACATGCCGCGGAGCGGCTGGGCCCGTGAACCATGGCCGCCGAGCCTGCGCGTCCGGAGCCTGTGCTCCGCAACGGGAGAGGCCACAACAGAGGCCCGCGTAAAGCAAAACAAACAACAACAACAACAAAAAAATAGATCTAGTCAACTATTGACATACAATAAACCACACATATTTAAAATGTATAATTTGATGTTTTGATATATATTTGTATCTACATGTGTGTATGTATGTTTGCATATGTGTGTCTGTATGTATGTATATGTATATCTCCATGAAACCATCACCACAATTAAGATTTCGAACATATCCACACCCCCAAAAGTTTGCTCTTGCCCATTTGTCATCCCTCCTTTTCACCCTTCCCCACCCTCCCTTATCTCTTTCCTGTCACTATAGGTGAGTCTTCATTTTTTATAATTTTATAGAAGTAGAATCAAATAGGATGCACTCTTTTAGTCCAGCTTCTTTCACTCACATGATTATTTTGAGATTCATGCGGTTTGTTGCTTGGATCAACAGTCCCTTCCTTTCAAAGCTGAATGGCATCCCTCTGTGTGTTTATACCACAATCTTACCAGTTCACCTCCTGATGAATATTTGGGCTGGTTTTGGCTACTACAAATAAAGCTTCTGTGAACCTTCATGGACAAGTCTTTGTATGGACGTATGCTTTTATTCTCTTGGGTAAGTAATATTGAGGAGGGTCATGGCTGTATCAGATGGTAGAAGTTTGTCTGACTTTTCTAGGAGACCACAAAGTGTTTTCCGAAGGGACTGTACGTTTGTGTACATTCCCACCAGTGACATATGAGTGTTCCATCCTGTCACCCCACATCCTTGCCAAGACTTGGTCAATCTTTTTCATTTCAGACATTCTAACAAGTGTGTAGTGGCATTTCATTTTGGTTTTAAATTTCATTTCCCTGATGACTAATAATGATGAACATTTTCATGTGGTTATTTGATATCCACATGTCTTATTTGGTGAAGCGCCTGTTCAAATGTTTGTCCATTTAAAAACAACTGAGTTGTTGATTTTCTTTTAAAATTTTTAAAATAGACATAGTGTTGTTCAGGCTATATCTATTTCTTCTTGAGTGAGCTTTGATATTTAGTGTGATATTTCAAGGAATTTGTCCATCTCATCTAAATTGTCAAATTTATTGGCATAAAGTAGTTCATAATATTCCCTTATTATCCTTTTAAATGTCTGTAGAATTTGTAATGATGTCATCTTAAATTCCTTATACTATAATATGTATCTTCTCTCTTTATTGATCTTTTTAAAGGCCTAGCTTTTAGTTTTGTTGATTTTCTCCATTGTTTTTCTCTATGGTTTTCTATTTCATTGATTTCTGTTCTGATTGTTATTATTTCTTCTCCTTACTTTGGGTTTAATTTACTCTTCTTTTTCTAGTTTCTAGAGGTAGAAGATGAGGCCATTGGCCTGAGACCTTTCTTCCTTTCTAATATATTTGTTTAGGGCTATAAATTTTTCCTGAGTACTGCTTTAGCAATATCCTACAAAATTTGAAATATTGTACTTCTATTTTCATTTAGTTCAAATTATTCTTAAATTCCATTTTCATTTCTCCTTTGAGCCGTGGGTTTCTAGAAGTATGTTACATAGTTTCCACATTTGGAGATTTTCCAGAGGTCTTTCTGTTATTGGTTCTAACATAATTCTATTGTGGTCAGAGTACATACTTTGTATGACTAAATTCTTTTAAATTTATTGGAACTTGTTTTGTGGACCAGAATATGGACTGTCTTGGTAAATGTTCCATGTGCACTTGAAAGTGTGTTCAGGTTTTGTTGGGTGGATTGTTCTATAAATGTCAAGTAGGTCAAAATAGTTGACAGTTTTGTTCAAGTCTTCTGTATCCTTACTGATTTCTGTCTTGTTTTATTAATTATTGATAGAGGGATAATGAAATCTGAATGTGATTGTGGATTTGTCTAGTTCTCCTTGAAGTTCTATCAGTTTTTGTTTTATGCATTTGCTTTTTGCACCTGTTGTTAGGTGCATATGTGTTTAGATTGTTTTATCCTATTGATGGATCGCCCCATTTATCATTATGAAATGACTTTATCTCCATTAATATCTTTGTTCTATAGAATCTACTTTGCCTGATATTAATATGCAGCTTTCCCTTGACTAGTGTTAACATGCTATGTATTTTTTCAGTCTTTTACTTTTAACCTATTTGTGTCTTTTTTAAAATATATATTTATTTATTTACTTTTGGCTGTGTTGGGTCTTCGTTGCTGTGCACGGGCTGTCTCTAGCTGCAGTGAGCGGGGGCTGCTCTTTGTTGTGGTTCACGGGCTTCTCATTGTGCTGGCTTCTCTTGTTGTAGAGCACGGGCTCTAGGTGCACGGGCTTCAGTAGTTGTGGCTCACGAGATCTAGAGCGCAGGCTCAATAGTTGTGGCGCACGGGCTTAGTTGCTCCGCAGCATGTGGGATCTTCCCGGACCAGGGCTCGAAGCCGTGTCCCCTGCACAGGCAAGCGGATTCCTAACCACTGCGCCATCAGGGAAGTCCCCTATTTGGTCTTTATGCTAAAGTACATTTCTTTTAGGCAGCATATAGTTGGGTTGCCTCAGTTTAGGGTGTCTGTCAGGCTCCACCTGGGTTTCCCCTTCCTGTGCCATGAACTGAAAACTCTTTAGGCAATAATGGGGCATATTTCATTTGTTTCCCATCTCTCAGGAACAAGCCTTAGACTAGAGGGAGGCAAGTGTGGGCCCTTTGGGAGCAAAATTTAAAAAGCTAGTCACTCTCAGATACACAGCTTCGAGAGTGGAATCCTCTCCTTGCACCTTAAGAAGACGTTCTCAAGAGTGGGAGTACAGGGTTAGGACCTGAGACTCAACGCCTCTTAATCTGATACTTTAGGGGCCTCCCTCCACTCACCCTAGTCCCAGCCCTGCTGGTCACTATCCTTCATTGCCTGATATCCAGTGTCTGGAAAACCATTAAAATAATAATAATAATTATATATATATATATATATATATATATAATCTGGATTTTGGGTTATTTCAACTGGGAGGGTAAATCCAGTCCCTGTTGTTCCATCTTTTCTGGAAATAGAAGTCTGGACTTACTCTTTATGAGATGAAAATCCCATATAAAGAGCTTCCTGACTGAAATACCAATGCTTTCAGGCATCCCTGCAAAGAATCTACGAAAGAGCTGTCTTCCTTCATTCAACAGGGAATCAATGAGCACTGACTTTATACCACCTTTGGGCTGATACCTGGGGTTAAAATCAAATAAGAGGAGGTGCCTCTCTCCTAGAGCTCATAGCCGACCTCTTTAGAACTGTGAGATTGCCTCTTTCATGCCATGCATCGCCTGTGACATGGGCCAGGGAAGCTGGGAGCCAGAGAAAGTCAGACCTAGAACGGAGAGATCAGGTTTACTAATTCCCAGGCCCAGAATGGCTTTGGGGCTCTCTTAAGCTCACACGGCTGGTCAGTAGTAGTGGACTGCTATGCACTCTATTTTGAGGGCTATAGAGGAGGAACCCAACCCCAAAGACCTTCCTCCACTGCCGGTCACCATGACTGAAATCCACCATTAGAGGGCGAGGAAATGGGAAAATGTATATAGAGACCACGGTGTGGTGCCTGCCTCCAAGTAAGCACTCCAGAAATGGAAGCTGATCTACCAGCATCTGTGTTCTTGCCGTTGATTTAGATCGGGAGAAATTCTCTGGCCACCTCCTTTCAAGCTGGAAATGTCTGTTTTCCTCTCCCCCTTCTTCTCTGCTCTCTTTGATGGGCTGGCTCATCTGTTAGTGATCAGGGCACATTTCCCCTTGTTCCGAGCTTGTGCTGATGTAGAGAGAAACGGGCACTGGTGAGTGGTCCTCTGCTTCCCTCCCATCCCCTCTCATCCTTTTCCAGCCTTCCTCCACCCCTACCATGCCCACTCCTCTCTCTCATCTTCCACCTTCAGGTTCTGAAACGACTCGAAGAAATTGACAGATCTGGATGGCCACGCCCGACAGGAGAGTGGTCTCCAGACCCCGGGGACCTGGCTGGGGGCACCAGGGGAGCGGGGCCTGCCTGGGCTCCCTGGACGACCTGCCGTGTGAGGGGACCCAGGAGCTGGCACCGGCACAGCTGACCATGCTGAGGAAGGCACAGGAGTTCTTCCAGACCTGTGATGCCGAGGGCAAGGGCTTCATCACCAGGAGGGATATGCAGGTAAGAGGGTCCCGGGTTGCACCTGCCCACCTGGAATGCATGGGTCTCCCTTTCTTGGGCTGGGGCCTGCCCCACGGGAGGTGACGTCTTTATTTTTTTATTTTTTTATAAATTTATTTATTTATTTTTGGCTGTGTTGGGTCTTCGTTTCTGTGTGAGGGCTTTCTCCAGTTGTGGAGAGCAGGGGCCACTCTTCATCGCGTTGCGCGGACCTCTCACTGTCACAGCCTCTCCCGTTGCGGAGCACAGGCTCCAGACGCACAGGCTCAGTAGTTGTGGCTCACGAGCTTAGTTGCTCCGCGGCACGTGGGATCTTCCCAGACTGGGGCTCGAACCCGTGTCCCCTGCATTGGCAGGCGGACTCTCAACCACTGCGCCACCCAGGAAGCCCCGAGGTGACGTCTTTAACAGAAAAGATGCCGTCAACTCTGTCCTGGAAGGAGGCATCGGCCTAAACTCTCCTGGGAGCTAGATCTCCTGGGTTCATGCTTTTTCTGGCCTTCACTTGGTGTCAGGCTCGGGGGCTATTTTCTCTGAGTCAGTAACTCCCCAGAATTGTGGAAAATGGTGGTAGCAATATAAGAAACTTAAGTGAGACACAGAGAAGAACCTTCTGGAACAAAGGTGGAAAGGGACTGACTTGTTACTTTACAACACAGCTCCGAGCTGTGCCCAAGCCACTCCCACGAGGTGCCATGACTCTCAGTCAGCTCTGTCACGGTGTAACTGAACCAAACTTGGATCCGTTCGCCCGTGCACAGTAAAGCCGATCTACTGACCCCAGATTGTGGTGAAAGAAAGGACAGCGTTTATTGCAGGCGCCAAGCAAGGAGTCCGGGACAGCTAGTGCTCCAAACACCCGAACTCCTTCAGACTTCCCTGGCGGTTCAGTGGTTAAGACTTCGCCTTCCAATGCAGGGGGTGCAGGTTTGATCCCTGGTCAGGGAGCTAAGGTCCCACATGCCTCAGGGCCAAGAAACCAAAACATAAGGCAGAAGCGGTATTGTAACAAATTCAATAAAGACTTCAAAAATGGTCCACAGTAAAAAAAAAACACCCGAACTCCTCAATGGTTTTCAGCAAATCATTTTTAAAGGCCAGGTGAGAGAGGGGAGTCCTGGGGTATGGGATCAGCTCGTGCACAGTTCTCTGGTTGGTGGTGGTACCAGGGCGGTGTCACAGGGGTTCACATGATCAATCCTTAGGCTCCAGGAGGCCTGGGGGGATGTGCTCGTGGTCATCGAGTAGTTAACGTCTTCCGTTTGGTGGTGCTTTTAGCATCTGGAAGACAACTCAGGAAATGTGCCTCAGATACTGTTATCCAGGCCCTCCAGAGAGGAGCTACAGCAGAGGGTATGGGGAGGCGTCTGTCCCGCGAAGGCCCCGTAAGGTCCTGCTTGGTTACAGCAGCGCTAGCAGCCACAGGCAGTGTGGAAAGAGCAGAGTGTGACCTGTTCCCAAACAGCTTTACTTACCTACACTGAAGTGTACATTGTATGTCATTTTCATGTGTCACCAAACATTATTCTCCTTTTGATACTGTTTTCAACCATTTAAAACTGGAAAAGCGATTCTTAGCTCTCTGGCTGTACAAAAACAGGCACTGGGTCCCATTTACAGGGCGGGGTGTGGTTTGCCCACCCCTGGTCTGATGCCTTCCCAGTGTCTTCCTTAAGTCTCTCATGCTGCAGTCATGATTTCACCCCGAGAATAAAGGAAGCGCAGGCTGCACTGGAGCTCTGACAGCCTCTCCCCACACCGCCCTCCCATCACTCGTACGTCAGGGGCATTTTGGGGAGGGACACACAGCTGCACAAAGGGGGGGAAGACTCGCGATGGGCAGGTTTTCTTTTCTTCTTTTTTTTTTTGCGGTACGCAGGCCTCTCACTGCTGTGGCCTCTCCCGTTGCGGAGCACAGGCTCCGGACGCGCAGGCTCAGCGGCCATGGCTCACGGGCCCAGCCGCTCCGCGGCATGTGGGATCTTCCTGGACCGGGCCACAAACCGGCGTCCCCTGCATCGGCAGGCGGACTCTCAACCACTGCGCCACCAGGGAAGCCCAGGTTTCCTTGAGGCTGGTTTTTCATAGTACGCTGAAGTTGGGCCATGAAATGCAGACCCTCGTTCGTATCCGTCCCTCCTCCACTCGCTGTGTGAGCCTCGTGGCCCGGAGGCTTGTGACCTGGATGGAGCACCGCAGGCCTTTCTCCCACCAGCCCCACAGGGTGGAATATTCTGGCTTTTCCCAGACTCTCCCCCGTCCAGTAGGTGCTTCAGGATTTGAGGGGAAAGACCTGGGAACAGTGGTACCTTAGCCCACAAGAGAGCCTGGGCCTCTCTGGTTTTCAGCAATTGACACCTGGTAAATTTCTGCCACTGATACTCATCCCCAAAGCCTCACCCCACCTGGAAGTCCAGCCGAGGTGTGTTTTGAGAAAACCTTGACAACCCCAGCCTGGGAATTCATAGTTGTCCTTCACAGGCCTGTGGCCATGTGGTTGTAGGAGTGGTTTTCATGGCATGTTTCGTTTGTGCTTCTCCTTCTAGAAAGAAAGAAAAGGGAATTCTCTTTTATTGAGGGTCAACCGTGGGTCATATGCACAGTGCAACTCAGCACTCTCACTGAATATACCCCCATTAACCTGCACCGAAGCCCTCTCTTTAATGAAGGCCGGGAGAGGCACGGTGAGTTTAAACTGTAAAGTATCAATTGTTGAAGAAATCATTTGCATTGGGCTCGGCATGAAGTCAGAAGCACCAGATCCCAGAGACGCCACAGCAGCCTTGCTCCCTCCGGCCTCACCCCTGGTCCAGACAGCAGGAGGAGGGCGGGGCCTCCCACCAGCTAGTCTGCTGGGTCCGTGGCATTCAGCTCTGCCGGCTGCAGTTTCCTGAACTTTCTGCGTGCCTGTGGATGGCGAAGCATTTGAAAAGTTCAGCTCTTCTAGCTGAGAGAATGATATCACGAGAGAACAAAACGCGTCATCGAAGGGCCACCTCTCTGCCGCTTTCATGGTCACATCTGGAGGAGGATGGGCTGGAAGGAGATTTGGGAAGAAAGTCACCCTCTTGTTGTCCACCCTGGGTTCCCTGTGAGGTCCACGCGCCCTTGGTTCTCCTGGCAGGACTGAGGACATCTGCCTGCTGCTGTCACCCCTGCACGTACCGCGGCAGCCGGTGGCTGGCCCCTGGGTGCTGGTCACCACCCCCTTTCTCACCCTCGGCTCCCAGCACGGCCTCTCGGGACCTGGAGAAGAGCTCACAGCATGCTCGCACACCCAGATCCAGACGCCGGGAAAGGCCTGTTAGGGCGGAGAGTGGCTGGGTCGGGGTGGGGAGCCTGGGCAGGAGGGGCCGGCGGGCGAGGGGAGCTGGCACAAAACCGCACACAGTTGCCATCCTTTGAGGGAGGGGGAGGGGCAAGGCTGCTCCCCTCGTGCCCCCATTCTCCTTTCTCCTGAGTAACGGAAGAACTCCACCTGCAGGGGCTGAGACAGGCTCCCAGCCATCCGAGAGGTGGGGAAACCCAGGCATCTGAGAGGTGATCGGAGAGCAGCAGCCGTGAGCAAACAGACACCCTGACAGAGCAGGGCCACAGACGGAAAGGAGCAGGTCCCCCGGCCGAGGCCAGGATGCAAGCCGCCCGGAGCTCGGGTTGCGCACGAGCAGGTCCTGCTACGGGAGGTTGGATGGATGATACTGACCTGTGAGCGCAGAGTTTAGGCAGGAGTTGGAGGGTCTTCAGCTCCACCTGTGGCCCCCCAGACCTCACTCCCTCCTCCACAATAAACCCCTCTGTGTGTCCCATGGAGATCATTCCAGGCAGAACTGGGGTGAAGATTGCTTTGCAGGGAGGGATCCCCTAGAGAACCACAGTCGTGAGCCGGAGGGTCCCTAGTGAGAGGCAGAGGGACACGGGAGGACCAGGCTGGAGAGGGCATGAAGGGACCCCTCCAGTTGGGAGAGGGAGATGGGGACAGGTCGGGCAGGAGATCTCTGAAGACACCAGCAGCCCCCTAAACCCTGTTCCTGACTTCTTAGAGGCGTGTAATGGTTATTACCACCGCCAAGTACCCACCCTGCAACACTGCCTGGAATTCCTGGATTAGCCAAACTGTGAAGAACCATCTAGGAGCTGGCCAGCCAGCCGAACCTGGCTCACTCGCTGTTTCTGTGAGTGCCGTGTAATTGGAACACAGCCGGGCTCTTTCCTTCTCATACCATCCACGGCGGATTCCAAGTTACAACACGGACTTGGGAAGCTGTGACGAAGGCCTGCAAAGCCTCAAATACGCATGATCTGGCCTTTACAGGGGCTGCCAGTTGACGCCTGATTTAGGTTAACAAAGAGACTCTTAAAGAATTTTGTGGTACATTGCCCTGAGTTTTAATCCTGAATCTGCCACTTACCAGCAGTGTGAATTTGTGTAAGTCTCTTAAGCCCTCTAAGCTGTAGCCCCTCATCTGTGAATTATTTATAACTAACTCCCAGCGTTAGAAGAGAATCAGGCGCGTGTGTACATGCAGAGCACTTAGCCCCGAGCTGGGACCTGAAAATCTCTCCATAAATGCTCACTCTGTGTGTGTGTGTGTGCCATTGGGGGTGGGGGGACTTATACCCCGAGTCTTAACACAATTCCTAGTGTCCTCCACTCTGTGATGTTTCCTAATTGTGGTAAAATACACGTGACAGAATTCCCCATCTGCACCATTTTTAAGTGAATATTTCAGTGCTTTTCAATACATTCACATTGTTGTGTAACCCTCACCAGAACTCTCCTTATTTTGCAGAAGAGAAACTCTGTCCCCATTAAACACTACCCATCTCCCAGGACCACCATCCTACTTTCTGTCTCTATGGATATGGCTCCTCTGGGGACCTCGTATAAGTAGAATCATACAGTATCCGTCCTTTGGTGACTGCCTTATTTCACTTAGCAAAATGTCTTCAAGATTCCACATGGTGGCACATGTCAGAATTTCCTCTCTTTTTAGGGCTGGATAAGATTCCATTTTATCTATTTACCACATTTTGTTTATTCATTTGGCCGTCGATGGGCACTTGGGTTGCTTCACACCCTTGGGTGTGAATCACGTTGCTGTGGAGAGGGACGTACAAATGCTCTTGGAGTCCCTGCTTTCAGTTCTTTGGGATATATACCCCAAAGTGGGATTGCTGGATCATATGGCAATTCTATTTTTAATATTTTGAGGGATCCCACACTGTTTCCGCAGCGGCTGCACTGTCGTACTGGGAGGTCAAGTGCAAGCCATCTGTCTGCCTCAGAGATCAAGAAGGGGCATTTCTGCTGGAGAGGGTCCCTTCAGTTCATCTCTAGTTGGTGCTGCTCTTGTTTGTATCCATTCTATGTGAGCGAGGGCAGTTTGGCTTCTTAGAGGACATTTGGCCATGTCTAGGGACATTCTTGATTGGAATGACTGGAGAGGGAGATGCTACGGGCATCTACTAAGTGATGTCCAGAGATGCTGCTAAATGTCCCGTAAAGCACGGGACAGCTCCTCCCCCACCTCCCTCTCCAACAAAGAATTCATCCGGAGATGTCAATAGCACGGAGGTTGAGACTCCCGTCTGCACCCAGCCGTCAGCCTGAACCAAGCACATCAAGGCACCAGGCAGAATCAAGGTAGATCCCGCCTCTGGACCTCACAGTCCCATCCTGAAGATGTCTGGTGCTTCTGGGCTCTACCGCAGGGAAGAGAGTGGCTGGTGCTGGGAGAAGGGTCTGAAGAGGAGGCTTTGGGAGCCTGGAAAGAGGGAGAGATTAATCTGGCCGTAAAGGTGGATCTCCTGGTTTTCTCTTTAATGAGCATTTCCCTTAGATGCATTTGAAGCTGTGCAACCCTTGGCTTTAAGCTGCACGAGGCATGTTGCGGGCTGGTGACCAGGAAGGTAGAGGGTCCGGCTGGGCTGTAGCGGGAGACAGCGTTTTCCCCTGGCTCTGGGAGCCTGCGCCCTCAGCATGGCTCCTGCAGGACTGTTTCCTGTTCCATGCCCCAGTTTATAAGACCTCACCGAGCATCCCTGGGTGGGGGACGGGGGCTGGTCAGGATCTAGAGTGGATGGGGTCTAGACCAGTCCTCCGTGGACAGGAGCTCAGGACCGCCTGCTATCACTCGTAGTCACTCGTTTATTGATTCACTTGTTCATCAAGTATCTAAATACCGCCTGGTTGTCAGCATTGGGCTAGATCCTGGGGCCATGACAGTGAACAAAAGTGAACGGGGTCCCTCTTCCCAGAGCTTCCAGGCCACTGAAGGAGCAGACATTCATCCACTAATCGCATCCATCAGTATGTAAAGTACAAAGTGAGGTGAGACTTATGAATGAAAGAAATGCGTTTGGGGGCGTCTGGATCGCTGGTCTAAGCCGGGGGCTGCCGAGGCTTCCTGAGGAAGTGATGCAGGAATTCAGAGTTCAGAGGAAGCAGGGATTTAGAGTGAACTGGAAGGCGGTGGAGGGAGGCCACAGATGGAGGGAGTGTGGAATCGTAAAGAGCCACTGGTTGGGCCATGGACAGAGTGAGGAGGGCAAGCCTGCCTTCTCCCCGACTCCCTCCCCCGCCACCTGCTCTTCCAGGTGGGAGTGGGAGACAGGATCCACCCGTGAAGCGGGATTCTGGAAGGCTGGCACGGGTGGTGCTGGCCGGGCAGACTTTTGGTGGCAGGGGTGGGATAGCAATGAGAGAAAGGAATTAAGGATGCATGGATGCACGGAGAACCCTTAGCTGACAGCGGAAGCCCTGAAGGGGAAATTGCTTCTTTATCCCAGCCTGGCCTCCACTGTGACTTTAGGGAAATCTCAGAGCTTCGCGGGTTATCAGCACCATGGAATGAGTCATCGCGTCCCTCTCCACCTGGCTTGGCTCCTTTAGTTAAAAATGTAGACAGCACTAGGTACCCAGGGGACAAGAGCAGAATAAGTTGGTTTTACATGGCTCTGCAGGCCCAGAGAAGAAAGATAAATAAGAGGTAATTATGGTTATTAAGACTAAAGGATTTTCCGGGTAGGGCCAATAAAGAGAGGTTGAGGCATCAGGCATGTGCAGTTTGCAGAGAAGGCTGGAGAAGCCCTCGGTACTACTTTGGCAGGACGTGAAGAGGGAGGATGACTTGGAGAATGTCATACTGCCCTCCCCAGCTTCAGTGACAGCAAGAGGAGGAAGCTGGTTTGAGACAGAGACAAGGAATGGGATTAGAGCATGGGAAGGACTTGGGGTCAGAAGTGTTGTTGGATTCAGGGATGGCGCCTGAGGCGGGGTGTGACCTAGCTTTTCCTGGGTGATGCTAACAAGAGTACGGGTGCCCACGTGTGGGTATTTTGGGCAAGAGGCAAGTTGAGGGTCCCACTGACTCTGCAATTCCTTTCAGCCCCTTTCTGGGTCCAGCACAGTGTGAGAGACCACATTTTAGAGATCACATTCAGGCAGAGGGTAGGGAGGGGGGCAGGATTATCCCAAGGAAAGGACTGGAATCTTGGGTTTTCACTCTGCCTCCAACGTGATGCCTTTAGCTTCAAATGGAGCTAATGAACTTCCTGCTTGCGAACTGGACTCCATCCTCGCCCTGCATTCTCTGCCTTTGGCTTTGACACAGCTGGTTTATGGATTGTTGACAAGACAGAGATTCTGCTGTTTGCTCAGCAGATGCGCTTCTGGAATCCTTGCACACACTCTCACCTTCCTTTCTACAAACCTCATTCCTATGTAATTCAGTGATTCTAAAGGGCTCCCACATCATCCTGTCTCCCCACGTTGTAATGCATCATCGCCCCTCTTAATGCGAGTACCTGCCAAATTAATCCTTATGGCTTATCAGCTAGAAGGGTGCCTGAGGGTCCAACCGAGTGTCTCGCAAGTTACGTTATGGGCTTTCACACCTGCCAGCTCTTTTTGACTGTTCAGATGGGCGTGTACCTTCCTTCCTGTGGCCCCGTGGTCCTTGTCTTCAGCTGTCAGTCACTTCCACAGCGGCAATTTTGTGCAGTCGTCCCTCGGGGAGCTGGGAGGATGGGGGAGGGTCAGCTGGGCTGTAATGAACTCCCTTGGGGAGTCTTCATTGGGAGGTTTTGATTATTAGGGTAGAAGAGGGTACTTGCTTCAACGATGCAAATTAACGTTGGCCTGGGGCCACCGGTGCATCAGGCAGAGGCCAGAGGGAAGCATCCACAGCTCAGCCACTTTGCTCCTCAGCCATCAGTGTCTGCCTTTCTCTCCCCGCGTGGTCTGGGGCAGCCCAGGTCCAGTGACCTCACACCCCATCTTGGCCAGCTCCCTTTTACAACACAAATACTCTTTTTTTTTTTAAGTTTTTTTTTTTTTTTTTTTTTGATGTGGACCTTTTTAAAGTCTTTATTGAATTTGTTACAATATTGCTTCTCTTTTATGTTTTGGTTTTTTTGGCCGCGAGGCATGTGGGATCTTAGCCCCCCAACCAGGGATCAAACCCGCACCCCCTGCATTGGAAGGTGAAGTCTCAACCACTGAACCGCCCGGGAAGTCCAACACAAATACTCTCATCCATACCTTAAGGCAGTGGCAGTTCATGTCTTTTCAGGAAGTAGTTGAGAGCCAGCAGGGAGTAGGAGTGGGGGGCCGGCTGGTACGATGGGTGCGTGTCACCCAGTGGCCTTGTCCAGCTCCCCTTCAGAGCTAGAGGACCATAGTGTGTGTCCACAGAAACTGCAGCCCTGGGACATGAGTGGCCTCCATCAGGGAAGGCTTCTGAGAGTGCGACCCACACCTGCATGGCAACAGGGGGACAGAGGGAGGGGCTTGGGCAGAGCAGGTGAAACCAGAGTGAAACCTGATTGTGCCATTCACTCACTGAGTGACCTTGGTGGGTCAGCGGCCCTGGTGGGGACCTTCTGCTCCCCCCTTTCTTTCTCTACCTCCCTCATACGTTTTACTGAATGCCTTCTCTGTGCCGGGTACTGTGCAATATTCTTTACATTCATTATCCCGTTGACCTGGACCGCATCGTGTCGTGCAGGTATTATCCTAAACGGGATTCAGTCCCATGCAGTTCTGGTCCTTTACGGCTGTGAACAGTGCCAGTTTTGAAGTCAGACCTGGATTTGATCCCGGCCATGTCACTTACGGGCATGGACAGGTCATTTAACATCACGCTTCATCTGTAAAAGGGGGATACTAATGCCCACTTCAAAGAATTGTCGTGAGAATTAAATGCAAACATATATGTAATAAATTATTTATAAATATAGTAATAAATGTACACATATTTACTTATAAATCATCCCGCAAGTTGCCTACCACATGAGTAGGCAACCAAGAGATGGTGGATGTCCTGATATTCAGAGGAGGAGAAGGGTGGTGAGGCTTCAGAATCTGGCCTCTGGCTTTTGTCGGCGGGGCGGAAGGCGCTGCCCCCCTCGGCAGCCGTCCGTGATGAGCAGTGTCAACCAGCGCGGTCTGGATTGTTTTCAGAGGCTGCATGAGGAGCTGCCCCTCAGCCTGGAGGACCTGGAGGACGTGTTTGATGCCCTGGATGCTGACGGCAATGGCTTTCTGACCCCAGTGGAGTTCACCACTGGATTTAGTAAGTTCTGGGGGACTTATATGGGGCATATAAGGGGCATCCCTGCCCCACCAGCTCTGAGGGTCCATGAAGCACAAGCTTTCCTGCCTCCTGAAGTCTCCGGGCTGTGGGGCATTTGGTCCCTTTTCGTGTGTCCACCCCCGCCGCTCACACCACTGCTGCCTCAGTGCCCGCCACGCTGTCCCTGCCAGGTCCTCTCCTACTGGAGAGTGGCAAGGAGCGAGCAGAGAAGCTCTGGCAGGAGATCAGCTTAAGAGAGGGGCTGAGATGGGATTTCCAGCCTGTCCGCTTCTGCTGACATACCAGTGGACAAGAGTGGGAGGCTTGTGCGGCTCGTTTCAACCTGAGTGTGGCTGAGTCCTCCAGGCTGAGGGGCAACAGATTTCAGAGGAATCTGTAAAGGGTTGGAATAGACCAGTCGTTCTCAAGGTGACCAGGAGGGAAAACAACTGAGATGCGTGAACAAGATAAAAAAAAAAGAAAAACAGATCCACCGTCAGATCCAATACTGACCACATATTGATTACAACGAGCACGGGTCAGATAAATCTCCGCACACCTGCCTCCTTCAAGGTGCCAGGTATCTGCCTGGAAACGTCTGATGCCTTTCCTGACCTTCAGGAATTTATAATTGAATTCATACAATTGAATTCATTTACATTCACGTAAATGTGAAGCACAGTGATGCTGGCGGCCAGGATCACAAGGTGATAACACAGAGCATAGGCAGGCAGGCTGCTCGAGTGCGATAGGGGAAAGGTCTTGTTTAGAGGAGAAATCAATGAAGAGATGATTCTAAGCCGGCCTTTCAAAGATTAAGAACCACAAAGGTGCCGTAGTACCCGCCATGCGCTCTGCCTTTCTAGCATCTCTGGCAGAATCTCATCCAAGTAGGAGAGACATGAAATCCGGAGCATGGCGTCCAAGGATCTTGGCTACAGGGAGTCTGGCCTCCCCTTTTCTCCTCTCAGCTGAACCTCAATCGATTCCTGGCAGCTGAGGAAACAAAGGTCTTCCTGGGCGAGTGTTGCCTAATCCAGATCTTGTGCCCATGCCTCCCCCAGGTCACTTCTTCTTCAGCCAGAAGCCGAGTGAGGAACATGCTGCTGAGCACCTGGCCCAGCTCCAGGAAGAGAAGGTGTATCAGACCAGAGGGTGTGAGGGTCTGGGTGACATGGACGAAGATGAGGAAGGCCAGTTCCAGATGCTGATGGACAGGCTTGGAGCCCAAAAGGTTTGGGAAGAGTAAGTGGCGACTGTGGTCTGGGGGATGGAGCCCAGCCTAGCGGCAGCCTCCCCATCTGTTCTGTCCAACCTTAACGCCTACTAAGCCCTCAGCCAAGCCCTGGCCCCATGCAGCCTGCCCTTGGCCATGACCTGTCTGCGTCAGGGTCTAGGGCTCTGCCTCTGCTTTTTACATTATTTTCACTGGAAACGCTCCTATCCCCTGATCTCCCACACTCCTTCCTCACCCCCTGCCGTCCACAATCAGTACAGTCCTTGGCTTAGCCTTGCTCTCTGAGGGCTGCCCGCCCATCAGAGGGCTGTGCAAGGGTTGAAACCCTTGAGGGTTTCGGTGCGTCCCGCCTAAGGCTTCCTGTCACCATCAGCTCACCAGCATCTCCACCTCCGCTGGGTCTCTGGGGCCGCAGTGCGTCCCACGTGCTGTGCTCCTGCCAAAGCCACCTTACACGGAAGCGTCTGTGCGTCAGATCCCTGAGCCGAACCAACCCTGTTCTGGAAGCCGAGGTGGGAGGTGAACCTGTTTTTTACCAGCTCATCACTTGGGTGATCAGTGACTCAGCTGAAAATTTTAGGTGGCTGCCACTTCAAACCAAACGTAATACCCCCATTTTTTTTTTCTTTTTTGCAAAAAGTGTTTTGTAAGAAAGAGACACATAGATGTAAACCCAGACCTTTGCCATTAATTGAAATGAAGTCAAGTGATGTTGTAGCTAGTGGAAACCAGAGAGTCGCCCGAAAAACATGGACTAACTTCCGCCCCTTGCCTTTTTGTGTTGGGGTCTCCAGGTCTTGGGTTGGGTGTGTGTTTCATGAGTGAGGGGGGAATGGCCTGATGGTTGGAGCTGATGTGTCTGGAGCTTGGGAAGAAGAAGACTGTGGAGGAGAATGATAAAGGGGAAGCAAGAGAGAGGGGCCTTCACACAGCATGCAGGCCAAGAAAGCATGGGTAGCTCCCAGCGTCTTTTAGGTTGTGGCAGAGTTGAGACAGGCTGGCAGAAGCCTGGGCAAGCCAGAGGGGACACTAGCTCCACTGCTCCAAGGACAAGGGACCAGATCCCAGTGACCATGCCCACGACCCCTTGAAGGCTCGTCCTGGAGGAGGGGACAGGAGAGGGCAGTGTGGGCAAGCCAAGGGACTGTCATGAAAGACAGGCATCTCTCTGCCCACCCATCACTTTTTGACTGCCACCCTCCTGCAGGGCTCTCAAATCAGAGTTCACCAGAGGTTTCTCTGAGGACGTCAGACAAAGGCCCGCGCAGGGCCGAGCCAACACGAGAGCTCCTGGAGAAGAGAAGGCTCTGGGGAAGGTTCCAAGAGTGGTCGATAAAAACCCACACACAGGAGATGGTGCCCGGCCACTGTCATCCTCCTTGAAGTTAAACAAGAAGGAAGTGGGCTTTTGCTGCAGCGTGAGGGAAAACGGTCCAGACTGTAGGACCCCAGATGAGGAAACAGAGGAGGCTGGAAAACTTCAGAGGTCTTTAAAGATCTCAGCGACCAAGATGGTTTGCGTACTGTTCTGGAAGCGGGGAGATGGATGGACTGACCACCCGGAACCCTTTCTCACCCTGCACCCCTGTATCCTTCCAAGAGAGTGACCTTGGCTTTGTCCAGAAGTGGTAGACAGAGCACCTGGGCTCCCGGCTTTTCTCGGTGCTTCGACTGGCTGAGTGATTTGGCAGCTAATCGGCCTTGGCTTAATTTTCATCCAGCATCGAGAGACTTATCCCTTCTCCAGAAATCTGGCGGGAGGTGATGTGGCCACGACTAGGAGGTTCAGGTAGCTTTGGAAGAGCGTCAGGTAGGTCTGCAAATCTCACTGGAGGCTCTCACCCTAATGGTTCTCTGCCAGGCTGCAGCAGGAACCCAGGGGATGGGAGCAGACAGACCTCGGCCAGCAAGGTGCGTCTTGATTTTATAATGCATTTACCTTATGAGGGGCAACCTGCCACAGTGATGGGAAGTCATCGTGGTATCTCCCAGAGACCCTTTATCTCGGAACCCTTTGTGCAATCCCCATTGTATCTACAGTCCAGTAGAGCGACAGCCACAGCATGTTCTGTATGGGGGAAAATGGAAATTATTCTGGGAAACAGGAGGCTCCTTACCTCCCCTTCTCTCGTTTTCTAGATCTCTCATGTCATCCAGATCAGTGCTAGGTTTTCAACAAATAATAAATACTTGTTGGGTGGGTGGATGGGAGGATGGATGGATGGATGGATGGATGGATAGATGGATGGATGGATGGTTGGTTGGATGGATGGGAGGGTGGATGGGTGGGTGGGTGGATGGTTGGATGGATGGGAGGATGGGTGGGTGGGTGGGTGGGTGGATGGATGGATGGGAGGATGGATGGGTGGGTGGGTGGGTGGATGGATGGATGGTTGGATGGATGGGAGGATGGATGGTGGATGGATGGATGGTTGGATGGATGGGAGGATGGATGGGTGGATGGGTGGGTGGGTGGGTGGATGAATGGATGGACGGACGGGAGGATGGATGGTTGGATGGATGGGAGGATGGATGGGTGGGTGGGTGGGTGGATGGATGGATGGATAGATGGATGGGAGGATGGATGGATGGATGGATGGATGGATGGTTGGTTGGATGGATGGGAGGGTGGATGGGTGGGTGGGTGGATGGTTGGATGGATGGGAGGATGGGTGGGTGGGTGGGTGGGTGGATGGATGGATGGGAGGATGGATGGGTGGGTGGGTGGGTGGATGGATGGATGGTTGGATGGATGGGAGGATGGATGGTGGATGGATGGATGGTTGGATGGATGGGAGGATGGATGGGTGGGTGGATGGATGGATGGTTGGATGGCTGGGAGGATGGATGGGTGGGTGGGTGGGTGGATGAATGGATGGACGGATGGGAGGATGGATGGTTGGATGGATGGTTGGATGGATGGGAGGGTGGATGGGTGGGTGGATGGTGGATGGATGGATGGTTGGATGGATGGGTGGGTGGGTGGGTGGATGGATGGATGGGAGGATAGATGGACGGATGGATGGATGGATGGATGGATGGATGGATGGCCTAGATGAGTTGGTGGATGTTTGGGTGGAATGGAGCAAGGGAAGGAAAGAGGGAAGGAGGATGATTGGATAGATGGTCAGGTAACTGACCAGAAGCAGGCTCATTTCTCGGTGGGCCTCTTCTCTGCTGGGTGCAGACAGTAACACTTACGTCCAGGCACATTACTAACATGGCACTATCAAGTATCACTTTTGAGTGAAATTTCTCAGATATAGTGCTTGTTACACAGCACAAGGGATTTTATTCTTTATCCTGAGGGTCCCTAGTTGTAGCTGCCTTCAGATCACAGTGGTTTTAGAATTTAATGAGTGAGATCAGATCCCCCTCTGGCTGTCTGTCTGATCACTGGCTGTAGACTGTTGAGTTTCTCCAGAGGCAGAGCAGGTCCATGGGTGTGCCGCCTCCCGCCCCCACCCCCATCACCGTGACCTTGGCCCATGTGTCTCCTCTGCTGAGCACCAGCGTGCCTGTTGGGGAGGGAGCGGTTCTAGGCACGCCACTCTGTGTCTGTGCCTCTCTGCCAGGCTCCGTCCTCCCGACTCTCCACCCGTCTCTCCGTGTGTGCACACACATCTCTCAGGCTTGCTCGCTCCTTCCCTTGCTTTCTCCTCTCCGTCACGCCCGCTGCCTCCCGGCCCCAGTGGGCTGCTGCATCTTCCCTTCCACTCCCTGCGGTGACAACTGCTTCCTGCCATCCGTCAGATGCCACGTCCTTCGCTCTCAGCTGTGAGGCCCATCCCTCCTGGGGCGACAGGCTCGCTGCTTCAGCTCCACGGCGCTTGTCCTCACACGCGCTGGGCTCCTGTCCTCCCGCTGCCTCCTGGCATTTGGAGATGCTCCTGGCCCGCGGCTCTGTGTGCTCAGCACCACCAGCTCATCGCGGGAGACAGAAAGCAAAGCTGTTGAGTGTGGCCATTAGGAGGCCAGCATGACTCCTGGCTCCATCACTTCCCAGCGGAGTGATCTGAGACCGCTCACCTCACGCTGAGACCGCTCACGTAAACGGGGGTGTTAGCAGCACCTGCCTCACTGGAAGGTCAAATGAGCAAACGTGCATAAAGCAGCCAGCATGCGGCAAGCGCTCAATAAATGTCAGCCACTGCTGTCGCTGTACTGACAATGATAATGATGTTCTAGCCATCGGTGTCACACCTGGGACCTCCGTGTGTCCCATGAAGCCTCATGTCCACGCTCCCACCCTAATGCTCCTTTTTCTCTCACAGTGAAAATGATGTCAAGAAACTCTGGCTGCAGCTGAAGAAGGACGAGCCTCACTTACTGTCCAACTTTGAGGATTTCCTGACCAGAATCTTCTCGCAGCTCCTAGAAGCCCACGAGGAGAAGAATGAGCTGGAGTGCGCCCTGAAAAAGTGGGTACCAGTCTCAGCCGCCCTCTGTACAGACACGTGCAAAGCAGACACACCTCTTCTGTCTTATATTCGGTGACGCCACCTTATGACCATCCTCCAGAGCGGGGGCCGGGCCTGTGGCTGTCCCCGGGTATCTATTTCTAAGACCTCACTCACATTTATTAGGCCCTCACCATGTGCTAGGCGCGATCCTAAATTCCTACACAACCCATTGGGATATTTATCATTATCCACAATTTACCAATGGGAAAGTCGAGGCACTGAAAGGGTAAGGAACACGCCCCCAGAACACACAGTGTGTAAGCGGCAGAGCCAGGACTCAGAGCAAGATGGTCTGGTGTCCGAGACCCATTAGAAACCACTGTGTCTGCCTTGGGGCGGTAAGGCCCCAGCCTACAGGACCTACCCCCATCTCTGGACCAGCCCCCGGCCCTCCTGCCGTCTCACTCCCGTCATGGTCTTAAGTTTCTCCTGCTGCCCTCCTGGCCCCGGGCTCTCTCCAGATATTCAGTGCTTTCTAGAACTCCTCCTGTACTGGAGGATGCCGCCCCAGGCAACGTGCTTGGGACCTGAAGAAGCTGCTTGGGAGCCAAGCCCGAGTTGGCCAGGCCCCGGGCGCCGCAGGTGCGGGCCTGCCAGGTGGGTGTCCCTTGGCCTGCGGGGACGAGTGTACCAGCAGGGCGCTGTGCTTGTCCACACTCATCAACGAACGTTACAGCGAGGAGCTCGATGTTGTGACCCACAGCGTGCGGACCGCTGTCCACGCACCACCCTGAGCTCCCTTTCATCTCGTGCCTCCCCCCATCAACTCTAAAGTAACTTGCTGAGACCCACTGGCTATACACAGGTCTGGAAGAGGACCTTTCGGACCCTGAATTATGAGCAATCGTGGCCGTGTGGTGCTGGAGGGAACACGGTCGGGCTAGAGGAGTGTTCAGAGCATTTTGGGGTGAGGCTCCCAGGGCTGGGAGAGAGAGGGGTTGAGGGTATACGCTATAGAGCCTTTAGCTGAATAAGCTGTGAGTCAGAGCTGAGTCCGAATCTTGGTTCTGCTGCTTACTAGCTGTGTGACTTAGGCCAAGTTACTTAACCTCTCTGAGTTGCAGCTTCCTTATGTGTAAGATAGGGACAGTAATACCCGTGTCATAGGCCTGTGAGGATTACATGTCAGCATTTAGAACAGTGTGGGCACTTAGTAAGTATTCGATGAATGTTAAAATAATAACATTTATTACTATTTTAAATAAGTACGTCTGTGAGTCTTGGAGGATTTGCCTGGCTGAAGTGGAGAGCTGGAGGTGAAGTATAAGGATCGCTTTATCCTTCCAGACAACACAGTGTAGAGCTTTGCTGTCGAAGCCTAGTCTATGGAATCACCTGGAAGCTTCTCGGGAATGCAGAGCCTCAGGCCTCGCCCCAGGCCTACCGACTCTGCGTTTTAACAAGATGTCCAGGTGCCTCTTGCATGGATGCGAGAAGCAGGCCCAGGGAATCAGGAGCTCTGGGTCAGAGTTGTGTGTGGCCCTCCAACCAGCTAGCTCTGTGACCTTGCTCTGGTCTCTTGGCCTCTCTGAGCCTCGATTTTCTCACGTGTAAAATGAGGCTTATTTTCTGCCCCTCACCACCGCCCCCTCTGAGTCCAGCACTGCTCACCCCAAGGAGCCACAGTGAAAGTCAGGGGCACCCCCAGAGGGGACGGCTCCCTTGTTTCCTAAGGAGACGAGGGCCGGAATGGCTGCAGTGACCCAGCTCGGGGCCCAGAATCTTACCTGCAGGGGGCCCCTCTGCTGGCCTGCACCTCTGCAGGGAGAGACTTACTGCAGAGCCTCTTGGGCCGTACATCCATCTCTAAGTGGCCTCCATTCGTGTTTTGGTTCCAATTCAACGATGGTTAAAAAGGTCTTGAGCTGAAAGTCAAGGTCACTGTCAGCTGCATGGTCGAAACTAGCTCAGCCAGGAGTTGCAGTCTTCTGTGCCCATCCTCCGTTCATATGCCTGCCAGCTACCCCTGCCCCAGGTCAGCTGATGGAGTCCACTCCGGCCGGGGGACTCGGGTGGGCTCGGGGCTCACTGAGCTCTCTGGCAGTCCTTTTCCTAGAGACCTGTAGCGAGCAGAGCACTGCAACAGGAGACAGGAGCAACCTGAGGTCCTGCCCAGGCACCGCCACTGACCGGCTGTGTGACCTCAGGCAATGTGCTTTACCTCTCTGTGCATCTGTTTCCTTACCGGCAACATTCGAGAACGGGATTGGTGTTGTTCAAATTTTCTGATTGTGACTGGCCGGGAGACACGCGCTTGACTTTGCAGCTCCCACACACTTGTGTGTGTGAATAACTGAGGCAAAAGTTTCATGAAACGTGTTCACCCTCGTGACATGTGACGGACTCTGAGGTTTTCTCTTAGAGTCTCTTGTGTTCTCTTCTCTTCTGTTAAAGAAAGAAAAAGGTTGTTCACATCTTGTTTCCAGGTTCCTCCTGGACCAGGGGATCCCTGAAGGTCCTTGCAGCATAGAAGTCAAAGAAAAAACTGAAACCCCAATGGGATACAGAATAGTTAGATGGGAGGTTTTACAGATGGTTCAGCATGAGGCTGAGTGATTCTGGGACATCTAGGAGGCGAGTTTGGGGGTTTGGGCTTGTTTGCAGGAGGGGCACCCTCTGGCTGGTGAAGGGAGAGAAGGGAAGGTCTGGGGCATCGTTTGACTCGGGCAGCAGTCTGGGGAACCCTGACTGTCAAAGCATCTCCCAGTCTCCGCCACGAGCCGGTTGTTCAGTCCAGGGGCTAACACGTCACTCCATCTGGGAAATGAGCGCTCGTCCCAGAGAGGGCGACGAGACTTGCCTGCTGTGCGCAGCCGAGGGCTGGGCACCGGGCTACAGTCACGTGTGACCAGTAGCTGCCATGTAACGGGCACTTACTCTGTGCCAGGCTGAGCTGAGCCAACGGAGCACAGAGTCCCCGTCTTTGAGGAGTTTACGATCACACCAGTGAGGCAGAGCCGTAAAAATTCTGCCGCACAGCCGACCAGGAAGTCCCCGTGCTGTTGAAACACCTGACAGCGTGGCCATTGGCAGCAGTGGCCCCAGCTGCCTCCCCCTTTTCCGAACCACACACCTCATTTCTCTGTCCCACGGGGCCCAGAGACTTGCGACCGACGTGGGGGGAGTCCTGGTCCCAGGTCCCCAGCCAAGCCGTGTCCCTCAGGGTTACAGTTTCACTGCAGTGAGTGAGAAAGGCCCCCCTGCGGCATCCTCCAGGGTCACCTCCAGCCTCTAGGAGGGAGGATGCAGCGGGGGCAGTGCTTGGGCTTGACATCTTAAAGCTGATGTCCGGAGGCCCAGGCTCTAGGGCAGTGTCAGAAGCAACTCCAGGCCTTTCCTCCCGGCCGTGTATTTTATTTTCTGACCCTGCATGTCGGGAGCAGAGGAAAGAGGCAAGCCTGGGGGCCTTCAACCTCCCACCCTCTTGCCTTTGGGACAGAAGTTGAGAAAACCTCAGATCTGAGTTAGACTCTGGGTTCAGTGTTTGACACTGGCGCGTGTCCACTGAGAAGCAGCCACGGCCCGGCGGGGTGAGGTGGGGGCCAGGTGGAATGCAGGGCCCTGAGCTGGTGCCCAGCTCGTCTGCGGCACCTCCAGAGTGGACTGCATTCCCTCCACTTCCCTCGGAGGAGGAGAGGGTCAGATTGCAACCGAGCCGCTTTTCTCTGTGTGCACCACGCAGAGGCTTGGCGAACCTTACATTTTACCGTGGGAGACGTGGTTTGACGTGAGGAGGAACTTCTGGCCGTCAGAGCTACGAATTCCTTTGCCACTGAAAGCACCCTGCCCAATTATGTTGACCTGGAAAAAAAAAACTTGAGCTCTCCAGATGTAGAACGATGCTGCCTGGAGGCAGCAGGAACTTCAGACCTTTCACCAGTAGGGGATGCTGGGGACCTACTCCAGGAGGGCCCCGTTGCCTTGGTCTGGGGTGAGGGCTCCAAGTCTGCGCGTATAAAATATCCCAAGGGATTCTGACTTTGGACCCGAGTTGGAATCTGCCAGAGGAGTTGCCCTGGTTGAGTTCCTTACCAAGATCTAACGCGGAGGATGGGGGTAAGAATGGATTAGGCTGTGTCTGGGGAGTGCTTTGAGCTCTTTGAAGAAAAGTGCTTTCGAGATCAAAGGCAGCGCTCTCAGTCTTCTGCAGCTCAGTAGCCTGTTCTGCATCCTCGGTGGACCACCCTTGGCCTTGACAAGTTTTCCGATGCTCCCCACACCCTCACGGGCATCAGTCCCTCCTCTGCGCAGTCAGTCCTCGTCCAAATGATTCAGGCCTCGGGCAGTTTCTCGGGAGCGTGGGGGGTGGGGCTCTGGGAGGGCTTCGCCTGCAGCTCCCACCCGGCCACTATCCTGCTGCTTTCTGTCTAGACCAATTTCCCTCGGCTCTGCAAGGGTGTCCAGACCAGGAGGGAATGTGTCTCACAGCCTGACAAGGCAGCCCAGCCGTGATCCCGGCACCTGACCCAAGCCTGGGAGCTGGTGTTCTGTGGTATGTGTGTGTGGGCGGGGAGGTCATCATTTCCTTGGCCTTGCTTCCAGGTAGGGCAGCAATTAAAGCCTCGTGCGCATGGCAGGTGGCCCTTATGCACCACTTGTGACGAGCCTTAGCTGTGTGGTTCTTGAATGTTAGCTTGTTTCAGAATGACCATGGACTCTTGATTAGAGAGTAAATTCCCAGGTCCCTCCTCCAGGGGGTCTAAATCAGTGTGTTTTGGGGGCAGGGGACCCAGCAATGTGCATCTTAGCACACGTTCCCCAGGGGTTCTGATGCAGGCAGACCCCAGACCCCGCTGAGAAATGCTGCTCTAGCCTGTTTCTCCAGAAGGTACCAGCCTGCAAAAGGCACGCCCAGGAGCCCTTCCAGTCTACAATTCCACTCCTGTTCTCAGCGTGGAGGGAAGTTCTTGGGGAGGGCGCCAGGCCATAAGGCCACAGCTTAGTCACGCACGTGTCCTTGTATTGGTATATTATTATCGGAGGCAGAAGCACACTGTTAACTTGGCCCCGAGAGCAGATGGAAAGGTGAGGTCGATTTGTGTGCTGTGTGCATACCGCGGGCATGATCTGTAAACCTGACTGATGAGAAATGGTTTGCTTTATCGGATGGGATAAAGCTGCAAAGTTGGTTTGTACAAGGCAGCAGAATCTAATTAGGGAGAAACCATCCATCTTGAAAATCCAATTGGCGATTTTACAGCCTTTGCAGAATTTTCTACAAACTCTCATGTTTGCCTTTCATTCACCTCTACCCTCATCGTGTGGGGCTGTGTGCCTGTGAGAGAGAGAGGGACAGACAGAGACAGAGGCAGAGCGGCATTAGAGAGACTGAGAGAGACTGATTTCACTGAGAGAGACTGATTTCAGGGGAACAAGGGAACCCTAAGTGGGTTTTTCTAGTAAGAGCCTCCCTTTGCAGCCGGAGACCGCAGTTGCGTGGGGAAGGCGGCAGGGGGCAGTGGTGAGTCTGAGGCCCTCACGACCGTTCTCATCCCCACGGCAAAGCTGGCGGAGGCTGAACTTGCTTCCATTTTCTTCTCCGGCAAATAGCAGACTCGTTGAGATGTTTCTGGCCCAGGGTCTTCACTCCGTGATCAGAACGTGAGGGGCGGGGGCGGGGGTGGAGACCCGGGAAAGGGGGCAACCTCCAGACATTCGGCCCCATTCCTCACCCCAGGACGTGCTCACTCCACAATTGACAGACCCCAGATGGAATTTAGATGCTGACAATCCTAAATGCAGAGGTTTGGAGTTGTCAGGTTTTTTTTTTTTTTTCTTTTCTTTTCTTTCCTTCTTTTTCTTTTTTTTAAAATTTTTATTGGAGTATAGCTGATTTACAATGTTGTGTTAGTTTCAGGTGTACAGCAAAGTGAATCAGTTATACATAGACATATATCCCCTCTTTTTTAGATCCTTTTCCCATATAGGTCATGATCCCTGTGCTATCCAGTAGGTCCTTATTAGTTATCCATTTTATATATCGTAGTGTGTATATGTCAATCTCAATCTCCCAATTTATCCCCCACCCCTTTCTCCCCTGGAAACCAGATGTTTTCTACATCTGTGACTTTATTTCTGTTTCATAAATAAGTTCTTTTGTATCTTTTTTTTTTAGATTCCACAAATAATATCGTATGATATTTGTCTTAAAACTGAGGATGGTGGGAAGGCAGTGTGGTACTGTAGATGCACGTGGGGTGGGAGTCGAGGCCTGGATCCTTCCCCCACTCTGGCCCAAGGAACCAGGTGACCACACACAGGCCACTTGCACTGCCCCGATCCTCACTTCCTTCACATGGGATACAGGACACTTGTCTGTGATGGGAGGGGAACTCTTCCTCTCTCTGCATCTGCCTTTCCCCAGGCTTCGCAAACCAGAGTCCTGTGGATCGGACCACTGTCGGTCCACACGGAAACACATGAGATCAGAGCGACTGCTCTCCAAGGCCAGCGGCCATTTCTGAAGCTCTGCTTTGAGTTCAAGCTTCTGAAATTTATCTAAACTGTAGAAGAATGCCATTTGTTCTGTTCAAGGTTAAGACTATCCTTTCATTTAGGGAAGGAAGATGCCACTTTTCTTCCTGGAATGATTTCAGCACACCCTGCCTAGAGCCTAGAGGCGGGACCAGATGACTTTCTGAGACCCTTTGTTCCTAAGTGAAGGCAAAGGAGAGAGGGAACAGGAAAAAAATATGTTGACCAAGTAATATTCTATAGCAGAAAGGCTCGGCCTGTGTGCCATTAGCTGGAACCCCGGTGGAACTGAGTATTAATGCTCTGTTCTAGCCTGGTACCTTGACTCTCTGTGTGCTATGCACTTTGTGAAGCTTAATTAATTTCCACAGTACCTGTGGGAGGCTGGCAGGGAAAGTCCTTGCTCGCTGCAAATTCTCTCTGAAGGCCTCTTTGAACCTAAGCCTTGTATTGACACAAGCATCACTATTCCCAGCCCATTTTGCTCCCCACGTGTCCCATCCTTAGATCTCCAGTACCCCTGATACCATGCACGTGCACACTGCACACCCACACACACATACACACACACACACACACACAGTCATCCTTCTGAGAGGGGGCATCCACCACAGTCAGACGTCCTGGGTGGCACTGCATCCTCGAGGTCAGACCTGGGCCTCTCACCCTGGCTTTCAGTAGGTTCCATCCTTTTCAATCCATTACTACCCTTGCAGCATCCCCAGTATATAATTGCTCTCCTTCCCCCCACTGTCGAACATCTCCCTTTTCTGTACTCAGCCTTTCTTAACTTTTCCCCTGATAACTCTACACCCGCCCCACTGCCGGAGCAGGTAGCTTCCTCCACTTAACTCAGCCAAGGCTGTGTGGTCACAGAATTATGTCAGCTGGAGCTCAGGAAGGCACCATGGGGTGGGGTTGGCACCGTGGGGTGGTGTGTGGCCTCTTCTGCCTGTTCCTTTCCTCCACGCCACTTACGCGTGGACTTGGAGTTCATAAACGCTGAATTCCTGGTGGGCAGAGACCATTCGGTAAGTCTAAATTACGTTACCCAGAATGTTGTTTTATGAAGTAGTCAATCAATGCTTGTTAATGCTGGTGGTGACGTAATGGGTCTGCTAGACCTTTCCACAAGCATGATCTTACTAAGTCCACATGATTTCTTTCTTTTTAAAGTATTTTTATTGGCGTCTAGTTGATTTACAGCGTTGTGTTAGTTTCAGGTGTACAGCAAAGGGAATCAGTTAGACATGTACATAGATCCACTCTTTTTTTAGATTCTTTCCCCATATAGGTCATTACAGAGTATCGAGTAGAGCTCCCTGTGCTATGCAGTAGGTCCTTATTAGTTACCTATTTTATATATGTGGTGTGTATATGTCAATCCCAATCTCCCAATTTATCCCTCCCCCCCTTACCCCCTGGTAACCATAAGTTTGTTGTCTCCATCTGTAACTCTATTTCTGTTTTGTAGATAAGTTCATGGGTACCCATTTTTTACACATGACTTCTTTCTAATACGGGTATTACCATCTGGTTTTCCAGATACAGAAAACCTCGAGCTCATTGAGGTAATGTGACTCGTCCAAGGCCAGAAAGCTTATAAATGTCAAAAGCAGGATTTGAACCGAGGCCTTCTCACTCTGACCCTAATGAACTCTGAGCCCACTGTAGGTGTCAGCAGGGGGTTAAGACCTACACGACCCTGGACTACACAAGAGAGGCTCCGCAGCTATGACAGTGAGACAGAAGGGAGAGGATAAATAATTAGTGCTCCTGACTCTTACTCACTCTCCCTGGCTCCTTCACACATATGTCCCCCACCCCCCTGAGAACTCACGTCTCTCTCCCTCCCTTCTCTTATCTATCTCTTCTCTGTCTCCTCCTCCCTGTGTTGTTCAAAATAACTAGGCATAGATATCATAGAATGAAATCATTAGACACTGCCCTGGGGGAAGGGAGTGTTTTCAGAGTGGTTAATAGAAGACAGGTTGCATATTTATGCTCACATGTAATTAACTGATAGCTCAGAGAGCTCCATTACACACTGTTCTTCTTGTGTTCAACATGTTTACCAATGACATGAATTAAGGGAGATATGGAAGAATATTTTGTAGTAATAAAAAAAAAAGGTCCATCCATAGAGAAGATACAACAAATATAAACCTGTATGTGCCAAACAACATAGCAAAACACAAAAAGCAGAAACTTAGAAAAACAAAGAACATTTGATAAAAACAAGACTTTAAAAGCATTTTAAAAGTTTAAAAGACTTCAACAAACTTATCTCAAATTTGACATATCAGTCAAGCAAAAAGCACATCAGAGCTTCCCTGGTGGCACAGTGGTTGAGAGTCCACCTGCCGATGCAGGGGACACGGGTCCATGCCCCAGACCGGGAGGATCCCATGTGCCGTGGAGCGGCTGGGCCCGTGAGCCATGGCCGCTGAGCCTGAGCCTGCGCATCCGAAGCCTGTGCTCTGCAACGGGAGAGGCCACAACAGTGAGAGGCCTGTGTACCGCAAAACAAACAAACAAACAAACAAAAAAAGCACATCAAATATACAAAGTGTTTGAAACCATCAACCAGCAAGCTTGATTTAAGAGATGAATGGGGAGTTGTGCGCCTTGCAGTAGAATACACATTCTTGTTATAGAACTTATGTAAAAATTGACAATATGGGGATACAAAGGAAAGGCTAATAGATTCCAAAAAGTAATCCCTTACCAATAAAGTTTCTTACTATAATACAATAAAACTAGAAACCAACAGTTTATATATTTTTTAAAATGCTCTTCCTTTTTTTCTTTTTAAAAATATATTTATTTATTTTATTTATTTGACTTCACAGGATCTTTGTCATGGCACACGGGAGCTTTAGTTGTGGCATGTGGACTCCTTAGTTGCAGCATGGGGGCTCTTTAGTTGCAGCATGCGGGATCTAGTTCCCTGACAAGGGATCAAACCCAGGCCCCCTGCACTGGGAGCTCAGAGTCTTAACCACTGGACCACCAGAGTAGTCCCTAAAATGCTCTTCTAAGTAAATCTCAGATAAATTAAATAATCAAAACCAACATTATAGGTTATTTAGATTACATTATGATTGAAAACTTAAAGTATCAACAGAATTTGGAAGGTCATTGAATACACTGGGCCACCGGCTGGGATCCATTAAGATAGTGACAGCTGAGAAAGATGGACTGAATCTAACAGGCATAAAACCTAACAGAATTGCATTTGAGATCTTGCCAAAATCCAAAACACCAATGGCCAAAGCACAAGGTGGGAGAGAGAGGATTCAGTCACACCACCTTTTTCTTTGTTTTTTAAATTAATTAATTAATTTATTTTTGGCTGCTTTGGGTCTTCGTTGCTGTGCATGGGCTTTCTCTAGTTGTAACAAGTGGGCTTCTTGTTGTGGTGGCTTGTCTTTGCTGTGGAGCACAAGCTCTAGGTGCATGGGCTTCAGTAGTTGTGGCACATGGGCTCGGTAGTTGTGGCTCATGGGCTTGGTTGCTCCGTGGCATGTGGGATCTTCCGGGACCAGGGCTTGAACCCATGTCCCCTGCATTAGCAGGCGGGTTCTTAACCGCTGTGCCACCAGGGAAGCCCCTCAGTCGCACCATCTTTAAAACAAAAACCATCACTCTGCCATCAAGTTTCGAGGTTTTAGTCGACAAATGGGTTCAGCGTTCATCAACTATGTGATGTGACTGCCCAGAAAAGTGAATGTGCTCTTAGGCTGCATGAATAGGTAGGCAGCAACTAAAGCAAGAGAGATCTAATCTGCACCGATCAGCCCTCATACACTGGGCATTCAGTTTGTGACTCTATGGCTTGAGAAAGCTCAATTAGAGCCCATTCAGAGAATAGTAAAGGGGATGGTGAAGGGACTTCCAAAAGAAAAATTCCATGTGAGACATGGCTGGAGGAAGTGGAGAGGCATGACCACAACCCAAGGCTACTCCTTGATGCCTTAACGCTGTTTTAAAATATATGAAGGGTTATTACACAGAGGCAGGATAAGGTCATAGAAAGACACATGTCTATGAGCCAGAATAGTCCATAGATGAAAGAGCTGCTTAGAGATCCAGCATTCCCTCTCCCTGGAGGTGTTCTAACCCGGTCTGGGTAAATACTTGGTGGAGATATTGTGGCGAGGATTTTAACACTGGAAAAATAGGTGGTTGGATCAGACAAGCCTTCCAACCCCGAAATTCTTCAATTCCCCTGGAATCTGGTATTTCCTGCCATGTGGTCCACCCATGGACTTCTGAGTCTGGTATCCAAAGTCTTAAATTTATTTCTTACAGATTTTCGGCATTAACATTTTGAGCACAGGCCCTGTGGGTGACATCAATGTCTGAGTGTTCGTAACCTAGTGAAGACAGCATAAACCCAAAGGAAAGAGTAGTTCAGGGCTTTGAAATGTTCACATAAAGACATACGGTGTCCTCCGAGGTCAGAGAAGGGGGTCAGCGCGTTGGAACAGACAGGGAAATACTCATGGAGAAGACTTCAAAGTCTGTGTTTGTGTGCGTCAGGCAATCTGAGTGGTTTTAGAAATAGTGGCAACAAAGGGGTGTATAATAAGCAAACATAATCCATTGCCTCTTTCCTCTGATGGCAGAACGTGGTGAGCCCGGCTGGAGCACCATAAGCCATATGCCCAGATTTTTTTTTTTTTTTTTTTTTTTTTGCGGTACGCGGGCCTCTCACTGTTGTGGCCTCTCCCGTTGCAGAGCACAGGCTCCGGACGCGCAGGCTCAGCGGCCATGGCTCACGGGCCCAGCCACTCCGCGGCATGTGGGATCTTCCCGGACCGGGGCACGAACCCGTGTCCCCTGCATCAGCAGGTGGACCCTCAACCACTGCGCCACCAGGGAAGCCCTGCCCAGGTGTTTTGAGAGTGTCTCTAGCCATTGTTTCTCCCAGAAAAATAATTTCTCTGCAGCCCCTGCTCACACACAGCCTGCATCTCGAATGGATCTCGCTCTGACAGGAGGTTTGATTGACTAAGCTTCCTGTTCTTCATCTTGCTGATTGCTTCTGCCCCTTTCCAAACCTAGCAACCCTTTTATTCTTGAAACAAAGACCCTCCTCCCCTTGGGGAGTGTTAGCCCTTGCCCCCCGCAGCCCATGATAATAATTACGATAATAAATAATCCCTTACATCCATTTAGGACTTTGCAGTTCAAATACCTTGCAAACCTGCTCTCTTGTTTGGTCATCGAGATGATGCTGGGAGGAACCGGGGGTACAGGTGCTACTTTGGGATCGGAGGAGGTCTTCTGCCCTCTGAGCTGGTTTGGTGATGGGATTGGTGTGCACAGCACCTTAATTATCTCATTGCCGGGGCTCGGGTGTCCGGCCCTGGGTCAGGGCTCATCCTCTGAAGACATTCAGGCCTTGGCAGCCTACCAGGATGCTGGCTGGTTTTGTTCAAGAGCATTTGCAAAGAATGAGCTCCATGTCTGATCCAGTGTGGGCCCAGGATCGCGGATGCCCGCCTGCATCCCAGGACTTCTTTGTGGTGGGCGCATCCTTTGTGTTGAGGGCTGGGAGTAGGTGCCATTCAGAGGCTACCTCTCTCTTCCCCCCCATTTGTTTGTTTGTAGCAATTTGCAAAATTACTTACTTCACGACTAACAGACTGACATGTGAGCACGAGAAGCATAGAGTTTATTAATTTAATCCAATAAAACTTCAAGTTAATATAACACATTTAATGATAGTGTGGAATTAATGCTCTGCATGGTTATTAGGCCTAAACGGTACACAGCTTATGTGCCTGACCGTAACCAGTGTTGCTTTAGCAGCGTCAAATCCATTTTTAAGTTTTTCTCATATCACTTTATTAGTTCCCTGGTGCTTATATAGTTGGAATCATTGTCTCTAAAGTTTTCCTGGATACCGTTTACCACGTAGCATTGGAATTTCTTCCAGCACAGGAAGATAACTCCAGGCACCAGGGGAAGACCATCTCTGCTTCTGAAATTTCCTTTCCACTGTATCATTTCTGCCCCTGAGGTGTCCCTATGCAACAGCAGGTGCCTCGGCTCCTTACTTCTCGCCAAGGTTTTCTTGTAATTGTCATGGGGTAGCTAAGAACCAAAGCAACAGTCCAAACATTTGTCATTTACCAAGAAGAGAGTTCTCATTCTTCACCAGAAAGACGTTTGTTACTCCTGGGATGGGAAGCCCAGTGATGAACACAGAGCCTTGGCTTGGAGGAGTCTTGGAGAGCTGTGTCCTCTTGCTGAGCACACCCTGGGCCAGTGCCATACTCAGAGTCGGGTTTGTGGTCTTGGGGATACAACCAAGAAAGGGAACTCAGACAGGTGAGTGACCTTGACCGTGCAGATCCACACCGGTTCCCTCGTCTGGGTCAGCTGTGTGGTTTCTGTCGAACTGGAAGGATGCCAGTCAAAATGGCAGCCTGTGCATGTGGTGCACAGGTAGCGAGTGAGGAAGGGGCAGCCTATGGGCTGTGGTGCAGCCTCGGGCAGCGGGGGAGGCCTGGCGCTGGACTGGAGTCCCAGGGGTACTTGGGGATACAGGGAGGTGGGACTTTGAATGACGGAAGGCTCAGGGGAATGAATGCTTTCCCATCCTTGACGTTTTCTTCCGAAATCTCTCTGGTACCTCTTAGAACCGAGAACCAGGGCTGTTTGTTCAATTATAAACGCCTCCTTCGTTGAGTAAAGAACAAGGCAGTGCCAGCATTTGAGTTTAGAATGGCAGGTACCAGAATTGGCAGTAGGTGTGTATATTGCAGGTTCAAAGCAGCCCTGGAGAGCTATGACGTAAGCCTGCTTGCTGGAGCCTAGAGTTTCCTTAACAGGACGGAGGGCAGGGAGCGAGGGGCAGAGAGGACCTTCCATGCCCGGTCAGAGAAGAGGTGTAGAGGTGCAACCCCCTGGGAATGTCACATGTGATCATCTCCAGTCTTGGTTCGAATGCTAATACCTGGTCCTTCCCGTTTGAACTTGGGGGAGTACTTGAAGGAGGATCTATTACTGGGAGAGAAAGAGGAGCCATCCCGGGGTGACCCACAAACCTTGTCCCCAGAGCCGTATCTGTCTTCATCTCCATGTAGGAGCAGAGAGGCCAGCTACGTACTTCCTGTCCTGCGGGGCTCTTCGGAGTAGGAGGGGACGCTGAGAACCCAGCGTGTCACTATTGCCATCAGCATTTACCCAGCCTCACCCTTCCCATGGCCCTGTGCCGAGATGGGTGAGCCCTTGGACAGGTGTGGCCCCCTTCCTTTCTAGGGGTGTTGTGATGGTGGCGGTGGTCACCACCATGGAACCCTTTGAGATCCTATGAGAAATGAGGGTCACGCAAAGTTCAGCACATAGTTTCCAGGAGAGTACAGTTCAGGTGGTGCTGATGGAACCAGGTAGAGAGAAAGCGCCCAAAGTGGGAAACAGATACACCAAGAAACCAAGCAGAAAGGAAGCCCACACCACACACCTTTATGCTGTCAACAAGCATATAGGGATCAGTGGGCAATAGGACGGTGAGTGTCACAGAGGCTGCGTGGATTGGTGCTGAGATAAAGCAGAGGACAGGAAGGTGGACCCAGGGATGCCTGGGAGGGACAGCTGGGAGATAGGAGGATGAGAGGGTCCTGCTGGGCCTCAGTGGTCAGCTGATCCCGGGGAGCTGACCCTGCAGCCTTGGCTGGCCCGACCGCCATGGTCACCCACGCCACCCAGAGCTCCACTGGGGGATAAAGGCATCTCATCGCGCTCTCTTTTTGTCACCTGTGCAGGAAAAGTGCTGCCTATGATGAAGAGATCCAGCACCTGTACGAGGAGATGGAACAGTTAATCAAAAGCGAGGAAGAGCAGTTTCTCCTGAAGGCAAGAGTCCGTTCCCGGGGCTTGGCTCTGCGGGCCAGGCTGCAATACCACCTGCTCTGAGCACGCCCTCTCCCCAGCCCCGGATCTAAGATTGCAGTGCTGCATGGCACTATTGATTTCCTGTTTCCCTGCTTTGTTTATTTTTTTCAAGGCCATTGTCACCTTCAAATATGGCATATAATTTCCCGGGTTTATTTTTATTGATTGTGGTCTGTCTCGTCCTACTAAGATGTAAGCCCCAAAGAGCAGGGATCTTTACCTTTTACGTACTAATGTACCCTCAGCACTTCCACCGCGCTTGGAGCACAGCAGGCAGGCGTTCAACAAGTAGTTGTTGAATCAGTGAATGAATGAACAAGGAATCAATGCAGAGAAGGATGGAGGGGCTTTACCAGTTGAAGCAGCCTGAAGCCTGGCTTGACGTTAGCTGCTCCCGAGACCTCCACGGCAAGCCTGCACGAACGCGACAGCCCGTGCCACTCCACGCCCAGCAGCTCCCCTAAGGGGACCCTCGTTAGAGCCGATGCTTCCCATCCTTTCCCCTTGGAAACCTAGAAATTTTAATTCCCAAGACAACTCAAGTGCCACTCTTCTCGAATTCCAAGGGGGAAAATGTAAAACTCACATTCCTGCTCTTAGTCAGGCACTTAGCCTTCCACCAAGCCCCGTTGTTTGTCTTGGGAGCTCAGAACTGGTGAAATCCCTTCCTGTTCCAGGCTAAGCAGGATCCTTTAGGGGAACATATTCATGAGACGGAGCTACAGGAAACTCCCTCTTACCCATTTTCGGATTATCCACTTGTTGGGTTCTCAGCGGAAAAGTCTTGGATTTGAAAGGCGGCCTCCTGTCTTAGTTCGGGCCATTACAAAAATATCATAACCTGGGTGGCTTATAAACAACGAACACTCATCTCTCACGCCTTTGGAGGCTGGAAGTCCAAGATCAGGGTGCCAGCGCAGTCGGGTTCAAGCAACAGCCCTGTCCCGGGTTGCAGGCTGCCAACTTCTCTGTGTCCTCACGTGGGCAAGCAGGCTCTCTGGGGTATCGGACGAGGGCACTAATCCCACTCTGGTGGGCTCTGCCCTCGTGACCTAATCGCCTCCCAAAGAGCCCACCTCCTTGGGGCCATCTCCTTGGGGTTAAGTTTCAACGTATGAATTTTGAACATAGAGACCCCATCACTGGCTTGCTGCCTCTAAAGGCTGAACCTGAGGCGCTGTCACATCGCTCCCCTGCTCCTTAAGGCAGGTTGGTCTAAACCAGCGTTTCACTTCATTCTGCCGATTATTCACACCACGGCCCCATTTCTTATCACAGACGCCCTTCCAGCTGAGAGGGCGTCAGAATGCTTTCCAGAAAAAGCCGGTTGTGTTCTCCACCCAGAGCCCTCTGGAGGCTGGGCAGTATTTCCAGACCTCCCCCTCGCCTTCCTTTTTAGAGCGCTAATGCGTCCTGGCTGACACCGCCCTCCCCCGACATCCAGCCTTAGTAAAGGCGAACAGGCAGAGAGAACACGCATCTCCTCACCGAGCGGACCCTACGGGGGCGGGGGGCTTTTCCAGAAGCCTCAGCCTTACCGCCCCCCCCCACGCATCCCCTGCAATAGTAGACCGCTCCCTTTACCCCAGTGGCTTTGTGCACAGAGGGGCCGAGTTCTGGGGGGGTGGGGGGCGGCATTCGGCCCCCTCCCCCCCACCATGACTACAAGTCAAAGGTCATAGCTAAGGAAAGATGCTGCTTCCAGAAGCAATAGGTGGGTCAACGCCTGGGGACTGGGAACGGAAAGAGGTCGGGGCTGGGGGGGGGGGGGGAATTCCAGGGCAAATCTGCCCCAGTTGGGGGGTCTGACCCCGCTGCCGCGCCCCACCCTCCAGCCCGGCTCCTCCCTTCTCAAGGCCTCTGAGCCCCAAACGCCTTTCAGGCTCAGCTCTGCGATGTACGCTGTTTGCGTACGCGTGGGAGCCGTGAACACGTGTTGGCCGTGCTGCGAAGCCTTTGGGCGCGCAGGCGTGGCCTGGCCACCGTGTGAGGTTGGTGGTCTACAGTTCATGACAGCTTGAGAGGCTGCACCCTCTGGCCAGCTTGGCGCTCGGCATCTCACTGGCCGTGACCCCCTCAGCACTCTGTACCCAGCAGGGCCGCTAAGACACTCCGTCTGGCCTTTGCGAGGCTGCCGGCATCAGCCGGGGGTCCTGGAGCTGCTCGCCCCACCCCCAGCCAGCGGGGTGGGCAAGATTCCCTGCAGCAAACGTTGGGAGCAGAGGCTGCCTGGTCATACCCTGCCTCCACCGTCAGGCGTGGCCGACACGAGGACGGTCACAGGCTCCCCCCGAGCCCCGCTGACCTGTCCAAAATGGGCAGAGAGGGCTTCCCTGGTGGCGCAGTGGTTGAGAGTCCGCCTGCCGATGCAGGGGACACGGGTTCGTGCCCCGATCTGGGAAGATCCCACACTCCACAGAGCGGCTGGGCCCGTGAGCCATGGCCCTGAACCTGCGCGTCCGGAGCCTGTGCTCCGCAACGGGAGAGGCCACAGCAGTGAGAGGCCCACGTACCGCAAAAAAAAAAAAAAAAAAAAAGTGGGCTGAGGAACGAGGTGGCGTCCCCAGATGAGGGGCTGAGGAAGAGCCCTGGGCTTTGACAGGGGCTGCTGTCCCCTCACCTTGCTGCTTCCAGACAGGGCTGCCCCCTAGGGCTGAGTCTCACCACTGTCTTCCTTGGGGAGGTGTCGTTCCACATCACGGAAAGCCCGTGGGGCTCCTGTGGTGAGTTATATGGAGGCTATGATGCTTTCTTCTCTTCCTACCTGGCCTGCGCCGCGGCCATGCCTCGGACAAGCAGAGAGCATGTTTCCCAAGAAACAGCGACGTGGAAGAAAAAAGCAGGGAGACTGGGCAAGGCAGTGCTGGACCCCAAGTCTCCCGCTGCCCACTCAGGGCCCTTACACCGGATCAGGCTCTAGTGAGAGTGTCAGGCATCCTGCCAGCTACACACTTTCCTCTTTGTCCCACGACCAGGCCCCTTCCCGCTTGCATCACTGGGGTCTCCACATCCCTGAGTGGGGAAGGCCGGTTCTAGGGCAGGGGGGAGGGGCTGTGGAGCTCACGGGAGAGACCCCCCCCCTCGGGGCTTGGGAGCCCTCCGTCCCAGCGGGGACACAGCGAGGGCGTAGACCCGCCTGAAGGAGGAAGAAGTGGGGCCCCTGTGTTTTCAGAGGGAGGGCAGTTTAAAGGATTGAATGACTGCGCCCAACATGGACAGAATAAACGAGCCGGAAGGACATTCCATCTTCCAGTGGACAGACGGGAGCCTGAGGCCTGAGATTCCAGCTCAGCCCCTGTTCTGTTCCCCGTTCGGTACCCGCCCACTAACCGACGCTGCCTCTCCTGTGGGAGGAGGTCATCCGACATGTCATATGTGGTGGGAGCTGGCGTTGGGCACACTCTCCATCTGCCAGGGCAGGCGGGTGACCAAAGCCCTGGGATGTTGTGGGAAGACCCCAAAGGATGGGCGGGCCCCTCCCTGCTGTTGAGCAGGTTCAAGGTGGGGGGAAAAAAATCTCCATCCCGGTGCATCTGGGCCTCATGTGTCCTTCTTCCCGGCTTGGCAGGACACGGAGAGGTTCCAGGCGTGCAGTCAGGAGCTGGAACGGAAGCTGTTCTCCAAGGAGCAGGAACTGGAGCGGCTCATCCAGAAGCAGAAGCGGGTATGTTCGTGTCCGTGTCCTCAGAGCACCTGCCCTGCACTCCATCCCCTCCTGTGGCGCTTGCCCACTTTCCCTGCCATTCACTTAAGGACTCTGTTTTCTTAAATCTGAGAAGAACCATTTAGTTGAACAAAAGAGAAAATCTGAAATCACAGGTGATCCCAAGATAAAGCCTTTACTCTCCAATGCCTGGTGTTTAACTTTGGAAAAATTGCCAAGAATTCTCCCAAGTATCCCCCGCAGGCATCGTGGTGTAATTATGCCCAGGAGCCGCCAGAACGCCAAATCGTTACTTTGTTTCCTGCATCCTGTGTGAGAGATAAGGGGGATGCTGTGGTCACACACACTGATATCTGGGGGGAGGCTGCAGACTGTGATGTCTTCCTGCCAGGAGGGCCAGGGATGCCTCCAGCTGGAAGAGCAGGTTGACCAGGACAAAGGTCAACTTGTCCATCCCCTGTCTTCCTATGTGCCCGTACAAGGTGCGTCAGCCTCCTTTGGGACAGTTCCCGTCACCACGCAGGGTGGATGCAGACACCAGACGTGCCCCTGACGCACCTGAGTCCCCAGAGGCAGGCTGGGTGGTGTCCCAGGGTCCACCCACTGTGGCTGGGAGTGCGTGGCTCAGGACCCCAGGGAGATGGGTTCCCTAGGCAAACCTCGCGCCCACAGCCTCGTCTCCAAAGCAAGGGGCTCGTAGGAGAGAGAGGCCCGGGTGCCGCTTGGCCTCCTGTTTTGTTTTGTCTGGTGCTGGAAGGCATCCAGCCCTGGACAGACCCAGACACATTGGTTCCATTTGAATAGAAAGGGATATTTTTAGCAGCACATTAAAATACACTTGAAGACACCCCCATGCTAAGGCTGGAGACGGTTCCACTCCTCTGAGTACCCAACCTGTAGGTTTTGGTTTCTCTCCTGCAGCAAGACGCTCTCACCACCAGCTGCCTCCCCCTCCCCCACCCCCACCCCCGCCCTGCACAGTGTACCTGGCTTCTCCTCCTCTCTTTCCTCTTCACTATTATGCATTAAGTTCTCACCAGTTAGATTTATCCCTCCAATGAATGATTGCCACTCGACTTAATTACTGCATGCTTGCCTGATTACTCAGGGGCCTCTTGAGAATCACACAATATTCCTTGTTGTTGCTTCCTTCTTCTCTTACTGGCCACATTCATTAAACTGAATTTGTCCTTCCTGCCTCCAGAAGTGTGTGTGTGTGTGTGTGTGTGCATTAAGGGGCAGGACAAAGCTGACTGAGGCTTGAGGGCAGTGAAGGGCAGTAGCATGGGTTCCCGCCCACCAGGTGGAGGAAGCAGGGCGCGGCTGGGAAAGGCCAGCCTGATGGGGGTGGAGCTTGCTCATCGCTCCCCTCTGCACAACGCCCCCGTCCCTTTCCAGCTGGAAGGCCAGTGCACCGCCCTGCACAACGACAAACACGAAACCAAGGCTGAGAACGCCAAGCTGAAGCTCACCAACCAGGAGCTGGCTGGGGAGTTGGAGCGGACGTCCTGGGAGCTGCAGGATGCCCAGCAGCAGCTGGAAAGCCTCCAGCAAGAGGCCCGAAAACTCCACCAGGAGAAGGAGATGTGAGTGTCACCCTTGTGCCCTCCAGATCCGTCCCCTGCTGTGAGCGCGTTAGCCCGCCCCCCAGACCCTTCTCCTTGCTCATAACATGGGGATGGGGCTCCTTGGTCCCTGGGACCTCTTCTAACCTTCTAGGATTCTGAGACTGTGAAGCAGACCAGTTCTGTGCCGAGCACGCCCTAGGATTGACGAGAAACGTACAGCCTCATTCTCAGACAACGTATTATGTGATTAGAAAGACGTTATCCAGCCAACAAATAGGGGGCAGTCTGGGGGAAAATCCTGAGTGAGTGGAACGACCAGACATTGACTGTCATGGTTCGGAGACCTGGGAGAACAGAGTGGGCCAGGAAGACTTCCGAGGTCAGCATGTAGTTCGACAGGGCGTGTGACAGTGCCCTGGACGCTTCACCCCAGCTCTGCCCATTTTTTTCCTTCCTCTTTTTCCTTCCTTTTTCAGCCTTCCTCTGTGTGGGCCCCGTGTGGGCAGCCCCATATCTCTGGGGACTGGTTTGCTGATAAACTAGGTGTCCAGCCATTGGGTTCGGCTTGCTGGATGGAGGTGCCCCTGGGAACAGTCCAAGGCTGGGTCTGCACCTGACCCAGAGAAGTCACTGAGGAAGCGGTCTCAGGAGTGTTAGGCTTTGAGAACAAGGGCTCTCTGAGGCCCCGGAATCTCACTTGCTTATCTGTTCACCCATGTACCAGTGCATTCACTGGCAGATTCACATCAGCAACATGTGTTGAAAGCTACTCAGCGCTTTCAACACTGTCTTGGGCACTCAGCGTACCTCACTTACGTCGAAAATCTGACATTATCTCATTTGACCTTCTCAGCGTCCAGGTACCGTGGTTATCAACTCTAGTTTATGGATGAGGAAACTGAGGTTCAGAGGTGTTAAGTACCTGTCCTGAGATGCTAAGTGCTGGACACATGCTGCTGACTCCCCACAGTGACAAATGAGTCAGCCGGAAAACTGTGCCCAGGACTAGGACTGGCCACCCTTCACTTACTCGTTTGTTCGAGGACTCATGTAGTCATTCTGCAAAACCTGGGTGCCTGGTCCTGGGTGAGGTAAGGTATAAAGTCTGATTTCAAAAAAAGGGCAGTCTTACCAATGCTTGATGTTTTACATGTGTTAACTGTCTTTGTTCAAAAGCCCTGACTCTGTCTGACGGCTGGCAAATCGTTGGTGCATCAGAGCCTAAATCAAATTGTTCTGCTGGGGCTTCCCAGGTGGCACAGTGGTTGGGAGTCCGCCTGACGATGCAGGGGACGCGGGTTCGTGCCCCGGTCCGGGGGGATCCCACATGCCGCGGAGCGGCTGGGCCCGTGAGCCATGGCCACTGAGCCTGCGCGTCCGGAGCCTGTTGCTCCGCAACGGGAGAGGCCACAGCAGTGAGAGGCCCGCGTACCGCAAAAAAAAAAAAATTGTTCTGCTGTCTGCCTCATGTGTAATGTCCTGTACTGTTTGGGAATGATCTAGAGTGAGAGGGAGGGGATGGGTTTGGATTTGGAGTGTTACCCTAGGAAGACATCTCCAGTTGAAAAAGATATGTCTTCCCAAGCAGCTGACTTAAAGTAAAATCAACCCCTCCATTCCAAGGCTTGGATGCCCGGTGGAAGGACAGTATATTTCATTGTAAACAAGCAAAATCGGTCCCTCCGCATTGAGATCAGGTCAACCAGGTGCTTAACTTTATAAACAGAATTAAGGAGTCAGGCTCTTAAAATTCAATCAAGTCCTGAAAGCGACAAAATCTGAAAGGCACAGGCATGAGAACCGCAAATGGAAATGAGCACCGGAGCCCGCGTAACGAATCACAGCGTGAGGACTAAAATCTTTCTGAAGTCTTATCTTAATTAAGCAAGCCAGACACACAGTCTCTGGAGGCTTCGAATTGAAAAAGAGGGAAGGAGGGTTAGGAGGGAGAGAAATGAGTCCAGAACCTTTGCGACTTTGTTTCAATAAGAAGCTTGCAGCGTGTGCAGCTGGGGAACCTGCTGGAGCCCAGGAGAGCGTGTCTCCTCCAGAGCGGCCCGGAGAGAAGGGCAGGGAGAGGCTTAGCTTGTCCTCCGTAGAGCAGGATCCCAGACCAGCAGAGCCAACAGGACCTTTGTGCTGGAACCCACCTCTTCATTTCACAAATGAAAACCAAGCTCAGAGAGGAGTAGTGAGCAGCTCGCAGCCACCCAGCTAGTTAGTGTCAGAAAACAAGGTCAGAGACTCGTCCTCCTGATACCCTGTGCTTCCCCGATGATGTCCAGCTGCCGGATGCTGCTGGGAGGGGGGAGAGTGGGCCTCTAGATCAACAGACCCCGTCATGTATCAGCTGGAGCTCTGAATGGACAAAATGAATTTTCCTGTTCTCTGAAGGTGCCCAAGGAAGGAGAACTAGATTTTAAAATCAGATGAAGAAGGAGCAGTCGAGCAGGGGAGACAATATAAAGATGAAGGTCGGCTGGAAGGCAACACCTCTATTTTGTTAATTAACTTGTATCTGGGGGAGAGGTGGTTTATGACAAGGCACGAAATGTGGCAGAAAGAGGTGTGCCCCCCACCCCCTGACTCCCAGCCTCCCATCACCCAGAGGGCACCAGTCCTGGCTCCTTCCAGAGTGTTCTGTACATGTGCGTGCACACACACACACACATGCACACACACAGACACACACACACAGACACACACCCACGCACACACACAGACCCCACACAAACACACAGACACACTCACACACAGAGACACACACAAACACACACTCAGACACACAGACGCACACACACACAGAGACACACACATGCACACACAGGCACAGACACACAGAGACACACACACTCACAGACACACACACACACACAGACCCCCCCACAAACACACACAGACACACACTCACAGACACACACACACACACTCTTTACAAAGTGACAGCACACACACTGTTGTACATTTGCCTGCGTTTTCCACTTGACAGATCCTTTGGAGAACGCTCCATATTTCTTTCTTTCTCATAAAAACACAGCCAACAGCCCTTCCCTCCCAGCAGCCATAAACCTCTCACCAGTTACTACCGCAAAACGGCAAGTTCTGTTCCTTTCACTTCACCTGTTAGCCAGACATAAACTTGTAGAACATCTAGGTTAGAAGGACTTTCAAGGTCATTTTAGTCAAATATCCAAGTGTCTTTTTTTTTGCAGAAATGCTTTTCTATTTGTTAACACAAAAAATCTATCTGAATATACATATGTGTGCATGTTTAGACAGATGTGTGTCTACTAGACAAACAGACGTAGGTTTGCACCGATACATACCACGTATGTGTGTGTAGTTGTGTGTGTGTGCACGGTGCCAAGGTCCCTGGTGCCTTGTAAGCAGGGCCAGAGGAGGCTTGGACTGAGGTCCTCTTGGTTGTGGAGGAACTGGCCACTCGGTCAGACACTGTGAGGACCCATTAGGTTAGGTCTCCGGTGTGAGTGTCTGTCCTTAGCGGGGAAAGCCCTCTGCTTTCGGCTGCCCCAGGAGGAAGCAGGGCCCGGGATGGGGGTGGCGGAGCCCCAAAGCCGGATGCAGGTAACCTGAGCTCCCAGGGCGCCAGGCTGCGACCAGACAGCTGTGCTCACCGGGTGCCCTTCGGAGCAGAGTCCCAGATGGCATTTAGGGACCCAGGATGGATAATAGGGAAGACATTGTTTTCCCTCCAGTTGACATTAAATATAATTGGCAATAAAATGTTGGGAGTTTGCAGCTCTGCAGGAGCCAGAGAAGTTCTGTTACTGAATAAGCATTGTCTGAGGTGAACTTGGTATTTGAGACAGTCTGTTACTGTCGCAAAGTGACTTTATAATTCTGCTATAAAGGGGGAAACCCCACAGATACCGCTCAAGGAATAAGGCGATTGCGAGTCCTGTGGCCCCAGCAAGCTCGTGGTGACGTGGATGGGCTTTGCCAGGGGACCGTCCTTACGCAGCTCAGCCTGCGCACAGTCAAGGCAGCCCTGATGGCCCGTGGCAGTGACGCATTTACTAGGTTGTGGCTTGGAAATACGGGACCCTTTGCAGTAAGCTTGGGGGAGATTTTAAATCTCTGAACTGTGGTGCAGAGCACAGAGGGAAGGATGGAAGCAGAACTGTGCAGTTAAGCAAGGCTTATTTTCCAACATCACCCCATTCTGCTATTTTTTTTTTTCTTTTCGGTACGCGGGCCTCTCACCGCTGTGGCCTCTCCCGTTGCGGAGCACAGGCTCCGGACGCGCAGGCTCAGCGGCCATGGCTTACGGGCCCAGCCACTCCGCGGCATGTGGGATCTTCCCGGACCGGGGCACAAACCCGTGTCCCCTGCATCGGCAGGCGGACTCTCAACCACTGCGCCACCAGGGAAGCCCTGCTTTATTTTTTTCCTTTCTTCTCTGAGTGGTGCTGGCTTCCTCCTAAACGCCCCCTCCCCCTCCAGCTCTCTTCCTCCCTCCATCCCTGCCATCTGCCCTCCCCGCCCCTCCTTTAGCCCTCTCTCTTTTCTCTCTTCCCGCTGCTATTTGTTGACTGCACCTCCAAGCCAGCCACTGTGTCGAGGATATAGATGTAAACAAAGCACACACAGCCCCCTGCCTCGCAGCCTGAGTTGCCCTCCAGCCACGCTCTGTATGTCTCAGCTTCTCTCTCCCCTTCCTCAAAACTCCTATGATTGACACGCTCACGCTGTGATGTAAATGACGGATTATGATTGATACATTAAATCTCTGCTTTGTAGCTAGAGATAAGAAATTTTAGTCAAAGAAATGAATGTGCAACAGTGGAAATCCCAGATCTCCGGGAACAGATTGGAGACTGTTGGGGGAAAGTGGGGAAGGAAAGATAGGTCTTCAATAGCTCCTGCATACAAACTAAACCAGCATGGGGGGGACGGGGGGAGGGAGAAACACCAGCTCTGCTCTCACCCTCCGAGGCTGGGCTGGAGAAGAGTATTGATTCTGATTCCCTGACCTCTCGTGGGGGCGGGGCAGGACCACTGGGAGCCTGAGAAAACAGTGCAGTCATCATCAAGCTGTATCCTTGGGACAGGGAGTCGGGGGTCTAGATTAGGACCCTGGCTCAGTCCTGGGTTGCCAGGGAGAGTTATCAAACCTACTTGACTATCTGTGTCTATAAAACAGGGATCGGGCTTCCCTGGTGGCGCAGTGGTTGAGAGTCCGCCTGCCGATGCAGGGGACACGGGTTCGTGCCCCGGTCCGGGAAGATCCCACATGCCTCGGAGTGGCTGGGCGCGTGAGCCATGGCCGCTGAGCCTGCGCGTCCGGAGCCTGTGCTCCGCAACGGGAGAGGCCGCGACAGTGAGAGGCCCGCGTACCGCAAAAAAAAAAAAACAAACAAAAAACAGGGATCATTTCACCTTCCAAATAGGGTGTCTGAGACAACTTGGTGAGACCTGGCTATAAGGCCTGCACGAGGCCGTGCTCTCTCTCCAGAGGAAGGCCAGCCCGGGCACCACCTTCTGGGTCCAACTTCATCACTGCCTCGTGCCCTGGTAGCACCCCCTCCCCCCACATGTCACTCATCACTGCCGTCTTGCATCCCCTGCAGGGAAGTGTACCGCGTCACGGAGAGTCTGCAGCGGGAGAAGTCAGGGCTCCTGAAACAGCTGGATTTCCTAAGGTGCGTCCGCATCCCAGAGCCTTGGGTGGGAAGGGGCACCCCCAGAGTCTCCCCTGCCTGCTGAGGGAGCACCCACATTTCCCTGGTCCCCAACATACTGTTGGACAACTGAGCACCACCTCTCCATTATGTTTGGTCCATTTACACAGGTGCCCAGCCCCCTCTCCAGTTTGTACCTCTGCAGGCAGGCGCTGCCTCCTCCTGCTTGGTACCTGGTACGGTACTTGCTCAGGTAGGAGGAGAACTGAATTTACGGAGCATCTAGTCCATGCCAGAGGTAGTATCTCCTTCATCTTCAACAAAACCTGGGAAGTAGGGCAGCTGTTAATACAGGGGTTAGCCATCAAGGAAGCTGATATCAGAGAGATGGAGTAATTTACCAGAGTGACCCAGACGCTCGCTGCCAGAGCCGGAATTGAGTCCCCAGCTGGCTGGTGCTCTTTAGTCTGCCATATTCTGTTCATGTTTGTTGAATGAGTAAATGAATCACAAACAGAGCAGCAAGAAGGGCGTTAGGAGTGTCCTCAGCCTGTTAAACTACCTGTAGATTCAAAGCTCATTGGTTTGGTTTGGATTATCCCCCCCCCAAAAAACAACCAAACGCAAACGGGTGTGGGGAAAATGGAATGTTCAATTTTGCCTCTGAGCTTTCTAAGTTACTATACTTGCTGCCTGTCAAACACCTCTTGGGGAATAGTGATGAAATTTGGGTCCTGATTTTTAAAGTGCAGGTGGGTTTGAGTTGGGTACCTTTTGAAGGTTTTTAGGTTGTTTTTTTTTTTTTAATTTGAAAGCAAGGTAAGATCACTGCATCTGGCATCTTTGATGCCACCAAATAGAAAAGTTCTTCAAACTGAATGCATTTCAGATTTGTTTCCCTCAAGATGTGATTCCAAAGGCCAGGGAGATGGAAGTGGTTCTTAGGGGCCAAGTTTTAATCCCTGTGAGAGAAGGTGTGGATTCTCAGGAAGGCTTTAGTGAAGGCAGAGAATAAGATGTACAAGAACGAGTTTGGTTGGGTTTTTTCCCTTTTTTCTATTGTACTTAGAAAAAAATACAGAGGCAGATTCAGTGTGAAGGCGCAGGGGAGGATGACGAGGCAGCACTCTGCCAACACTTGGGGGTCTTTTGCATGGAGACCAGCGTCTGTGCAGAATCCCAGCCTGAAACTTGCTGTGCTGTCGCCTGGTCCCCGAGCCAGCCAGGGAGAGCCCGGATGTGGCGGGAGAGCCCACGGCAGGCTCTTCCTCCACAGTGAGATCTCCGGGTAGAGACAGACAGCCAGGGGAAATGGGCATCAGGGAGAGACAGAGAGAGCTGGGAGCAGGTGGGGTGGGAAGACAGCGGGAATTGTTGGGGGGGGATCGGGACCATGGCCGGGGTGTGACCCAGGGGCGAGGGGCTGCCGTCCTAAGGGAAATGGGGGCACATGGAAGTAGTTTCAGGGTGCTTGGTAGGAACGTGCACTTTGGAGCTGGATCTGGTTCCAGACTCAGCCCAGCCCCTCATCACCTGTGCAACCTTGAGCAGTTGTCAACAACCTGGACATGCCTGTGTCGCAGGCTTCCTGGGAGAATTGGGTGACTTGTGCGCGGCTGTCGCTACAGAGCGGTGCCGTGAAGGACAGAGGACACATGTACAGAGCAGAACATTCCCTTGCCTATCGGAGCCTCTGCATGGAGATGCTCCAGGAGACAAGAGACGAAGGCGTGGCTCCCCAACTTTCCAAAGAGTTGTTTCCATTTACAGTCGGCCATCTCCATTTCCCAGCCTCGCATTCTCAACCCTCCACCAGGCTTTTTCTCCCCCTATTCCACCAAACGTGGAACCAACGACCTCCACGTTGCTTAAAATATGGGCCAGCTCTCAGGGCCCCATCCTTGTCCCCAGCACATCACTCTTAGCACAGCGTTTCTAGGACTCCTTTTAAAACTTGAGTCAGGTCAGGTCACTCCTCGGCCAAAGCCCACCCCCCATGGCTTCATATCTCATTGGGATAAATTCAGAGTTCTGACAGTGGCCCACAGGCAGGGGATGGCAGATCCCCACCTCCCCCATCTTTCCTCTGACCTCTGAGCATCTGCTCCCTCGTTTCCGTTCCACTGGATGAACACCACATGTCTCCCAACCCCAGTCCCTGCCCTTGCCATTCCCTCTGCCTGTGACGCTCTCCCCCATCCCTGCTGGGCTCTCTCCTCCGCACCCTTTAAGCCTCTGCTCAGATGCCACCTCCTCAGTGAGGTCTTCCCTGACCACCCTCCATCTCTGGCCCTCTTTATGCCACTTCTTCCCCACTTTATTTTTCTCAATAGCAATGAAATACAAATGCCCTGGGGGCAGGAACTTTTTCTTCCATTCCTTGGTGTAGCCCTGACAGCTGGAGCAGTGCCCGGCACACAGCGTGGGCTCAGGGAGACACGTGTGGCATGCAGCCACACATGCATTCATGAATGAAAGGTTTAGAGGAGGGGGGGGCACAGCAAGTTCAAGGCGGAGCTGGAACACCTGGTCAGCTCTGTGGAAGGCTCCCTTAGTGATCAGATGGACCAATGCAGGATCCTGAAGGGCCCTGGGTGTCACAAGGCCATTCTGTGTATCCCCCTGCCTCTGACCTGACTTATACACAATTACCCTTAGCCACAATCACTAAGGAAAGTGGTTCCGCGCCCTCCCCGGGCCTTCCATGCCTGGCCTTCCTCTGTACCCATCTGACCGTCAAACCAATGCTATTGGATCTGTTGACTGCAAGCCCCATGTTTGAATAGATTCCCCTTTTCCATCCACAGGGAAAGGAACAAGTATCTTCGGGATGAACGGGACATATGTTTTCAGGTAATTGGCCAGTGCCCCCTCCCCTGGGGGAAGACGAAGACTGGGGTCCAGTGGCAGCCAGACCTGCGCTGGGACTGGCCCAAGAAGATCCTGAGGCTTGGAATCTGGTCACTCCTTTGTGTGTGCAGGACGGTGGCATAAGATTTTTTGAAAATAGTAAAAATTCAGGTTGACCTATAGGGTCATAGTGTGTTAATTTCCCGTGAAGTGACACACTTTCCTCTTGGCATCACGAGACCAGGATACTTGGGAGGGTCCCACATTTCTTGGATGTAGAAATGATCGTGCCATCCATGAGATGGTGCAGTTGAAATGGCATCATCAGTTTTAAACCAAAATGCTCAGTTTTTTTCTTCATTAACATGTTGATCGCTTGATGAAAATTTTTCATTTTTACACACTGTCGTAGAAAGAATTAAAAATGTATATTTCGGGCTTCCCTGGTGGCACAGTGGTTGAGAGTCCGCCTGCCGATGCAGGGGACACGGGTTTGTGCCCCGGTCCGGGAAGATCCCACATGCCGCGGAGCGGCTGGGCCCACGAGCCATGGCCGCTGAACCTGCGCGTCCGGAGCCTGTGCTCCGCAACGGGAGAGGCCACAGCGGTGCGAGACCTGCGTACCGCAAAAAAAAAAAAAAAAAAAAAAGTATATTTCACCGTTTACATAGTTGATTTTATGTACAATTTTTTTACCCTATGGGGACCGATGCTTCTCTGACCCTGAGTGCCACAGTTACATACTTTCCCAAATAGCACGAAAATCCTGTATTTATTTAAAGAATTTCACTTCCGGCTGCGTTAAACAGAATCTAGGATTTCTCATTCCCCTAACATCCTCCCCTTTAGACAGTAGCTGTGGAAGCTGTGAAGGGAAGAAAAAGGCGGGCAGGATGGATTGATGTGACATTCTGATTATCAGGATTATCGCACGGTGAATTTCACGTGTGTCCTTGGGCAAATCATTAGCCTCCTTGGGCCATGACCCCCATTATCACGTGAGGAAAGAGAATCTCTATCCTTTTTTCCAAACTGTAGGGATTTTTGTGCGTGTGAAAAACTCTTGGAAAGGAAGGTCTTGCGCTGGACTCTCAGCCGTTCAGTGCCCTAAATGTGGTCAGTACACAGCAGATAGTTTGCCCCGGATCCGGTGCAACCTAGTTTATAAGCGCAGATCCTTTAGGGACCTTGTACATCACAGTGTCTTTTCTACCACTGGCTGTCAGCAACATGTCTCTGCCGCCCACCTATGTGTACTATCAGAGCAAGGCTTAAGCCTACACATGTTTGTTTGATGGTGGTAATGGTTATAATTGTTTAAGAAGTAACACCGAATTTATTTTAAAACTTCCTAACAAATGTCGCCTTAATCCCTTGACCTGGCTTCCCTTCACCTGCCAAACTCATTCTGCTTTGAGAAGGGAATGGAATTAAGGGAATAAGAACCCTTGTGGGGAATGGAAGAAAGAGGGATAAAATCATGTTCATGCTGAATCACAATTAAAGATTAATTTGGGATCACAGCCATACCTGCGGGGGCCCTGGGAGCACTGCAGCCCCTCCTTCTTTCAGGAAGGATCCCTAGGAACCACGGGGCTGGCTGGTTAATGAGAGATTCTTCCTGTGATCTAACACCCCCCTTATCTGGAAGACATCTGTCAGGGGAGCCCTGGCAAGGCAGGTGTAAGCCCCCCACTCTACCCAGTCTCTCCATTGCAAATACGTGAGCAATTTACCTACAGCCAGCCCACTTCCACAAAAGATCTGAAATACCTTGTCCTAGCTTTGTAGCTGTGGACAAGGCTCTGGGTTCATTGATCCTCCTATCTGGGGGTTTGGAAATAAAGAGGGATTGAAACCCCACTGAAGAATGTGTGTGATTTAAAGATGCACAGAGTTTTTTCTGCCCATAAATATTTTTCCTATGCATCCCACATTTAGCTTGTCCTCTTGCAAATTATCACTACTCCTGGGAAGGGTAAGCTGGCAGACCCCAGGCTCGAAACTCTGATTAGCTTATTAGATGGGAGATGGAGGAATTATGGCAAGAGATGACAGCAAAAGGGAAGAGTGGGTGAAGGCTAGCTCGCAGGGAGCCCAGGCCATCTCTTGCTTCCTTTAGAGTTTTATTTGAAGCCTGTACTATGAGGTGGGGAAATTGAGCCCTTTTCTGCTCCAACGTTGGGACAAATCAGTAGGAGTGGATCTGAGGGCATTTTGTGTTTCTACAGAAAGACAAGGCAGCCAAGGCAAACACAGCTGCTTCCAAGGCAAGCCAGAAGCAGCGATCTGGCTCTGTGATCGGCAAATATGTGGATGGCGGAGGGATGCTCAGAAGGTAAGGCATCCCTGCTGTGCTCATTCATTACCTGTTCCTTGGTCTTGCCAGGTTGGGCGCAGGCTCTGAGCCCAAGCTGAGTGCAGATTGGCCCTGGCGGGAAGCCTGGGGTCAGCCACTATCGCTCCCCTTGAGTCTTGGAGGACGCGTGCCTTCCTGTTCTGACATCTAGGTGCAGGGCAAGCACTTAGGACAGGCCGTTCCTGCCAGGGGGCGCTGAAGAGGGGCTGCAGATCAGGGGAGGGACAGAGGGGGTCGGAGGAAGAGGGGTCAGAGAGAGGGAGGGAGTGGATGCTGGGCCGGGCCCTGCTGTCTGTTGAGCAGAATGGATGCTCTTGGTTTTCCAGGGACAGGACTGCGTGAGTCTGAAGGGTAATTAGAGTGTAGTACGGAATCTCCAGTCGTTGAAGTCCTTTACAGATGAGAATGGGGCCTGTACTTGACAAGACTCCTTTCAATAATTCATATTTAATTAACTCAGGGATAACATGCTTGGTTGTTGTTGGACAGCACACGATTGCATTTAAGTCCCCAGAGGGGTGGCCTGTTGCTCCCCGAAGGAGGCACGCCAGCCTCCCGCCCCTACCCCTGCCCTGTCTTCTCTGGGGCACGTGCTTCTTCCCATGGATGTGGCCACAGAGAGGTGGAGGCTGCCAGATCCCCACGTATCAAACCCGGGACAAAGTGTGTGAACCTGCTCATCCGGGAGACCCTGGGGACAGCAAGCATGAAATAGACATGCCAAGCGGAGGTGCCCTGGGGATGTCAATCTGCTGATGGCTCAAGACCTTGAACCTGACCATCATGAACTCCTCTTCTAAATCGCTGAACCAGGATTCACAACATGGGAGCCAGATTCCTGCATCAACAGTTCACCTGTTGGTTCCTCGGAATGGAATATGTGCTTCCAACAAGCAGAGGCCAATTGCCTACTCTGTACCTGACATTCTCTGAGTTCTGGGAAGTCTCCAAAGATCAATTAGACACGAGTCCTGCCCTTAATATCCATTACTGAGTGCCTGCCCTGTGCAAGACTCAGTGCCGTGTGCTGGGGATACGGAGTGAGCAAAATAGACCCCATCTCTGCTTTCATGGAGCTTATAATTGAGTGGAGGACACAGACAATAATTGATGAGTAATCGATAAATTGCAAACCCCGAATTCCCATGCAGACTCTGTCAGAGGTGACCGCTGTCTGCCACTGGTGCATAGCATTTTGTGGCAAAACCAAAAAGGAGCTTAGTCAGGCTAAGCTGAAGGTATTCCAGAGTGTAATAGTGCTTGAGAATTTCCCAAGTAAGAAACGCTTCATTTAGGGTCATTTCAGTGCCCATTTCTTTTCTAGTTGCAAGGCCTTTGAAAAGCCATGCTCTGCATCTGTGCGCGTGCGTACACGCTCACAACACGTGTTCACACGTGTGCACGCGTGTGTGTGAGCAGAGTGAAAGCAGATGGGAACACTAATTGTGTGCTCAAGTGGCTAGGCACTTAGTAGGCTCGTCAGAATGTCGAAGAAATTTGTTGGAAAGATGGCAGTCATTTTCTGTAAAAAGCTGATTTTATAAATAAGTGTAAGAGTCCTTGAATTGCTACAGATCCTTTATTTTATATCAGGGGATCCAAGCTAAGTCAGCACTTTTGTGAGCAAGCGCTATACCTTAATTTACCTTAGAAGTGTCCGGAGTTCAGAACAGTGATACATGCATTTTTTTCTCTTTTTTTTCTGTTTTTGGTCCTTAGGGGCCAGAAATGCTAGGAGCGGGGGGGCGGGAGTTGGGGCAAAGTGAAGGGGCTTTCCCTGTGCTGCATATTCTGTGTCCGTCGCCCACTTCCGCCTCACCACCGCATCCTGCTCGATTTTCTAGTTCTCGAGTGTGTGTGTGTGTGTGTTTGTGTGTGTGTGTGTTTCGATTCTGGACTCAAGTTCCTCCCCGTAAAAGAGTCCTCAGCTTGACTTGTTCATAAAGGCCTGAGAGGGGGCCGCACCAGGAGGGCCCGCGGGGCCTCTGCTCACAAACCTTGGGGACACAGCCCGTGCCCTGGACCCACGTCTGGTGCCCGAGTGCTGCACACCCCCCCGCTGCTTCTCCTTGTTCTGGTTGCTCAGGTGTTTCTGGAAGCAAACGTGCACTCAGGCCTCTGAGGCCACTCACTCCTGATCCTAAGGAGAAAGGAAGGAGAAGCGGGTGGAGGGCTTCCTTCCCACCCTGAGCTGGTGGTGGACGCTTGCCGTGCCGGGGTCCCTCCCAGAGCAGTGGTCCCCCTCGCCTGCATCCCCGAGGGCTGCTTCCCTAACAGGTCTGGCTTATGCACTGGCTTACTGGGGAGGTGGGCAGGGCGGAAGGGTGAGGAAACAGGCCTGGAGAGTTGGTGTCTTACCTGGGGACACACAGCTGGTAAGGGCTGGCATGGGACCAGGGCAAAGGCCACCGACCTTTAACCCAGGATGCTTTGTTTCCACATGTGTTATGCTTCTTTCTTCACACCTTTACTTCTCCTTTGTGGCACTTCCCACAGTCTGGAACAGTCATGATTGCTCTAGCCCTGCTAAGCCAAGCGCTCCACGAGGACGGGGGCTGTGTGCATCTGTTGCTGACTGTCATTAGCTTAATACCTGGGAGCCAGCATCACCTTCATCACCTTCACCTTCACCACCTTCACCTTCATCATCACCTTCACCTTCATCTCACCCTCATCATAAGGACATTGAACGAATGAGCTAAACAATGCTGGGTCTGGTTTTCCCTTTCTTGGTTCCTCTCTGCCCCCAAAAAGTGTGCTCCACAGCTCTCTGTCACAGACCCCCAGCTTCCATTCAGATACATTTTACAATATTCTCCCCACTCTTCATTCTTCTCCAAAACAGCCAGTCAGAGGAGGAGGAAGATGTGTTTGGCATCCTGCGGAGGAGAAGCTCCCTGGGCCTGAGTGGGCACCCCCTTACAGAAGAGGGGCCGGGGACCGGGGGTCTGCTGCCCCAGCCGCTCCGCAGAATCATGTCCATTGAAGAGGACCCGCTGCCCCAGCTGCTGGGGGGCGGCTCTGAGCAGCCACTGGGCCAATGCCCGGAAGAAGGGGAGGCCTCCGACCGGGGGGCGGAGGGACAAATCGGGCCGTCCCGACCTCTGGACCTCATGCCTGCGTCTCCCCAAGGGCAGCCTGTCGGAAAAGAGACCCCGTCTAAGGTAAGGGTGCATCCCTCACTGGCTTGTAGGTCACCCTGTGCCTTGTCCCTCGAGTGTGAGCCCAAGAGCCCCAAGGCCACTCAGGAAGCCAGACTCAGCAGGCCTGGTGATGCACCAAGTTTGTGTCCCTCGGGCACCACCCTTCTCCACTCTGCCGAGTGTCATGATGGAGACTCGGGGCTCTGGGGACACTCTCCTAACAACTTCTGTTGTTGGCCCCTATGTGTTTTTTTCTGATTCAGATTCTGCATTTATAGAGTAGGACCGAGCCTCTGCTGGGCAATTAGCGTCAGCTATCACACGCTTTAAAAAGGGTACCTCTTCTGGTCCGTTCTGTAACCGCCCCCTGCAGGCCAGTCCCTGCGGGGGAAGTCTGCCTACCATCGCTTTTCTCTCGGTTCCTAATGAGCTCGGCCCTCCCGGCAGTGTGACGCTGCACTCCCACCCTCCATCCCCGCGCCCCCCACCAGCTCTCCCGCTGTGTTCCCCGGGAGAAGGGGGCCTCGTGGACCGTCCTCCTCTGGATCACAAGTGATACTCCTTACCTTGTTTGTGACCCAGGCCTTGGAACTGGCCCCTCAGCCCTCCCCCTGCCCGCCACTGGATCCTCTAGAACAGTTCCCTCACCCTGTGGCGGCCTTCAGAGCTGAGCGGTCCGAGTGAGGCGTTGGCGTGCGTGCCAGCAAGCCCTCTCCAGCCCCTGCACGGGGACTTCTTGGCCTCGGTTATCATTCTTGGGCCTGGATTAAGATTCATGCCTACAAACCACTCCTCTGAAGGGCCCTTGGTGGGTGGGGCAGCCCCCCTACACCCCCTTCTACATCCCCAAAAGTGGACAGACTACACTTGCTGGCAGTGGGCACAAATGGGGCTTTAAATACCCCACGAGAGCCCCCCAAATGTGAAAGAAGTGTTAAGAGGGCCACGGGAGACGGGGTGAAGGAAGAGGCTGAGCGTCCGTGTCTGCCATGGCAGCTGGTCCTTGCGGTTGTTGGATGACGAGCATCAGAGATCTGTTCTCCCCTTAGGCGGGTGGGGAAGTAGAGCACAGAGCGAGGAGGCCCACCCAGCCCGCAGTGAGGGGAGCCCAGCCTTCGCACCCACCGCTCTGCATCCCCACCGGCTGCACCGGGATGCGCTGCTGTTTAGCTGGGACAGAAACTGCAGCAGAGAGGAAGTGTGTCTGCTGGAAGTCAGTCACACAGCAGCCTCAACAGAGGGTCCCTTGCAAGGCCGCTGAGCCATCAATTGGTACCAGCTTTCGGGAAAGTAGTTTGATAATAGGAATCAAGAACTTTAAAAGTCCACCTCCTTTGAACCAGCCCTCCTACTTCTAGCAACCTTTCCTAAGGAAATAACCAAAATCAGACAAAAATTTAATCCAAGAATGTAAGTGCATAAGAGCAAATAATTGAAAAAACAACAATAGGGACATAAATTAGACTATATTAATTTAATAGAATGTTATAGTGCTATTAAAAATCACATTTTTGGAAAACTTCAGTGACTCAGAAATATTTATATATAATTCAGTAACATAGGAACAAATAGAAACTTATACATAAATTTATATTATATATAATAATATAAATAAAGTATACATAGTATCTCAAATTTCTCTCAAAAAAACATATATTGATTCATCTATGTAGAAAAAGAAGCCTGGAAGAAATGTATCCAAATAGGAATAGTGACCATTTCAGGGTTGGGGGGTAAATTATGAATAGTCATTAATTTCCTCTCTGCTAAGTTTCCTAATTTTAGAAATTAGTATGTATTACTTTCATTTTTTAAAGCTTTAAAAAAATAAAAACAGTGGTGGGAAGGAGAATGGGAACAGATTCCCTGACTTGCCAGTGGAGGGAGCCTTTCTCCAGCCCCTCCCCCCAATTTTGTTGTCTCACTGTTGTTCGCGGGCAGGTGGATTGTCCCCCAGGTTAAGGGCAAGAACTGGAATAGCTTCGCTGCTCCTGTGAGGTGGGTCCTTCCCCAAACTGAACCATCACCGGGTTGATCGTATCCTGTCTGCGGAATAAGTGTCCTGCCGCAGGCGGGGGCCAGGGTGAGGGGAGCACAGAGAAGGTCAGCCACCGCCTCTGCAGCCAAGACCATCTCCTCCCACCGTCCCTGGGCCTGGGGTGGGCCAATGGCTGCACTGAGCTTTGGTCTCAAGCAAAGGACAAATGGAGCACGATCCTGGCAGAGTGATGCTTGTGCATTGCAGGAATAAGGAAACTGGGGCCAGGGCAGCGTTTCTGAGTGTGGGTTTCTCTCTTTTTTTTTTTTTTTTAAAGTTGGGTTTAAGTTTCTGTAATTGACCTTGAATTCCCTCCTAAGTACAGCATGGAATTGATTTCTCCCCCAAAGGCTGTTAATGGCTTTTCTCTGAAATTCAAGTACTGCTAATATCTGTGGCTACTCTGCTATAGTATTTGCTCGGTGAGAGGAGCTAATCCCCCAAATCCACTTCCACATAGATTCTAAAAAGCCTCCCCATCTGGCCTGGCAGTGCTGGGGGAGCACGCGGCTCTCTGGACTTAATGACCATTCGGAGGAAGGGCCCTGTGCCGGTCCTCACTCTGCCTCTCACTCACCCAGCATCCTGGAGCAAGTCCACTTCCCGCTGGGCCGTACACACCAGAGTAACAGGCAGGCCAGTTCCCAGTCTGTCCCGCTGCCGGGTGGAGAAGGACCACCATGACTGTGTTCTGGAAAGTTCTTCCCGTAGCCTGGCATCTTGGGATTTCCCAAGCTACTGAGTGGAGACTGTCTTGCCTTATTTCCAGGGCAGACAGGGACCCTAGATGGAAGGTGAGCTGGGACAGAAGGGCAGCATGCAGGGAGGCGAGCGTGTCTTCCATCCGGTCCAGGTTTTCAGTGACGGGGCAGAAACGAGAGGCCCGACCCCAGCCTGGGATGCCTCTGCCCCTGAGTTATAGATAAGCCTTCTATATCTTCTATATCTCCCCTTCCCCTTCAAGCACTCCACCTTGTCCTCCCCACCCAGCCCCTGCAGAGAATCTCTGCTTCCTCCTTAAGGCCCAGCCCAGAGCGCCCCTGCACCCCGAGACCCTTGATTCCTGGTCCGTGCTCTGGGCACTCGGAACATCGTGCCGTGACTATGTGTACACGTGGCTGCCTTCCCTGCACCACATGCCCAGCCCAGCGCAGGGCCTGCGGCGCAGCACGTGGGCAGCAGTGGTGGTGGAATGAAAGTCTCTCTTCCCACTGCTGAAGCTGGAAGGAGCCTTGGTGCGCTGAGCCCGAAGCTTCCTGCATCCAAGGCCCGAGCAGCCTCCCCGGTGCTGGTTGCGGGTCCCTCCCTGGACACCGCAGGGACAGGTCAGGGGCAGGGGTGGCAGGCGGCCGTCCCAGCATTTGACCCTGCTGTCTGTCTTCCACAGGAGGAAGGCTCTGTGTCCACCCCAGACCGGCTCTTCAAGATCGTGTTTGTGGGCAATTCCTCCGTGGGGAAGACGTCCTTCCTGAGCCGGTTCTGCGACGGCAAGTTCTCCCCGGGTTCAGCAGCCACCATGGGTGAGTTCTCGGCCCTGGGCTGCATCCCAGCCCACCTCTGGGAAGGGGCGGCTGTGAGAAGGGTGCCCAGGGAGGGACTTGGAGACCCGTAGGAGGGGCTGAGGGCTGGGCTGGTAGGCGAGGCCCCCCTCTGCCTGGTGCTCCACGGCTATGGGACCACGAACGGTTCCTATGCCCAAGATGAGGGGCTCTGAAGTTGGCACAGATGGACTTCCGGCCCTTTGTCCCCTCTCTGAGCCTGTCTGTCTTCAATCATCCCTTCCCCACTTTCTGTGTGTGTGTGTGTGTGTGTGTGTGTGTGTGTGTGTATGTGTGTGTGTGTGCGCGCGCATGCATGCACACTTGTATAGACGGGCAGGATGGAGGACAGTGCTCTGGGGGCTTCTTTTACCCATCAAATTTCCTCATCTTGCATCCCGGGCATGCTGGGTAACAGCTGGAGTCCACTGTAGACACTCGTTAAGCTCAGCTACTAATAGCTGACCAGGGCTTCGTGCGCCTCCATTATTATCTCGGGTAATTCTGCATTTAGATAGGAGCCTTTGCCCCTTCACCCAGAGGTGCTCCTTGCATTGGAGTATGTGGGAAGACGCAAGGGCATATTGACCTTTTAGTTTCTCCCCAGGTGAATCACTCGAGCAAAAAAAATGAATCCTTTGGGTGCCTTCTATGTGCCATTTAACCACGCTAAGTCAACTATATTAAAAATACACTGCGGGCTTCCCTGGTGGCGCAGTGGCTGAGAGTCCGCCTGCCGATGCAGGGGACACGGGTTCGTGCCCCGGTCTGGGAAGATCCCACACTCCACAGAGCGGCTGGACCCGTGAGCCATGGCCGCTGAGCCTGCACGTCCGGAGCCTGTGCTCCGCAACGGGAGAGGCCACAACAGTGAGAGGCCCGTGTACCGCAAAAAAAAAAAAAAACCAAACAAACGAACTAACAAGAATACATTGATATGATCTGAATATTTACCATGGGTTTTGATATTTATCATTTCCATCTGTCTTCCCAACAACCCTGAAAGGCAGGCACTGCTATCAGCCCAATGGACAGACCAAGACGCTGAGGCCCAGAGACGGGTCCTCATTCCCACCAGCTGGCCGTGCTGATACTGGTCCCCCCGCAACCCCACATGCACCTCTGCTGTCCCAGCCCACTGCCTCCCTAACAATATTGTGCTGTGCGTGCTCAGAGCCCAGCTTCTGCCACAGGAGGCGGGCAGAGGCTAGCACAGGCAGGGGAGGCCGCTAAGGTCCAATGGGGCATCGGAGGTCCCGGGCCTTCATCTCAGCTCTGCCACCGACCAGCTGTGTGACCTCGGGAGGAGGTGTTTCCTTTTCGGCTTCAGTCTTTCCTCACCTGAAAAAAATGAGAGATTTGAACCGGGCCAGCCAAGACTGCTTCCAAGCCCAGGGCTCTGTCCAGACCACCTCTGACCCCTGGAGGTCTCACAAGCTGGCCCTCCAAGACAATCCGAGACAAACTTTCCTGCCCCAGAGCCTGCCTGGGGAGAGTCTGGTCTCTTCCTCCAGGATAACCTGAACGGGCCATTCCTTCCAACTTTCTTCCTACAGATGGGTCTCTTCCCACGACTGTAGGCGCCCTGTTCTTACTGCTGAGCCTCTGCAGTTTCCAAATCCGGAGCCCCCTCCTGCCCCACACCCCGCCCCATTCCACCCAGAGAATGGGTGCATCCCACGGTGAAGAATCGGGACTCTGATGGGAAGACGGCTCAGAAGAGCCTGGCCTCATGCGGCCGGAAGGGATGGCTAGGAGTGACCCCCGTGTGCCGAGTGTGGCGACACAGGAAACAGCGGCTGCAGAGCTGCACTGGCCCTCCCTGGAGAGTTCCATGGGGTGGCCACAGAACCTGAGGTCACAGCTCGGGCATAGGCTGTGGGAGCAGGGGAGGGATGCCGCACCCCCAGGGGCGGCCCTCCGGCAGTGCACCTGCTGCCTCTCCCGTTGGTAAAATCAGGGAATCGGGGTCTGCTTACACCTCCAACTGATGCCCCCGAGATGGAAAGCTCTGAAAAAGAGAAAATCAGACTAATTCGCACTCCCCAGGAGGCCAATTATGGAAACACCTACAATTTAGGAAGGGGAAAAATATCAAAGTCTCCAAATCTGGGACGCCCTTCATCGAGCTGTGCAAAACGAGCCAGAGTAGCAGCTGGAATTAGCCTCCCCGGCACACGTGTCAGGGCGCTGATGTCACACCAGTCGCCTGGAAGATGCTCCCTTTAAAGACACAGATGAGCCACCGAGTCCTGGGCTCCCGGGGCTCAAGCAGGCCAACCCCTGTCGAGCACAGCAGCCCTGGACCCTCAGCACAGCACCAACAGGGGCGCGGTGGTGCCTTAAAGCTCTCCTCCATCACCGAAGGGACAGCCCCTCATGAGCACGTGACCTGTCCTCGACCTCCGGCTTGTGCGTGAAGTGGCTTCCATGATGCAACAGTCTGTCTTGGGGCGCCCCTGCCTTCCCCACCTTAGCACCAGCGGATCCCTTGTAAAGCAGGTGGGTGGGCCCTGCGGGTGTCCTGGAGACGTCAAACGACGGTTCTTGCAGAACGTTGGAGCTCATTTTGTCAATGAGAAGACTGACTGTTAGAGGCTAAGGCTCTAGAACCCAGGACTCTGAGTCCAGAGCTCTTCCCGAGGCCCCGCCTTGGTTCATGGCCCTGCTTTAAACCAGGGCCCATGGCCCAAGGTGTTTCTTCTGCCCTCTCCTGGGCACCAGTCCGTTGCCATCCCTCTCCTCAACTCCACAGAGAAATCCCGAGAGCTTCCCCTCTGGGACAGCTCGCTGGCACTCCCCGCTCCCAAGCCCTCTTGCTTGGAATGACCTGTCCTGTCCAGAAAGGACGCCCTTCCTGGGGTCCATCACCCACAGCTCTGACCCACACATCCCACACACAGCACACTCCACGGTGACGGGGCCCCCAAGGTCCAGTCCTCATTCAGGAACCACTGAGGTTGCAAGTCGGGGGTCACCTCCACGTGTTTGCCGAACGCTACAGCTGGACGTAAAATCATGGACACCCAACTCCCCTCCAGCACCCCTGTCACACCTCAGTTTACAGATGGGGAAAGCGAAGCCTCCCAGATGGGGGGAAGTCACATCGTCCAGGTCACACAGCTGGTCAGAGGCAGGACTGAGGCAGGAACATGAGGTCTGGGCTCCCGGACCGTTGGAACGGGTGCGGGGGAGGGAGGCGGTCTCAGAAATCCCTCTGGTCCCTCGTCACTCTGTGCAACCTGCTGGACGCTGACACCCCGTGTCCCCCCAAACCCCACTCATCCCTTGGGCTTGTTCGTCTACTTCCCGGCCTGCGGGTCTGAGGCTGCAGAGAGGGGTACCTCGTGGACCAGCGGACACTCGCCAAGCTCCCCGTCCACCAGCAGAGCGATTACCAGTGAGGTCGAGGGACCCAGCCGTCCCTCCACCACCTGCCTTTCCATCAGAGAGAGGGCTCATCCTCGGGGGCTTCAGATCAGGCCCCGAAGGTGTGATGACTGAGGCTGGCTTTCCCATGGGTTGTTATCAGGCTGTGGGCAGCCCCCTGGCCTCCCAGAGCACAGATGGGGGAAGCCCTACTGCTTTAGCTAAGAAAACACCCTTGGGTTTGGTTTCCATCTGTTCTGATGGGAGCATTTAGCCTTGGACTTTCTAGGTGAAACGGAGCTGCCAGGGACCCCGTGCCCAGGGTACTGCCATGAAAAGAGGAATGAGCCTCAGAACTGGGTTTGCAACTCACTGAGGCTGCTGACCAGCTCGGGCAAGGCTGGGCTCCTGCTTCTTTATCCTCCTATGGTTTGGGAAGAGAAGAGGGGTGCACGTGTGTGCACGTGTGAGGATGGGTACGTGTGTGTGTGTGCATGTGTGTGCAGATAGCAACCCGCACATGGATGTCTCAGGGGAGCGCGGTGAAGAGGGAGAGGTGGCACATGGAAACTGGGGATGCCAAGCATTCTACCAATGGGACACGTCCCTCTTTTCCTCACCCAGACACGCGCATCCTCTCTCCGACTCTCTTCTGTGAGCCCAGGGCCTCTGCAGTCCTGCTAACATTCTAGGAGCGGATGACCCTCCCATCTCTCCTCCCCTGCCCGGCCCCTCACACACTCGCCTTTGCCTGGAGACCGTGGCAGGGATGCCCTTTTCCATCAACTGCCTCTTGGTTGTCTGTCTGTCAGTCTGTCTGTCTGTCTCTGTCTGGCCAGGCTGCTGTTGCTGTCCCTACCTGAGCCCTCCAGAGTAAGGACCCCAGAGGCTGGGCCTTTTAGAGGTTGGGAGGGGATGCCCTCTGGTTCCAAGATCTGATGCCTTAAGGGGGAAAAGCGTTTTAAACCTGGTTGAGCATCTGTGAACATTCTCACAGGGTGTAGGAGGGAGGAATGTTTGTTATCAAAGCACCTGCATTTAGGTCCTCTGTCTGAGGGCTGCTGTGGGATCTGCCTGCCCTGCACCCTCTCTCTGGGATCCATGACTCCAGGTAGGGTCACAGCCTCAGAGGGAGGATTGCAAGTGGCTTGATGGCTGGGATTAGGAGCTCTGATTCCATCTCTAAGGGGGCTTTGCCTCTGATTCCCGCCCCCACCGCTTTCCTTCTCTTCTGTCCCTCCCTCCACCTGTCAAGCCCTCCCCTCTCGCCCCTCCTCCCCCACCTACCTTTGCATCACCACAGTGGGAGTCTGGAAGTGTGATCCATCCCCCAGGGATATTCGGATTTTACTGTGGGAACTTTGAAAAGCATTTTAAGGAGAAAGAAGAAAAGGGAGGGAGTGAGGAAGGAATCTGAGGACAGTCTTTCTGTCGCTTCATCTTCCCAAGGAGGGAGTAAATGATAATTCTTTCCGTTGGTAGATTGCTTTTCCATATGTGATCTCATTCGATCCCTAAAGAGGGTCTGGATTACACTGCAGTGAGTAGCCTGCGGTTCAGAAAGGTTCCGTGACTGGATCAAGGTCCCACAGCCGGTCAGTGGCAGAGACAGGACCAGGAGCCAGGTCCCGGGCCTCCCGGTCCAATGCTCTGTCCCGGCGCACACCACGTGTCAGGAGCTGCAGGGCGAGGGCCGCGCCCTCGGACTGATGGGATTCCGGGCTGGGGCGTGGGTTCCGGACTTGGACCTGATGCTGGGCTCCCCCCACAGGCATCGATTACCGCATGAAGACCGTGCGTGTGGACGACTCGCGGGTGGCCCTGCAGCTGTGGGACACGGCGGGGCAGGAGAGGTGAGGATCCCCCCCCCCCGCCCCCCAGGTAACCCCGCCTCTCCTCTCCCCGCGGGGGCGGGCTGTGGCGGCAGAAGAGGCCGCGCACCTGACCCGGCCCTTTGCGCAGGTATCGCTGCATCACCCAGCAGTTCTTCCGCAAGGCCGACGGCGTCGTGGTCATGTATGATCTCACAGCCAGGCAGTCCTTCCTGGCCGTGCGGCCGTGGCTGAGCAGCGTGGAGGTGAGCTGGGGGCCTACGGGCGGCCCCTCTTCCTGGGCCTGCTGCCCTCTCTGGACACCTGACTCACACCCCACCTTCTCCGGGAAAAAACCAGTTCAGGCGTCCATGCGTCAGTCCACCCAAGTGCCCGGCCCCAGGCTGGTTACTGGGGACCCAAAGGTGAACATGAGAGGTGCGGTCCCTGCCCTCATGGGGGGAGGGGGCTGGGGGAAGGACACAGGACAAATACCGATTAAGCCAATAATGGTGTCATTAAGATTGTGAAAAGTGGGGTAGGATTAGGGGAGGGAGTGTCAAGTGTCAAGGATGGATGGGGTCCCAAGGTGTTTAAACTGAGTCACCACCGCCTCTCCTGCATTTTTCTAGCTTCAGGGGGTCCCACCGTGACCAGCCCAGGACCGTCGTGCTCACGGTTTGGGGGCCTGGGTCACAGCCCTTCGCACGAGGAGGGGAGGCTGATCTGCAATGTGCGGGACCCAGGCTCACCCCAGAGTCATCTCAGGCCGGGCCCTCGAGACACGGGGCTCTTCCTTGAATTCTGGATTCTCTGTAAGACTCTGCTTTCTCGCTGTTATCCTTGCAACATGCTGCTTTGTAAGCGCTTTTTACTTCCCGACCACCTGCATGTCCTTCTCTGCCACTGAATGCAGATGTCTCAAGGCCAAGGGCAGTGTGCCAAGCCACTTAGTATTTTTTACAGGCCCCCTCCCTCCCGATTCTTTCACAGACAGTCAAATGGCCCCAGCTCCTTCCATCAGCAGGACCCATGCTTTGTTCGTTTATTTGTTCTAAACGCTGCCAGGCATTGTTCTGGGGTCCGGGCATTGTAGCACCAGATAAAAGAGACAGTGTTCCTCTCCCCCTGGAGCTTGTGTTCAACCCTCTGCTCAAGCTCTCCCCCTGGAGCTTATGTCCAACCCTCTGCTCAAGCCCGCGGCCCTTGCCCAGCCCCTTACCTGTTCATCAGTGAGGCTGCCACCCTGCTGCCCAGGGCACAGCTGCCAGCCCGGCCCCGCCCTCTGCACAGCTTTGTCATCGTGACCGGTATTCAGGTCCCACAGTGCTGGGCAGATGTTGGACGCGTGCATGGGTGCCGTGTCACCGTGCAGGCAGGATACGGGGGTTGTTCATTTCATTGGTTTCCACCCTAAGATCTGTGCTTCCTCGCACCAAAATCTGTTTCTCTTGAAGTTTGGATTGGATGGGCCACCCTTTCTCTCCTGTTAATCTACATCCTTGTCGTTACCAAGAAAAATGAGGAGCAAGAATGGAAGCCAGATGCAAGAGTTTCTCAGAAATTTGCTCGATAATACAAATTATTTTTCAAAATTATTGCGTCTAAAACACAATAGAGAAAATGTACGTTTGGAAATGTAGTGAATGGCTCTATACCGAGCTAAGAGTGGAGACAGATGGTGGGGTGATCCGGAAGTGAACCCTCTTTAAACTTTGTAATTTATGACATGATTTTTTTTTTTTTTTTTTTGTGGTACGCGGGCCTCTCACTGTTGTGGCCTCTCCGGTTGTGGAGCACAGGCTCCGGACGCGCAGTCTCAGCGGCCATGGCTCACGGGCCCAGCCGCTCCGTGGCACGTGGGATCCTCCCAGACCGGGGCACGAACCCGTGTCCGCTGCATCGGCAGGCGGACTCTCAACCACTGCGCCACCAGGGAAGCCCTATGACATGATTTTTGATAGCACCAGCAGATTTCTCTTCCTCGCGGAAGTTAAGCACCAGGAGAGACTTCAGGGATGACCTAACCCAGTGGTTTTGAAACTTTCCTCCTTGGAGCCCCGGAACCAGGCTGACCTTTCTCACAGCCAGAGACAGGCAGGGAAGGGTGGTCGTCACAGGTCTGGGCCTTCTCCCCCCACCTCAGAACCCCTCTATGACTTTCAGTTTTGCTTAGTGGAAGCTCAGCCACAATTTTGTTAGACAAGAGGGTTTCCCTCTGAAAATCACTGACATAATACAGCCATCTCATTCCAGATGAAGAAATTGAGGCCATGACCTGATCAAGGTCTCCTGTTCTTTTCCCAGCCACAGACATTTAATCGTTCCCCGTTATCTAAATTTTGATAAATGCACAGTGGGGTTTCCACGTGCACTGAACCCGAGGACGCGGAACCTGCAGATTCCGGGCTGGGGGCTGACTGTACCTCGCCATTTTATATAAGGGGCCTGAGCATCCGTGGATTTTGCTACCCGCGGGGGTCCTGGAACCAATCCCTTGCAGATAGGGAGGGGCAGCCGTGCACTAGAGCTGGGAAGAGGCAATGCAGGTAGTCTGGGCTTAGTAGGGATGGATGGAGAGAAGCTTACAGAACTACACTTTCTGCCCTTAGTAGGGGGGGCTGTAGTTTCTAAGGCCCCTGTTGTGCAGAGAGCCTGGGATCTAGCCAGGAAGTGGAACGTCTGGTTGAATTGGAAGGTGGTGGTGGAGGTGAAGAAATGTCAGAGGGTCATCGTTGCAGCTTGAAGCATGAGCTTGGCCATTCTGCAGAAAGCTGGGTCGAGCACTGCGTGGCTGGCCTGTTCCTGCCCGGGGTAGAGCTGGGAAGCTTCACCGGCACGCACCCCGCCAAAGCCACTCCCCAGTGGAAGCTGAGCTGAGATGGCAGATCCACCTGTGGTTAACTCAGAATTATCCCTATGTGGACGGCGCTTCTCTGTATACTTTGTAGTTTGCGTTTTCCTGCTTTAAAATTTTAGCAGAAGGTACCGGTAAATTTTAAATGATGATTCCAAACTTAGATGGACATCAGGATCACTTGTGAAGCTTTCGAACAAAACAGACACCAGGGCCCAAAGAGAACGATTCAGGTCCCGGAAATGCAAAACACACAAAAAACAAAAACAGCAAAAGTCCCCCAGGTGGTTTTGTTTCTCAGCCACCATGGATTCCAGCCTAAACAAGTGCTTCTCAAACTCTAATATGCATGAAGCATCTCCTGGAGACCTGGTTAAAATACAGGGCCTGGGTCAGCAGGTGCGGGCTGGGGCCTGAGATGCTGCATTTCTAACAAGTTCTAACAAGCCAGCGCTGCTGGTCCAGGGACCACACTTTGAGAAGCAAGATTCTAAATCCTTTTCAAAGATGTTTGTAATTTGCGGGGCACAACCCACATACCCAGCCTGCGCCACGCGCTCTGGAGGACTCAGTGTGATGCACCGGTGCAGCAGCCCCAGGGTTCTGCGAGCAGGGGCTGGAGGCTGTCAGGTGGGGTTGTGTGTTGAGGATATGGACCCATGGCGTCATAAATGCAGTTGTTCTCAAGACTCTTGAAAAGCTAAGTCGTTCTGCCTTGGCAACCAGCCATCAGAGACGTCAGGTGGTAGATTAAAACTTGACACCTAATTGGATCGGAGGGGAACTGAAAATAATCAGCCCTTGATGTTTGTGGCACACCTTGAATTTCCGTAGCACTCCCAGCGCTTCGCCAGCCCCTTGCCAGGAGAAGGGAGGGTGGAGGGGGAGCTTTAATAACAGGCTTTGGGTTCAGAAGCCTTATTATTAAGTGAATGGTGGCCAGCTGTTCCCAGCGCCCCTTCCCCCATCAACCTGAAAAGCCGTACCCAAGGAAAGGGCTGACATTGCCACGGATTATACACGGCAAAAACTGACTCCTAGGTTGCGACGGGCAGGAACAGCGGCTGGGGAGGCGTGGAGTTCCCTGCAAAGGACATTCTCATCGTCTCAGCCCAGCCACCGCCTGGCCGTGAAACGTGGGCCAGTCACTCCATGGAGGGGTGGACCAGAGGGTCTGGAAGGTTCCTCCTGGCCCCCGCGCTCTATAGGGTCTGGCACTCGACTCTCTGGGGGGCCGGGATGGAGCAGGTGTGTGTGTGGATGGGAGAACCCTGCCAGCCCAGAGGGAACCGAATGCCTTGGGCACAAGAGAAGGGGCGACTGTTCTGCCTTATGAGGTGTCCTGCCCCACAACCCCTCCTCTCCCACCTCAGCACCTTTACCTGGCCCGCAGGTCTCCTGCAGGAAAGACCCAAGCGGGGCCCGCACATGCTCTGTGCTGATTCTCCCACCATTTAGCTTTCCTGTGCACGTCCAGGGAATCAAAGCAGTTAGACCTTCCTACCGACTCAGCATCCCCCACCCTCCTGACCACCACACCTCGGCTCCGCGGTGCTGGTTTAACCAGTCCAATCTAGAGGAGAAACCAAGGGCCCCATGTTTAGACCGTCAGGCTCTAAGGGCCCCATGTTTAGACCGTGAGGCACCCTGGACATCTGAAGACTTTGGGGCCTGTGTCAGGTAGAGAAGATAGGATATGGTACAAGCCCGATGGGCTGGTATTCCTCCCGAATCCAGATGTTTGGTCCGCAATGTCTGCAGTCCTGGCGTGTTAACTTCTCGTCTGGATCTTTCTGTCATCCTCAGGAGCACTGTCCTGTTAGGCCTGTACATCAAGGAAGTGGCATCTGACCCAAGTCATCAACCAGCAAGACCAGTGCCTCTGAGCCAGAAAAAAACCATGGAGATTAATCTCCCGTAGCCTCTTGTTTTATAGCTCTGCAGCTTTCCTCTCCCTTCCTGGACGGCTGACTAGCTCTCGCTCTGTGATCTCTGCCACCGCTGACAAGGTACAGCACACGGCAAAAAACAGCGTTTCATTTTTCTTTTCGCCACGTTCCGAGCTGAGCTCAAAGTGCTGGCGGGTGAGAACGAACTACGCAAATAAATCTTGTTTTGACTCATCGTCCGGGGGGGCGGATAAATATGGAAACCCCCAATATATAATTTTGCAGTCATTTTCTTCTGAGCATAAATGCATGCTTTAATGTGCTGAGAAATTTTTTTGTTTTGCCTCTGGAGAAATAGCACTAAGTGCTTTTTCTTGCCTCCTAAAAAATAGATGTTAACACACACGCACACGCGCACACACACGCGCACACACGCACGCACGCACAGCAACCAACCAAATGCAACAGCTGCACGTCCTGAGCTGAAAGCCAGCCCTTGCTCTGAGTTGACAGCTTCTGTAAGCCAAAGTCAGAGACGGGGAATCTTTTGAATTTCAGCAAGTCTGTCTTCCACGAAGTTCAAGTTCAGAGAAAGGCAACTGAAGTGGTGGAAGGTGGAGAGGCTTGCTTGTGTGTCAGACCAGCTCTGGAGCCCACCTCACAGCTCAGGGAAGAGGGAGGGAAGAGAGGAGGGATCCGGGTGGGTCCCACGGAGAGACGTGGCAGAGCCAGACAGAGCCTGGGCCTCCTGCACAGAGCCTGTGCCCAGCCCGGGAGCTGCCCTCAGACCTGTCCCTCTGACCTGGTGTGCCCATGGGACTTCAGCAACATCTATAAAAATGTCTACAGGGCTTCCCTGGTGGCGCAGTGGTTGGGAGTCCGCCTGCCGATGCAGGGGACGCGGGTTCGTGCCCCGGTCCGGGAGGATCCCACATGCCGCGGAGCGGCTGTGCCCGTGAGCCATGGCCGCTGAGCCTGCGCGTCCGGAGCCTGTGCTCTGCAACGGGAGAGGCCACAACAGTGAGAGGCCCGCGTACCGCAAAAAAAAAAAAAAAAAAATTGTCTACAGACATTGGGTGGCCTTAGACTTAGTCACCAAAGGAGGTGCCTTTGGACTTTTAAAAGTAAGTGTGGCTTCATCTGGTGGATAATTATGAGCCCCTTTGTCCAAGCAGCGGACAGGCCAACACCCTCGTTAAGTAGGTGAATGATGTAAAGTGTGGGCAAAAAGCTCACGTCTCGAGGTTCAAGTCGGAGAGGACCATGAAGCCCCCAGCCCAGCCCCAGTGCCTCCTGTGTCGAAGGGTGACCTGGGGCCGGGGTGAGGGTGCCTCGCTGCCTGCAGTGGGTAGCACATGCACGCCCTGGCCTTATGTGTGTTCTCACTTATTTTTGCCACGTCTTTGGAGATAGGCCTGATTCTCCTACATCAGCACAGACCAGGGCCCTGGGAGGGGAAACGAGGGGTCCAGAGAGTTTGTGTAAGAGGGGAACATTGCAAAGGGCAGAAAACTACCGCTCCAGCTGGGGTCTGGGCTTTTTTTTCCTGCTCCTTCTAAGCTCTTTTATTTTTATTTTCTTAGCCAGGAAGCACTTTAGGAAGGAAGACTGCCTCTCCTTTTCCAAGAGGCAGCCCGGCTGCTCATGGTGCGGGGCCCAGATGCTGGGCTGACTGTTCCTACCTCATCCTATTTGGTCGTTCAGGACCTGGCATCCCCTTTACAAGGGAGGAACAAGCCATCGCCTGTAACAAGTAATACCAGGTTCCAGGCTAGAATCCCACCCTGGGATTTCAAGTCTGATGCTCTTATTTTCAGAGCATTTCCATGTCAAGAAATCCCACCAGCCTTAGTCATTCCTCACACATCAATCTACAAATATCTCTCTCGCGCGTGTGCTGCAAATAGCAAGTCTTCTGGCCCACATTCCTGATTCTTCCCCTTTTCTTCCTTTTCTGTGAAAAACTCTTCACGCAAGTTTCTGTGGCACAGCACAGGTGGGGAGCGGGGTATTCCCAGTACCCGCAGTCCGGTTACGAGGGAGCCTTATGGTCCACGCACGTAGCCATCAGTGGGTTTCTTACTTGCAGATAACTGGAATATGGCCAAGTCTACCCAACACATCCACCACCATGTGCACAAGTCAGTCTACTGCGGAGGGGCACTGTAAGATCTTGGGCCTCTGAGTCATCGTCACGAGTGTTCATTACCGTCTCACCACGAATATGTGGAAATACTGCCTTTAGAGAGTTCCGGTTAATGAGACACTAAATAGCAGAGAGGTCATTGGAAATAGTAATTCAGAGCGAAGATTAGAGAAAGGTGGCCCCGTACACTAAAGGGTGGGTGCTCAGAACGCTGACTTCGTTGGGTGCTCCTTTGGATTCTCTGAGCTTTAACATTCTCATTTAATACGTGAGAGGCTCTTCACTACTGAACTACAATAAAAATGAATGTGTAGGGCTTCCCTGGTGGCGCAGTGGTTGAGAGTCCGCCTGCCGATGCAGGGGACGCGGGTTCGTGCCCCGGTCCGGGAAGATCCCACATGCCGCGGAGCGGCTGGGCCCGTGAGCCATGGCCGCTGAGCCTGCGCGTCCGGAGCCTGTGCTCCGCAGCGGGAGAGGCCACAGCAGTGAGAGACCCGCGTACCAAAAAAAAAAAAAAAAAAATGTGTAGATTGAGGAACCACGGAGGCTTCATTTCGAATGTGATGCTATTTAAACCCAAAACAGGTGACCTGTCAGATGGACCATGGACATTTATTTGACGGGGTCTAGGGTAAAGCAGACGAACTGTTGGCGATAGTAGCCACCGGCAGGCTTCTGGTGTCCCACGGCCTTCTCTACTTAGTGACACAGAGCTGCAGCGAATAACTATTTATTACCAAATTATGATTAAAAGCCCCTCATTAAATATCTCACAAAGCAAAAATAACAATCTGCGTAAATGTGAACATTACCATATTGACTCACTCAGTAGCTATGCGTCCTGGGCCCTTGGGGTGCAAAGACCCTGGGGTGCAGGGACCCTGGGGTGTAGGGACCCTGGGATGTAGGGACCCTGGGATGCAGGGATCCTGGGGTGCAAAGACCCTAGGGTGCAGGGACCCTGGGTGTAGGGACCCTGGGTGCAGGGACCCTGGGGTGCAAAGACCCTAGGGTGCAGGGACCCTGGGTTCAGGGACCCTGGGGTGCAGGCCTCTGGCTGATATGACACAGGACACAGCCCCTGGAGGAGTAAGTAGGGTTGAGCCCTGGAATAAAACTGTTCTTCTGGCCCATGAAGTACGACTGCTGTGGCTCCCGTTCTTCCAGATCAGGGCTCCTTCAGAGCCAGGGCACCCAGGACAGGGGTCCCCATGGGGTGACCTCCAGGGAGGCACATGACAGTCATGTATCACGTGCTGTGGACCCAAGACCGTGACTCGGATGTGGACCCAGCCCTCGGGGAGTTACGTGCCCAGTTCAAGGCCGCAGGAGGTACACTGCTGACCGTGCAGCCCCTGGGCCTCCTCAAAAGCCCCTTGAGCAACTCCTTGTTCACTCTGGTCACATCGATCAAGTCTGATCACCTGGGGATGCCCTCGGGGGCTCCGTACGGACACCTATTGTACCAGCGCCAGCTGTGCCCTATCCTGCTCCCAGTGCCAGGTCACGGGGAGCGGGGTAAAGGGGGGGTCCCTGCACTGAGAGGGCTGGGAGGCACCCAGAGACAGCCTTGAGCACCTTGCAGAAGCCCGGCAAACTGGGGCTCTGGGAGATGGTGGTCCCCTCTGTGCTTTGGGGTAACTCTGCTACCACCAGCCTTTGTGGCAGCAGGGGGTTCGCAAGCTAGTTTGTGTCTTTGCAGCCAGTGTTTCCACCTGCCCTTCCCGGTTCTCCTTAAGGATGCTTCTCTCAGTTGGGGGATTATCTGTTCCGCAGGAAGCTGTGGGAGACCGCATTCCCGTTCTTCTGCTGGGCAACAAAGTTGACAACGAGAAGGAGCGGGAAGTGCCACGGGGCCTGGGAGAGCAGCTGGCCAAGGTGAGGGGCGAGCATCCCCGTCTCTCTGGACAGGGAGGGACCCCAAGGGGAGTCGGGCATGTACCCCAGAGCTGGGGTGGGAACCTTCTCTGGGAGCCCCCTGTGAAGTCAGCAGGCGGGCTGGGTGGTGTCCCGGCATCGTGGGGCTGGTCCAGCTGCCGCACGTGGAAGTTTCCGCAGAGAACTTGACTCAGGTGTGGGGAATTTCCCAGACTCTCTTCCTTGGAACTCAGAACTATGAATCCTCAGATAGTAGGAGCTTACTTATTTCAGTCCCCCCAGCTGATCCTTGAATCCCATCATCTGTGTTTCCCTACTTGGTTGCCTTCAGGGATGAAACACTCACTGCCTGTCGGGCAGCGTGCTCTTCCTTGGGCAGCTCTGTTAGAGCATCCATCCTTCCTACCGAGACTGAGCGTCCAAGCTGCAAACTCCAGATAAATTCAGGGCGGGCACTGCAAAGCCAGCCATTAAAATGAGCATCGACCCTCTTGCCCAAGCAGGGAACTGTCGTGGCGTGATGGCAATCAGGCAGCAACAAAAGCCATGCTCGCTCCTTGCTTCCTCTACTGCCTCAGGGTGGTTTTCGGGGAACTGTGTGTCTGGGGAGATAGGGCTTCCCAGCCCCAGGATTCCATAATTCTCAGTGTGCTTTGCTCCAGACAGGGACTCAGGACCTCAGAGGCTAGGAAGGCAGGCACAGGTGGTGAAACTCAAGGGAAAAAGGAAGAAGAAAGTCCCACAGCTGCATGTCCACGGGCTGCATCCACAATTCCCAGTCCAAGGAGCTCTGAGCACAAAGGTTTTTGCATTGCGTTTGGCAGAAAAATCCTGACCGGAACCGATGTGAGGCTATTTATGGGTTTTGTTTACCTCACTTTGAATAAATATTCAAATATTTCACTGAAGAATTATTAATATATTTGATTATAGCCTGCTATCCCAGATCCACAGAGGCTATTATATAATATGTATTATAGACAAGTATTCACTTTCTAAAACTCAAAAATTCTGGATTCCAAAATACATCTGGATCCAAGGTTTTTGATTAAGGAACTGCAGACCTGTGTTTTTAGTTTATCATCCCATTTTCTTTTCTTTTCTTTCTTTCTTTTTCTGTCTTTCTCTCTTTCTCTCTTTCTCTCTTCCTTTCTAGTGGAAAAAAACCCTGTGGCTCCGAGAAGTTAAGTGATTTATTCAAATTATCACCCGGCCCCAGGGGTGGGGTCAGGACTCGAAGTTGGAAGGCAAATCACGTCTCCCAGTTCTAGGTCCTGCGTGCTGCCCACACCCACACAGAGCCTTAAACCTTCCACAGATGGAAGGGGAGTCAGGGCCCAACCGAGGCGTGCAGGGACCAGACCAGGTGAAGGCAGAGGATGGAGCTGGGCCAGCGTTCGCAGGGCCTCCTGATCTGCAACCGCAGAAGTGTCTGCACTCAGCTACCCGTCCCCCCAGGGCGTCAGCCTCCAGGGCTCATGCCAGATGCCATTAGCATTGTCATTAAGGAAGCAGGAAACCTATTAATGGGAGTGATGAGTGGAATAAGATGGGCCTTGGCCATGGCACCCCTACCTCCACTCTCACAGTCCAGCTTCTGCCTACCAAAGTGATGGACAATTGTCCCGTGGCGCCAGTGCGGACGGCACGGGCAGCCGGCGTATTAATTAACTGGTGTATGAATGAACTGTGCCCGTGTCATGCGGAAAGCAGGCTGCTGGGAGCCCCGCTGTGGCCCGAACAGGCCCACTGCCATTCGTACCCTCCTGAGCCTCAGTTTCCCTGCCTGTAAAGTGGGACGGATGTTGCCCACCCTGGCCTCTGTGTCTCGGCCTGCATCACAGGCTGGTGTGAAAAGAAAGGAGCCCGTACATCCCGGACAGCAATTCCAGAAAGTGTAAAACACAAAGGCAGCAGTGTAGGTCCTATTGTTTTATAGTTGTTACGGCTCCCCTGAGAGATAGTTCCAGAGCCTGCATCAGTCAGGGAGCAGGAGGGACAGAAATCAACCTGGTACAGAGTGGGGAGGGGACGACACAAGGAAGTGAGGGTGTGGTCAGTGCAGAGGGGCATTCTCCCACGCCCCCCATGGCTCCCTTCAGCCCCCCCCCCCCATATTCTCCTTCATGCCCTCTGTTCTCTGATTCCAGGAGCACAACCTGATCTTCTACGAATGCAGTGCCTATTCCGGTCACAACACCCAAGAGTCCGTGCTCCATCTGGCCAGGTAAAGAGACACCACTCAGCCGGTCCCTCTGTCCATCTGAGCCATCTGGGTAGAGCGGCTGGAGGCCTAGGCCTTTGTGTGGGACCCCAGGGGTGAGGGACAGCCCTCCAAAACACAGTGACAAAGAGAAAGCCTCATTGCCTGTCACCCCGCCCGCCCCCCAACTGCAGTCTTCTTCTGAGCCTTAAAGCCTGCCTTTTTCCCAGGGATCCTCTATTTAAATGCAAATCCTCCTGGGAAAGGTCAGATCAGAGGCCCCTCAATGCTGGCTAATATTTTAGCAGGGATTAGTTGGCAGCCAGCTGGGTTATACTATGGGCTCCTGGGGGAGGGGGAGGGGGACCCAAGGAGAGGGGCTGCGGTGGGGGACACAGAGGCACCCAAGAGGACAGCACTCAAAAGATCAGTCCCGAAAGCCTCTGCCTACACTGAGAGTAAAGAAACAGAACCACACAAGCCCCATTTCAATCCTTGGGCAATTCACTCATTCATCCATCTAGGCATCCATCCACCCCTCCATCTGTCCCTCCATCCATCTATCCATCCATCCCTCCATCCATCTGTCCATCCATACAGCCGGCAAATACTGACTAGCGCTCATTTTGCACTCAGCCTTCATCTTGGGGCATCTAAAAAATATTTTTACTTGAGTAACTAAGAGCTCAGGACAACTTCTTCAATGCACTGGAGAGGCGCTGGAGTTATGGAAGACATAGGGAGCTATGGGGAAAATTCTAGGGTTTTCTCTGCCACTGATTCCCGGGGCAAGTCACCCTGCCTTTCTGAGCTTTGCCCCCAGCATAGGAACAGCCATCGTATTTTCCCTGCCCACTCAAGGGTTGTTGTGAAAATCAGAAGACATGCTTCAGGTGAAAGCTCTTGGAAGGTATAAAGCAGGGATAAGATACTTAAGGCTACTTTTAATCCTTCACCTCTTATAGTTAATCTGGAGCTGTGCTCATGCGGGAAGCCCCGCCATAAAGTTAATAACAAATAGATATAATTTCTGAGCCTCTGCTGTGTGCTGGGTACTGTGATAGGCTCTGCAGAGACAAAAGGTACAGTCTCTGCCATCAGCACCTGACTCTCTGCTGAGGGAGCCAGACAGAAGCAGTGCATTACACCCAGTGATGGGGCTATAATGGAGAAAGGATCCACATGCTATCAGCGCATCAGGGGAGACTTCCTGGAGGAGGTGTTATGAAGGACGCATATTGACTACACTCTGGCTTTACAAATTATAGTCGTGCACCTGTGCTCGTCAGGGGAGACTTGGAGGACTCTCTGATGCTCTGGGGAGGGTGGGTCCCTCCTCATGACCCAGATGGTCTGTAACCTGAGGTGCCTAGCAGCTTCTCTGCTGCTGACACTCTACCTTCCCCTCTCCCAGGATCCTCAAGGAACAAGAAGACACAGTGAGGGAGGACACCATTCAGATTGACCGCCCCGCCAAGAAGAAAGCCTGCTGTGGCTGATACGGGTCCCCTAGGACTCCCACCCAGGCCTGAGGCCACAGGGCCTACCCTGCGTCCTGCACAGATGCCCTCACCAGGGCCCACCCAGACCTTTATCCTTGTCAGCGATGTCCCCCACCCCAAAGGAAGGAAAACACATCCCGTCAGGAAAGCTGCTCTTGGAGCATCTTGGGGTCTTTCTCCCCCTTCTCTGTCTAGACCCAGTTGCCTATTCCTTTCTTGTTTCTCCCCCCAGCTTGGTTTCCTGGGGAAACGACAGATGGGCTTTTCCAGAGAAGCCACCACGTGCCTTTCCCACCTCCCTTCTCGCCCCCTGCCCTTAGGAGCCTCGGCACTGAGGTTGCCATGGCAACTAAGCAAGGCAGACTTGCTGCTTCCTGTAGGCCAAAGACACAGCACTGGGGCAGCTGGTCTGGCCTTGGAGCCTGTTCTCTGGATGGCAGTGGGATACCCTTGGCAGGTGCTTCGTGGACGTTGAGATGCCCGCGGGTGTTGAGAAAAGCACACTGGGGCACCTGCATCCTGTCCCAGCCTCTCCCCCCACTGGTCCTGCTCCTTCCCAAGCTTCCGGGCCCCTCCTCTCTCAGCAGCCACCATGCCTCCAGTATTTGTCCCCTTGGGTTCTCTGAAGCCATGCCTTCTAAAAACCACAGGCTTTGCTCCCCACCGCCCACCCAGACCCCTGACGCCAAGGTGGAGTGTGGGAATAAAGGTACGCCTGGGGTCAGGGAGTGGCTTACTAACTGCTTGACTTCGAGGAGGAGATGAAAAGAGAACCAGGGCAACAAAACCATCTGTTGCTAAACAGAGAGGCCGTGTCTGAGGGTATAAATAAGTATACATAGCTGTGTAAAAGCCATTTTCTAAATGTTTCTCAAAATAGCTCTTCAAAATGTGTGCGTGGTGATTAACAGGGTAGATTGCCAGGCGGGCAGGGAGGCCCAACACCAGGTCCGTAGTTACTGATTTCACTTTATGTTACTTTTTTCTAGAAGGCTCTATTTTCTTTTTAAAGTGTGGCTGTGATGTTGACATTTTGCTGGGGTCTGAGCGTGAACAGAGGGTAGCTGTCGGCCTTGGCACCCCTGTGAGGGCCCCGGCAACGGGCACTTGGATGGAGGGGACTGATCTGGGCCCGTGTGTGGGCCCGTCCGCTAGGTGGTGAGGTCCCAACCCCTGGCAGCGCTCCAGCGTCACTGGCTGGTGTCCAGGGGGTTGGCAAGGGCACTCTTGCCCTGGCTGGGAGTTTGGATGCAATGATCATAAATATCACTGCCTATGACCATTCTAGGGCTAGCCCCAGGCCCCCCGTAGGAAATTGGGTGATGTCCATGTGCGGTGGGGCATGCAGGAAGGAAGAGAGCAGAAAGTATCCACGGGCCTCCAAGAAGATGATTCACGACACCTGCACACAGCCAGCCCGACCGCGGGGCGGGAGGGAAAGCCACCGGCCAGAGCTCCCAAGGTTATTCCTGTGGCCTCTTTCCCAAACCAGCCTCAGGGTCAGAGCCCATGGGCCACAAGCAAGCGCTAGCCGCCACGTGCAGACTTTTTCTCTCGTCCAGCCTTTGCAGGCCCCTGGGAGCCCACAGAGGTGGGGGACAAAAGCCAGCACTGGGCACCAGGAGGTGCCCAGGACCTTGGGTAAGCCTGCTCCCTCCCGGGCCCCCGTCGCATCAGTAAAATAAGGGGTGGGTTGTTTCATGTTTCAGGATCTTCCTGTTCAGAGGGCTTGTGTCTGACTTATGCTGGCCCCCAGTCCAGGTGTGAAGGGACCCACAGGAAGCTCCTTTCCCTAAGAGAGGGCACTGCTGATGGTCTCACTAGTGGGATGGGTCACCCAGAAGTGGCTCTCCAATGTCTGTGTGTGTGCATGTGGAGGGCAGGCGGAAGAGAGGGGGCAGCATGGAGAAAGTGAACAAGCTCTCCCACTTCCGACAAAAAACAGAGATGTCAACGGGACTCATGGGGCCAGCAGGCTGTAGCCGGGGCTCCCTAAGCCCACAGGTGCCTGTGTACCCAGACAGTAGTCCCTGGCTTGGGTTTCGAGCAGGGTGGGCTTACCCTAGTGCCTGGCCTTCCGGCATGTTGGGTAAATCACCACGAACCCTCAAAGATCCAGGCAGAAAGAGGGGCAGGAAGGGTCGTTAGGCCTCTGCTGCTTCCTTCTCCAACCCCACCTGAAAAAAAAATGGCAGAGAGGGACCTCAGAGAGACTCTCAGAAGTTCTGTGTCCCTAGGTCTCAGCTGCCCCTTCCCTCCCTATTCCTTTGAAACAACCCCAGTGGCCGCCAGCCCGGCCCAGAGCCTAGCACTGTGTGTCAGAAAAGCCTCCTAGCTCCACCCCCTTGCTGCTGGCATGACCCTGAGCAAGTCCCTTAAGTAGGTTTCCTGTCTGTCTGTAGACGGGAGGTCTCCATGTCTACCTCACAGGGATGTTTAGGGATCAGGGGAGGCAGTGCGTGTGAAGTGCCCAGAGCACATAGGTGCTGACAAGGAGGGGCTATGGTCATGGTCAAGGTGGAGTTTCTGCCCAGACCCCTTGCCTTGCCTCAGTTTCAGATTTCATAGCAGCTAACACTAAGTGTCCTCGTAACTGGGAACTGCACGGACACCACCTCGTTTGTGCGCCTGCTTGTCCAGCCCATCCCCCCGGCTTCTGAGCTTGTGTCCGGCACTGCCTCTTGGCCCTGCCTGTCTTTGTCCTGCGGGTTTCCTGGTTCTCCAGTCGGACCCACGTCCCACCACTCTCCCTCCCTGCCGTGGTTCTCCCGGACTCAGCCCGTTCCGGTGCTTACCCAGGGATGCTCTGTGCTCGTCGGCATCCCTGGCCCCATGCTCGCTCCCCGATTCCGATTCCTTGGGCTTCTCCCGGGTCTGCTGCTGCCTTCACCCTGAGGGGCCACCACGAGCTCCATCACCACACCGACAGCCCTGTCGCTTTGCTCCTCGTCCCGCACTTATTTCCCCTCACAGCCCCTCTGGGGTCTTTTCTGTTCCTCTGTGATACCCCGACTTTCTCCCACTCTCCCCGCCCTGTACTCTTTCCCCGGTGTTCATACCTCTGCCCAATCTTGGAGTCCCCTCCCCCCTTCTCTCCCCCAGGCCCACAGGCGGCGTCTGCATCCTCCATCATAAATGGCTCAACCCTTTGTCTCTGTCATGAATGGTCACTGCTCCAAAGGGCCTTAAACCAATTTCAGCTAAGGCGTTAATGCCAGTGGTGTCCAGGGCCATATTGATACTTTAACAAAGAACTCTAAAGGAGAGAAAACTTTAACTCAAAGGAATAAATCCTTAGTGCTAGACTATCAAGCACCCTAGTGAGTCATGGGGGTCAAATATTTAGGACAGAGCTGCTTCTCCTGTACTCCTCTTAAAGATCTCAGTTTGCTTCATGTACTCTGGGGCTCTATTTCTAAGTCCTTATATATTTAAAAAAAATGTTTATTGGAGTATATAGTTGATTTAAAATGTTGTGTTAGTTTCTGTTATACAGTAAAGTGAATCAGTTATACCTATACATATATCCACTCTTTTTTAGGTTATTTTCCCATATAGGTCTTTACAGAGTACTGAGTGAGTTCCTTGTGCTCTACAGTAGGTCCTTAGTAGTCATCTGTTTTATATATAGCAGTGTGTATATGTCAATCCCAGTCTCCTGATTTATCCCTCCCTTGGTAACCATAAGTTTGTTTTCTACATCTGTGACTCCTTGGTAACCATAAGTTTGTGTTCTACATCTGTAACTCTATTTCTGTTTTGTAAGTAAGTTCATTGGTACTCTTTTTTTCAGAATCCACATATAAGTGATATTATATGATATTTGTCTTTCTCTGTCTGACTTACTTCACTCACTTGTATGTTTATAATGGTATCTCTTCTTGAGGAATTGACCCTTTATCATCATAAAATGTGCTGCTTTGTCTTTAGTCACAATTTTTGCCTTAAAGTCTGTTTTGTCTGTTGTTAGTACAGCCGCTCCAGCTCTTTTGGTTGATACATCTTCCTCATGATACATCTTCTCTGCCCTTTTACCTTCAACCTATTTGTGCCTTTGAATCTAAAGTGGTTCTCTTGTAGACAGCATGTAGCTGGATCACGTTTTTAAATCTTTTCTTCCAGTCTCTGCTTTTTAATTGGAAAGTTTAATCTGTTTATATTTAATGTGATGGGTAAAGTATGATTTGTGTCAGCCACTTTGCTATTTCTTTTCTGTATTTCATATGTCCTTTTTGTTCCTCTATTCCTCCACTACTGCCTTCTTTTGTTGTTTGTATTGGTTATTTTCTACTGTACAACTGTAATTCTCTTGTAATTTTATTTACTACGTATAATTTATTTGTTTTCTTGGTGGTTGCCCTGGGGCTCCCCATTAATATCTCAATTTACAACAGTTTGGATTAATAATGACTTAATTCCAATAGTATAAAAAATTTGTTCCTGTATAGTTTCCATTCCCCCCTCCCTGTTATTATTATAAATTACATCTTTATACATTTTATGCCCATCAACATAGATTTGTATTTATTGCTTTATGCAGTTGTCTTTTAAGTCAGTAGAAAGGAGTTACAAATAAAAAATACATTTATAGCATCTTAACTTATTTATGTAGTTTTACCAGTGCTCTTTATTTTCTCATGTTGACTGAAGTTGCAATTTAGTGTCCTTTTATTTCAGTAGTATTTCTGGTAGGGCAGGTCTGCTAGAGACAAACTCTCTCAATTTTGTTTATCTGGAAATGTCTTAATTTATCCTTTAGTTTTGAAAGATAGTTTTACCAGATATAGAACTTTTGACTGACAGGGTTTCTTCCCCGCCCCGGTCAGTACTTTGACTTTACCATCCCACTGTTTCTGGCCTCCATGGTTTCTAATGAGAAATCATCTGTTCATCTTATTGAGGATCCTCTGTATGCGATGAGTTGCTTCTTTCTTGCTGCTTTCAAAGTTCTTTGTCTTTGTCATCCAGTGGTTTGATTTTTATGTGTCTAACAATAGATCCCTTTGAGTTTATCCTACTTGCAGTTCACTGAGCTTCTTGGGTGCATAAATTAATGGCTTTCATCAAATTTGGGGGGGTTTTGGTTATTATTTCTTTAAATATTATTTTTGTTTCTCTCTCCCTTTCCCTTCCTTATAGAACCTGATTGTGCATAGGTTGGCGTGCTTGATGGCGTCCCACAGGTTTCTGAGGCTCTGTTCATTTTTCTTTCTTTCTTTATTTTTTATTTGTGTTCCTCAGACTGGATAATCTCAATTGCCTTATCTTCAAGCTCACTAATTCTTTCTTCTGCCTGCTCAGATATGCTGTTGGGACCCTCTAGTGAATTTTTCATTACACTTCTAGTGAATTTTATTATTGTACTTATTAACTCCACAATTTCTGTTTGATTCTTTTTGATAATTCCTGTCTCTTTATTGATATTCTCTGTTTGGTGAGACATTGTTCTCACACTTTCCTTTAGTTACTTAGACATGGTTTCCTTTAGGTCTTTGAACATATTTTAAATAGCTGGATTTAAAGTTTCAAAGACCTCACACTGGTAGCCATCTGCCCTGCGCACAAATCAAGCTCTGCTTGCCATCCCTGCTTTCTTTCTCCCACTTCACACAATGTAGCCAGGACTCTGGTCTCATTCCTTAGCCCCATCCCAAACCTCCTCCCCAAAGTCTTTCTTCTCTTCTAGATTGGAGGAGGGACCTTAAAATCAGAAGTTGTTTAGATCTGAGAAACCCTCCCCTCCACCTTGAGCCTTTGGCTGCCCTGCTGGAGAAGAGCTGCTCAAGGAGGTGTCCAGTTCCCTGGGGAAGTGAAGGGAGGCCAGAAATCCTCACTCAGTGTTCCCCCTCCTGCCAGGAATCCAGACATTCCACAAAGCTTCACTCACAAGGGATAGGTGTGGGAAGACTGCAAATCAGAAGCTTATTTAAAAAGCAGTTTAATTACTTCAAAATAATGAAATCACAATATATAAGCATACAAAAACCATGACTCAGCTGTCCTGTTGCTGACTGGCCCTAGGTTTCCTGCTATTTCTCCTCCTATCACTCTGGGGAACAGAAAGTGGCTCTACAGATTCCAACCAATTCAGTCAAAATCTGTACTCATTAGTTATTCCCTCCCTCCTTATCCCGGGGTGTGTGATGGTCGGCAGGATACGGGAGCTTTCTAAACCTCCCCACTTCCTAACTATTAATGTTTCTATTAATAGACATGCTAATTAGCAGCAGCAGTAACAAAGAACACCATAACTCTACCTTTCACACAAATAGGGCACATAATCAAACTGCCCTGTTTAGGAAGGACCCGAATGGTGCTTGGCAGAGGACCTGAGATCAATGTGGAGCCTGAGGAGCGCTCGTGAGGCTGGGCCATTTATCATCCTTGGGCAGGACTGGGTCAGGTCCAGGGACTGATCCCCTCCAAGGGCTGCGGCTTTATCAGGGCTCGGGCTCTGAGCCGGAAGTGGTAATTGCAGGCCCTTGTCACAGCACCGGGAGATTCCACTCCCCCAAAATAAGGACTCCTAGTTCCAGTGAGGCCTGTGCTATCATAATGATTATGACTGCACCCACCTGACCTGTAAAAATAAATACTACACATAAAAACACTGCACCCCTAAGCGAACATGCCCAAAGACATGGAGAGAGAAGAGGATGGAATCTTTTCTGACTCAAAAAGAAGAATTGAAACGTGGTGCTCAAGGGGCATAAGAATGAGTTTGGGTCACGTGACTACGGAAGTGGGGTTCAACGAGCAGGTGTAGAACTAGGTCACGGGCAGAGGGTTGGGGTGATCCAACCTCCAGTCCATGGGTTGCCGGGCCGTTCTGTAAAGTTTGGGTGTGGGGTTTATCTATACACAGTGTCCACGGACCGCTCCCCTAAGGGCACGAACATTCACCTCTGTCACCTCATTTTGGGCACAGTGGCCAGCAGTGTTTGCCTAAAGGTCCAGTTAAGAGCAGAGCCTCGTGTGTCGAGAGCAAGGCCCACCACTTGGTGGGTCACTCCGCTGGACCCCTGGACCCCTGTGGCCTAGTAGACCCATGGGGTTTGCCCGCTGGCTCCAGTGAGGAGCTGCTTCCGGCTTTAATACAAAGCGTTGAGGATCATTCCAGCTGCTGCGGTTTGATTGCCTTTCAGACAGTGTGAGGCCCATCAAAGCCTCTGTCTCATCACCCTGCAGCCGCCGCGGCTCCCACTGGCAGCTCGACAGCTCAATCTGACTTGGGCTCCGTGCCTCTGAGCATTAAAAGATACTTCCCTGCCCGGCCCTCTTCTTTCCTGGTGTGGAACCAGCCACCTTCACCCAGGCGCTGCCTCTCCCAAAGGCTTTCTCTAGCCCCTAAAGACCTGTGCAGAGTGAGAACCTACATACAAGTTTGTGGCATTGGGCAGAACCTGGACCTGCCTGATGCTCTGAGCCCCAGCTTCCCAGGCTATAAAACAGTTCTCTCTGCCCGACTACCCTCACCAGGTGTGTGTAGGTCAAATGAGAACCCTGGGGACAGGGCTTAGTCAACCGAAAAGCTCTAGGCAAACTAGTTATCACATCTATCTCCTATGAAGAGACCAGAGCAAAACACAATAGGCAAGAGAGAAAATCCTTCAAGTCTTGGTACTGGGAGCAGCTGGGGTCTCACTCAAGAGCATTTCCCATTTCCCTAGGCTAATAAAACAAGGAAAACCTGCATTCCTCCAAGCTAGACACTTGGTCTAAGAACACTCTGTATCTTCCCCCTCTGCGTTGAAGGTGGACAGGGGGCCCCGGCATCCAGGCTCCAGGCTCCCCCTGGCAGGGTTCATGTCTCATTCACTTTTGTATTTACTAGGGCCTGGCACGCAACAGACACCGGAAGGGTGGATGGGCGGATTTTAAGACTTTAGCTACCACACTCCTAATCGGACCATCTTTACCCTCATGGTTTATGAAACACTTTCACTTTGTCATGAGGCACAAGTTCTGGCCTTGGAGGGCAGTGAGTGACGGCTGCTCACACTGTTGTGAATGTACTTAATGCCTCTGAATTGTACATTTAAAAATGGTTAAAATTGTAAATGTATGCTATGTCTATTTTCCCACAATACATTTTTTGAACAACCTCTTTCACAAACGTTTATGTTCCATGAATGAGTAAAGGATGGATTCTCTTCAGTGCCACCACTGAGGCTCTAAAACACCCGATGTTTGTGTTGGGCCGTGTCAGGAGATGAGGGAGCAGGAAAGGAAGACCAGCTTGCTGACAGCCCTCGAGCTTCAGGGCACCGAGGGGAGGAAACACCTGGAAACCCACAACTATACATTGACGCATCATAAAAACACCATGAGGGGATTCCCTGGTGGCGCAGTGGTTGGGCGTCCGCCTGCCGATGCAGGGGACGCGGGTTCGTGCCCCGGTCCGGGAAGATCCCACATGCCGCGGAGCGGCTGGGCCCGTGAGCCATGGCCGCTGAGCCTGCGCGTCCGGAGCCTGTGCTCCGCGGCGGGAGGGGCCCCAGCAGTGAGAGGCCCGCGTACCGCAAAGAAAAAAAACGAAACACCGTGACAACGACCCCAGGCTCCCCTCCCTGCAGGGCCCCGAGTGAACTCCCCCAGCCCACTCTGCCGGCCTTGCTGCCCCTGCCCACCTGTGCACACCCGTCTCTTTAGGAGTTTGGCGCCTCTCCCTGGAGACAAGCTCCTGGGGATGAGGGGACCTCCATACACAGAAGGCCAACGGTAAGCATAGCCTGGCCCCAGAGTAGGGGCCAGAGTGGGCTGGATGACAACAAAATTGAATGACAGAGTCTTTTGTCGTTCCTGGAATTTTGTTGCATTGGCAAATATGCATTCCTACAACAGGAACTATGTTACCTTAGCACCCAGAAATATTTTGGTTTTGCAGAGATTTATGGGGCAAGTTTATGGGAAGGAGACTAGGCACTGGTACAGAAGCACTGGGCTGGGGGGAGGGAGCTGAGTACCGTCTTCAGGGGTAAGGGGCTGACTTTGGCATCATGCCAAGAGGACAAGTTTAGAACTAATCAACGCAGAGGACAGGGCTTTCGCGTCATCCCAGGGAAGTTTACCCAGTGACTGCCGTCCAGCAAAGGAGCAGGCTGCCTCGTGAGGTACTGAGCTTTCCGACACTAGAGGCATTCAAGCAGATGTTGAGGTTCTGCTTTAAGGAGTGCAGGTGAGAAACTACATACCATGAGCTGCCAGGCCCTCACCTCCAGCCCACTGGCCCCAAGAGTCTAGGATTCTTCTGAGCGGAGGTCGAAGTGACAGTATGTAGTATAAGTGTGTGACAGGGGGTCAGGATGGGTTACACCAGGAGGCTCCCCTGGCCCAGGAGAATGTTGGGCCAGTTCACATCTCGAGTTCAGTTTCCCACTACCCCCTCCCCTCCCCCCTCCAGCCTGTGTCGCCCTCCCCCAGTCAGCAGGGAAAGCACCTGCCTAAAAGCACCACAGAGAGCCAGCCGTGCTCCTACAGCTTCCCCGGCGGAGGGAGAGGCGCTGGATCCTCGCCAGCGTCCTGCCAGCTCCTCCACTGTGGCAAGCGAAATTACCAGCTTCGTACTGCAGATCTATTTAAGTCAGCCTTTCACGTCTGGTGGATTTAAAGACATGCTAGAAGTCAGCGTCCTGAATGTAAGACACAAGTAGATGAGGCTGCGTTTTCCTTCCTTCGTGCCAGCCCCGCCCTCTCTCCCTCCTCCCCGCCTCCTGCGCCCTCCCAGAGCAGTTTTCATTCATGAGGCCCATTTTCCCCCTCCCCACCCCTCCCCTTCTCTCAATGGCATGGAAGTCTGCAGCCTGAGCGGTGGCTGGGCGCCCCTGGGGTCTGGGTTCCCTCCTCAGCTCATAGGAGACAAGGGAGACCACCCCACGGGCATGCGGGGCACCCTCACTCCCACCTCAATCCCTGCCTGGCCGGGGGTCATCTGCATTGGCCGTTGTGTGCAAATGCAGTGCCAGGCTGACCCCAGAGCTGGGCTCACCAAGCCCCCTCCTGTCCCAGATGAGGAGACTGCAGCCCACTTACCTGGCGGTCACGGCCAGCCTTCCCAAATCTCCACATTCTGTTTTCCAGGAAGGCTGTTTGCTCTCTCCAGAGCCCCACAGCTCCCGATAAGCCACTGTGAACACCTCACAGGCTGCTGTCACAGCAGGGGTCACAGTCTGTGCCCAGATATTCTGGAGCCTTGGCCCACTTTGGTTGATCTAACCCAATTTTCTCCTGCCGTAATTTAAGCCATATTCCCTCTAATCTCTGAGCATCACCGCTTTGAGGCTTCATGAGCAGACCCGGCAGCATGTCCTCCATCTACAGGTAGGCAGCCAGGATTGCAGGGATTACAGTAGTAGAATCTGGAGAGCTGCTTTCCCAGAAACGACCCACCTACCGCTCCGCCCCAGTTGCACAAGGAAGGTGAGGCTTCCAACTTGAGGTTCTCAGCTTTGGATGCCCATTGAATCACCTGGGGAGTTTTTCTTTATTGTTACTATTTATTTATTTTTGTTTATTCTCCTTTTACTTGTTTTATTTATTTTGTTATTTTAAAATAATTTTTTAGAAAGATAATAATATTGTGCTTCTTTTGGGAGGGGTATTATCTGATGTCTGTTTAGTGTTTGAAAGTGTTCCTTTAATTTTGTTATTTTACTGATAATACATTGGTGGATTATTTCTTTCAACGCACTTGGTTGGTAAGTACTAAGAAAAAAAATAATACCAATCCTTGTATCATTGGACTCCCCCCACAAGAAATTCTTATTTAATTAGAAGTTAAAAGACCTTTTAAAAAATTGTTTACTATTACCAATATTAACAATGGCATGGAGTAGTAGAAAGTGAAAAACCCACCTGTGTGTGAACTCCTCCTCAGATCTGCTCTCTTGTGCCTCTGTCTCCACCCACAATCTTCCCTCTGTCTGGATTCCTTAAGGGCATTTCAAAGGTTTGCCTCTGTCCACACAGCTGGTCATGAGCGAAGCAGATGGCCTAACAGGGTTCTGAGACCTCCCCAGTACTGCAGACCCTCTCATTACCAGGCCTGGACAGTGGTCAGTGTAGGTGATCCCTACACTCAGGGGGAGAGTTGGGGCTCAGGTGCTGCACCCCATCACCCTGTGTCTGTTGGTCTATAGCACATACCCGAGCGCGCGTGCACACACACACAAACGCACGAATCCACACACTCCACCTATTCCAATTTCATCCCTGACTCCCTTCCCGATCGTCCTACTGTTACCCACCAGGGTTCTTGGCCTCCTTAATCAATCGAAATTGACCAGAGGCCAGACAGGAAATTCAGGCAAGGCTTTATTGGGGCCCCTGCTGAAGCAGGGGGGAGTGAGGACAAACGTCAGGTTCCCTTACTTGCTGTCTCCCCGATGGGGGGCAAGGCTGTTTCCCATATGGGATGAGGGTAGGGCTGTGTCCAGGGGTCAGGCCAGAGGGGTGGCTTAGGTGTTTTGCCCACTCCTTAGGCGGTGTTGTGTGCAGGGGGCATGCGCAGTGCCCTGATTTTGCTCCAGACTCTTCAAAAGTGGCAGCTGGGTTTTTTGGTCTCTTTGTATCTTTTGGTCCAGAATTTGCCCCAACTGAGCATGCACTGATTATTTTTGGTCCCGTACAGTTTCTTTGTATTTTGTTGCTTAAGGAGAGATATGTCCAGGTGCAAGCATTGCAGCAAAGGGTCCCAGGTCCCAGCCTGTCTCACTACCATGATGGTGTATACAAAGAATGTCACCTGCCATCTCAGTGAACAAAGGATGTTGCGGCCATAAAGCTATCAGCCACTGCAGCCCAACTGAGGGGATCTCAGGACGGAGGAAAACAGGACACTGGCCTTAGATAATTAACTTACATGTCAAAGAAATGACTTCTATGAGCCCAGACTCTTGCATCTTCCCTTACATAGAAAAGCACTAAATTCATTAACTTGAGATGTCTGGTTTTGTTTTTTCTGCTTTTTTTTTTGAGTTAGCAGTAATCTTTCGATGTTCCAGTTCCTGGTTTGGGGGTTTGTTTTGCAAAAATTCTTATATATCCTAGCTTCTCCCCTACCTCTTTGGAGTGGTCCCTCAGAGCCATCTGAGAGGCTGTCTCCCGGGCTTCAGTCCTCAATACGTCTGCCGAATAAAACATAATTCTCAACTTTTAGGTTGTGCTTTCTTTTCTTTTTTTTCAGTTGACAATAGCCTAAACTACTTTCCATGAAACTTTGCATACGTGCCATCCTGCCAAGCAATACGCTCCCCAGGGGCTCAGAGCCAGTGAAGGAGCTACTAGCAAAGAGAGGGCTGGAAGTGACAGAGTCTGCAGATGCTGGTGGAGGGGAGAGGCGAGCAGGGTGAAGTTGCCCCTGGGTTTACAGGGGGAGGATGGGTAGAGGCAGCCGGGTTTTAACACAGGATTTAATCAGGGTCTGAGGACTGAAGGATAAGGGGAAGGTGGGAGGGGAGCAGCCCGGCTGTCAGGAAGAGGAAGCAGTTTGGGGTCCAGCAGGGCTGGTGCAAGTCCCATGGGCTGGAGCAGAGCGAGGGAGGAGGGCTCTGGGGCGGAGGACGTAAGCAGAAGAGGCCGGAGCTCAAGAGCCTCCCCGAGCCTTCAAGAGGCTTTTAAATATCACCCGCCAGTGACAAGGAGCCACTGGAGGGTTTCAGCAGGGGAGTGGCGCTCAGATTTGCCATTGTGCTCGAAGAGGGTGGAGTGGAAGGATGAGGACAGGACTGGAGGCCGGAAGACAAGTTAGCATCTGTCACCCTGGTCCTGGAACACGACAGTGAGAGAGGCCAGGTGTGGTGAGGAGAGGGGAGGAAGGAAAACCTCAGAACCAACCAAGCTCAGCTCTCGCCGGGGTCCACATGTGTTCACTAGCCACCGTGCTGTCCGCCTTGGCCTTCCCAGGGTCCATGTGCATCCGGGATCCCCAGTACGTCCCCGCCCCGTACTTTAAGTCATTAAATCTCCAACTTAGTTGAATTTTTACTTGACGTTTCTCCAACTAAATCCAGAGAGCCTTATTTAGCAAAGGGGATTTCTCAGAATGAAGTTGGGGCTTAGGGATTATACACTGCAGACCTCAAGCCAGAAGAATTAAATTGTGTATCATCCACGGCTTGGAATTCCCCAGGCCATAGTTCCCTCTACGATCATGAGTAAACAAACCTAGCTGTGGTCTGTGGACTGGAAGAGAATAACAGAAAACCCACAAGTACCTGGCACTTTGGAGTTTACAAGTCTCTTCTGTGACACCCTCTGTGGACCATTTTCTCTCTGTGGAAGCATGAGGAACTCCTCCAGAGCATGGCTGGGACTCATCCAACCCAGGACCTTAAGTCTGGGGCCAGGTTGCTGTTTAGATGTGATCGCATCTACTGGTCATCTCCCCCAGGCCTCCCCTGATCCCCGACGCCGGCCCAGCCCTACTTCCCCCTCCGGTCCCCTCACCTTCTGCAGAAGCCCACCTCTCCAAAGGCCCACTCGTTAGGAACACGGTAGGAGTGATGCTTGAAGGGAATCTAATCAGAGATAATCAATAGGCAACATTAGCAGAGCTGAATTAACACCCCGCTGGATGAGCGTCACCCAGCCCTGGCCAGCTGGCAGCCGTATCCTTAATTCCATTTCCGCTCAGTTATTAAAATGATTTTCCAAGAGATAGTCCCAGCTCAGCAGAGTCACAGACTCATAACGGAGCTGAGAGCCTGGAGGGACCTGGCAGCCTGGTCCCTACCGCCCACTCTGCTGCATGTTGGCAAAGCCGCCGTGATGTCGTGCTGCAGTCCTGGCGGGAACTTGTTTCCGCCTCGAGCCTTTATTTCTCGCCCTGACCCCTGACGGCCCAGCAGCCGTTCTACTCTCCCCACTAAAGAGTCTGGGGCAGGATCTCCTTGGAAAACTCTGAGTCCAGGGTCACAAAATAAGAGGCATAGAGTCGCAGAAGCAGGAAATCACAGCTTCGTCATCTGGGTGGAGGCCTGGAGATGGTTCTAGGCTAGCACCTTCCTTGCATAGGTGAGAACAAACGCGGAGGCCTAGCAGGGATGGTGCTGACCTCAAGGCCACGCGGCAGGTAGGTTCCAAGGGCAGGAGCGTCGCGGTCAGAAGCCGTCCTCGGCCCATTTGGCAAATATCCCCCAGCACCCAGAAGACCTATGATGGGCGGGGTCTGTGCTCGACACAACGCAAACACAAGTGAGATGCAAACCCGCCCTCCAGGAGATCACCGTCGAGGGAGGCACAAAAACAGACGCTGACAGTACAGCAGGGTACCACGCCTGGGCACACATCCGCCCAGAGATGCAGGGAGTCAGGTGGGGCTCCGCGGGACTGTGTGTCCCAGCCCTGGAGGGGCTCAACTGGACCCAGGTCAGAGCCACAGCTGCAAACACAGTCATGACAGCAAACCCATGCCAGCTCCCCTCGTCCCAGGCACGGGTCCCACTTAGCTCCACCACTGTCCTCTGAGGAAGGTGACAGGTTACCTCCAGTGTGCAGGTAGAGAAAACTGGGGTGGAGAGGCTGCAGGTCACGCAGCCAGGAGGTTATGGGAGAATCGGGGTTTGAATGCGGTCCTCCAGCCCAGAGCGTGCACTCCACTGTGCCTCAGGCTCCTCCCACGCAAGGGGACCGCGGGTCCTCCGTGACGACACCGCGGGAGCCTCCCATCACAGGCAGGTGTGCGCTCTGGCTCCAACTCTGCACCACGTGGCGGGCGGCGTGAGTCCCATTTAACAGCCTGAGGTCCCCCAAGGCCTGGCCCCGCTCTGACTCCCCACCCCATTCTAATCCGGGCATCCTCAAGCTTCCTTCCGAATCGTTTCCAGGCAACGGCGGATCGTGTGCCTTGTCCCCTTGGCCCCAGAAAGCAAGCACTCTGACCCACTGTGGGCAGAGGCTTTGCCTGGAGGGGCTTCTCCCTCCCAGGGGCGCCTGCACATTCTTGCCTGGGACCCTCAGTTCTGAGAACAAGGAGCTACCGTCTCACTGTGCAGGATGCGTTCCCGGCCATCGAGTACTATCTCATCTAACCCTTGCAACAGTCTGGGACAGAGGTGTGATCATGATGCCATCTAAGAGAGAAAGGTTTCACACAGGCACGAGCAATTCCAGTACCTCGCTGCGGGTCTCAGCCATTGGCTGGAGGAGCCAGGCTACAGTCCCAGGTCTGTTTAGGCTGGCTGGAGTTCAAGGTGTCATCCATGACTGTGAAGCTGAGTGGGAGCCTGAGAAGCCTGTGTCTTTGGCTTCAAGCTCCATCCAACCGAGCTAACCAACTGTGGCCAGGAAGCAATTGTCATAACATCAGAAACCCATTACGACCCATGGAGACGCTGAAAGATGCTTCAGGAATACGCTCTGTGAGTGGAAAGTGATGCTGAGCATCACGGTCCCCTGGCAACAGCCGCCTGGGGCTGGAAGACAGAAGTATCCCGGCGCACACATCAGCCTGGTGCGGACCCGACGCGCCCTCCTGCCTCCCGGACAATTGCATCCCTCGAGCCGTCCTTGTGGGAAGAGCAGTACGACCTGACACCAGAAAGGAAGAGGCAGACGATCTCAGAGCTGCACAGATTGCCCCTCTGCGCTTCCTTGTTGCGGAGAGGCAATCCTACAAGGCAGCCATCTGAACTCCAGCCATTTTCCACCAGCATCCGGAGAAGCCTCCTCTCCACCCTCCACCCGGGGCTCCTCGGGGTCCTGCCGGGTGTACTTTGCACGTACATTTTCTGTGGCTGATTTTCTGAAATAGGCAATAAGTTAAGTCTATTGCCATTTTCCAGGGGAAGCAACTTCCAAATTGAGTTCATTAGCCGGAGAGCATGTGTGGCCTGCAAACCTTGTCCTGTCACTTTCCTGTTTAAAGCTCCAGTGTCTTCTCAGTGACCGAGGAAAAAGTCTGCTTGACACGGCCCCCGGCTCGCGACCGCGGACCCCGGCTGCATCCCAGGCCTCCCTTCTCCCCGTTCCCCCAGCCCCGGCCTTTTCCTTTTCTCTGCTCTTCTTTTCACACGTGCCTCCCTGTGTGGACTCCTTTGGGCGGGGCCTTCGCACCTGCCGTTTCTGCCTATGCATCCCCTACCTCTCTCTCCCTTACTCTCCCCTCCTCTTCTGCTTTGTCAAGTTTCCGTTTGAAGTCATATCTTCAGAGCGGCTCTCTTGATCCCCTAACAGTCTCTGCTCCCTCGTAATACGTCTCACTCTTGTGGAGCGTCTGTTCCTGGCGCCTGCTTTGTTCTCTGCTCTATTCCCAGTGCCTGGCGTAGTGTCTGCTGCCCAGGAGGGGCCGCGACAAGTCTATGGAATGAGGAAATTGGAGGAGGCTCCTCACGTAGCTCTCCTGGGTCCACCTGGGACCAGAACCGGAGCCACTGTGTTGAGGATGGCTCAGCACCCACGCCTAAGCTGGGAGCCACCTCCAGGTAACAGGTGGGGGTGTGTCTCCTTCCCCTGCCAGGTAGGTCTTCCACGTTTGGTGATCACACAGGATTCCTAGACCACACCTTCCTCCCCGCATAGGCGTTCTCCTGAGAGACGCACTCCTGGCCCTGAGCACAGAGAAGGACCCTCCTGTCCTGTTCTTTTCCCGACTCACCACGCCGTCGTGGCACACGCCTCTGTCACAGTAATGACGATTTATGCCAGTGGAGTGTTGGCCGGTTATTTCCTGTTCGGTGTAGCCAGGCAGCTCTGGAGCATTTCCGTGGCTGCTACTGCAGTCAAGATGGGTCTCGCGGGTCTTACCAGTCCCCGCCTCCTCTCTCTTGCTGGTTCCCGGAATGTACTTCTGAGTCTCTCACTCTAGCCGTCAAAGAGAATAGGTGTCCCCATTCTAGAAACTGAATATGTTATTGACCCAAAGCAAATATGACGTTTCCTGGGAAAAGCAGTGTGAGTTGAATTCCAAGGTGAAGTGAATGCTGCAAACTCCTACTGCACTTCCCCAGGATGCAACTCGGGCCCTAGGCCAGCTGGGTCTCAAGGTCACCAGGAGGTTCTTAGAAATGAGAGCCACAAGGGAAGGCCGTGCCCAGAGCACCCCAGGTGGGGCTGTGGCATCTCAGTAATTGAGGAGCTTTTCATTCTAACGGAAGGCCACATGTATCTTGGTGCCAGGCGGTCGCTGCCTGCCGAAAGGCTGGGTGACAAACGTCAAGACCTCAGCGAGCCGCGTGGGAAGGCTTTAATGAGCTAACGAGCAAAGCCACAAAGCAGGCCACTCCTGCCCAGGGCCTTTGGCAGAACTCTGCACGTGTGTCGCCTGCAGTGCTGTCCCCGAACCCGGGGCCTCAGCCTGCAGCCCCAGGGCCTAGCCCGCTGCTGACCGTGCATGGCGGTGCCTGCTGTTCCCCCAGGGCCGTCAGAGGCCCACGGGCCTCAGGCGCTGGCGCCCAGCTGTACTTCTCAATGACAGGGTTGGAAAGCAGGCAGAAATGTTATTACTATAGTAACCATAAGTGGAATTTCCATCGTACTTTCCATTTCCAAACGTGTTTTCTAGTTCTTTCATTTCATCCGTGTTACCTCCTTTCAGTCTTACCTGGCCCAGACTCACGTGGTTAGTTAAGCACCAGCGCTGGGGTTCGACCGGGTCCTTTGGCTCCAAAGCTCCGTCATGTGGCAGAGTCATCCAGGGATGGACGCTCGCCTTGGGAGGTGGGGACCGCATGGGCCTGGGTCCTTGGCGCAGCACCCTGGGGGTTTCCTCTGCCCCGTGTGTTCTGGCTTCTCTTGAGGCCGAGTCATTGGCTACAGCCTAGAGGTTGGTAAAGACGCTTTTCACTTCTGCGGTGTGAGATGACCTATCGCTAGGGTACAGGAAGGGCTCTGGGCCTTCTCTGAAAGTGACAGGCTGGGCCGCCGTGGGCAGTTTGCGGAGAGCAGGGCAATTCAGCAGGGTCTCTCTCTAGAGCAGATCAGGCCCCCCACCACCACCTGGACACAGCTTGTGTCCCCTGCTGAGGGGGCCAAGACTGCAGGGGACGGGGGAGAGGTGGGCTGGTCAGGGAGGACGGCTGAGGGACCCCGCTTCTCAGTTCTGGGGCAAGCGCAGGCCCCGCCCACCCAGAGACTGACCAGCCCGCAGTGCGTACCTGGATCCCCAAGGGCAGGGATGGTGCTGCGGACTCTGCTCTGTTATTACCAGTGCCCGGAGCCCATGCCGTTTCCAATACGTGTTTGTTGGCTGAATTTCTGCTCACTGAGCAGGCTGTGTCTGAGTCTCAGCTGAATATGGGCTGTTTCCAACAGGATGGGGGCAGAGCGGCCTCGGAGGCTCTGGACGTGAGCCGGGCACATCCAGCGTGGTCAGACAGGTGTGAGGTGATCTCCCATCCCCAGGAAGTCAGACTCCTCCCGGCAGTCACAGGACCACAGGCCAAGGGTCTGGGCTCCACACACCCAGGCGTGTAAGGTAGGATGCCTCACAGGTGGGGCTGTGCTCCAGGCATGAAGCCAGGCATGCAGGGAGGTGCCATTCAAGACGCCAGGGAGGGAGCAGGGATCCAGAAAAACCTGCCTTTAGGAAGCGGGCTCCAGAAACCAGGCTGGGGACCCGCCAAGTAGTCAAGAGGGGCGCCTGTGAAAGCAAGACGGAGCTCCTGTCCTATGTGGGACCTGGGACTTACAGATGGGAGACAAGGCAGGGCAGAAGCCCACGGATCTAAACTGGCCAGTAGGCCAGGAACAGGCGCTTGAGCAGGTGACCGCCCTGAGGCATGGGGATGGGCTGAGAGGTCTGGCTTAATTTCGTTCCGTTACTGAGGTCTGGAACCACGCTGGGCCTATCGGTGCAGTACCAGGTGTGGTGCCCAGAGGAGAGGAACGCTGCCGAGGGGGGACCAGGGAGGGCCTGGCAAAGGGGAGACGGGCATCCCCCGAGGGGCAGAGATCGCAGGGACAGGAGCCTGGGGGTCCTTGAGTAGTTCCAGGGCACGTTCCGTGGGAGTCAAGCTGGTCCACTGTTGCCTGGTTCCTCCCACTTGCACCCCCATCTGTCCAGGGGAAACTCCGGCAGAAAGAGGCAGATCTCTGCCCTTGGAGCTTGTGGCCCAGCGGGGAAGTCTAAGCCTGCAGTGGGCCTCAGAGCAAGCGTAGAGGGGCCCATGAACAATCCAGGCCAAATAAGACCACGAAAGGGGCACCGCGGCTGCAGGCCTGGGGAGAAGTGGGGTGGGATGGAAGGGAGAAATTCCCCAGAGAGGGAGGAGAGGAACATGGAGAAAGTCACTACTGAGTCGGGTACAGTCAAGGAAGGAAGGATGGAAAAAAGAAAGAGGCAGAGTCAGGGGAAAACAGTCACCACAAGTGAAGTGATCTCCACAGCATCCCTGTTGTTGAGCTGAGCCCTCATCCCATCGCGAGCGTGCTCAGAGCAGACACTGCTCATTTCCCACTGAATCAGGGGAGATGACAGTCCCACTGCAGCGCTCCCACGGGCAGGACGGAGGGGGCCGTGGTGGAGGTGCCTCTCCACACTCTCCCGACTTCACTCCTGCAGCCCAGGGGCAGAGCAAGGAGCCAGGGTGGCAGGCGCTGAAGACCCGGGGCCCGGGAGAGGCCGCGGGGCTGCCCGCTTCTCGTCTTCTGGCTGGAGAGGCCCGCAATACTGCCGGGCCTTTGCCCAGCCTGGGTCTCCCCTTCCGGCCCCCAGGGGTGTCAGGAATGCCTGCAGCTTCCGAATGCCCAGAGCTCCCGGGAGGTCATCAACCTTGCTGGCTCTTGGTGGCCATGTGGGATTTGGCCCTGTGGACCATGGATGGAATTCTCCAAACCCGGATGGGCTCCCTGCCCAGGGATGGGCAGAATCCAGGGGCTCCCCGACTCCCACTAAGGGGTTCCCCTCGCGTGCCCTCTGGGGGACCCCCCGTCCTTCCTCAGCCTCCTTCCTGCTTTTAACGCACTCACTGTTCTCCCCGATTAAGTTTCTCTATTTTTCTTGTCCAAAACATGTGGACAAAAGCATTCCACGATTTGCACTGTTGTTTGTCTCTAGCTACAAAGAGAGGCCTCCCCAGCCGGAGATGCAGAGGACTGAGTGCTGCAGCAGAGGACGCGCGAGCAGGTGTGGAGATGGGGGCCCAGCCCCCCAGGACCCCACTCCTCCCCCGCCCCGGGGCCCAGAGGCTCAGCTACCATTGTGAGCAGGGCCTCCGTGCCCAGCTCCCAGGGCTTCGGGGAAGCCAACACGTACGCAGATGCCAGAGGGCAATGAAAGGGCAGGGGCCGCTGCCACTGGAGTCAGTTGTCACTTTCCTGGGCACGGCCATTCCCAGGATACCCACCTACAGGCCAGCCTGGCTCGCTCCTTCCCACACCAAAGAGGCAGCCCTCAGGCTCCTTGGCAACTGAATCCTCAAGGCAGCTTGGTCTGGTCCCTGCCCATGGGTGAGGCCCCATCTTTTCACCAAGTGATCATCCCGACCACAGAGATCTCATTCCTGCCACGGTTGAGCCCTGGAGCAGCAAGGTGGGGAACGGGGACAGGTAAAGAACTCCAGAGGCCCTGCCTGGTCCAGGGCACACCTGTCCCTCGGAGCCGGATGGCAAATGCAATCACAGTGTGTGACTTGCAGACAATGGGATGAGGCACCCCTGCTGGAGGACCAGCTCTGCCTGCCCAGGGCTCTCTCCAGCCCAGGAGGGCATCAGGGGTCACCAGGCACTTCCCTGAGGCCCCTGCAGTAGCTCACACCTTCTGCTCCTTCCCAAGAAGGGAACATTCTGGGCCTTCGAAGAATCCCAGGCCTCTGCTGACCCGGCAGGCCCCCATCTGGCTCTGCCCTCTCCACGATGGGACCAGAGTCTAAAGGGGTAGAGGTGGCAGGGCAGAAATCGTTTCGGGAACTGGAGATTTAGCAACCACTCTGGGGAAGGGAACTTCTGTAGAACCTAGGATGTCACCTCCAGGACCCAAGTTCTTTCACTTGGGCTCTGTGGGTGCCCTGTTCAAGACGGGGGGAGGTCCCATTGATGGGGAGGGTGCAGGCCAGGGCAGACACCCACCTAGGCAGCCAGTAACGGGGTGAGGGAGAGTAGGCACGAGACTGTCCACCACCACGCCCTGGCCCGTGCCTCCACCAGCCTTGCCCTCAGACCCTGCCCTCGTCTCACACTAGCAGCCCAGGACCGTGAGCTCACACCACCTCCTGCTTCCTCTGGACCCTCCCAGCCTTTCCCGCCCCGACCTTGGCCTCTCTCCGGGCTACACCTCGCCTCCCATTCTGGAGCACTCGAGGTTAACTCATGTCCCCCCACCCCAGCTACAGGACTCTCCTCCCACCCCTGAGGGTCACAAGGGAGAAGCCCTTGGACTGGTCCTAGCTTCAAGGCTCCCTTTACCAAGGAGCTACCTTCCTTTCGGGAGCGGCACGACTGGATCCTCGGTTCCACTGTGGCCTCTGACCTCCTCCCGCCCCCCTGCCCAGAGCGCCGAGAACACAGCCGCCCCATCGCTTTGCTCTCATGTGCATTTATTGAGCGCCCACGGAGTGCATGGTCCTATGTCCAGGGTTCGGAGCCACAGTCTAGTCAAAAGGAGACCGGAGCTAGTACAGAGGACATTTCATAGCTGGGAAGGGGTGGGGAAGGGGGAGAACTAATCACAAAACAAATTCCTATTCGAAAGCAACAGAATCTCCTCTGAGAGTAATATATATTCTACGCACACACGCGCACGCACACACGCACACAGCCCTGGATGAACACGGACGTTACCGCTTGGCTGTATATGCAAGCACATACCAGTGTGCCGGGTAAAGGAACTAATAGGTATGCTGTCCGCGCACGCGCACCGCCGCACGCACAGCGTCTGGCTTATGCTATCAAAGACGCTAGTCTCCAGGGTCTAGTGAAGCAATCTGTCCTAGATGCCTGCAGCATGCAAAACTTGAAGATCCGAGAGTCACGGTTAAGGAGGACGATGGGGACACGCGTGGACTCCTCCATCGGGGCCCGGCTGCCGCGCTGGCCGTGGCTCTCTGTCGGGACGACAGAGCCTCTGAGAAGGGCCCCCAGAGCAGAGCCGAGAAGCTGGAGGCCCTCTGTCCAGTGGCAGGGGCCTCAGGAGGCCGGCTGAGTTCACCAATCTCAAGGGCAGAGTGTCAGACTCCGGTTTGGAGCGTGTAGTCCTGCAAACAGGGTCCCTTGTGGCGGCGCCTCAGACGGAGGTGAGTTTCCGTGCTCGCTCGCTCTCTGCAGCCTCCCACGTGTGCTAACGCATTTTGTAGTAATTAGATACAGATGTTTCGCACAGCTGTCCCTTAAAATCCAAGTCTACTGTGAAATCGAGGTCTCGCTGCAAAGAAGGAGGAGCCGGGGCATCAGCGCGGAAGGAGGCGGGGACCGCCCCCCTCCCCGCTGGCAGAGGGCCGGGCGCATCTGCGCCGCTAGGGTTTTCCAGCTCAGGACTCCACTCCCCACCAACAGCCCTCGGGAGCCTCTTCCGGTGCCTCGTTACCCTCACGGGGAGGCCTTTGATTTCTAACCTAAGTAAGTCCTTCCTGTTAGAATACAGAGATGTTCCCTCTGGTTTCATCCCGGGAGAAGTGGGGCGGTTGAGTCTCCCAGGGCGGAAGCCTCGGCGCACCCTCGGCGCCTGCCCGGCACGTGCCCGCACCCCAGGGGGCTCAGAAAGAATCACACGGCCTCCAGACCCCCAGGCCAGCCTGAGGAATGCGAACCTGGTCTTCCAAGCCACCACACACTGTTCTTTCCTGGCTCAGCTGGTCCTAAATGAGGCAAAGTCCATGGCCACAGCCTCTGTTCCCAAAACGCCTCCCACCAAGGGCGGGAAGCTGTCCTCAAGGCTGGGAGGGTGTCCAGGGTGTCCTACAGAAAGGCTCCAGTTCCCCAGTCTTAAGGGGTCCAGGCTGGAGTCCTTGAAGGAGGCCATCACATCCAAACCCGCCTTCCTACCGCTTCCCCTGTAACTTTACCAGTTGTGCACAAGGCAGCCAGGCCCCCCGGGGCAAGTGGGTCCTGGCAGCTCCCTGGAAGCCGGCCCCCGGGTCCTTCCTCCTCTCTGACCCCGGCCTCACAGAGGCTGCCTCAGCACTCACCACGTTTTTGGCATTTGGCTTCATGGATATGGTCCCGTAGATCTCCTCCCCCCTCCGGACGGTGAGGTAGTCTTCCAAGTAGAAGACAGTCTGCTTCCAGTGGGTGTAGGGGGCGTCAGGGGCTGAAGGATGACAAGGAAGAGTTAGAGAAGACGTCTCAGAGGAGCTGGGACCCCGTGCGGACGACTCACTGAACACCGCAGCGAGCACTCTCACTGGGTCAGGCACCCAGCCCCTGCGCCTGCTCCAAGCCCGCAGGTCGCCCTGCTCAGCCCAGGGACTCCTCCCGGGGTCAAGGCCCCACCCACTCGGGACTGCGGGTCTTCGCTGGGGATCAGAAGAGAAACAAGCTGATATTACAAAGCCATACAAGGGGCGGCACTGACAACGAACCTCAAAATGCGACTGTTTTTCATTAGTTCAACAGAGTGAAGACTTTCAGACATTGTAGGGGAGAGATTTGGAGGGTGGCGCATCCTGTCTCCGCTTAAATGACACCATTCATGCCAACGCCACGGCTAAGCCAGTTTCGCCAATTCCACTGATACCCCAGTCCTACAAATAGCTTTCCCTGCCTGCCTCTCTGTCCTAAAACCAATCCTAGTTCCCTTGGCCCAGGCCTGCCCTGGGGTTTCAGCCGTGCCTTCCTACCCGGATGAATAGGAATAGGGGAAGATTCTTATTCCACGGACCCAACGCTGATCCACAGCTCACACCTCATGCATGATCCAAAGCCACACTGACTGGTGCTTGCACCTCCCCTCCCCTGTATTTGCCACGAAATCCCATCCATCCCTCTGGGCACACTACCAATTCTACAACTAGATGAGGGGTCCTGTCTTATGGGCCCCCTTCTTCAGCAGCAGCTGTCCTTGGGACACTCTTCCCTCCCTCATCACCAGCCTCTCCCTTCCTCATTCTTCAAGGTCACAACCTTGGGCAAGCCTTGCCTGACCCAGCTGGATTAAGGGCACCCTGGGCTTATGTTACCACGGTGACTGTCATGCCCCTGCATAACCGTCTCTGTCTCTTTTTACGTGTTTGTGTCCTCCACAAGACTGCAATCTCCATGAGGGCCGGGGTCTGCTTACTGCTCTATCCTCAGAGCCCATCACCACCCTTGCTAGGTCTGTGAGTACCGAATAAATGAACGATGGTAAAAAGCCCCAGAGGGGGCGCGTTGTGACGCTCCAAGGTACCCAGAGGTGTTCGGTGACACCGCGGCTTTGGAACCTAAGGGTTGTAGAAGAACCCGTCTTACAGTCAGTTCCTCTTGCCCTTCAGGCTCTTACCTCCCTCCACCAGGATGCAGGACTCATTAACACTGATTCCCTCTTTGCTTAGGACCAGAGCTAAAGGTGGGAAGACTTAGGGAGGAGGTAGTAAGTGCCTTTCAAATACTTCAAAGGCTGTCACATGGAAGGACTTATATGTGGCCTTATAGATGGCTTTGGAGGCAGAACAAAGGCTAGACACTCAGAATCACTAGAAGGCAGAGTTTTAATCACAGGAAGGATTGGGGCTGCCCCACGACCGTATGCACACCTGCGGTCCGGCCCGGAGGAGTGCACACACAACCTGGCTGGGGATTTATCGTATGCCCAGTCAGACCAAGATCGTTCAAACCCCAAGATCTATTTTAATGGTGGTGAAGAGTCTGTCTGTCTGTGTCCTTTGCAATGAACCGGCTTGATCAAATGTCAGTGGTTTGGATACTCGAGTAGCCTTCGATGTGTGCATTTAGGAAATCAATGCAAACTCAAGGTCTAGTGGAGGGGAGGCAGCCTGAGGATTTGGAAGGGCTTGAAGGAGGATCATGTACATAGAGTCTGTGCCGCTCGGATCCTGGATCCCCAAACACACCCAGCCTTCCTGGCCTCCGAGGCATACTGCGGCCCAGAGGCAAAGTCCACCTGCTCCCAGCACCTTCCCTTCCAACGACACCTAAACGAATTGTCAAAAGATCGTCTCCAGGGTGTGCAGAGGCTGGTAGCGTATGACTGACAGCACTGTCGCCCCCGCTGCCACCCACGCCTACCCAGACAGGTGTCTCTCCTGTTCTTAAAGACCTTCAGGCAAGGAGATTCCAGCAGCTACCTTTTGCCTCCTAATCCGATGTCTGTGAGACTCCCAGAGACTTCACTGGCTCAGCTCTGCCAGCCAGCGAGCCCAGAAGTCCACCTCTGACGCTGGTCGCCCAAAAGACACCAGCCTTGGGTTGGAGGAGAGTGACATTTCCCCTTGACATCAACATCAAAAGGTTAAGAGCTTCCCCAAACATCTCATTTCCATGATGGGTCCACGGACTCATTGCTAAAGCAGTTTTCTCAAGGCAGGTTCTCCATCAAGGTGTCCAGGAGAAGCGGATGACAATTCAGATGTTTTGACTCTAGTCCTAGAGATCTGAATTCAGTAATTCTGGGGTGTGAGATGGGGCCAGGCTTGCCAGAACGTAAAAGTCTCCCCCCAGGTGTTGTAGATACACAGCAAGTTGCTGTGCAGACTCAATCATTTACATCTAATACATCTCTTGGGTGGGTATCAGTGGAAGGGACATTTAATTAGGCAACAGTAGGCCCAGTGTCCAGTCTCCACTTTGCCAAGCATTTGCACTGTGACCCTGGGGCTCATTTTCTACACCTGCAGAAAGTTTATCTCCCTGTGAGGATAGGTGATGGGAAGGGGAAAGGAAACACTGAGGACGACCTGCTGTGCCCAGGACCGTTTTCCTGGTGTAGTTATCTGTAGCTCTCCCTTTCACTCTCAAAGTGTCCTCATTTGAAAGATGAATTATATGGTCCCCTTATCTGTAACATAGCAGGCCCAGGTTAGGGTACTGCTAAGCCATTGAATTAGGTGGTTATTTAATCATTGTGAAAAGTGGCATATCATTTCATTTATCCATCAACTATGGCTCTGGCCTGTAAAGCAGTGCTGCCTCATTGTCGTGGTCTGGAATGTTCTAGGGATTCTCCAGACAGTTGCTGTACACAAGGGTGAGCGTTCAGTATCACTGTGGACCACGACACCCAGAGTTCTGGTCAGTGGACAAGCCTTTCCCCCCCGCTCTGCCCCAGCTACAACCTTCAAGATAGTGTAAGTGGCTTTCAGGCTTCCTCGTTATGACCGTACCGTCATTCACACATTCATTCATTCACTCATGCATGCATTCACTCATTCAGGCATTCATTCATTCACTCATTCACACATTCACTCATTCATTCATTCACTCATGCATGCATTCACTCATTCAGGCATTCATTCATTCACTCATTCACACATTCACACATTCATTCATTCACTCACGCATGCATTCACTCATTCAGGCATTCATTCATTCACTCATTCATGCATTCACTCACGCGTGCATTCACTCATTCAGGCATTCATTCAATCATTCATGCATTCAGCAGACATCCACTCAGGATGCCTGCCATGTGCCTGATGTGGTCCTAAATGTGGGGAACAGCAGCCAATACAGCCTCGCCCCCTGAGATCCTGCAGCCTAAGTGAGAAGACACTCAGGTAGCTGGCCATAAAGTCCGGTGGGAGTTGTGACCGAGGATGGAGGTGGGGTGCACAGGGGGCTGCAGGAAAAAATGGCTGGGGCCTCTCACAGGAAGATTTTCCCTGGTGCTTCTGGAGAGGGAGTGGAATCCTGCTTCCTCTTTCTCTTCCCAATGGCTAAGTGGCTGGTACTTCTTTCTGGAATTTAATACTTTTTCTACCTGTAAATTTGTAACTCTGTTCCCCGGGGGGGTTCACAGGCTTTTTGGAGAATTAAAGACTATGCATGAAGAAGCTTCTCTGACCTGAGAAAGTGGCTCAGTGTCACAGGGTGGCAAAGCTGGGAAGGGGTGCCAGGCCGTCGAGGTCCAACCATGTCATTTCACTCATAATGAGCCCAAGGCCCAGAAAGGAGCTCACTTAAGAGCACCTCCACGGCCTGAAGGGCTTCCTGGAAAAACTAGGACTTAGCGCAGGCCTGCTTCTACTCTGGGTACTGCCCTTCCAGCAGTAGCCCCAGGGGGCCCAGTTCCCATTTCCTACCCCGCCCTCCGAGGCTGTGTCCAAGGGGCGGGGCAGCTGTGCTGGCACAGCCTGGAACCCTGGGTGCTTGTGCCCGTTTGCAGCGGCTTCTGCCTGGAGCCGCAGCAGGCAGACACCAGCACCATTCACGGGGACTGTTTGCAAGCCTCACAAGCCGCGACGTGCTTTCGCGTGGGTCTCCCGGAGCAGCTGCAAACCTTGGGGGCCGATGGCGAGGGGCCGCTTACAGCAGGCTGCACTTCGCCTGAAGTTCAAAGCCAGCTGAGACCAAACGATACCTTGTTTAGGCCTACACATACGCATGATAAAACTTTTTAAAATAGCAGGGGATAAGGAACTGAACATTCAGGATAATGCTCACTTAGAGGCGATGTGGAGGGAGGGGATAAGATGGGACCATCCAGGTAGCCGCAAAGGTGTTGGTAGTATTTAAGCCCTTGAGTTAGATGGTGAGCTCACAGGGATTTATTATGTGACTCTGAATTACTTGACTTGCATGTATTAATTATAAGCATAATCATATTATATTTATTCATAATGTATTTCTGGTTAATATTTACATTCTAATTAACAATAGTTTATCTCTTGATATTAACTAATGTATTTACATTCTAATAATAATTAGAATTATTACCTTCTAGTTAATAATGCATTCTAGTTACTATTACATTCTAATTAATAACACTTTATTTACAATCTGTTACTGAGTTAGGTGGCAAGTTCACAGGTGTCCCTTGTCTTAATTAAAAAATAAGCCAAAAGTGAACTGTGCGTGATCCAATGATGGTAGCACGTCATGAGCCACGAATTAGGATTAATCTAATTCCGTGCATCTGAGGTCCTTAAAAACAAAGGAGAAATATTCTTTCCTTGCTGGTCAGAGTGCAGAGGGTCTGAGTAAAGCCCACTGCCAAAGCCATGCCAGCTGGAAGATGGCCAAGATGGTAAAGATGCTACATGCTGGACCAAAACCACGCTGTCATCGGCCGGAAACAGATCATCTCAGGGAAAGAAAAACGCAGCCTGGAGCTACGGGGCTGGAGTCCAGGCTTTAGAGACACAGAACTCTTTCCAGAGTACCCTTGCCCCCTGACTTTCCCATCACCTGCGGCAGGGTGGGCCCTGGGGGAGGCATCACCCAGGGATGGAGGAAGCAGAGCCAGCCACCGTGGCTCCATCCCTGGCCTCCAGTCACAGGCACTGTCCTCGATCGGGCCCTTCCTCAGCCCTCACTGCCCCAACCCTCACCATTGCAAGGCTGAGTCTCACCCATCCTTCAAGGTCCAGGTTAAATATCCCTTCCTCCTGCTGCCTGCTCCTGCGCACCCACCGAGAAGATAAGCTCGTCTGCTGCTCCCGTAGGGAGGGTAGCAGCTGACAGTGACCCGGATCGGGGCTCTCTGGTCTCTTCCCCAGGATGAGGCGGCACCAGCGCTGGCCTGGCTGATGGAGACCAGAAGACCCTAGTCTTGATGGTCAGGAGACACCAACTCTGGAAGAAGCCCTTCTGTGAGGGATTAGGTGAAGTCTCTTGTCCGTTCTCTCCCACGAGAAAATTCCAGGCTCAGATGCCTTCACTAAGGAATTCCAGCAATCATTTAAAAAAGAAATTATCACTGATCCTTCAAAAACTCTTGCAGCAGATAAAGGAGGAGGAAACACTCCCCAACTTATTCTACGAGATCAGAATTACTCTGTTGGCAAAGTCAGAGAGAGAGAGATTCACAAGAAAACAGATCTACAGACCCAGGGTCACTCATCTGTATAGATGTAAAATACATCAACGAGGTGTCAGAAAACTGAGCAACACAGACAAGGGATGAAACAACATGATCAAGTGGGATCGCTGTCACCACGTGAAAGAGGACCACTGGCACCATGACTGCAGGAAGTGAATAATCGTATCTTGGTAGAACTCGCCTATCCCTGCCACGTGCACGCCCAGCCCCGGCGACAAGCTCCCAATTCCCAGGAAGACCTCCCGCGAGTGGTCAGGATGAACGCATGCTCAGGGCAGGAATCCTAGCTTCATAAGCGCATTGAACAGAGATTTGCTTAGAAATCTCGGAGCCACACCCCCGCTGGGAGGAGCTAGGAAGACAGAGATTAATGAGATGTGAGCCCAGCGCGGGGGAGACCCAGGTCTGCAGAAGACGATGGAAATGTTCAGAGAATAATGGCACAACCTACATTGGAATCCTGGGTAGTTGTTTAAAAAAAAGAGATTGGATATATCTCCGCGCGGCTATGGCGGCGTCTCCAAGACACATGGTTAACTAAAGACGGGGAGAAGGGGCAGTGTGTATGGTGCGAGCCGACCTGTGTTTTCAAGAAAAGTGTAGCTGGATGTCATACTCCTGTCATGGAAGATACCACCAGCGGAGGCAGCTGGGTTTACGATTCCCAGAAATCTATGGACTATTTTTGCAACTTCTTGTGAGTCTATAATTATTTCAAATAAAAAGGAAAAAAAGTGTATATAGGTATGTAGTTGCTTGTGCACCACTGAAATTTTTCAGAAGGCTACGAAATAAATCGTGAACAAATATACCTCTCAGGTACGGGATTGGGATGGGTGGGGGAGAGGTCTTTTTCCTTAACTTTTTATGCCCCTTTTATACCCTTTTGTTGTCTTTTTGTTAGACTGCACCCGTATCGCTTTAAGCATGGCCATGACAGACGTAAGCACAGGATGTTAGGGAGCCCCGGGAGGAAGGCCTAACCTTGACCCTAGAGGGAAGGAGGGGATCATAATACCTGAGCTGAGAGACGCAGCCTGAGCCGGAGGTGGCCAGGTGAGGAGAGGGATGGGGGAGTTGCCATAGGCTGAATCGTCTCCCCTCAGAATGCATGTGCTGGAGCCCCGACCCCCAGGATCTCTGAATATGAACGTGTTCGGAGAGAATGTCTTTAGTTAAAACGAGGCCCTTAGTGTGGGCCCTCATCCAATCTGGCTGGTGCCCTTGTAGAGCAAGGAGATTAGGACACTCACAGAGACACCAGGGATGAGCACAGAGGAAGGACCATGTGAAGACACGGCGAGAAGGCGGCCGTTGGCAAGCCAAGGAGAGAGGCCTCAAGAGAAAACTCCAGAGGCCTCCAGAACCATGAGGAATACTTGGTTACAGTGGCCCCAGCAGACAAATACAGCAGGGAAGGAGACAAATCTGACAGAAGACCACTGCCCTGTGGATGGACGAGGGGTTGGGGCGTGCAGAGGCCACGGCCGAGGGACTGAAGATGCCTGGGCGCAGAGAGCTGCCCGGCCAGCGTGTGCTGGGCTGCGTGTGTGGCAGCAAAGGGGTGGGGTGGACGGCACAGCGCGAAGGGTGCTGAGAGACGAGGCTGGGGAAGCGGGATGGGGCCGGTCAGGGGACCAACCCCCTGCCATTTACCAGGCTAAGCAATCTGGGCTTATCTGCTAGAGGCAGTGAGGCACCTCTGAAGGAGTTTGGAGCACATCAGGGACTTAATGAGGATGGACAGAAGCTGGGAAGACAGGAAGGAGACGTAGAGCCAGGTTGCAGCCTAGGGAAGCAGACACTGAATCCGTCATCCGGCACCTCCGTATCCTCCACCCACACAGAGGGGGCTCGGGAAACACTAAATGAACAAACGTGCACTTGAAGGGTGGCCTCCACGCCTGCCTCTCCCCACCCGACACTTGCTCTCAGCTCTGGCCACACCAGCCACAAGTTTTTTACCTTCTCCTCGGGCAGCCAAAACCCTGGGGACGTGCGATTCCTCCACGGCTGGAGAGGCTTAGGAGGTGCTAAGTGAGGGCCCCTGGTTGATGCCCCCAGCCCTTGCCCCTCGTCCAGGCCGGGGAGGTCACTCCCCACAGAGCCTTGGCACGAGGCCAGGAGGGTCTGGAAGGCCAGCAGAAGGCTCACCTGTGGAAAACCCCATTTTTTTGTGGCACTTGGTAAATTCGATATTGAAATAGGTGACCAGGGCGTGGACGTAGTCATTGCGCTGTATCTGCAGGCAGAAGGCGGATGTGAAGGACAGCTCCTCCGTCTTCACCGTGTAGATGTCCACCTCCTGCAGCCCAGACAAGAGAGAATGCGGACGCTTAGTGCCTCCACCGGGTCTGGGCCGTCCTCAGCTTCATTCCCCAGGGAGACTATGGATGGCAGACTCCCCAGGGTGTCATGGCTCTCGGGGGGACTTCCCAGGCCCACCCACCCCCCTCCCCATGACCTCCTCCATCCTTTCTAGGGTGGAGTCTGCTAAGGCAATGCTGCAAAGAGATTTGAGTCAGAGCCTGAGGACAACAGAATCAGGAAGGAAATCTTCTGGGGATGAGTGCTGATGTGGGGGAGGGGAGAGGAGAAGAGGATGAATTAGAGCATCCGTAAACCCAACCCAAATATCCTCAGAGCAGTCCCCCTCAGCATCACTAGTGCATCTAGCTGTTCTCAGGCTGTGGTCCCTGGAGGAGCACGTCGGCATCACCGGGGTGGGGGTGGGGCATTCCAAGGAGTGGGGCGGGGAGGGGAGGGCATCCCAGACCTACTGAATCAAGGCAGCAGTGTATGCCCTGCCAAGCCCTCCCAGGTTCCGGCGGATCCGACTGCTCCCTTCCCAGCAATACGAGGTATGGAGTATTATCTCAGGAGTGAGGACCGAGCCCGCACAGTCACGGACTGAGCCTGGGGAAGTCAGCCGACCATTTACCACAAGCCCAGACAGTTAAAAACAAATGAAAGGGGGAAATAAGAGGTGAGAACTTTTCAGTTCCAGCTAGGAATGGACAACACAAGGAACTCATCGTTCTAACAGTTTCAGCTGGGAAGCGGTTGCACATCAGTCTTGCTGCGAGCGGGAGTAAAATGAACAATGGTTTGCAACATGGTGCTCTTTCTGCGAGAAGGATGCTGACCCGTCGTTGGCCGGCTCCAGCAAGACACAGCAGACCTCCCAAGGCCCAGGAGGCATCCCTCCCACTGCCGGGCTGTATGGCAGAGACCTCCGTCCTGAAAGCTCTGTACGGGCCAGACAGACACCTGTGTGCCTGGAACGGTCCCAAGGGGCGCCCCTGAGACCCGGATGATGGAAGATGTTGGGAGTGACTAGGAGAGAGGGGTCTCCGGGTGGGGAAACAAGAGCAGCGAAGAGACAGAGACTTTTATCTCTACACGTTTCTAGGATGAATAAAGGAAAAACTGATGCAAAGCATCCTGGGGACTTCAAAGCCAAGTCCTGTCTCCACAGGAGGTCAGTGGACAGAGGCGCAGGTGAGGTCGAGGCAGCCAGCCAGCCCAGAGCCTTGTTACGGTGCGGGCTGGCAGCTGTGACCTCCTCTGACCTGTCGGTTGGGAAGAGGGTGGGACTGCAGGTGCAGGGGACCGTGGGAGCCTTCGATGTCGGTGACATCACTTCAGATGCAAGCTTAAGGATGGGGAACAGGGCTAAAGGTCCCTGTGAGCCCGGGTCAGGCATGCAGAATTCGATGGGGTTAGAAAGCCAGTCCCCTTTTACCGCGAGAACGCAAGAGCCCTGGGGAGCATCCCCAGGTAGTGGCTGCCGTGGGCTCCTGTGCTCCCCCTGGGAGGATGCACTCACTGCCAACCAGGCAGCCAATCCTTCCCCGATGTCTCCAGTCGTAGGTCCTGCTTCTAAACTAGCGAGCAGGGCCCTCACCAGCCTCTGTAACTTCCACCCACGGAACAAGCCACCGCCCGCTCATGCTCACGTGGGTCCCCTAAACCTTTTCTTCTCCAGCATAAACTGCGTCTCCTGAGTCATGGCCTCTGACGCCGTCACCCTCCTGATCTGGGACCCGCTTCTAGCAGCCTCTGACCTCGAAGCTCACTCTGCCGGCTCCAGCTGCCTTTAGCCGGCCAAGCCCCTCCCCACAGCATCCCTCTCATAATCCTTCTTTCTGGGACCGGAGCGCAGGGGGGAGGGTCCTTCATTACATGTCACCCTGTTAGTTTGGGCCATTGCCCCCACTGGGGAAATCTTTTTAGCCCCAGTACCTGTCAGCTTACGACGTTTGCCATCCCTCTCGGCCACGTGTCTGCAGGCCCCTCCAGCCCAAAAACTCTTAGCGCAGCTGTGCTTAACTGTGATTTTGTTAAGGGCTTCGGTAGAGTCCACTGGGCCGGGCTCACGCTGTCTACATTCACTGACGTTTCCTCTCCTTCTCCATTGGGGCCAGCCCGCCAGGCTCCAGGCTCCTTCCAAGGTCCCCGTCCCTTTCTCTCGGGCGCCCTCGGCCACGGGCCTCGCCTGGTCTTTCCACCCTGCTTCTGGCTCATCTCAGGGGTCTCACCACCTCCGCCCCTGTCCACACCATTAGACTGGAGCCCTTTAGACGCGGGGTTTGGACGTTATGGTCTGTGCGCCCTCAGTGAGCGATGTAACCCCTGACACGCACCACTCTTCTCCTAAAACTGTCTCCCTGCCTGAGGACTCTCCTTCCCATCCCCTCCCCAGGCTTCTCCTTCAGACCAACCAACTAATCTCTCTGAGACGCATTCACACTATACCACTCCCTGGATCTAAAGTCTTCCACGACTTTCTGTGGTTTACCTAAAAGTATCCAAGCCTCTTGGCCTGGACTCAGAGAGGGGCCTGGGAAGTAGACTCATCTGGACCTTTCCTCCTCCTGGTTCCTTTCTCCTCTGTCCTCGCCTCGCTTCGTCACCACTCTCAGCCTGCACAAGAACAACGATGCACACGCACGCGCACGCACACACACACACACGCACACACACGCACACAGAGAAACACCCCATCTATCGGGGATTCCGTCTCTATAGGGTCTCAGATGTCCATCAACCAACGTCAGCCACCAATGTCCTGACAGTGTTCTCTAGGTCCTGTGGACATTTGCATCTTAATAGGGGCCTCCGAAGGAGCAAAAACCGTCCAGACGGAAAGGATGATCTGCGTTAGAATGGGCGCGAGGGAGGCGACCGCTGGTCTCTGGAGTGGGGACAGGCAGTCTGTGTGGGTGCGTCAGCTGTGACTGGGCCTCAGAGACACAAAGGCCTCTGGTCAGGGCCCTCCCTCCTCTCAGGCCCAAAGTGTCCAGAGGCAGACGCATTATGCTGGCCCCCAGAGCCCTGATCCCTTTGCCAGAAGGCTTTCTCTTTCAGCAGCCACCGCAGCATCCCTGAGACCCCAGCGAGACCCCTGGCTCGGCCTCAGGCCGCCCCACCAGGCGCAGGGCTCCGCAGGCATCGGTGACTCAGAGGGGCCCCGGCCGATGCTGTCCCCATCACTACATCATGTTACAAATGGATGTCTCAGATCAGAAGTCTGGTCAAAACAGTCTTAATTATAATAAAGTGTCACAAGCCCCAACGTTAATAGCGATGAAAATAGCAATTAAGCGCGTGAAGAAGGGCAAGTGTTTTCCCAGGGAAGATGGTGCTGAGCACATTAGCGAGAGCTGACGGATGGCTCTCCTGGTGGCAGAAGCAAACACAGCCGTCCTTGCCCTTCTCAGAGCTCAGGAAGAAAGGTGACATGCATAGAGGGCCCAGAGCTCCAGCTCCGCCGTACCCACAGTCCCAGGGTGCACTCAGGTGTAACCAAGGAGAGACCCTTGCCTGTTCCTGGCTGGAAGGGGAGAGGGAGGCGGGGTGGGGGGGGACAGAGCAGGCCAGTCTGGGACCAGCCTTGGATGTGCACAAGTGCCGTGGCCACACCTGCAGGGCAGGGGCAGAGAGCGACCCAGGGCCCAAGCACATTGAAGGAATCTTATCCCCACGCCACCATGGGCAGACGCCTATCGGTTCCATACAGCTGCCGTGCGTCATTTTGGCAAATGCAGTCACACCAGGCGATTTCCACTCGTACTACAGTATTGGCAGCCATGCTCTGCACTACGGGTGAGTTATTTGGGGTGGACTTTGCTGGATCTTGTTTGGGATGCCAGAGAGAGAGGCTTCGGGGACAGAGGGGCTGGTGGGAAGAAATAAGAGGACGTTTGCTTCTCATCAACCCTGCCTGGACTCAGAAAGGGCCAAGTTAAGAAGCAGCAACACCCTTCGGTGTGAGGCCAAGGCTTAGACGTGGAGCCAGAATCCTCAGGCAGGATGTTCCAAAAGGGAGGCGGTGTCTATCTGATGGGACCTGTACGAGGTACCTCTAGTTTTATTTGTCCTCTGAGGTCCCTTTGAAATGCCATGGTGACAAGCCTTGCGTTTCTTCTCAGGAAGACTGTGACCAGGGACAAGGGACCGTTCTCACCTGGACAGAGCAGCCGTTTGCATCAGTCCTGCAGAAACCTCCCCTCGCCCCTGGGCTCTTCCCCGCTGCGTCCACCCAGAGCTCCCGAAAAAGCAGTGAGGTGCACAGGACCAGGGCGGGAGGGTATGCTTCAGCAAGGTGAGGGCTGGGAGGGCTGAGGACAACGGACACAGTGAACCCAGATTCTTCGATTGAAACATTAACTTGAAGCCTATGAGACGGATGTCTTTCTAGACTTTAAGAAAAGTAGTGAAATATCAAGAGTTTTCCATCGTTGGACAGGATAGATTAGCATATGTAAATGCAGGTACTTAGAAAAAGGGTTGGAAAGATCAGCTCATCCTGTGGACAGCGGTTACCTCTAGGAGGAGTGTGGGGCTGCGAGGGAGGGGAGGTCTCGGGGGGCTTTTATCTGTACCCCAGCAAGTTTGGCACGTCTGATACTTAGTGATAAGAATGCACTGCGTAAGGACTGGTCTGCCGAGGATGCTGGCGAGCTGTTCTCCGTCTGCGCTGAAGAAAGCCTTGGAGGACAAGATGTGAGGGCCCGCACCAACAAGGGCACTCAGGAGGAGGGAGCTCCGTGCGGCCGGGTCAGATGTGTGCTTAGAGGTGTGGGCGTGAGGCTGCTCACACGGCAGACTGAGGTGTGGGATTTCTTGCCTAAGAGGCCAGCGCCCTCGGAATGGAGGGGCTTCCCCCCACCTAAGCCTCCAGGGTGTCCTCCCTCGGATATTCCTCCAAGCCCACCCGACACCCCTCCCCCCTCACAGCACCAAGGGACATGCACCGCCCACCCCCCAACTGTGCCACGTGGAGTCCAGTGGCGCTCTCTCCCCAGCTCTGCTCAGTGACAGTGCCAGCTTTGACGGGTCACCACGGGCTGCCAGAGGCTCTGGCCAGGGTGGCCTTGCCTCACAGTTTGGGGCCCCGCAGGAGCTGGCGCGGCCTCTACTCTAGGCTCAAGCGTCCAGGTGGCACAGCCAGGTTCCCGCACACCCAGGCCCGAGGAAGCCGCGTCTGCAGACCTTTATTAAACAGGCATTGGTCACCACTTGCTTTGGGTCCACGATGTCTACCAGGGGCTCCTTCATGGCAACGTCCCGGATGCAGGTCATGTCAAAGCCATAGACGTTCTCCCACCCTGTGGGAAGAGAGCGAGAAGTGGCAGCAGGACCCCCAGAAGTCTCCCGACCCTCCTGAGTCCTAGAGGGTGGGGGGCAGCTTGTGTCCCCCTGCCTGAGGACAGGAGAGTTGCTTGCCTGGTGGAGAGCTCTGCAATGTGCCAGACGCTCATTCACACCATCTCATCTGTACAGGTTCCACTTTAGGGTTAGGAAAAGTAAAGCTCAGAGAGGCTGAGAAACTTCTCCAAGGTCACACAGCAGACTCCCACTGGGTCAGGACTAGAGCCCACACTCCTGATTCTTCTGTACCTGCTCTCCTGCCCCCTCTCTGAGCCTCAGAGTCTCCTACGAACTCTCTCCTCTGCCGTCCACATTTCTACCTCGGAGCCTTTGTTCCAGTTATTCTCCACACCTACAAGGCCCATCTCTTTCCCTCCTCCCATCCCCGCCAGCTGAACCTCTCAAGCAGCAGAAAGAAACATGGGCTTTCAGTGAAACAGGCTGCAGCGTGAATGCCAGCACCACCACTTACTGGCCAGGCCCTTGTGCAAATTTCCTAACCTCTCTGAACCTCCATTTTCTCAACTGAAGAAATGAGGGGCAGGGGCAGGGGCAGGGGTAGTCCAGGAGAGGGCTTAACTTTCTCACACGCCATGATGTTCTCTCTAAGGATGCATCTCGTAAGACATATCCCCCCGTTGGGGCACAAAGCACCCCAACAGTGCTCTTTGGCCCCTTGGGGCTGTTCATAAGATGCTTTAAGCAGGGGATGTATTCAGGATGCAGGGTTGGAGAGTAAATGAATGCAGGTCTGATGGTCCAAGATCACCCTTAAATGATGGTAATCATTGATTGATCACCTAGCCCTGGCCAGACCCTTCATTGAATCTCCCCAGCAACCCCGTGAGGACACCTCCATATGACAGATGAGAAAACAGGGGCTTGCAGAAGCTGGCATCCAGCTCACATGCAGTATCTGGCCCAATATCCCACAGCAGGGGAACCGTGGAGCTGGGGCTCAAACCCAGCTTGGGTCCTAATCCTTCAGCTGCACTGACTCAGTCGTGACAGCAACCAGGAATGCCATTTGCTCTCCCCACAGCGCAGAGAGCACCTTAGCGGAGTCTTCAGTTACTGGCCAGCTGAAATCTCACTTGTCCGTTTATTCAGAGGGGTTAGAAATACACTGCAGTAGAGACGCTTTTCTCTAAAATCTTACAGGATTAATTTTTTTTAAATGTTCACCAAACAAATGGTACCTTAGGGAACTCCTGAGCCTGCATGTGTTTAGGAGAGGGGGGTGGGAGGAGGGAGGTGTGCATGGTCAGGGAAAGCTGTGCCCCTTTTACTCAGATTCTTTTCAAGGGCACACAAAGACCTTCCTCGGGGAGAAGAGGCCGAGAAAATAAGCATCTCCCAGAGGGTGAGCACTTGTGAAATTCTGGCTTGAGGATAAGATGCCAGTCAGATCCCATTACATACACGAGGCTGGTGCCAAAGTCCCAACTGAACCTACCTATGTTTGGGGAAGTGTGTCAACAGCACAGGCTTCAGAGAAGACCTCCTTCTAGAATCTGGAAATAGCTGTCCCTGCTCACCCAGATAGAACATGCACACCAAAACACACTGCCTTTGTTTAAAACCCCTTCTCAAGAGACCTGCAGCCACGTACCTGCTCTTTCCCTCTCCCAGCCCTGCTTTAAGTTAAGGTTCAGTGAAAAAGTCAGGCAGATATCTAAGAGTCTATGTGGGTAATGGTTAAAGTCCTGGGCTTTGGGCTTCAAATCTGGGCTCCGCTGTTTATTTGCTGTGCAACTCCAGGCAAGAATTTAACCTCCCAAAGAGTTGGTTTCTTCTTTTAAATGGAGATGACGATCTTGATAGTTACTCTATAGAGTTAAGAGGATTAAATGTGATAATATATGTAAAGTACATAAGACAGTGCCTGGCCCATAGAAAGCCCTTGATACACAATTGTTGCCGCCGTTATGTGGTTTGCACTCTGGCTTTGCCACCATCCAAGCTGTGTGACCTCAGCAGATCAGTCCCCTTATCTCTGGCTTGTTTTGTAAAGTGAGGAGTTTGGTTCCGTGGTTCTGTGTTCCGGAATCATCTGGGACACTCTTTAAAATACAGATTCCTGGACCACAATCGGACCTACTGAATCAGAATCTCCAGATTTGCGCCCCCGTGAGCTGGAATTTTCACGTCTACATAGGCAATTCCAACCAGTTAGAAATCCTTGAGCTAAATAATTTTCGAAGTCCCTTCCAGTCCCTTTCAAATGGATTTAAACTACATAGGCAATTCCAACCAGTTAGAAATCCCTGGGCTAAATAATTTTCGAAGTCCCTTTCAAATGGACTTAAAGTCTCAAATGGCCATTGTGACACCTTCTCCAACGACTCTCAACCATGGGGCCTCTCCTCCCGTATCCCCAGCACCTACAGCAGAGCATCTGGCCCAGGAGAGGTCCACGGATAACGCTTTTCTAATTGGAATGTATTCCCAAACTTTTAAGCCTGTTCTGCTTCACAGTGCCTCGTGTTTTAGTTATCTTCTTAGGGGTTAATTCGTGTCTTATCTCCCCAGCCAGACTGCCCCACTTCCAGTTATTCAACGACCGATCACCCAGGACATTAGACTTTTCTCTCCTTTCTGCTGACCATTCATTTCCCACTAGCTTCTTTACCATACGCGAGGCAGGGATGGGAGAGGATAGACATCAAGCATATTAATCTTTTGTTGTAATTCTGTCTTGTCTATTGAATGAGTGAATGGGGGGTGAGGGTCATCAGCCAGCAGGAAATATTGTAATTAATTTTCTGGGGATTAAAAAAAATAACATCAGAAGGACCTGTGAAATTTAGTTTATGTATTAAAACAAACTCTTGAAAAGGACCATGCTATGGTGCAATGAATGTAACTAAAGCAGCAACAAAGCCCAGACCTACCATAACTACAGACCAGATGGACTAAAAGTCCCACTTTAATGGCCTGGCAGAGGAAAAGGCATGCTCTTCTCTGGGCATAAATTATGCATCTGTCTCTACTGTCCAGCATTACTCACAAGGCCCAGCATTAATAAAAATTACAAGACACATGGAAAAGAAAGAAAAACATGACCCATCACCAAAAGAAAAAATAGTCAATAGAAACAGACTCAGAGATCAGGTGTTGGGATTATCTAACAGAGACGTTCAAGTACCTGTAATAAATATTTTAAAGAATCTAATGGAGGGACTTCCCTGGTGGCACAGTGGTTAAGAATCAGCCTGCCAGTGCAGGGGACACGGGTTTGATCCTAGGTGCAGGAAGATCCCACATGCCACGGAGTGACTAAGCCCATGTGCCACAACTACTGAGTCTGTGCTCTAGAGCCCACGAGCCACAACTACTGAGCCCACAAGCCACAACTACTGAGCCCATGCACTGCAACTACTGAGTCCGAGTGCTGCAACTACTGAAGCCCACGCACCTAGAGCCTGTGCTCCACAACAAGAGAAGCCACCGCAATGAGAAGCCTGCTCACTGCAATGAAGAGTAGCCCTCGCTCACCACACCTAGAGAAAGCCCGCGCACAGCAATGAAGACCCAACACAGACAACAAATAAATAAATAATAAATTATTTAAAAAAAAGAATGTAACCTGTAGAGAGAGACTGCCTATTTAAAAAAAAAAAAAAGAATCTAATGGAGAAAACATGCATGAACAGACGAAGAATTTCATCGGTGAGATGGGAACTATAAAAAAGAGCCAGTGGAAATGCTGGAAGTGAAAATCACAATATCAAAGATGAAGAATTCTTCCAATGGGCTTATGAGCGAATGGATGTATCAGAGGAGATAATAAAACTGTAAACAAAGACAGGAATATGAAAGACCGGAAAACAAATTTCACTCTTCATTGGAGAGACCTGTAGCTACATAATCCCTCCCTTCCCTGGCCCAAGTAATTGGAGCTTCCCTGCTAGGGCAAACGGGACTGCCTCAGAGAAAACCAGAGCAAGTGCCACGAGGTGCCACTTACAGCTTCTCCTCTAGTCAGAAAGGAAGGTGTGCATAATAGTTTAATACACTTCAGGCTCTCAGATCAAAGTCAGCTCCTTGTGTAAAATAGGCTAGAAACAGAACTCTGGACGTCGGGGTGGTGGTGGAAGGGAAACCCATGGAGAGCATCTGAGCCCTCCAAGAGGTTCTGCCCTTCAACCCTTCAGCTACAGGCACCACCAAATCTACACGAGGGGTTCCTTGTCACCTTCTCGTCGGTGGGGAAGCTGGTGCCCATCCTCTGACCCTCAGCAGGTTCTAGATTCATGTACTGGGCAAAAAAATCAAATAGAATATCTACCAAATTTCCTTCCAATTTTCAGATTCTAGAAATCCCCAGAGTAAAAAAAAATTTTAATGATTGCTCCTCTCTCAGGGTTAAACCGTCCACCTTGCACATCCGTCTGCTGGTTTACTTCTATTCCTTCATTCATTTTCTCATTCATTCATTCAACAAAATATGCACGGTGAGCCTCATACATGACAATCATGTCTCTCTTTCTGTGGGGAGGGGAGGAGAAGGGGGGAGGGAAGGGGACAAATTGTTTTCTTAATTTCCTTTCTGCAAGGGACTGGGCTTGTCTCCATTTCCTGCCCCACTTTAAGATTTTTCTTTTATAGCTGGTTCTTGAGCCAACTGGAATTTGCTAACGATTGTTCCCTTGGCAATCATTAACCTTTATGCTTTCACTCTTGATTAAGACCTGAGAGCAATCAAAATCCCTGTTTATTTAAAACAGATTTCTAAATGGGCTTGCTTCCTTCACTAAAAACAGAAGCAGGGCATTAAAAAAAAAACAACGTTTAAATAGAAAACGAGAATATGTTAAATAAAATGTAAAGGTGCGTGAGATTTTTGGTTTGGGGGGCAGTGGTGTTGACAGACTACAGAGTTTCCACAAGAAAAAATGGGGCTGACTTTTAATTTTCTTTTCTTTTTCAGAAGGTATGAACATTGCAATGGGCAGGACAAGACTCCACCCCACGGTCTCCAGTCCTGGGCTGGCACCTGAGTAGCGGCCAGTGCCCCAGCGCCTGTCAGGACGGGTCCAGTCCTCATTGCAAGATGAGTTAGCCAAGGTCCATGATCCAGGCAAGGAGGAGGGTGAGGTATGTTTGCTTTTAAGCCATGAGGAAGTTCCTTAAAGAGCTGTGCCGAGGGTCGGAGCTCAATCAATATTTAGTGCACGTGAGAACAAAGAATGGGTCTGAATGTTCTCCCCCAAACACGATTTACACAGTTACGGCAAGAACTCCAAAAACAGCATTACCGTGCAGCTCCAGGGCAAAACATGTCCTACTTATATATGCATTTGATCAACATTCACTGTTGAGCTGTTTCTGAAACTTATCAGGAGGGCACATCTGTCCTAGATTCTGAGCCACTGGAGGCCAACGAGCCAACGAGTCAGGCTCGGGGGCCAGAGCCATGAGCAGGAAGGGGTTTAGTGATACATTCGGAGACCAGGCTGGTGCACGCAGCACCAACAAATCTCACGTCCCTTAGTATATATCACCTCACTTAATCCTCATGGCAAGTCTGTAGGATTGGGGACTTCATCTCAACCGAGGCTCAGAGGTGTTAGGTAATTTGCTCACGGTCACCCATAGGATGTGAAGCCAGGGCTGGCCAACTTCGTAGCAGGGTCATCTAACCTCGGCCCCCCACCTCTCATTGTTTATCGAGTGTTGGAAATGATGCCAGAAGGGCTGTAGGCACAGGGCACAGAGCCTCAGACAATCGTCCCATTTCTGTCTTCTCCCGAGCCCGTCTCTGAACTTCATGCTCTGAGTTTATATTTCCAGAAGGGTGTGAACACACACGCAGATGCACTCAGTCTGTGGCACAGCCCAGCTGTGGTATCGCCAGCAGCACGAACAATGATTAGACGGCACAAGACTTTGTTGAGCTCTGGAGGCCTAGCCTCTGGGGGCAGGAGGCCCATCTATCCCGTCTGGGAACCCCTCCACTGTAGGTAGTCTTGCCAAGGGGGTTTAGCACTGCAGGGGCTGGAACCCAGATCTGCAGAGCCCATTAGACCGTTTGGAATTTCTGCTTGTGCTCTGGTCACATCGCACGCGTGCCCGCTTGTGTGTGTGGGGTCTTTGCCCCTTGGTCGTTTTAGTTCTGGCTGAGGACACATGGCTGTCTCTAAACCTTATGAAAACATAATCCGTTTAATCTCGTGGAGGACCAGGTTTGTGTCACTGAGAATGGTTACCCTTTAAATGAAATAGAACACAGCAACCCTTTGGGGACCCGATGAAACGTTGGAGGGTGTGGGGGGCTTTTTTCTGAGACAACATGTTTTCAGTTGATGAGACATAATGAACACAGGTGCGGATAAGTTTCCTGCCTGCCCCCAGCACCTACATGGCCAGACCCCATCTCTCCCCATCTTTTACTTAATGGGAAAGAGAATCGATATTACGCTGAAAAGTTTGAAGGGTACAAACGCAGGGTTCAAAACGACTGGCCTGGCTGGAGACCCGTGGTCCCTGCCCCTGTGTGGACGCTGGGGATAAATGGCCCTTAACAGCTTCCAGCCCCCCGGGCAGCTCTGCAAAAACTCGGCTTCTACTGCTTTGTCCATTTTCCACTCGCACTGTGTTCATTCTCTCGCCGCTTTATCTCCCACCAGCCACGCTGCTTATTCCCTCTCTGTAGAACCCCACTCTTGGGACCAGGGGAAAACATCCAGAGAGAAGAATCCAGAAAGCGTCACAGGTAAACTCCAGAGGCACGGCAGCTGTGGCCGCGAGAGCAGCTGCTCATCGTTAGCCCGCTGAAGCGCTGTCCACCCCAAACGCGCAAAAATAAATAAATAAAAAAGCCCAGGGCTTCCCTGGTGGCGCAGTGGTTGAGAGTCCGCCTGCCGATGCAGGGGACGCGGGTTCGTGCCCCGGTCCGGGAAGATCCCACATGCGGCGGAGCAGCTGGGCCCGTGAGCCATGGCCGCTGAGACTGCGCGTCCGGAGCCTGTGCTCCGCAACGGGAGAGGCCACAACAGTGAGAGGCCCGCGTACTGCAAAAAAAAAAAAAAAAAAAAAAAAGGCCCAACAGAGAATCAAAAGGTAACTTACAGTGGATTTTGAAGTCCTTGTACTGTCTGTCCTCAATTGCTACCACGTACAATGCTGCCCGGTCTGGAAACATAAGCCCTCCAGGTTTCTGTTGATGAATTGTGGAGAAATGGGTCTCGTAATCTATTCACCTGACAAAGACATCATATTTTTGAACTGCACATAAAGTCACCAGACAGGCACCCCCTTGCCAGTATTTCTCACTCAGCAGACTGTCTGTCACCTTGGCCGGGACTAGGGTTGGGCAGGGAAGCTCAGTTTTGACTTTGGTACATGGGAAAACTCAAGGGGCCGAGATGGGGTCAATGGGACACATGAGAAGGGGCAGAGGTATGTCCAGTGAGGGACGGTGGAAGATGTTTTAACTTTTGAGCCTGGAGAAGCCAAGGTCAAAAGCACACTGGGCTCTCTGGCAGCCATGCAAGTCCCTAGCACTTGGTGACCAGCATAGACTTTGGACAGCAAAGGATGGGTGTCAATTATACCAAAAGAGGCCAAGGTCAGACCTAAGAAAGCTCATTCTGTCCCCAGAAGCAAATCTAGTTTAAAGAGAGGGGCCCGGAAGCAGTGGCTGTATCCTTTCTGGGCTGCAGGCGGTAGGGTAGAGCAGCGAGGCAGCCAGCAGACCAGCGAAGGGACAGCATGCAGCAGGCTCACCAGCCACTTGTCCCGGGCAAAGATGACGGTGTTGAGCATCGACTCATAGAACAGACAGTAGCCCATCCACTCGCTGATGATGACGTCCACCTTCTCCTCGGGCAGCTCCACCTCCTCCACCTTCCCCTTGAAGATGGTGATGACTGGAAAATACGAACCCCACGGCCACACTTTTTGGGCACCCCGACCGGGAGCCATGAGCACCCCACATCAGGACCCGATCGACCTACAGGTGTCAGCGCTGTTCTGATTCTCCTTCTAGGGGGTGGCATCTCTCCCCCTTCACCAAGCTAGTTTACCCTAAGAGGATTGGAAACTCTTGGCGTGTTCCCCCTAAAACGTATTGAGCAGTTGCTACGTGGCTGGCCAAGCCCAAGACAGGCACCTGTCCTGTCATCGCCCAACAAGTCTTTGAAGTAAACACTCTATTCTTATTCTCCTCTTTAAGGAAACTGAGGCTTAGAGGGGTTAAATGATGACCGTGCAAACAGAGCCCGGGTCTGATAAGCAGCGACTCTCACACTTATCCGAGTCCCCACCCCACGTCAGGCTACCGTGATGATTCAAACCCACAGCAGGAAGAGAGGCTGCCTCTCCTACCCTTGTATCTGTTCACAGCCCGGGCTTAGCCCCAGGGGGTGCCCATCTAGAGCTGGAGAGGAAGGAAATTTGGTGTTTTGACAAGAGCATGGGCTTCGCACTCAGGGAACCTGGGTTTAAGTGCTGGATCTTCTCATCACTAGCTATATGACTTTCCGCAAGTTACTTGACCCAACCGAACTCCAGTTCCCCAGAGAACAACCGGGGGAAGTGATATCTGCATAGTGGGAGGTTGTACTGATGTAATGAAATGTCACAGGTGAGGTGCAGGCTCGCAGTTTGGGCTCTAGAGAAGGCAAGTATTATCTGGCACCGTCTCCTTGGTGACCGGCCGATGGAGAGGTAACGGGGGTAAGATCGGGACAAAGGCCCTTCTCTAAATGGCCTCTGCTCCTGAGTCCTTTCCAAGACCCCTCCCTCTACAGCAGGAGAAACTTCTCAGTTGAGTTTTTGATCATTTGACGTAGACATACACAGAGTTTGGAAATCTCGTTTTGCATTCACTGCTGTAAAGATCAGAGCAAAAGCTATCTTAGATGCCACTGGCTGTGCAATTGACACAGGGTGATGTATTGGTTGGCTGGTCCCATCAGAACCTTTCCTCTGGAAGGAAACTCTGTCTGCGCCATCCTCTGAAAAAACCACCCAATGCCTGAGCTTTTCTGGGAAAACTAAACAATGGCCTGTACTCAGGAGTAAAAAACAAAAGAAAACAAAACACCACCTCTGTCCTGAATCTGAGTTTCCTGAAAATTAATGCGGATGACAGACTCCTAGATGGCAAAGGGCACTCAGGTCACCGGCTTTACTCCCCACCCTCACAGTGGATGGTGCTGGGGTGCCCATCAGCAGTGTCTAATGACGATTTGCTCTCCAGGGTGTGGTGTTTAATCAAAGCTTAATCAGATAAGGCCCCTCTGGAAGGAGTAGGTGTCAGGCACTTTGGGCCCAAAGTGGGGATTTTTTTTTTTTTTCCCTGCAGATAACTTTAATAAGGCATGGGCTGATGGTTGATTTGTGGAACTAAAGGTCGAAGAGGGAGCGCATCACATCTGGCTGGCTCATGCACCGTTGGATACTTTCCAGCCGAGTGGAGTCCAAGGCGCGGGCCTCCTCTGCAAAGCGGCGGTGTCCCTAGTCGGTCAACTTCCAGAGGCAGGATCGGGGCCGTGTGCTGGTCCCACCCTGCGTGCTGACTGGCACTTTCTCAAAGCTGTCTCGGAAACAGAGATCGTGATGCACGGTATTCTTCCAGCCTTCAGGAGCCGTCCGGAAAAAGGGGAAATGTTGTCGAGTGAAACTGTAGATCTGTTGCACGTTGAGGCCACAGGGGGAACCGTTTCTTAATGCCAGTGCAATTAGGTGGAAGTAATTGAGAGGGGGCCGGGACCAGAGCCTCCCCTCCTGGCTGTTGGCTTGCCGAAGCCTCCGACTCTGGAGGGGGGCCCTTTCACGAGGGGACGGGAGAGCCACAGCGGAGCTGTCATCCTGGCCCTCAGCCTTCTCCTCCTCTGTGAGCTCCTAGCTGCCGGGGGAAGAGGCAAACCGCTTCGAGGGGGATACTGGTCTCCAGAGAGTGATGGCGACTCCACCGCTGTGGCCTCTGGGCATTTGGCAGAGTCTTCTTCTTTTGGGGGTGGCTGAGGGCACATTGGCCCTGATCACTCCCCGGCTTGTGTGGTCCTCCTGCTTCCTGCGCAGAAGCCCTGCCCCTGGGAAGGAAGGGTAGGAAGGGCTAGTCTTCACCAAAAGGCTCGGAAGGGGAGGGGGCTGTCAAAGCTCTGCTCCTCGGGGGCTTGAGACCCAAGGGCAGGAACCCAAGCTAGAGCAGGACCCAGGATGCAGAAGGATCATTCACAAGGGGACAAAGCATGGGAGTTTTGAAAATGCAAATAGAGTACCTAATTTAGTTTACTCCGAAAAAGACCTGGCCGTCCGGAAAAAGGGACCAAGATATAGATATAGATGATATATGTGCCGGACCCACCCGCCTAATAATTTGCATGCAAAGCCTGATTTGTCTTATTTTCGTAAACATTTGAAAGTGTTTTCTTTCTCTTTGCACATGTCTTGAAGGCTCTTCCGTAATGTCTGCACGTGACTGTGGGGCTATGGGTCGGTCCCTCCTCCTGCATTAATCACGACCTCCCTGAGGAACAGGAAGATGTTTTCTCCTGCCTCTGGTGCCCCATGGCCTCCACTCTGGGTGCCTAGGACAAGGCTCACCCGTCATTCCATAGACAGGACTCCATAGGACCGTGGGAAGCAGATGTGGACAAGAACTTCTAACCCAGTCTAACAGACAGGAATGTACAGAATACTCCTCGGGTGCCCCCCAGCGAGAGTGTATGCTCTTCCTGATCTCTGCCCGAGCGCTCCTATCCGCTAGCTGCTTACCCTGATCTACATGGATGCAACCAACGATAGGTAGGTAGGTAGAGAGACAGACAGATAGAGGATAGACAGATAGAGACGATAGATAGAGAGATAGATAGATATAGATGATAGACAGATATAGACGATAGATAGATAGATATAGATGATAGACAGATAGAGAGATAGACAGAGAGATAGACAGATAGAGGATAGACAGATAGAGACGATAGATAGACAGAGAGATAGACAGATAGAGACGATAGATAGATAGATATAGATGATAGATAGATATAGATGATAGACAGATATAGATGATAGATAGATATAGACGATAGATAGATATAGATAGATATAGATGATAGATATAGATGATAGATAGATATAGATGATAGATAGATAGATATAGACAATAGATAGATATAGATGATAGATGGATATAGACAATAGATAGATAGACATAGATGATAGATAGATATAGATGACAGATAGATATAGATGATAGATAGATAGATATAGATGATAGATAGATAGACATAGATGATAGACAGATATAGATGACAGATAGATATAGATGATAGATAGATAGATATAGATGATAGATAGATAGATATAGATGATAGATAGATATAGATGATAGACAGATATAGATGATAGACAGATATAGACGATAGATAGATATAGATAGATATAGATGATAGACAGATATAGATGATAGACAGATATAGATGATAGATAGATAGATATAGACAATAGATAGATATAGATGATAGATGGATATAGACAATATATAGATAGACATAGATGATAGATATAGATGACAGATAGATATAGATGATAGATAGATATAGATGATAGATAGATATAGACAATAGATATAGATGATAGATATAGATGATAGATAGATATAGACGATAGATAGATATAGATGATAGATAGATAGATATAGATGATAGATATAGATGATAGATAGATAGATATAGATGATAGATAGATAGATAGATAGAAGATATATCATAGGTGCAGTGGATCACAGAACAGCAAAAATCACAGTTTCTGCCTACCAAATGCAGAAGGAATCAGTTAACCCCCTACAGTGCTGAACAGCCTGGACCTCTGTCCACTTATCACCCTTCTGCATCCAAATATTTCTGGGAACAGGCATGACCCCCCGTCAACTTGGCTTGTTGAGTAGATGGGCCCTTTGTGAAAGGAAAAATGCACACCTCACTTCAGTCCAGCTGTGGCCTGGATTCCAGACCCCTTTCATCCCCTTGTTCAGGTGCTTTTGTGCAGTGCCCAACCTTCACAACCTTACGCTTGGGTCCTGGAGGCAGACGACTTATATTCTCGTTCCATCTGACAAGTAACCTCCATCAAATAGTTCCTCCCCTCTTTTCCTCAATTTCCTTATCGGGGTAAAACAGGAGAGAGATTGAACCTAGAAATCCCACAGATACTTTGCAGCTCCAACATGCTTTGAGCCTTCAAATATGTATTGAGCACGTGTAAGGCATTCTGTAAGTTTGCCAGTGGAGACGGCTGACATCAATGAAGAAGCAGTGCCTTCACGTCCAGTCTGACTCTAAATTGCAGCAGTTCCTCAATCCTGATTTTTGAAAAAGAGGTTACATTTTCTCTATGGACCCAAATACAATCGCCCCCCTGAATCATCAGGGGTATTCTTCCTGCTTTCCATAGTCGCCACTAGCAACCACTGAAACTCCCCGATGTAAGTGTCCAATCTGCAAAATGCTGCCTCTTGTGGTGGGGTTGATGGCAACCCAGTGAGGGCATTGGGTTGTCTCTGAGGCCTGTGTGGGCACATGCAGCCCCGGGCATCTCGTCTCCATGGCAACCTTTTCAAGGGGGATCTTGGCCTCTGATATTTAGGCTCTGATTAGCTACGGGCTGCAGAACCCCACTCCCAATCTGGATCCCACATCATTAAGACCGTGTCAGTTCTCAGGATGGCACTGAGGTCATCCTCTGGGGCTGTGCTTCTATTCCATAAGGATGATGAAATTTTGTTCAACCAGCTGTGACAGGACCCTGGCTGGTAAGTTTTAGAAGGATTTGTCATACGTACGTGTACAATGGGGACCCATGAACTCTAACCTGGGAGATTTTTCCCCTGTAACTTCAAGCTCTCAGATTAGACACCCAGATATTTGGGGGCTTGTTTTCAGTGGCATCTTTTTTCTTTTTGTCTTGAGTGATTATTACAGAAACGTAGTCACTCTGATTCCTGGTCCCTGGTTTGACTTCAAAAAAAAAAATCAGCCCAGACCCATCTCCTTTGGGCCCCTACTGTGTCCACCAGAGTCAGCTGACCCCACAGAGCCTGAAGTTCACGGTGTCCTCGTTCAGGCCCCTCCCTGGCTCGCAGAGCAGACCCTGTGCCACAGAAGAGTGGGCATGAGGGTCGTGAGCGTGAAGACGGAGAGCAGGTTACTGGGCCGTGGAGCCGCCCCGATGCCACCCCCCCCGCCCCCGTGGCCCCAAAGCCACGTGACCCACGTGCCTATTTGGGCGACACAGAGCCGGCTGCACACCCCTCCTGAGGGCCTGACCCACCTCCAGCCTCTGATCCCCTCCTCTCCATTGTCTATTTCAGCTTCCTGGTTCCAGGATGGAGCAGAGCCCTTGACAGCTCACTGAAATCCTTACCGAGTGAACAGATGGATGAATAAGCAATTTTCAAAAGAGGGCACGGAGTTCAGAGACAAAAGATCTTCAAACTAGTCCTAATTCTGAGAGTAAAGCACCGGTAGCGTTTGACTAGCAGCCGGCAGAGTGATTTCACCTATGTTACCTCGATCATCTTCACGGGAACGTGTGTGGTTGGTTTTATTGTTCCATTTGTCTAATAAGAGGAGCAGAGTTTGGGACGTCAAAAGGGGAGCCCAAATCTAGGCCTGTCGTGCAGCCTGGTGCACGTCACCAACCTCCCTGAGACCCCTGTCCTGCATCTGCGGGCGGACAGGATCACGACCCGATTACCCACCGCTGTCAGCAGTGTAAACGCTCCCACCGCACCCAGTTCCGGCTCACCCGTGATGGCACCGGCAGCAGGGCCGGGAGAGAATCTCTCGCCGGGTGGTGTGAGTCGGGTCCGGCATGCCTGGGCGACCACCCCATCCAAAGCAGACCCCCAGTTTTCTCAACTACTCCATCCTGTCCTTCCAAGGGACCATCGCTGTTTGTAATTCTATTGTGATGTTGTGTGTCCGCTTGCTTTCTGTCTGTCCCCTCCCTGAGACAGTTAAGAATCACGAGAGCAAAGACCTTGTCTGTGCCGTTCTCTGCCAACTCCGCAGCACCTGGAGCAGGACCCAGAGGGTGGCTGACAACCACCCCCCTCCCCCGGAGTGGTGCACAAAACCCAGTCCTGAGATTATTCATGGGCCGCTTCTGATCGGTTAGGAAAGCAGCCATTGCCAGGAGCCACTAGTACAGGTTCATTAAAAACAATTATATCTGATTAATCTCTTGCCTTCTTTGGACAGGGCTATTAGTCAAGTTAATGAATGAAAGAATCATAACAATAGCTAACATTTATTAGCTGCTAACTGCACATCGTACACTGTTGTGTTGCCACCAAAATGCCCACAGCCGTTCCGCAAATTCACTGAAAATTTAACTACGGGCCCCAGCACGCCGTGGTTTTACATACGGTAATTATGTACGGCTCACAATGACCCTCTGTGGTCCGTACCGCTGTTATTCCCATTTCACAGAGCCGGAGACGGAGGCAGAGGAGGTCAGGTATCCAAGATCACAAGCTGATCTGCCGGAGCTGAGTGTGAACCGGCCAGAGCTCTTAACCACCGTGCCAGCCTCCCACAGGGGTCTGACAAGGCAGCCCCTCCGCAGCCTCGTGGCGGGGAAGCTGACCAATGATTCTGTGGATTCACAGCTGCTCCCCGACTGTATTCAAAGGTGCCGATTCAGAGCTGAACCGGACCAGCCCATGGGAGCTGCCCCACTCCCCCAGGGCTCCTATCAGTGTGTAGATGACACCACACAGAGAACAGTGACCCCCAAAGAGTAAGGCTCTGGGGAGTCCAAGTAGTTTGTAAGGAAGGACCAAATCTAACAACATGAGGTTTGATGTGAATGTAAAGTTGATTCTCAGTCTGGATGCAAAACGTCCACGGACCGGACACAGGTTAGGAGCTGCTGCTCGGCAGCCACATGAGGGCAGATTGCAGATCGTGGCTGATGCCAGCTCAGTGTGGCACGGCGTTCCCCGCAGCTGCTAAGCAAGCTGGAAGTGTTAGCAGGGAGGCATCTGGGCCCCTCCAGCCGTATGGCTGGGTCCTTAGGCGGAGTGAGAGGGACACTGAAGCATGGCAGAGGAGAAGGGGGCTGAGACCAAAGCAAAGTGTGAGGGAACTGGGGGTGTGCCGCTTGCATCTGTGGGAGAAGGGCTGCCAGGTGAAGGGGCGCCCCCCTCATTCTCTGTGGTCCCCAAGCGATGACACAGAGCATCGGTCAGGCTGCAGGAAGGCAGGCTCCACCTCAGTGGAAGGAAGTGCTTCGAACAGTCACAGCCCCAGGCGGCTGGTAGTGGGGTCCCCATCAGGGGAATCATCCCAGGACTGGACGGCTGCAAGTATGGAGGGATGTCACAGGAACGGAGGATTCAAGCATCGTCTATAAGAGGCTTGGGGCGAGTGGCCAGGAATGAGCAAAGTGCAGAACTGTAGGTCCTTCCTACATAAAGGTCCTTCCTTTATGTAAGAAGGACCTAGAGTTAATGCTTGTGGTACGAGGCGCCTCACGTGTATTATATCTAATCCCCCAGGAGCCCTGCAAGCTGTGCATGGAGGTGTCTCCTCCACGGGGAGCCACCTGACGAAGCCCTTCCTACCGCCTCTCTGTGCATCGTGCTCTTCTCAGGCCTCTCCATCTATGGCATTGACGCTCCAGGGCAGAAGAAGAGAACTGTCTCAGTCCCTGAGCTCCTCTGTCACTTTTCACAAACGAATCGGCATCCCTAAGCATCCCGGCAGCCCACTGGTCCCCTGGGCAGGGAAGCAGAGGAAACGGGAGCTGTCGGTGCTGAAGTGCAAGAGGATAGTCTGAGCACGTGTGTGGGCCTCCGGTGGCAGGAGCCACGTGAAGGCTGCACGTCTGCAGGTGGCTGCGTGGAGGTGTGCGTCTGCCTGGGAACAAACCCATCCCGGGAGCCGTACGGAGGTGGAGAGGGAGGGAGATTGATTGATTCTGGGTAGCAGGTATTTTATGTCCTGGGTTGTTATTTATGTCTCTACACCTACGCTCCCGAGACCCACACAATTGGCTGTTGCAGTGTTTCAAAAGCATTTCCATGGAAGCCAAGCTGTCCTCTTTCTAGTACACGTGCCAAGGCAGAGCGAGCTAGGGCCGAGGACAGCGCCCTGGGGGCCTCGCCAGCTCCACCCACCTGTTGCTACCCCCGGGGAAGAAGAAATAGAGGCGGCTTTGCCTTGAAAAGGCCCCCAGGACCGTGTGAGGAGTAGGACAGGCACGGGGCATGGGGATGGCTATTCACCTGGGACAACACTTTGTCCCTCCTGGGCCGTCACCTCCTTGGCACAGGATCAAGTGTGAGCCATCAAAATACAGAGCAGGGAATGATTCCCTCCGGGAGTCATGAGGCGGGCTGAGCAAACCAGAGGCCACTAGCACACGACAGGCCAGGGGGTATCTGAGGCCCCTTGGAGGGACCTGGCTGGGGTGGGGGGGCTGTGTGCAGAGGCAGCCTGGCTGCACCCACTGGAGCCTGAGCCCAGAGACGAAGTGGTCATACGGGGGGGCTGCCCAGCATGGGGGTCAGAGCCCAGCACAGGGTGGCAGGTGTGTGGGCAGGAGGCGGTGACAGTGGGCGAATGCTTACATACGGGGGCTGACCCAGTATGTAAACACATTAAGAAGGATGACAGCCAAGGTTTCACTGTCAGAGGACGGGATCACATAGGAAAGGGGGAACGATGAGAGGGGGAAAAGATGAGAGGAAACCCCGAGGTGCTGAATTAGAAGCAGGGGTATCACATGAAGGGGTCCTGGACAACGTGCATAGATGCGGAAACATGCATTACGTCAATGCGTGTCCACATACGTGACACCACAGACGTGAGCATGTGTGAGCACACACGCAAATTTTTCCCACGGAGACAGTCTGGGAGCCTCGACACCCTAAAATCAATGCGCACACCTAGCCCCATGTCCTCATTTCTAAAAGCCATCGTCCACTGAGGGGATTCAAGACTCCACAGAGAAATGGCTGATTCTAGAACAGAGACGTGGAAAGTACGAGATGAGCCTGGAACATTTGTCCCACAAGATAAGGAAGCTCACGCAAAGTGAAGGGGTTACGTGGACAGGACATAGAGGCAGCTCCAAGTTGCCCCTAGGAACCAAGTCAGGGAGAATTTGAGCATCAGATTAAGTACTGACACCGACAGTGATGACCGATTGAATAAGACAGGCAATTAACGGGGAGGAAGGAAGTATTTCCACCGTTCAAAGTACCTCTCCCAGAAAACCTTACTCATCACTAATGAACGGGGAGACGGCTGGCGGACATAACCCAGGCCAGGGATCCAGGCAGACGCTGTCGCAACAGGACACAGCTACACTGCGGGGACGCCACCCAGGATGTCGTGAGGATGCAGCATCGCATCCGAGGCATCCCTCCAGGACGGGTGACCTGAATCCAGCCGTGAGGAGGTGTCCCACGTCTCCAAACTGAGTGACATCCCACAGAACACTGGCCTGTGGTTGTCAAGCATCAAGGCCACGAAGGTTAATGGGAGTCTGACAGTTCCAGCTTGAAGGAAACCAGGACAGGACAACAAAGTGCAGTGGGCGGGTCAGAACCAAGTCCTCTTGCCGAGAAGGATGCTATTGCATCAAAAGCCCACCTCAGATGGAGCCTGAGCACAAGACCATGACGGCGGTGGAAGCTGGCCTCCCGATTTGGATGGTTGCGTGTGGCTACGTAGGAAGTGCCCTTGTTTGTAGGAAACACGCACTAACACGCTCAGGGATGACAGGGCCTCGTGTCAACAGCCTGCTCCAAGACTCAGAGGAAAAAACAGCTGTATTTGCCCCTTTTCTGTAAACTGGGATATTCCGAAGGTTTAAAGAAATAAGAGGAAAAGGAGGAAAGAGAAAAAGGAAGGGGAATAAAAACATTACAAGAGTTGGAGGCAGGGGAGGGCAGGAGGGACCTCGAGCTGTGAGCCAGAGGGGCCTCTGAGGGTGCCGCCCCTCCCCTCCCGAAGGCCAGGGATTCCTCCCATTTGGGCGCCCGTCCCCACTCTGCTGTGGCTGCAAGGCCATCACCCTCTGCAGAGGACCGCGGTGAGCCAGGGAGGCTGGCCCACCAGACCCCAAAAGCTGGAAGCGAGAGAGACAGATACAGGGCAAGGGGGGTGGACAGACCCCCGAGGGCAGGAATCACTGTGCAGTGAAACAAGGGCAGAGGCAGGGGAGGGTCCAAATATTCTTTGGAGGCTCCTGAGGGCCCCCAGGGTTGAGACTCAGTAATTCGGAGAGGAATCTGATCCCACAGGTACTTGCACACACCCTCCCCTCCTAAGAGGTTTGAACTTTCACTTTCAGGATCGGCAGGCACTCCCGGTGCTTCCTCGTCAAACTAAACACACTTTGGGAAAGAGCACAGGAACGGCCGCCGAGAGCAGAGGCTCTGCCCCACGTCTCCTAACCTCAGTTTCCACATCTCTCAAGTGGGGAGAAACACTTGCCGTATTTCTCAGAGTTGGGGGAGGGAGGTCAGATGAAAACACGAGGACGCCAGGCTCCGTCTCCCTTGTAGAGAAAGAATTGGCCAGTTTTCTTTCTCCATCGTTCGTAGGCAAGTCGAGAGGAACCCTCTCTGTCCCTTCTGCCCAGGTCAAGGACTTTCCCAACGAGTGTGCAGAGACACCTTGCTCCCCCGAAACAAGCGAGATTGGACACCAAGCCGGAGGGCGGGGTGGGGGGATGTGAGCCACGTTTCCCCTACCCAGGCTGGAAGGACTTCTGGACTCTTCACGGCCCCCTCCACTTGCCCACCACCGCCCCTCACTCCCTCGTTCCCTCGTCCCCCAGCTTAGACTCCGTGGTCCATTACTGTGATCAACCACTGGCTCCTCCCTCCCTCCACTGTGTCCCCAGCGGCGCCCAGATCCAGCTGGCCCTCCCCTCCGCTCCGACTGGGGCTGCTGGACGTGGTTGGGAACAGCCGCACACCAGGGAGGTGGGGGCCCCTGCAGGTCTGTGTCCGCCCACCTCCAGCGGGCGCTGACCCTCCCCCACACCAGCCCTCCCTCCCTCCCTCTGCAAGACCGTCCCATCACTTCTCATCTCCCTCCAAAACCCTCACACCCTCCCCTCCCCGTCTCCCGTACCAGCGACGGCCTCTTTCTTCCTTGAGAAAATGGAAGCAACAAATCGGGGCTTCCCTCCAGCAGCCCACCTCCATCGGACCCACACTCCCCACGTCCCCTCTGTTACCATGGCTAAGCTGTCCCTTCTCCAAGAAGAAGACCCACTGCTCCACCTGTGCTCTGGATCCCACCCCCTCTTACCTTCTCAAAGTCCTTGCTTCTGAATTTATTTTTTCCCAAATCTGCAATTTTTTTCTGTCTATCTACAGGACAGTGGGATCGTACACACATGTTTTCATATCTCCTATCCTTAAAAACCAACTCCCTTCCTTGGCCTCACGTCTCCCTGTCGCTACAGTTCCGTTTTTCTGTTCCCCCATCACAGCAAAAGGAGTTATTTACAGCCCTTCCTTCACAGTCTCTCCTTAACCAGCTTTACCTGGACTTGCATCCCCACCCTCCATCCAGTCTGCACCTGTTAAGAACCCCAATATCCTCCATCGTCACAATCGTTCAACGGTCACGTCTCTGTTCTTATCTTACTTGATCCGTTGGCATCCTCCTCCTTTACTCCTCTTTCCCGAAGGTCCATTGACCTCACTGACTGTATCTTCTCTGCCTCTCGCGGCCTCTTCTCCTCTGCTTGACCTTCAAATGTTGAAATGCGCTGGAGCTCCATCTTTGGCCCATTTCTCTCCTGTAGCTCTACATTATCCTTGAGGGAACTTGTTCTGGGGCTTTAAATAACATCTATACGCTGAAGACCCCCAACCACAGAGCCTGACCCTCCCTGGAACTCCAGATTCGTATCCGAGTCTCACTCTACACGTCCACCTGCATCTCCCCGAGGATCACAAACCTAACCCATGCCAAGGAGAACCCTTGATTTCTTCCTCCCTCCTGTCACTCAACATTCCACCATCCACTCTTACTCAAGGCAAAAAGCCAGCCCTGCTCCTGTCTTGTTTCTCTGGCCCCAGGCAGTCCGTCAGCGGGTCCTCTGGCCTCTATTTCCCAGCATCGCCCAAGAGGTCACTTTTTCCCACCTCCACGGCTGCCACCCTGGCCACACAAGAGGCCTAGCCGCCTCCCCCCACCCCGGCCCCGGGGCTACGAAGTAGCCTCTACCTGCACACTGATGCCTACAGCCTATCCCAGCCCATTCACCATAGGGAATGCTCCTCCGTTGCTTAAAATCCTTCAAAAGGTCTTCATCATCCTTAGGAAAAAAGTCCAACCTTGTTTTCCTAGTTTATAAACTAGGAAATGAGTGATGTGGCCCCGCTCAGCACAAGGCCTGGGGACTAAATCTCATCCCGCTGACTGATGGGAGATACAGAAATTCTTCTGATCGGGGACGCTTGTGGGGGTGAGTGTGTTCAGGATGGGTCCCAGAGGGAGGGGCCGGGGATGTCACGAACACGTGGGAAGGGAGTGAGGAGAGGAAGGGAAGGGAACGCACATATCTTTATACTCAGACTCCAGCTGCAAGAAGGTCCTGCTCCCGAGGGCAACCTACTTGCCAAGACAGCCCCAGCGGCAGCAGGGGCTATGGCGTGAGAGGACTGCATCTCTCCAAAGGAAGAGTCTGGGGTCTGGGGGGACGCCACTAGGTGGGTGTCAAGAGAGGTGGGGCTAGGGTTCGTGGAGAGAGAAGAGGTGGAGGAATGGTTGCCATTTTGCAAAACTCAACAGATGCCTACAGCTGGGGGCCAGGCAGAGGGCTTGGAAATGAAGGATGTAGCCTCAGGCTGGGCTCACTGGAGGCTGCGCTGGGACAGACGTGCCCTTGGCCGACCTGGCCGGGATTGGGACCCTCGGAGCCCCGTGGGCACAGTCCTGCTAACAGGGCCTCAGCTGGCCTCCACGTTTCCAAGGCCAAGCGCTCTTATGTCAGTCTCTGCCACCCAGACAAGAAAGTACAAGTCCCCTCACCCCCTTCCATCCACGGGAAAGCACGCAGAGGTAAGTCTTACTGTTGTCCAAGTGGTTGGCCTTAATGATCTTCTCTGAATAGTCAGAAATACTGGAGCATTCAATCTAGAAAGGACACAGAGCAAAGGAGGAAGAATCACCGTATGTCCAGGGCCAGTGTAACAGACGGAGGGGCAGAGGTCTGGAGGGGTGCAGTGACCTGCCCACAGCTGCACGGCTACTTCGTGGCAGATGAAAACCTAACCCGCGGCCCTCCCGACTCACGGGCTCTTCCGCTGGTCTGCCTTTGCCCCACCATGGAGGGCCCAGTCTCTGAGCTGGGAGATCTGGGAGGGGCTGGCAGGCCTCACTCTCCTGGCACAGTCACTGCCCTCCCAGGAGAGGAGGTGGGAGGCAGAGACCCCCAGAGTGGCTGTGAGCCTCCCTGAGGTCATCCTCCCACCCCCAGCCCTCCCTGGTTAAACGGCACGGTCCACAAGAAGGACCACCTGAAAATGGCAAATCAGGGCCTCAGGGCGTGTTAAGATCCTTCCCCACCCCACGGGCAGACACCTGTTAACTCTCATCCCTTCCGCAGTCTCCACCTTTGAAAGAATTGGTTCTTTTGATTCTAGAAGTCTTTCCAGGCTCCCCAAATCTCCTAAGCAAAGGGCCAAGGTATTTGAGAAATTCGCTGATCATAGGCTGAGAGCAGGACCTTGTGGGAACAGCAGACCAAGCCCCAGCCTGGGGTTAGGAGGCCTGGGACAGGCGGGGAGGCCAGGTTTCTGGAAACAGAGGGACAGCTGCCAAGACCTATGGCTGGAGCCCCGCACCTGGAAGAGAAGGACGGGCAGCCCTGCCTAGCCTGGCTCAGCCCTGGGCTCCCGTCCGATTCCGGAGCTGAGCTGGGGCCTCAGAGACACCCTGGGAGGGAGGGTGGGGCGTCACAGGGGATGTACGTCCTGCCCTGAGGCTCTGCGAGCGCCTTGGAAGGGGAGTCGGTCCCTTGGCCAGAAGCCCCCATCCTGGAGGGGAGGCCCTGTGAAGGAAGGAAGGCTGGCCGGTGGGGAGGGACAGCACCGTGAAGGACTTGACCTTGGGCGTCCGGGCTGGACCCGTACCCTCAACACGCACCTCAGGTGAGTACATCATAGCTTTCCCAGTCAAGGCTACGACAGAGGTGTCTTGAGACAGGTCAGGGGTCCCAGAGAACCCCTCCAGCCAAGGCCCCGGTACCTTCCGGGTCAGGCATGGAGGAGGATGCTGTTCCTGCCAGGGGCTTAGGGACAGGCACTGATGGGGGGACACGGGGACTTGGAGGGCTCTAGTCAACCGGGAGCCGGGGGGTGTCTCAGGACAGGCTGCAGGATGACCAAGCTAGCGAAGCCCCACTGAAAGCTCCCCGCCAGCCTCTGCGCTGGGCTGTCCTGTGCACGTGCTGTGTATTGACTGCAGTGTGCCTTGAATTTTGATCAAGATGAATTCCCATTTTCCAGCCCTAGACCCACTGCATTTTTCAAATGTCAGTCGGAAGCTCAGAGCTCTTCTTTTACAGTTTCTTCCCAGCTCCGGAGCCTCCCAGCCCCCCATCCTCAGGCTGTGTGCAGCTGCATTGTGGGAGCCTTCCCAGAAGGTCCACCACTACCACCTCTAGCTGGAGAGGCAACAGCGGCCAGAACAGCAGAATTAAATCTACCAACTTGCCTTTAAAGAACAGAGAGAGAAGACCGTCTTGTTACCACCTAGGGCCCCGACTATACTAATAAACGCTGAGCATTTGACTTACAACAGGCGCCTTTCTAAGCACTTGGCTTACGTATTAAAATCACTCACTCCTCACAGTCACCCCGTGGGCAAGGTGCTGTAATTATGCCCATTTTATAGAGGGGGAAACCGAGGTACAGAGGAGAAGTGAATTGTCCAGATCACACTTCTCGGGAGCGGAAGAGCAGAGATTCCAACCACAGCTCGCGGGTGTGGCCACCCTGCCCTGCCACCGCAGCCCACAGCAGGGCTAAGGACTCTAAGGTAATGATGACACCAAAACGGTTTCAGAAGAGTCAAAAGTCCTCCACAAATGTCAGCTATTGCGGGACAAGGCCAGGAGCAATGCCCAGGTGACAGGGAGCCCGGGAGCTTGCCCACCTCCTGAGAGCTATGTCTGACTTCCGCCTGGAGGGTGTGACCCCAGCAAGGAAGCGTCCCCGCAGAGGCCAGTGGAGGGAGTGGCATGCTCACCCCAAACACCTTCTTGGCCCCTGCTTTGGCAGCAAACATGGAGAGGATCCCAGTGCCGCTCCCCACGTCCAGTACGACCTTGTCCTTGAACACGTGCTTGTTGTGATACATGGAATTCCGGTAAGTGAGCGTCCGCACCTCGTCCTTCAGCATCTCCTGTATGGAAGGAAAGGTAGAGCTGATGTATTCAGGGCACCTGGGCGCACACCTGTCAGGTCATGGGCCCAGGGCTGTCCCGACAAATTCCTCAGGGACCTCAGTTCTGTCATGAGCAGAGCCACGGAAGAGTACAGCTGCGCCGGGGCTTCCCGCATCAGTGCACACAACGTCCTAAAACTCCGCCCCTTACAAGGCGAAAGAGCGCCTTGTGCCATTAGCGGAGAAACTCCCGTCCAGACCTGGGAAAGCTCCAACTTAACAAAAACCCAAAGAAAGGAGCAATACAAACAGCATGAGAGATTTAAGTTAGACCTGAAGCAGAACTTTCTGCCATCGTGAGAGAATTGTCGTGAAACAGGTTATTAAAGGAGGCTGTGTGTGTGTGTGTGTGTGTGTGTGTGTGTGTACTTTTTCTACTTGACTGGTTTTTTTTGTTTTGTTTTGTTTTTTTTGTGGTACGCGGGCCTCTCACTGGGTGGTGAACCCGAGGGGCTCCCAAACACACGGCACCCACTCCACGTCAGCCTCAATGCCGGGGCTGGCAGTGCCTGTTCTGGCAGCCAGAGAGGAGGTGCAAGAGGTTGATAAGAGGGAGGCAACAGCCTGGGTCTGCATCCTGGCTCTGATGCTGCCTGGCTGTGTGGCTTCAGGCAGGTTACTTATCCTCTCTGTGCCTCCCTTAAGGGGACTGCAGTGTCCACTTCAGAGTGTCATTAAAAGCATCACAGGAGGGGACTTCCCTGATGGCACAGTGGTTAAGAATCCGCCTGCCGATGCAGGTGACATGGGTTCGAGCCCTGGTCCGGGAAGATCCTACACGCTGTGAAGCAACTAGGCCAGTGCGCCACAACTACTGAGCCCACTCGCCACAACTACTGAAGCCCGCGTGCTAGAGCCCATGCTCTGCAGCAAGAAAAGCCACTGCGATGAGAAGCCCGCGCACCGCAATGAAGAGTAGTCCCCGCTCGCCGCAACTAGAGAAAGCCCGCACGTAGCAACGAAGACCCAATGCAGCCAAAAATAAACAATTGAATAAATTTTTTTAAAAAGCTATAAATTTCCCTCTAAAGATTGCTTTAACTGCATTCCACAAATTCTCATATGTTGTATGTCTTAGTCACTTCAGTTGCTATAACAAATTACGATAGAGTGGGTGACTTAAACATGTATGTCTCACAGTTCTGGAGAATGGGAAGTCCAAGATCAAGGTGCCAGCAGATCCAGTGTCTGGTGAGGACTTACTTCCTGGTTTGCCTTCTCCCTGTATCCTCACATGATGGGGAGCAGAGCGAGGAAGCAAGGCCTCTTATAAGGGCATTAATGCCATTCACAAAGGCTCCAACCCTCATGACCTAATTACCTCCCCAAAGCCTCACCTTCTAACACCATCACATGGGGAGTTAGAATTTCAACATATGAGCTTGGTGTGGGGGCGGGGGGAGGGACACACAAACATCAGATCCATAGCACTGTGCTTTCATTATCATTCAGTTGAGAATATTTTCTAATTTCTCTTGTGATTTCTGACCCTGTTCTCAGTTGTTGCCTAATTTCCAAATATTTGGAGATTTTCTAGACAATTTACTGTTTACTGGTTTCTAAATTAATTCCATTATGACCAAAAAAGCATACTCTACATGATTTCAGTCTTTTGAAACTTAACTGAGATGCGTTTATGGGCCAGCATATGATCTATCTTAGTGAATGTTTCCATGTGCACTTAAAAAGAATGTATATTCTGTACTCTGGGGATGCAGTGTTGTATAAATGCCTACTATGCTGGGTTGTTTGATGGTGTTGTTCAGATTTTCTACAACCTTACTGTTTTTTGTGTGTGTATCTGTTCTATCAACCACCAAGAAAGAAGTGTTCAAAAATCTTCAACAGTGGGATGTATTTTTCTCCCTCTAGCTCTGGAGATGTTGCTTCATGTTTTTGAAGCTCTGTGCACGCATGTGTGATGGCTTTGTAATCAGTCACCTTACCAGGTGGAGCTATATTTCCCAGAAATGTCTTTCTACGATGTCTCCAGTCAAGGTGGTTCATGAGGGAGATTCCCACGAGATTCAGAAGATACAAAGGAAGCAGGAAGCATTTTGGAGTTCACGTTTGTCACTGCTGATGGGTTGATCCACCTTGTTGGCATGAAGCAGCAGCTGGGCTTACAATTGCTCTACCTTTGCCTTCAGCCTCTGTGACTCCTGAGCCAGGTGTGTGTGTGTTTAGCTCCAAGGTGAAACACTCCAGCCTCTATAGGATATGCTCCCCACCAAGGTCAAAGGCAATAGAATGGATGTGTGTTTCAGCCCGTCCTCATAGCGTTCAAGCTCGTGCTTATGAGTTGTAGCTACTCCTGATCTCCCCTTAGTTTGCATTCATAGTCCTTTCCTGGTTACCTACCCTGTAACCTACCTACTTCAAGCTTCAGCATCAGACATGGAGACAACAACCTTACACAACAGCATGAGCCAATTCCCTGCAATCCTGAACTGAACTTATACATATGCTTCCATGGTTGAGCCCTGACCGATACAAAATTTCATACCAAGAATAGCTCCTATGGAGCAAAATCTAAGAATGGGTTCTCTGAATTGGTTCTGAGTTTTCTGGAATTGGTTTTCTGATCTGATTAGATTTAAAGGCACTAAGAAGTCTATTGCCATTGGTGAAGAGGGCACTGGTGAAATGGCAAAAAAGTTACTCAAGTTTTAGCCTTAGACACCGGTGACAAAGTTCCTACAGAAGGCAAGACTCTGGATGACCAAGTATTTGCCACCTTAGAACATTTTAGTCAAAGTAAGGAATGTAATGGGGTGGATTTGTTGGTTGGTTATTGCTAATTGTGCTAGAAAACTTAGAAAAAGAGAATGATGAGCTCAGGGATTTAAATTCCCAGCTCAAGGTCTTCATATAGCACCTGAAAACTTCTATGACTTCTGGGAAAAAAAAGAAAAGGAAAGGAAGAAAATAAAAGAAAGGAACAAAAACCTTATTTTCTTGCAGGGTCAAGATTTCTGAAAACCAAAGCCAAAGTCTAATCCTGCCTGAATTACAACACAAATTGAATTCCCATCCTTGCAAGGCCTCTTTTGTTAAAGTTGAGTCATCTGTTGGGAAAGAATAGGGTCCTGAAAATTGGAATAGAGGCATACAGGCAGATTCTGATGAAGCTGGGACCTCAAGTCCCTAAATTACCGTATTCTCTGCCAGTAGAAACACCTTCTACCCCTGCCCAAGAAAGTTTGTTTTCCTTTTCCTGAAGAGTCATACTGGTGTCCTTTGAGGTAGTTGCTTGCCAGGTAATGTTAATACTCCTCAGGACCCATCCCCAACAACCCTATAACTGGATTTGACTCCACGCAGACCCCAAAGAACAAGGCACAAAGGGTGACCCATGAGGAGGTGTGATACACACCAAAAGAACTGCATGATACTTCTAACAGATAGATTAAAATATAGGGAATAGATGTGGGGATGTATAGTAAGGGTGAGAGATCAAGATGGAGGGAACATAAAGTTGGATTGAGCCAAGTCTATTGACATAGGTCCACTAAGCAAAGATTGTAGATTCACTGTTTTACCTCCAGGGTCTTGGAATGCCTCTAACAGTTGGCATGGTTGATTGACTGAAACATGGACCAAAAGTTAGTCTACACTAAATGAAAAGGAAATGCCAGAACGTCCTTGATCTGCTGAAGGGAAAGGTATCCAAAGGCTTCAGGAGACTGGAATGTTAAAATGCATCTGTCACATGAGACTCGCTCACCAACGCCGGAGAACAGACCTCTCACCGCAGCTGTGAGGAAGAAGTTTATGAGGGAAGTCCAGTAGCCTTGAAGAGCTCTGTGTGCCCTTCTCTGTAGATCAGAGATTACACTGGGAACTGAGATTCCTAGTTGCCATGGGAACAATATCCAACTAGGATCCTGGGGTATCGGGGACCAAACTGTAGTGTGTAATCGCCAAAGATGAGGTGGGCATAGTTACTGTAAAGGAGAGGAGAGCCAAAGCAGTATTCAGGGTAGTCGGGCTCACCAAGACCTACGGTGCTGGCCAGTTCATTAAAGTACCTCTATGTTTGTTTGTTTTGTCAATTTTAGACATTTATCCTCTATATTTCTTCAAACATTTTTTCTGTCCCATTCTTTCTCTTCTCCTCTGGAATTCCAATTACTCACATGTTTTACCACTTAATTCTGTCCCAAAAGTCACTGAGGCTCTGTTCACTTGTCAATTTTTTTCTCTCTATTCTTCAGTTTCAATGATTTCTCTTTCCCTGTCCTCGTGGTCATAGATATTTTCTTCTATGTATCCTATCTGTTATTAATCCCATCCAGCGAATATTTGGTTTAGCTATTGCATTTTTCAGTTGTAGGACTTCAATTTCACCTATTATATCCATCTCCTCCTAGAAATTTTCTTAAATCGTATTTATTATAGTTATTTACAAATCTTTATTTAATCATTCCAACACCCGGGCTGTCTATAGATCTGTTTCTATTGACTGATTTTTCCCTTGACTATGAACCAAATTCTCTTGTTTCTTCACAGGTCTTATCATTTTTATTTTATGCCATAGATGGTGTCCAAGGATCAATAGTGGTGAAGTTAGTTTGTTGTTGTTCTTTTTCCAGGAGGGAATAGCCTTTCTTTTGTTAGGCAGCTAGAATGATGGGCTGGTCAGTTCAATCCAATCAGGGACTGAGCAGGTTTAGGAGTTGAGTAGGTTGGGATGCGGGACTTTAATTCCTGTATCAGGGCCTGGGGCCCCACAGGGGCTAAAAACATTTGTGTTTGCTTTTCAGCCCAGCACTGCCTCCTGTGTTGCCCCAAGGCTTATATCTTTGGTCATATTAGAAACTGAATAAGGTGAGGGTTTGGTTAAATTGAGTTCATGTCTGACTCTTAACTACTTCGAAAGTGAGCTCAAGCCTCTCCCTCCGGAAGCTCTCTGGAACCAAACCCTGCAAGACTGCTGAACATCAAAAGGACAAGGCCTCAGAACTGTGAGGCCACAAGACTGCAAGACGGTATCCCTAGAACCAGGCACAGGGCACGGTGTGAAATTGGTGCTCTGTAACGACAGAGCCCAACTCCTGCACACGAATCATAGCTCCGAAGTTTTTGAGCTCTCCGGCCAGCCCAGAATATCATTTAGCATTCCGTGTCTCAATCTCTTCATCTGGAGAATGGGGTAAAAAGAGAAGCTATTTCATAGGGCTGTTGTCATGTCTAAATAGGTAGAGTTAGTATTACAAAAGTGCTAGCTCTTGCTCTTTGTGAAAACTGTGACCTTTTCATCTCTGTGAAGAAATTGTTGAGGGTGAGTAAGGAACGGAGGCAGAATAATGACAAAGGTTCAGAAATCTCTCAATCATACTTGTAGTTCAAAGTTCTCACTGCCTTTCCTGATGGTTGGCCCAGTATCTCTGCAGGTCCTGTTGCTGCTAAAAGGGATCCCCCCAAGGGGCCCCCTTTAATTCATTATCTTTCATCACTTCTTCGGCCCCCCTTTCCCTTCTTTAAGGCTCTAGACCACAGGAGTTCATTCCGAAGGCACAAGTTCTGGGGGCGGGGGAGAAGTTGTGGCTTAGCAAGGCTTCCCCTACTCACCCTGTTCAAAGAAACAGTCTCTCCCCACCCTTCCTGTACCCCTGCTTTAATCACCCCTGAAGGAGAACAGCCCAAAGATGTCTCCAGACATTCAGCCAGGAGCATGCCACTCTTCAGTGAAAACAATTCCCACCCCCAGCTGTGGGTGACTTTATCTGCTGCCCACTGAACACATGGCAGCACATTGACTAATTGCTGGGAAATGAGGCCCTGAAGAATCTATTTCCAAAAAACCTGCAGTAAGATTGTGAAAAGAAGATAGCTGGCCAGGAGTGGGCTCAGCGCCCAGGGCTGGGGGGCTGGGAACAGGGCCCCACTGGGGTGGATTCTTCTGGCAGCTGAGGCCCCATGCCCAAGGCTGACCATTCAAGATGCTGAGAATTCAGAGCTAGGATCTCAGAGGTCATGGGGCTGGGCCGCTCCCCTCTGTGCACAAGGACACATCTGTCACATCTGCTCCTGTTCAGGACTCCTTTCTTTTCACAGAGGCCCTGGTCTGGAATGCACAGGCCCCTGACCTCCGGAGGCTGAGCATGGAGTCATCTCAGGAGAGGCCATGGGATGCAAGAAGAAAAGTGTCCAGAAGCACCTCCTGCTGTGCGCTCCAGCTCCCTGCACTGTCCCCCTGCCACTCGGCACTTCTTGTTTGTATTTATAGACTAAACCACCCCTATCCAGCCTGCACCATGTTTCCCAGACACTCACTGATCACTGTTAATCTGCGAGCTGGCAGTGCCGCTGCCCGCCCGTGTGAGCATCTTGTTAATGACGGGAAGAGGCTGCCAAAGGGCCAGCTCGGCTCCGGATGGGATGGCGAGACGTGGGTCTTGTCCAGACTGCGGAAGCAAAGGCATCGCCACGAGCCGTCTGGCATGGAAAGGAGATCCCTTGTGTTTGACAACGAGAAATGAACAGGCCCTGTCTGCAGAGAACGACGCTAGGAGGCCATCTACTTGCCCTCACCTCCTTTTACAGCAGGTGATCCTGGAGCCCAAACAGGCCGGAGGGGAAGCTCGGGGATGAAGGGAGGCCAGCTAGCTGCCCCAGCGTTAAAGACCTATGCATTTCCCCAGGAGCCAGGATCTAGGCCTGGTCCCCAGCAGCAGCAAGAAGGATTTAAGCTGGGTGATCACAAGTACTTCCCAGTGCGAAGGGCTGCTAAAACTATTCTCGGACAGGTTACTAAGGAGAGAAATGAGATGGTGACCTGCAGATCCTTTACTCCAAGTTCATTAGCTCAGTCTGCACTGTGTTTGTGTATGTGCAGGAACAGGTCTGATTTTTCTAGCAGTACATGAAATGGAGGGAGCCTGGTACATACTATATGTATCTGGTGACCCTGGGTATCTTCTCCCACTGGAGATCAGACCCTCCGGATGCCCGGCCTTCGTGGGGACCAGGCAGTACCTGAGTGATGAGATGAGCTGCTGTTTCATCAAACCCAGACAAATCAGACAATGTGCGGAGTGCCGGGGAACCCTGTCCTGAAGGAATCATAGAGATATAACAGCACCGGAGGGCACATCCTAGGTGCCTACGTGTGTTGCAGGGAGGGGTGGGAGGAATCAATGGGAGGGGGCTCTGCGGGGCTGGGGCCTGAGGACCGGAGGGCAAATGGGAGGGGCACACTGCCTTCGGCTGGTCCCTAATGGGGGTCCAGGCAGGCCCAAGGGGGGCATTTTAGGATCCCTGGAACTGCTGTCTCTTCCCAGAAATCTGCTCTGAGACAGGTGCCCAAGGACACAGGACTGTCCTTTAATTAGAGGCAGGGTCTTGAGGAGGGAAGCTCTTGAAAGCACCCTTCCTGCCTCCCAGACCTTCTCACCTCTCAGGCCTAGGACTGGGCTCCTTGCACCATCGCAACCCCACCCCAGTGGAATCCACCGAAAGCTGCAGCCTCAGCTGCCCAGGCCCCCCTGGGCCAGGCCCCCAGAACTAAACACAGGGTCCAGCCCCTCCCCCTGCAGGCCCCAGGCCTAATTAATGCTCTGACGGGGAGAGCAGTCCTCAGGGGCCAAACCCCTCCACCCTCTACCTCCATGGGAAATTGCAAAAGGACCAGCAGGAACAAAGCCAAAGTTTCCATAAAGAAAGAAAGGCTGTACGGCCTGGAAATTAGGAAATGAAGCCCCGGGTCCCCCAAACGTGAAGGTTTCATTTCTAGCTCTGAGTGTATCAGCTCGTGACCTTGCACGAAAAGGAACCAGCAAAGATGAATGAAGGTTGATAAGATTCGTAAGGTCTTATATCCTCATCTGTGAAATGGGGACAAATAATAATACCAACCTCACAGGGTTGACCTCAGGAATAAATGAGCCAGTAACATAAAATGCTGGGAGCAATACCCAGTGTGGAGCAGGCACTCAAAAACTTGTTGCCTATTACTTAGTAAACACACTTCTGGCAATGCCGCATCACCGTTAGGATACAGGAAGGGTTTACAGAAGCATCTAATTGAAAGGGGAGCTTTGGGACTTGTTTTCAAAAAGCATTTGCATAGCGAGCGAGCCTTTGTTCCTTTCTCGATATGTCTTCACACTGAGGGGATAACAGAAGTACCTTCTTCATAGAGCTCTTGGGAAATCAATGAAACGACACATATAATGTACTCAGAAGAGTGGCCAGCCCTGAGCAAGCACTCGGCTCATGTCAGCTGTTTATTTGGGGTGAGGAAGTGCTGGAGATGGTGGGGAGGGAGGTAAAAATACTGTTGTGGCCCCCGCTGCAGCCAGGAAGCCTCTAGTTGGGTAGCTCTGTTGTGTTCTACAGCTAACATCAATCTTCCCTGCTATGGAAGAAGACAGCATTTAGACATAAGAATTTCCTGAGAATCAATCAGGGTGTCAGACAGAGCCAGGTTTCCAAGGAAGCCTGCTGACTCTTCCCTGGAAGTGCTCATTGGTCCAGGATGAACCTGAGGGCTCGTGCCTGACTGAGGACTGGACATCATGATGCCAGAAGGTCATTGTGGCCTTGGGACGCTAGCTGCAAAGCACCCGAGCTCCTGTAGCAAAGGACCAAGGACGTTCGGTCCTCCCGGACCTGCCAGGCTCAGGGTCAGGAAGAGGCGAGGGTGCTAGACCGTAAAACAAGGACCACGGGAGCACCCCTGGCTCTCAGCTGAGGAACACCCAAACACGTGCTTTCACTTGCTCACCTGCTCCAGGCCTGGCCCTGACCCCCCGCCTGTGGGTCCCCCGGGATGGAGACAGGGCCAGGGCCCTCGAGCGACGGGGAGAACTCCCTTAATGACAACAGAGAGCTGCACACATGATGCTGTCCAAGGAGACGGGGCGGCCACAGCGGAACCGGGGTTGCCCTGCTCGGCCACCAACACAGGATGCTTTACCTCGTGGATCCCAAAGTGGGCGTAGGAGTCGAAGTAATAGTCCCTCGAGGTCATCTCCTCCGGGTTCAGCAGCTTGGACATCTTGCCCCGTCCCGGGCAGCTGGGCTGAGTGGACACATGGTGGACACACTGCACAGGCTTGGCTGGGACGACGGGCTGCGGGGGCTGCGAGGGTGGGCTGCTCACCTGCGGGGAAGAGAAGGGGCAGGTGTGAACAGCACCCATGAGGTCCTGCCCTCTGAGACTCCACCCTCCCTCCTTCCCCCTCCCACCGCGCCCCAAGCCGGCTCCAATCAGCCACAGCAGCCCCAGTGAAGGGGCGGTGGTGTCCCCAAGCTGTTGGCTGTGCTGTGTGGGATGGTGGTGTGCTACCCAGGAGCCCAACCAACCTGAATTTAACCCAGTTCCATCTCCTACTAGTGGGTGACCTGAGCAGATCTGGGCCTCAGTTGGCCTATCTGTTAAATGGGGACAATAATACCATCCCTTAGAGGCGAATAAAGGGAAAGATGTAATGGCATCACACAGCATCCCAGAGCAGAGTGGCTGGAGTATGGATTCCAGAGCCAGCCCCCCGAAACGTGAATCCCAGCCCCGCCACTCGCAGCTACACAACCTTGGACAGAGTTATTCACCTCTTGGTGCCTCAGTTTCCCCAACTCTAAAACGGGAATAAAATGGTCCACACGTCCTAGAGTCATCCTGAGGATTAGACAAGTTGGTGTCTGGAAAGTGCTTAGAAAAGGGCCCAGCGCATCGTGAGTCTGAGTTCTTAAAATGAGTCCCACCTGCGTCCTTAGGCAGATCAAGCCCCTGGACTTCTCTCCACCCTGCAAGCAGCACCTGGCCCCCAAAATGCAGGTCTCTTAGGTTCTGGTTTCTCACACCTGTTGTCTTGCCGCTCCACCACCCCCAGTTTCTGATTCACAGTTTTACTCTGAACATCAGCAGAAGTTTCCTCTGAAATGCAAGCGCCCACACTGAGAGCCAGCCTCCTGCCAGCGCACTGCCCTTTCCTGGGTTCCCCAACCCTGACAGCCAGCTCAGCTCCACACACCACAGCTGCTGCCCGGCACTGACCAGCGCTTCCTCTTCCACAGGCTAACGGGAGGACAGAGGAGGAGATGGACGCCCAGAGGCTCAGAGTTCACTGCAGAAGCATCGTTCTGCCGGGAGAAGAAACACCTTTCCCTGAAGTGTAGGAAATCCAGATGTGCACGGCACAGCAAAGGCCTCAAAAGGGGCAGGATTCTGAAAAATCTATTTTCAGTGATGAGTTAATATTTGTAAAGAGTTTAGAACAGTTTCTGGCATATAGTAAGTGCTCTATTATTGTTATTCTCATTAGTAGTAGCAGCAGTACTCAGAGTACATTAACATCTCCCTATTCTATGCCTCAGTTTTCTCATCTGTAAGCTGGGTCAATGCAGACTTACTATCTCCTTTCTAGCAAGGGAAACAGGGAGGTCCTAGAGCAAGATCAAGAAATCCGAGTCCATCCCCTCCATCGTGCCCAGAGTCCCAGGCTGGAGGGGAGCAAGCTGGGGAGGGTGGGGTGATGGTCCTGTTTTCCTGGTGTATCTAGGCTACAGCCTCTGGGAAATAGGCAGACTTCCCAGTTTAGCAACATCAGGTTTCAGGTCGGCACGATCCCGGGCTGTCTGGCAGCAGAGGCAACGGGCTGCCTCATTAGAATGCAGCAGGTGTGCCCACCCTCCACTTGGGATGTTGGTCACGGTCTCCAGGAGGCTAAAAATAGACTGTCAATTGCACACTCCCGTGCTGGCTGCAGTCACCTCTAAAGCTGGAGGAGGCTCTGTGCATGGAGCTCACCCCAATCATGACTCCATTTAAATGTATTAAGGAGAGAGAAAGTCCCAGCTGGACCAGGCTCTTGCATGGTCAAGGTCACAGGGGCCTCCTGCACCCCTGAGCTCCACTCAACCCTGAGCTCGAGGTCCCTTTCATGGGGTCCCCTGAGATTCTTTCGACGGTGCCAACTTACGAAGTGCCCACCACACACCATGCATCACGCATCACGCGTTGCATCACGAGGCAAAGGATGGATGGATTCAGGGTCCGTTTACCTCAATAACCACCGGTCACGGGGACAAAGAGGTGACTGTGAACCAGGCCCTGGGGCCGGAGGCTGTCAGCCCAGTTCGGCCTCCTGCAGAGGCGGACTTGCGCTCTGCCCATCGGCTAACAGGGGGCCCTGTCCCAGGAGGCTGGGCCTGCGGTGGGGAACAACAGTGATGATCCCCAGGCATCACCACCTGGGCTGGTGCTCGTTATTCCACAAATACCCACTGAACGTTGGCGGCTGTGAGTGCTGTATGGTCCCGTGGAAGAAACAGACGTGCGGGAACCGTGCCCTCAAAGGACGCTGTCTGGTGGAAGCGGAAGACCCCTGAGGCTCCACTGGATGATGGAGAAAGACTTGTTTTACAAGAGAAGGTCAAGCAGATTGCTCTGGGGGTTCAAAGGAGAGAGAAGTCACTTCAGTGAAAGAGTCAGAGAGGCCCGGGATTGCTGGGAGCTTTCTCCACAGATTTTGGTGGGGGGGCGACAGTGGGAGGGAGCTCTTGGAGGGTGTGGCTTCCGCAACCAGGAAAAGTGTGGAACAGCAGTGAGTGTGTCTGGGGAACTCGGCCCGGATAGTGGGAGATGGGGCTGTCAGAGATTACAGCCGGGCTAAGAGGTTGTATTTATTTATTTATTTATTTTACTTATCTATTTTATTTATTTATTTTTTTTTTTGCGGTACGCGGGCCTCTCACTGCTGTGGCCTCTCCCGATGCGGAGCACAGGCTCCGGACGCGCAGGCTCAGCGGCCATGGCTCACGGGCCCAGCCGCTCCGCGGCATGTGGGATCTTCCCGGACCGGGGCGCGAACCCGCGTCCCCTGCATCGGCAGGCGGACTCTCAACCATTGCGCCACCAGGGAAGCCCCGAGGTTGTATTTAAATACGAGACGACGGGGAGCTGTTGGCACTTTGTAACCAGGGAGTTCTAGGCTTGAGCTCTAGTTGGGGAAAATTGATGCGCTGGTAGCCTGCAGGAGGGGCAAGGGGGAAGGAAGAGGGGGGCACTCGGGCTGGGGAGGCAAGGTATGACCTCTGAGGCCTCTGGTTCCAAAGTCCAGTCAAGAGATAACGAGCCACTGTGGTGTCAGAAGGGCTGCCTGCAAGAGAAATAGCAGAAACAGACCCACAGGAGTTGGCAACTGGCGGAACGGAGGGGAGAAGAGAGAAGTTGGAATCAGAGATGACTTCAACATTTCAAGCCTGGGTGGCTAGGAAAGTGGTGGTGACATTAACAGGAATGAGTGAGTCAGCAGGAAGAGCCACGTGGGGCGGGGGGAAATAATGAACTTCGGTTTGGCTCTGAGAAGTTGGACGTGTCATTGCATCATATAAGGAAAGATGTCTGGCCGGCAGGCAGTGATGCCGTCCCAGCCGGTAAATACCATAAACACAGCCGAAAGGTCAACGGCAAAGTGAGAAGCACATCTCTAACATACATGGCAGACAAAGGTTAATAACCTTAATATGGAGAGAGCCCTGACAAGCCAGTCCAATTTGACAGTGGACAGACGATCTTACAGTCAATTCACATGAGGCTAAACGCAAACGGCAAATTAACGTGCTGCAAATATATTAACCTCTCTAGAAATCGGGTAACTTCAAATGAACACAGAAAGTTATAACTTTTAAATACCAAATAAGCTCAAACCTCCCCCTTCCAAAAAGACTAAAACTGCATTTGTAATGGTTGCAGAAAAGTAGGTGCTGACATATACCTTTAGTGAGACTTCTGAGAAACTAGTTTGACAAAATGCACTGAAAAGCACAAATCCTTTAACCCAGCCATTCCATTTTTGGGAATTTATCCTAAAGTAAGGATAAATCTTGAGCACGTAGCTGTACGAATTTTGTGACGACACTATTCGTCATGGCAGAAAATAAAGAGTCAACCTGGGGGTCCCATGAAACAGAACCGATTGTACAAACTACGGTGCGTCCACACTGGAGGTGACACAGCCGCTTCAAATGTCGCAGAAGAGTGTTTAACGAGAGAAACGTGATCGTGACAAACTGTGGGTTGAGGAGAACCAGTGGGAGATGAGAACACAGTGTGATCGCGTTTTTAGAATTAAAACGTTTTCATGCCTGTGACTGAGGAGGGGAAGGCACTGGGATGGGCCGCAATTGTCACGGTGCTTGTTCACGGGGCTGTGAACAGTGCACACTTTCCTTCCTTGTGCTTGTTATATATATATATTTTAAATGTATGCCACTAACAAGTACTACATTTGTAAACAGCCAAAAGTAGAAATTTGGAAATGTGATCCCAGACCTCGGATGGGAAACTGAGGCTGGCTCTCTGGATTTGGAAACCATCCGCAGAGCGGAGCTGAGGGGTTCACTTGGGAGAGACCCCCAGAGAGGGGGTAGAGGGAGTGAGGATGGGGCAGGGAGAGAAGCAGGAAGCATCCTTCTCTGAGGACCTTGGAGGTACCAGGGGACCTGGGGGGAGAGACTTGGGAGGATGTGTCCTCATGCCTCCAGTTCTGTGACTGCCCCTCCTCTAAAGATGTGTGACCCAGGCGTTGTACTCCAGTGACCAGACGGCGGCACTAAAACAAAGCCAACCTTTGTCTAGCCTCATGTGTCCAGAGGACGCTGTGTTCAGGAAGTTG